>NC_050455.1:41985861-42585861 GCF_903995425.1 Onychomys torridus
CTCACACCATAAGAAAGATATGAAAAACAAGAGTAAAGGATCCCTCTCCACCTAGAAGGCCTGCTTTGGCCTTCTGAGGTCAGTAGGTGGGCAAGCCTGTAACCCACAGCCTCCTTCTTCCCTTACTCACAGACCCTAGGCAGATGGGCTCTAAGGGAGACCTAGATTGCTATAACTCTCTACTCTTGTGAATAATAATTGCAAACTTACACAAAAATCCCTGGTTTTTTAAGGCTTGGAATTCGACGTGAGGAGTGGTTTGAGGATCTAGCTGGCTTTTCCTTCAAACCTTTTGATGTGTGTGCTTGTGGCTCACTGGCTAGAAAATACTATGTTTGCCAACTTGTGACTATTTGTCAATCCTGAGAAAAAAGTTACTTGTTCAAAACTTCCCCCAGGCTCCTCTGGGACTCTGATACAGGTTAGATATAAATATTTTCAGTCCAAGAGAGATTTTGTGTGGTAAAAATGTTGGAGACTGTACATAACTTTATTTGGATGGCAATTGGTCAACTTTTCTGGGAGGAATATTTTTACATTTTTATTAAGACTCATATTAAGTGAACTAATTAGCATGAACTTGACTTGGCTACTTTTCAGTGACTTTAGGATAGAGTCTTCTAGAATTGGGGTGGGGGTGGGGGCGGGGATGGGGTCCAGTTTTCCAATACTCTACAAAAATGCTACTTTTAAAGTATGCTGTAGAGAAAAATGAAACCTAACAAGTTGAAGTGGGATTGAGACATGAGTTAGCTGCCACTCATTTCAAATACTATTGAAGTGTGCTTCTTGTCTGTGGGGTAGTGGCTGGAGTTAATTGCTTCTAGTCTGTTTATTCACATAGATGATGTGATGCTCCAAGTAGACAAGGGGGAAGTTGATAGAATTTTTGGCACAGGCTATTAGGATGTGAGTAGTGATTTTTTTTTCTTCTCACTCTTAATTGAATGAACCAGAAAGGAATTATCAGTTAAGCATTCCCTGGGGTGATTTATATTTATTTTCATGGGCTCATTGCCTTTTCTTATTGTCATTTTTTTTTTAAAAAAAGCTTTTTTTTTTTTTTTTTTTTTCTTAGGTGGTTAAAGGTCATTTTAACACATCTGCAAAGTCAGACACATTAAAAATTATGGACAGCAGCTTGTATTTCTCTATTGTTATTATACTTTAGCTTCTCTTAGCTCAAGAGTGTGGGAGAGAGAGAGAGACAGAGAGAGGAGAGAGCTATCCCTGTAACTCTATAACTCAATCATGCCAGAGTTCTTTTCGTGGCCCCCAAATGGTTACATCAGTAAACTCTTTCAATTCTATTGATTGAGTCATGAGTTGGTATATAAAATTCTCCTGGCTTTCATTAGTCTTTCAGAATCTCTGCATTTGAAGGCTTCTGGGTTAGGCTGACAGAGACGCGAAAACAGAGACGTGAATCTTTTCACTGTCTCTTTCTAGTTCCTTGGTCCCTGACCCTGTTTCTGTGCCCCTGAAATGTCTTGCTTTGTCTGCAAAATGGGAATCGTGGCGCTTAGATACAAGAGTGGCAGTTTGCTGCAAGACAAATGCAGGACACACAGAAGGCATTCAGGGATGACATTCATTGTCAAAAGTGGAGTCTTTGAAGACTCCTCACATTAGCCTGTGTTGCTGGCAGGGAGTGAGTACCTTTGGGTTAAGGAAGGCACACCTGCAGAAACAAGATGTTGCTTCTCATAGAAGGCTGGAGGACAGCTGCTAAGAAGTTACAGCCAGCAGGCCTCCTCACTCCTTGAGCAATCTTAGCTGGAGTAGAGGGGCTGCTCATGGAGGAGAGGACTGACTGGAACCACCTCCAGTGAGATAGGATGCTCACATATCCAACCATTATCATCATCAAGCAGTTGGCATGCCAAGCGTTCTGGCTCCATTCTGGGTTGTGATTGAATGTTCCTTATGGAAAATTCTTCGCTGATTTGCTTTGTCACAAGTATGGGGGGGGGGTAGTTCTGCAGTTTCAGCATGGATCTGGCACATTTGGAATGATCTACAAGGGCTAGCTGCCATGGAGGCAAGGGGCAGATGCCAACAAGCCCCGAGGGCAATTGAGGTACCCCGATACCTGGCTGTTATCATCTCTACCAGTACAGGAGCACAGAGTGCTTCGGGCTGTACCACAAGGCTCAGCTGCAGGAGGACTCTGAGGGTCCCCAGCGAGGCTGGACTCAGGAGGCAGTGTTACACAGGCCACAGGCCGGAGTCCTCTGAGCAAGCTAGCCGCACCAGGGAGCAGACACAGCGGCTCCGCCAGGCCCATTAATAACCCTTAGGCTCTGCGATGCCGACAGCACGCTTGCTGAAAGCCTAGCTTCTTGTGTCTGCCTGGTCCTTTCTGTTCGAATCAAAGGACACTGGGTGCTCTGGAGAGGCATGCCTGGAGGGGAGGAATCCCCTTGCGAGCTGTCTGCCCTGGGGCAAGTTAGGAGCAGCTTCACTAAATGAGACAATCTCATTTAACAAGGGCTCAGTCTTCCAGCCTGCTCATTGAATCATTACCCTGATCATTAAAGACTCTTCACCCTGATTCTTAAGCTTGCTATTTGGTTTGGCCTCTGGGAATAGCTTGCGCGTACCATCACTACTGATACCCACACTCATGCCACAGTTCCTACTTATCCTTGATGGTTGGAGTCCCTGGAGTGGGCGCTGGACAGGGACTGGGACCGTAGCTCCTACGGAGCGGGGTGGGATGGGGGGTGGGGGGTTGGTGCCTGTGCTCAGGCGGTAGACTAGGAAGCTGCGGAGTCCAGCGTTTGTACCTGTCATTCCTGCTTTGATAGCCCAAGAGCAGAACCAAATACTCAGGCGACTATCTGAGATAACCGGTTCGACAAGAGACAGACTTCTTGAGGAGGCAAGGATAACCACAGCCTGAAACGCTGGGCTAGGGAGAAGGCATAGGAGCCGGCGAGGGTTAGAGAGAGAAGCTGAAATTCAGGCAACCTGGACCGGTAGCAAAAGGCGCGGGCGTTAGGAGCCCGGAAAGCATACCTGGCTATCCAAACCCAACCCAGAAGCCTTGCGTTGACCCCAGCAGACAGAGTTGAGTGTTGCAAATTCCCAGGGTGTGGTGCGAGTTTCTTTCCGACATCCTATGGTCTTAGCGCCCTTCTGGTGTCCCCCCTCCTCAACAGGTGGTTTACCTGCTGCAGTTTAGGGAGTTTACCCGAGGGTCGTCCTCCCACCCCCCACCCCCAGACAAAAGATCAGGTTAACGCGCTCTTTCCCCTCCTTCTCCGGTGTCTCCCACAGGTTGCGACATGTGCGCGGACAACCGCAACGGGGAGTGTCCCATGCACGGGCCACTGCACTCGCTGCGTCGGCTTGTGGGTACCAGCAGCGCTGCGGCCGCTGCACCCCCGCCGGAGCTGCCTGAGTGGTTGCGGGACCTGCCCCGGGAGGTGTGCCTGTGCACTAGCACCGTGCCCGGCCTGGCGTACGGCATCTGTGCAGCGCAAAGGATCCAGCAGGGCACCTGGATTGGGCCCTTCCAGGGCGTGCTCCTGCCCCCGGAGAAAGTGCAGACCGGCGCAGTGAGGAACACGCAGCACCTCTGGGAGGTAAGCTGACTTAGCTGAACACCACCTTGCCACGCAGCCTGGGCCCTTGGCGGAAGCCCAACCCCCACCCTCCACCCTACTGATGTATCAGGGGACTAAGATCCCCAGTCCTGTGGAGGGCTGGCGTCTGAAGTTCCTGCAATGAGGATGCTGGTAGAGCGTGGCTTTGCCTGGGCGGCCTGTGGGCTGCTGAAGTCAGAGTCACCTTAACCCGCCTCTGTTCAAACCCAGAAGGATTAGCGCCCCTCCCCCACCCCCATCTTGAAGATAAGAGACAATGGGCCCAGGGGCAGGTAGAGTTACAGTTATAGCCAGAGGACCTTAAGGTCTCTCTCTGTGCCTGGAGCAACAGAAGCTGAGGGGAACAGTCAGAGTAATTTCTCAGATGAAAACAAGTTTGTGGTGATAAGGTAAAGTGCTTGCCTGCCTCATAAGAAACCCCTGGGTTTGGTCCTCTGGGTCAGTGTACTGGAATGATGATGAACACCTGTAATCCTAGCACTGGGGAGGTGCAGGTAAGAAAGTCAGAGGGTCAAGGTCACCCTAGTCTGCACAGCAAGTTTGGGGCCAGTTTTAGATCATGTAAAACTTTTGTGTGTGTGTGTGTGTGTTTGGGGGGGGGGGTAAATGGTGAATGTGAGAGACCAAAATATGTTCTACAACTTTGAAAGTACTCAAACCCCTTCATGAATTATATTATAAATCAAAACTTTAAAAAAAGTTTCTCTTTTGGTCAAGTAAAATTATACAACTTTCAACAAAGGAGATAATTAAGACACGAGAAAACCACATTTTGGCATAAGTTAATCCAGACTATTATTCAAAAATACCATATCTGAGAAATGCTTATCAGAGCTTCCGGCTTGATTATTGAGGTCCACTCCTGAAAGAGAGAGGATTATAATTAGATCATTCTTTGACTGATCTTAGCTTCTCACCCCATGGAAAACTAGTTATGAAATACTAGATACTAGAGGCCATAACCTTAAAGGGTGTAAATCTGCAGTCAGGTGAACTAATGAAGGAAGAGCCATCAGAAAGGTAAGATTCTTAATTGCCAGGGCCTTATTGTTATTGGGGACTCTAGGGCTCCAGTATAGAGCTATTTCAGCAACAGCATACTTCCTGGTTACATATGGCTCAATGGCTTGCCAATGTGATCATTTTTGTGGGGAGCTGTTCCAATTCACTACATAAAACTTACAACATTTAATAATCCACTACATATTTACTGAGCTCCCTTTGGCCAGCTTTGTATTAGGCCCTGGAGATAGTGCTGTGGCAAACAGAGTTACTGTCCAGAACCCTCACGTGACTACTGGGGTCAGGGGGGCTGAGGCCTGTGTTTGCAAAGTCTCCCTTGAGAGAGAATGACCACAGGAGCTTGCAGCCCAGCAGCCCTAGGTGAGGACAGGGCCGTCCATGAGCCGCCTGCTCTATAGTTATCCACAGAGCTCTGGATCCAGGCTTCCAGGTTCCTTATCAGTCCTCAACAGTTGCTGGAAAGCAGTTGAACACTTCTGTCTTTCAGGATGGAATCCCTGAGCAAAGGGGGAAGGGGTGGGCATATTTATGTCACTGAATGAGGCTTTTCTTAAAAAAACAAAACAAAACAAAAAGAAAAACCAGTAAACATTCAGAAATTCAATGTCTAAAAGAGGCAGGCGGAAGTGGCTTGGCAGGAAACTTCATGGAAGCAAAAGTTAGAGCCAGTGCGTAGCCACACTGACAGGCAGGGAGAATGAAAGCATCTGGTTCTGATGCCCTTCCTAGTTGGTTTTTGGTGTTGTTGTTTTTGTTTCTCGCTAATTCAGTTGTAACCTCCAGTGTGGTTTCAAGTTTATGAAGTCTGTCCATGCATCCACACACTCTTCATGCTTCAATGGTGTTATTAACGCCTCTAATATCCCATTGTTAAAGGTCCACCGATGCTTCCTAGGGAAACCCACAAAGCTGTTGTGTGTGTGTGTGTGTGTGTGTGTGTGTGTGTGTGTGTGTGTGTATGGGTTTATTCTATCTGAAAATGTGAAAGCGATCTGATCCCACCCTCTGAGGCTTGTCTATTTTTAGACTTTAGAGCACAAAGCCATAAATATGGAAAAAAAGAATCCCATAGTTCATTTTTTTTTTCCTAGAAGGCTTTGAGTGATTGGGATGTTGGCAAGAAGCCACTACACATACAGGCTTCAACAATACGAAATGTTGGAAAACTTTTTTGTTACACTTTTGATTATTACATGATGAAGAAAAAACTCTGTCATAATTATAAGACTGATTTTTTTTCCTTGATACTTCCATAGATTTAAAGTGAGTTTCACCTATTGTTTGGGGTACGTGAGCTGGGTGTATTAGGAAGATATATAAAATTAGTGCTTGGCATTAACCGACCTACTAGGTTTGTGCTTGAATGATCTATAGGCTGAACTCCTGGTTCAGAACATAATTAATCTATTTTTTATCATCCCTCTCTAACAATAATTAGAATGACATACATTTGGGGGACTGGAGGAATATTGAAGTTTTACCCATGTAAAACGTCTCCTGAGAGACGGTAAAAAATGTTTCTGACTGGGGTAATTTAGTGGTAGTGACTATTTGTGGTGACAGAAGACTTTTTAAAATAGGGTATAGAGTTTTATTAGTACAATTACTTTTCAGATATGGAGTATGAGTGGCTGGAAATGTAGGTCGGTGGTCAGAGTGCTTGCCTAGCACATGTGATAGCCTGAGTTTGATCCCCAGCACTGTATAAAACTAGGCATTTTGTGGGAGATGGAGAAGGTTCAGGCATTCAAGGTCAACCTCAGCTACACAGGAAGTTTGAGGACAGCCTAGGCTATTTGAGACCCTGTCTTAACAAAACAAAATAGTAAAAAAATGAATAAATTATGATTTAAAAATTTAAGCATTATGATTTATGAGACAATGATTTGAATCAAATCACTTTCAATAATAGGAACTATTAAATTGCCCTTTAAATTTTAGACTCTAAATTTGCAATCTATCCTGAAAAAGTTTAATCAGTTTATATCAGAGTCCATGATTGGGCTACCCTGTAGATCTTCATAGGAAAGGCTTTGCAATAACATTTTAATGACTCACAAAAAGAGTTATTCACTTAAATATTATTTTAGACATCTGGGATATCTGGGTGACCTAACTCAGATTTTCAAGGAAGTCAAAAGCTATTGAATCATGGCTCTTCAGTTTTAAAAGTCAACTGTAATCATTCTTCTCAGTATTTTTTTTTTTTTTTTGAGTCGTTTGTTGAAGGAATGTCTTCGTATTCAGAGTTCAGTTCTTAGGCCCTGATATATCTTACTGGGGTTGCTTGTGTTCATTTCAGTACAATAGATGGGTTGCTAATTTTCCTGTTACTGTTTCTCAGTGGGTTTTTGTTTCAGTTTATAGTTCATTGTATGGTTGATTCTGCTTCCATACTTTATGGTGCACATGCAGGTTTATGATGCAAACAAACAGATTCACACTTAGTTGCTCCTTTTGATGATTCATGAAAAGCTTCATTCATAGGAAAACTTTCAAATGTATGAGGTCCATCACCATGGAGAATTTGTAAGCATGCTGACACTTTCTAGGTAATCATTTTCATTATGTATATTTCCAATGATTTAAAATGCAGCAACTTAAAGACATTAAGCACCATTGCACACTTCAGCATGATTTGAGTCTTTAGGTATTTATGAAGAGAGGTTTTCTTTCCTTCAGTTCTCCTCCCACCCCACCCTCCTCCGCTAATGATCTAAGGTTATTAACCTTTTTTTCCCCCAGTTTAAAGAGATTAGCAATTAAAAAACACCCAAATTACTCCTTTTTTCTAGTTTCTTTTAGGATTATAATTTTAGTATGTTTTGAAAAATAACAAGTTTAGAACCTTTAAAACAAAAACATTACAGAGAACATTAAGCAGCCCTTCAGTTACATACATTGATTTTTAACGAGACCTGGACACAGGCTTTAGTTCTATTTAGATGTTCTGGGCAGAAG
This sequence comes from Onychomys torridus, assembly GCF_903995425.1. Classification (NCBI taxonomy): domain Eukaryota; kingdom Metazoa; phylum Chordata; class Mammalia; order Rodentia; family Cricetidae; genus Onychomys; species Onychomys torridus. The sequence continues at coordinate 41,993,457 of NC_050455.1, forward strand.
TCTTTCTGACCATTCAGTGAAAACAGACTCTTTCTCAGCAGTTAGGGCTCAGAGATGGGAGTGAGATAACTTTATCCTAATGTGTTTTCTGATGAAGAAGTGAAAAGGCACATTTGATTCCAACATTTATGAAAACATTATCTTGGTTATTAATGTGTTCTTTTTTCCCTTGAGAGAAATTAATCTAGTTGTATATGGTTTCCTCTTTCTGCTTAACATCAGAATTTAATATGACTAGACCTGAGGAATGCACACAGTGTATACTTAGCATTCTGCTGGAATAAAATACAGAAGTTTAAAATAAAGTTACAATCTAAGATAAGCTAGAATTATACCTTTCAACTCAAGGTCTGTTTTGACAAGAAATTTTAGCAACAATGACAAAATAAATTATAGCCATTTTCAACTTAATTTTCCTTCCGCTAATTGAGATAATGTAGCAGCTTATTAGGATTATAGTCAAGGTGCTTGAGGGGAATTTAGTTTTGAACAACCCGTCTCCCCCTTTGCTTGAGTATGTCTGAAGCTTTCATTTTCATTGCATGCTATTTAAAGATTAGCTGTTTTTCTTCAGAAAACTCAAAAAAGATAGCGTAATCTGGGCTTTTTTGTGGTTTGATTTTGTGCCATAATATTTTAGACACAATAAGAGTTCTGCTTAAAGTAAATGGTCTAATTTTTAATCATTACCATTTAGCTTAAGTCAAAAAATATTAATGAAAACCAATATTAAACATATAATTCATGCTGCTAAATGTTTATATTTCAAAACCATCATAGGTAATTGGTGCCAGAAGGAAATGGATTGATTTTATTTTTTTGAATGTGCTGTGTATGTTTTTTATAAATGGCTTTATCATATATATACATATACACACATATATTTAGGTGTGAAAAATCATTTTGAATCAATACTTTTATATTAAGTTAAAAAATCACTTAAAATTGTTCAGTGATACTATTGTAACTGTAAATGCCATATCTTGTGTCACACGCTCTGGCTCATATTGGCCCGATTCACAAGACACCATGGGAAGACAGGTTCTATAAATTTTGTGGCTGTCACGTTACAGTGAGGTAACAATCATATTTTCAGCAACTTATCATTTAGTATACTGCTCCACCTAACAATTTAGTTGTAAGTCAATTTCACAAAATTCAAGTAATTTCTTCCTTAAAAATGAACTATTGCTATGTCCTTGTTATGTTTCCAATCATGCATTCTAACAGCTGCCATACCTCCCTGGTTTTGCCTCATTTGATTTGAAGATGTCTTTTATAGTGGTGCCTGTTTGATAGAGTGAGAGAGTTTTGTAGTTTTACGTAAACTGTAAAACCATCTGCTGCCTCTTGGAATGGTTTCCAGTATTGTGTTAAAACATCAAAGATGTAATACTTCATGTTGGCCCCAACAGTCTCTTTAAAGTCATAGCCCTTTAGGTTAAGGCCTTAGATTCTCCTTGATTTTCCAAATCCCTAAAAGACTGAGCTTAAAAAAAAAAAACAACCAAAACTTTAAAAACCTATTTGGAAATCCTCGCACTGGCGAGGTTTCATCTAAACATGCATTTGACATGGTGTATGTGTTGGGAGTAAATACCTCATAAAGCTGATGTAGTCTGTGCACGCAGGACTATTTTTCTCATTTTATTTATTATTTGGAGATTGGCTTTTTTAATTGAGAGCATTTTGTCCATGGGAAGAAAAGGATTCACAAGTATTTCTTTCTCCAAAACGGCATTATCTTCTTCTGTCACATATTATTTTTTATTCCTTTGCCTTAGTAGCAGAATGTAGAAAGCAAAATGGGAATCTTAGAGGTTACTCTGAAGATGAAATCTGTCTTCCCCATCACACAGCATGCCAGCAGGTGATCTGATGGAAACATTATCCTCAGAAACTGACAGGGGTGCCAGCTCACTCCCCTGTGCAAATTATAGCAAATTTTAAGTGTTTGTGGAAAAGCTGTGTTCCACCTTAGATTCACAGATAGTTGTGGTGCGAGTTTGTGGGTTAGACACTTTCGATCCAGTGGGAAATCCTGCACCTTATTTAGCTGGGGAATCACAGCGATGTCTGTGAGACATTGGCGGTGGCATGCAGATGTTCTGAAGGCAGTTGTATATAAAATAGGAGCCTGCCTCTCTTTTGCTTTCTTTCTGTTTCAGAACCATATATGCTCCAAGATTTCATGAGTTCAGACATTCCTTGTGTATTTACACAAGAAACACAGACTCTGGTGTAAGTACTTAGCAATAAAGCCGGGGAAGCCAGGTCCCAGTATCCTTTTCCTGGTGAGCGTTTACCACCTCGCTCAGATAAGTTACAGAATTCCATTATCCAAATTGTTACACATGTGTGACAGAGGTTGACCTTTTGTCATGTCAGTCCTCTTGGTGCAGGCCCCAGGCTCCAGCCTAATGGCTCAAACCCTGATTTACTCACTGTAATAAGGGCAGGAGGTCAAGCCTGTCGGCTGCCTGTTCGTACTCTTCTTGGAGCCTGGCTGAAGGCTGTTAACACAAAGCTTTTCAAAGTGAATTTACAAGCAGCACCCCTGACAGAGGCCAATCAGTGCACCATAAATGTCAGGTTAGTGAGACTGAGCAGTAAGTAAGGCACAGACAGTACACTATTGGCCGGAATCAATTGGCTAAGGATTAACCAAGACGAATAATCTATGTGCGGAGGGCTTAGGGGGGAAGCTAAGTGTGCAGCCTGGGGTTCCAGGTGGACCCGGGAGATCCACCTGTTAGGGGGAAGTGAGGATTGGGGCGGCATACATTTACTTTAGCACAACCAAGAGCATCCTCACTGGTGTGATTCACTATTTGGGAGATTAGCATGGGGTGGAGCATCCAGACTCCGCAACTTGGTGGTTACAAAAACTGACCCAGTGTTAGGCAGAAAGGAGAGAAATTGTTGTGATATGGGCAGCCAGAGGTTCCCACTGTGTTACAGTTCCGTTCATTACAAGGTCATTTATTCAGATTCCAAAACTGTAATGGTTTTCATAAACGCGCAGGCACGAACATGCCTGCTCATTTGCTCCTCACAAAGCGCCTCCAGAGCCTGGAACTTTTGTGGAAGTCACTAATGAGTGATCATGGCTTGAGCGTCTGAATATCCATGAGATGTGGTTTCCCGACCAGACGGAATGTTTTTATCATTTTGTGTCCTGACAGCCCAGACAACAATTCATTACGCTCTGAAGACATCAGCATTAAAATGGAGGAATCCATTAAAATGCCTTATGCAAGGATTTATAAATTAGGCGATTTCCTTGATTATTGCAATCATTTACAAAATTGATTGTTCCAGTGTGGTATAGATAGATTTTAGCAATGATCATTGACAGCAAGCACATTGTCTGATATCTATAGCTACTGATCACTAAAGTAGGTCACTATGCCCCCACCCTGCTGTTCCTGCTCTCAAGGTCAGGCAGACTTGCTAGGAAGCTTCAATTATCTCCAGAAGAGACCCACCTCTGCTCCAAGAGGAAGTGCAGGTTGTTTTCAAGGTTAGAGTTGTCCATTTATTAATTATTTTCAAGACACCACCCAAAGTGTGTAGTCTAGCCTAGCCTGACACTCATTCCTCCTACCTCAGCCTCCTAACTTCATAGCATTAGTTTTTAGATTTTAATCTGTTTTAGAGAGGGTATTGAAACTACCCACATGAATCAGATCAGCCGCCTGCGTCTTTGATATGATGCCCATTTCAAAGGAAATATTTTTTTTTTTTTCGAATTGCAGCTGTAAAGTATTTGTTTGACTAAAGATCTGAACGTCAATAATGGGTTTTATTTGTTAGTCCTTAGACTTCTAATTATCCAATAGATATATCATAGAGTCGCTGGGTTTTAGGTCAGTTAATCCCGGAAAGTATAATAAAGACGTTGTTACAAAGTGTGAAATGCTCAAAATGCAGATTTTTTTTTATATATATAAGCATGCACACGAGTTCTCTGGTGTTTAATCACTAACCACAAACCACAAGTTGCTTTTATTCGTGAAGTATCAGTGATGGGCAAGCCAAATGTGTCAGCGGGGGCTTCATCCAATGAAAGCTAGCTGTGTGGTTTCTGCTTAGTACGAAATAACTGACTTTAGGACATTTGCTTTTAATCATCATTTTTCTCTTTTGAAACATTAACACAAACCAAGGCTTGTAAAATAATAACTTCTGAAAAAAAATATCTGACACTGCTGGACTTAGAAAAAAGGGAGGGGGGTGGCTTGATTTTTTTTTTTTTTTTGTCTTGATTGTGAATGCATAAAATTTTTGTGTCAGAGCAGTTCTTTATTTTAAAAGGAGCACTGTTACATTTCAAAGAGCTAAGGAAATTGGTGGCGCTTTCTGTTTATTTGCCCATTAAGTCAGAAGTTCGTTTTCATCTCAGTCAGCTGGAAAACTCACTGCTTATAACTTTGGTGAAAAGGCAACATTTTCACTGCAGTGCCTTGGCTTTATCTCCTTATTTTCACTTAAATAAAATTTTCCCCATAGCGTTTCTGGTTTCTGTCTAGTATTAAAAAAGCAATGTGACCTGCCCTGTCTCGGGTGAACTGTGAATGAGGCACTCGGTGTTTTAAACGATTCTCCCAGGGCCCCCGTACTATTATTATTTAATAAACCATAATCTACTGTATGCGACTGTGAAATGATGTCATGGGATTTAAGCTTAGTTTATTAAAATGAACAGTGTTTTTCACTCTGTGATTATTTTAGATTAAAGCTGCCTCCAATAATGAAGTGTCTTCTTTAGAAACACCCAGTGTAATCTAATTCAGTAGAAACTTCTTAAGTGCTTCTTAATTGGAATCAAATTAAATGCAATCAAGGCAGGTTTTCAGCATCTTGTAAAGCACCAGAAGCTTGTTAGCCTACTTGGGAACAGTAATGTTTATCACAAAGGGACAGTGCTAAGTCTTCTGTCTATCCACAATGACAACAGAGGAATAGGCAGCCCCGAAACCCTGTAGATTTTAATTAAGAAGTCAGTGCTTCAGGCACCTGTGATGTAAAATATGCACCCAGAGATAGAAAGTGACCTGGAAACAATCACACTACTAAGGGAAGCACCAGCCCACTGTGATACAATGTTTCACTCCAGTGATCTACAAAATAGAAAGGTCTCATTATTAAGTTTCAAGATGGTATATATACATGGATTTTTCTAATAAAAGTAATTAATGCACATCATAAGAATTCCAATGATATAAAACCACAAACGGCCTTGAGGGCTTTCCTCATGGCCTCTGAGGGAGGGCTAAGTATGAGAATTTATTCTATGGAACCATTGTTTTAGAAAGGGACGTTGGCATGATGTCCTTGATACGTCAAACAAGATTTTCACAGCAGCACATGAACAGGACTGTTCCCACAGGCTTCTCGGCAAATGGTTCAGTTGGGTTCTCAGTGAGCAGGTTTTGATTGTGGGTCTAGTCTCATGCCCCCATGGCTGTGCGTTGTGAGAAAATTTAGTTAACAGTCTGCAGACCTGGTGATGTCACAGAAACGCTTCTGATGTTTAAGCATGTTCTATAGCTCACGTCCTTAATAAAACCAGAGGTCCTTCCAGGAGTCTGAGGAGACTGTAGTGGTCCTTCAGGGAGGGGAGAGATCTATTTCCAAAGGTATCAAGATGCTTTGAAATGCCGTTTAAAAAATATGAGGAGTTGAATTTATACAGCTGTGTTGGGCCTGAGAGAAACTACTTAATCTCTCCCTGTGTGCTAATTAGAATATTAGCTTAGTGCTGTATAGAGAGGAGAAAATATGACTTTTGTCAACAATGCAGAATTTCTCCCACTTTCAGTTGTATATTAATTAGATTTTAATGTAAATTTCGCCTCTAGTATATTCTACATAGATAGAAAATCGTTTGGGCCTGGTCAGGGAAAAAGGTCAAAGTATGGTACCTTTGAATAAAAATGTCTTTATGAAGCCATCACTATATACAGTGAACATACACCAATAAGGTTTTCTAAAGAATTTTATTATTTATCTGTGAAAACAAAAAAAATCACAAACACTAGACTACAATATGCATCTTGGATTTAATTACTTATAGCAAAATCAGGTTTAAATAATACTTCAGTGCAATGTTCAAGCTTGCTCACAAGATAAGTATTATGTACTAAAGAAATATACCACACAATGTAGATATTTTTTAAATTGCTAGATGGCCTTTATTATTTTTATTTCATATTTTTATTTTTAAAATTAATACATATTATTGTACATATCATGTGATGTTTTGATACATGTATACATTTGTAATGTTCAAATCAGGGTAGTATATCTGTGTCCTCCAACATTTATCATTTACTTCCAATGAAAATGTTTAATATGTTTCTAGTTGTTTTGGAGTATATAGTCCAATACTATCATCTAAGCTATCCAGTTGTGAAACAGGACACTAGAACATATCTCCCACTTGTCTGAAAGTCAGTCCCTCACAGATATCTCCCTATCCCACCCACCAAAGGAAAATGAGTTCATGTTTAGAACTCTAGTTCTACTGGAGGCTAATCATGATGCAGATACTGGGAACATATAGAACAAGTGTTCTAGACATACATAGTTTCAGTAACTCAGTGTCCTCCCAGCAGTGAGCTAGTTTGAATATGGAATGCAGTGGGAATGGCTTAGTGACATCTGGATCACAAGGAAACCCCAAGGTGCAAAGGCTGCTTGGCCATGGACCTCAGGTCAGGGGCAATTCATTAGGGTGGCTTGACACTGGTATTGAGTTCTGAATACATCTCAGAACCTAGCACACTGTTACTTGTCAATAAATATTAAATAACAGCAGATCATCCCAGGGGCACATTTGCCACTGCCTATAAAAATATGCGTGCCGCTATGTATCAGTAAATATGGAACCATCAGCAGCACATTGTACAGATCCCATCAGTGTTGACCATAGAAAAAACAATAACTCCAAGTGATAATCTGTAGCTAGAAATTTTGAATAAAAATTCTAAATGCCAAAGCACATTATAGAGAGCAAAAAGTTGGACTAAAATCAATATTTTTCTAATATATAAGTATCTCATATCAATCATTTTGATTATAGTACTTGGGAGTCTTTACTTTGATGTGATGATATATTGTGTACGCTAATAAAATTTACCTGAAGATCAGAGAAGCAGAGCAAGCCACAGCTACCACCTGTTATCTCACCAACTCCTCAGCCTGAAAGAGCCTCTAGTTCCTGTCATGCCTTTATATATCTTTCTCTGCCCAGTCATCACTTCCTGGGATTAAAGGCACATGTGCTTCCCAAGCAAAGGCATGAGATCTCAAGTACTGGGATTAAAGGTGCGTGCCACCACTGCCGGGCTCTGTTTCTCTCCCAGACTGAGTCAATCTCATGTAGTTCAGGGTGGCTTTGAACTCATAGAGATCCAGACAGATCTCTGCTTCCTGAGTGCTAAGATTAAAGATATGTGCCACCACTTCTGGCCTCTGTGTTTAATCTAGTGGCCTGTTCTGTCCTCTGATCTTCAGGCAAAGTTTATTAGGGTACACAAAACATCACCAGACTTTGATGGTAAACCAAGCAGACAATCAAAGTATGTCTCAGCTGGGCCAGGAAGATGGCTCAGCAGTTTAAATCCCTTGCTACCAAGCCTGACCAGGCCATCTGTGTTCTACCCCTGGGACCTACATGATGGAAGGAGAGAACCAACTCCTGAAAGTTTTCCTCTGACCACCATGCATATGTTCCCCCCACCCCAGAGTCTATTTTAAAAACATCTCAAGTAGTCCAGCCTCCACCCCTGACCCAGGAGCCCAGCTGCTTACAGCAGAATCTGTGTTCTGTGGGTTGAATGTCTACTCTGAATCTCAGATCGTTGGCTAACCTTTGGCAAGACTATTAGCAAACAAGAATGATGTAGCGTACACTTGCCATCCCAGAACTTGGGAGGCAGAAGAAGCAGGAGGATTGTCACAAATTCAACACCAGCCTGGTCTGCATAGTCAGTCCTGGGCCAGTCAGAGCTACGTAGCAAGATACTGTCTCATAAACGTCAGTATAGGGGTTGGAGAGAGAACTCAGTCCACAGAGTGCTTGCTGCACAAGCTTGGGGGGACCTCAGTTTGATTCTCTAGCACCCATATGAAGAGCCAAATTTGGTGGTGCACACCTCTAATTCCAGCACCGAGGAGGTGGATAGGAGGATTTTTGGGGCAGGAGCTCACTGGCTGGCCAGCCTGGCCTAATCAGAGAGCCCCAGGTCTGAAAAAAACCAAGGAGACAACAAGTCCTGAGGAATGAGACTTGAGCTTAACCTCTGACCTTCACACACACACACACACACACACACACACACACACACACACACAAATAATAATAATAATAATAATAATAATAATAATAATAATAGTAAATAATAATAATAAAAAGGTGTGGAGCCAAGTGTGGTGACACTCACCTATATTTCTAACACTCCCTGAGGCAGGAAGATTTTGAGTTCAAGACAAACCTGGGTTAGATAGAAAGACCCTGTCTTTAAAACAATAAAAGAAACAATGTATACTACGTATAGACTACTACACCATCTTTCGACAACTAGTTAAGGTGAGAAGTTTTATGTTAGGCGCATTTAAAACCTTGAGCTTCCGCCGGGTGGTGGTGGTGGTGGTGGCGGCGCACGCCTGTAATCTCAGCACTCGGGAGGCAGAGCAAGGCGGATCTCTGTGAGTTTGAGGCCAGCCTGGGCTACCAAGTGTGTCCCAGGAAAGGCACAAATCTACACAGAGAAACCCTGTCTCAAAAAAAAAAAAAAATCAATCAATCAATCATTCAATCAATCAATAACAAAAACAAAAACCTTGAGCTTCTAGTGACTTTAAGGTACGTCGGAAGTTCTCAGACTCCTGTCACTGGAGCAGTGGTTGTCAACCTTTCCAATGCTGAGACTCTTTCATACAGCTCCCCATGGTTTTTGGTGACCCCCCCCCCAACACAGAATTATCTTTGTTACTACTTCATAACTGTAATCTTGCTACGGTTTTGAATTGTAATGTCAATATCTGATTTGCAGGATATCTGATTACGTGCCTCCTATGAAAGGGTCACTTGACCCCCAGAGGGGTCACAACCCACAGATTGAGAACCGGTGCACTAGAGTCTAGTGGCTCTAAGAACCTCCAGGAGCAGGGAGCCAAGCACCATTCAGTCTGGGGCACCAAATGCATGCACCTCAGTAGCTTGGGATTAGGGACCGGGAATTCACTTTTCAAACAGGTGTTCTAGGCCTGGGATTAAAAATCAAAATGTCAGCCTTGACCTCCCCATGCCCTGTGACTGCCTTTCTTGCTTGCTTGCTCCTTGTCTCTGGTACTCTCACCAGCCTTTTTTCCACTGTTTTAATTCCACGCCTGGTCTGGTCCTATCCTGGGTACATTCTACCCACTCCCCCTTTATCCCTCCTACACTGTGGCTACTCTACTTCAGAGCGTCTCATTCTCCCTCACCACCTGCTCCAACCCCCAGATGTAGCAGGTAGGTGGAGAGTCAGACGGAAAATGATAGACACAAAGATTACAGAACATCTAACCGAAGCCAAATTACTTCCCTTGACTTGCATCTTTTCTGGATCTCTCCATGGCTAGGCAGAAGGAAGCAGTGAGAAGGGTGGGTATCGTTACATTGTGTCAACTGCAGAGTGTAATTACCTCCTAAGTAATCAAGGTGTGCTGCGGGAGGAGGTGCCCACCAGAAGGCGTTCAGTGTGTCCAGCTCTCTCTGAGTCTGATCTGTGTAGCATGTGCAGGACGCTGTACACCCCTCGGCTCCCAGCAGTGGCCCATCCAGTTACACTGTCCTTTCTGCATCTCCTGCCAGATTCTTCTATGAAGTCCTGTATCATAGAGAGAGGCCATATGCTCCTTGCGATTTGCAGCCTGGAATTTTCTAAATGCCAACTTTATCTGCTGGTTGACTGTTGTTTCCCTGCTCCCGTCTTCCGTCTTCCTCCTTGGCTTCCCATTGCTGCCCTGCCTAGAGGTATTCTGAGTCCATGGCCTGTTCTGACACCCAGAGAGCTCACTGGTCCTAATTATTTTGTTATTCGTTCATTATGAAGGCTGTCTGACTCTATCTCCAACCCTGCCTTTCTTCTTTCCCTCTCTTTTTCGTTTGTTTGTTTTGTTTTGTTTTTCGAGGCAGGGTTTCTCTGTGTAGTTTTGGTGCCTGTCCTGGATCTTGCTTTGTAGCCCAGGCTGGCCTCAAACTCACAGAGATCTGCCTGACTCTGCCTCCCGAGTGCTGGGGATTAAAAGTGTGAACCACCACCTCCCTTTCTTTGAGGCAGGGTCTCTCCATGTATTCCTGGCTGGCCTAGAACTCACCAGACAGACCATGCTGGCCTTGAACTCAGAGATCCCTCTGACTGTACCTCCCAGTGGTGGTATTAAAGCTGTATTCCAGGGCTGGAGAGATGGCTCAGGGGTTAGGAGCACTGGCTGCTCTTCCAGAGAACTCGGGTTCAATTCCCAGCACCTATATGGCAGCTCACAACTATCTATAACTCCAAGATCTGGCTCCCTCACATAGACATGCATGCAGCACCAATGCAAATAAAATAAAAATAAATGAATTACTAAAAAGAAGAAAGAAAAAAAAAGCCGTGTTCCACCACACCTAGCCACTTATTCCACTAACATCTTTTATGCTCAAAAACTGTGGGACATCACCTCTTGTCTTGACATTGTTCCAAATTGAGTTTACAAATTCCTCCTGCCCGAGAGCTTCTGGAATGTGCATCTTTTCACCATTATTTTACAGTCCTTTCAGCCTATGAGTTGAAAATTCTGGAGTTATTGTAATGACATTTTTCCCCAGATATCTGTAACAGCAACAACAGAGTACTTAGCACTCAGCTCACTTAGTAACTGCTTTTGATCTGAAAGCAGTTCTAAGGTTACCATACTTCATCTAAAACCACACGCCAGGCGCTCTGCTCAGAGCCTCACAGGCATTCATTTGTCATGCTAGGCTCAAACCCAAGGCTTTGTGTGTGTTCATCAAGTTGTCTACTACGAGGCTACATCCCCAGACCTATGAGGACTGTCTTCATTTATTCTTGGAATAACCCAGTGAGTTAAGGACTCCTGAGTCCTTTTTCAGATAATGAAATTTCCAGGCAAAGGCCAAGAAGTGAGGTGCTTTGCTGAGGGTTAGATGGACCAAAGGGAGGATTTTTCCTTAGCCATAGTAGAGTCCTTGATATCATTGCCTTTTGCTGCCTGCTCTGCATTCACTGTCTGACTTAAACTCCCATGAGGCTATGGGGCTACAGTTTCTGCCACAGGCTTCACCATCTCAGTGACCCCAATCTCTGGGTCTGAATATGATCTCTCCCTTCTTGGTAGAAAGCTGCATTGGTTTGTTAGACACTGTCCATTCCAAAATTCATCGAGAACCCTCACCCTCACAAGGCCCTTGGCATAGTGAGTCAACTTGGTGTTCCAGAATAGTAGTCTCCAAATTATGTTCTCTGAAATCTTGTGAAGTGGTAGGAGCATGGGCAACTTCAGTGGGCAGTATGTAGGGAAGAACTTTCTGGGGCTCCCAGAGGAAGAAGAGCCAACTTCCTGCAACCATCGTTTGGGAAGGGAGGAAGAATATGATCTGGAGGTCACACATGGGAAATCCAGGGCGAATGGAGACTGGGAGGAAGGAGGCTCCTGGACAGGCTTAGCTGTCAGTGGGCTCCATTGTCTTTACAAAACTTACCCTGTTCTCTCACCTAGCTCTCTCATTTGAGTTAGTTCAATAGCTCCTGCTCTTTCCCGGGGTCTTGCTGATTCCCACCGAATTGATCTTACCTAGTCATCCCTTCACGAAAAAATGTAGTGTCTTCTCATTCTGGTCAGTTCACATCTTTTACTTCTTTAGAGTCTCACCTCTCGGGACCTCTAGGGTTCTCTTTTTTTCCACTATGGCCTTAACGATGTTGCGGTTCTGCTTTGTGGCCTGCTACCGCTTGTAGCCTCAGGTCCTTCGGTGAGCTCATGCTTGGCACAGACTTTCTACTTTCTAAATTTGCCTAGATTTAAAAGTAAGGTGGCAACCAAGGAGTGATATGATATAAGAAAGAACAAGTCTTGTAGCTGTGCAGGGCAGCCAGCATGTTTAAAGCCAGGTGAGTTTGGAGAAGCATGGTGAGAGGTAAGTTTGAGGAAGCTAGGCTCTGAGAAGTTGGATGAAAACGACAAAGACTTTGCATTTCATTTGGTGTGAAGTGGATTTTGAGTAGGGTGCTGACATGTTGCTGACCTGTTGTCAAAAGACCACTTGGATGTGGGCTGGAGTATCTTTTGTGGGAGGGCCAGCATAGTTCCTGGTGGGAGACCTCAGCACAGCTTGTAGCTGGAGGAATAGATGAGGAGTGGTAAGTGTGACTGGCTGGCTGTTATTTACATCCACAGGACTCCTTGAGCTCCGCAGAGGAGGGGTCAGGGTAGAACTTCTATAAGCTACAGAGTATTTCTAGTTCTGTAAGGCTTTGCATGAGTCTGTAGGTTGAATGTGGGCCAATAATTATGTAGGTAAGTGGACGCCTCCCCGGACAATCATGAAGTAGCTTTGCTTGTACCCCTGGCAGACCACGCACTGAGGCAGAGTGATCTCTGAATGATGCAGCCTCTTCTAAATATGGTGGCGCCTGGGAACCATAAAGTCATTATATGTTCTGGATGAGACCTATACCAAACCCTTTCCTAAAGGGAGAGAGGCTTAATCTCTAACCTAAATGTTCTACCAAAAATCCCCTAGTGAGCCAGCCTGGCCACACATGCATGTTCCAGTAGACATGGACAGACACCTGCACATGCTGGTTCCAGTTCTCACAGTATTTCTTTTGCTATTTATTTTTAACATTTATGTTAATTATTTTTATGATAATAAAGGTGAATCATTTATTAAAGGGAATTCGGAATGTGTAGAAATTACTTTAAAAAGAGAAATGAGCCATAATTAATCGCTATAATTCTTTCTTATTGAAGTTAGTATTTTCTTTATAGATATAGATGAAAACATACTATATATATATATATCCCTAATCATTTGACATAGTGAGTGTACTGAATCAGGCTTGCCAAAATATCTGCAGGAGAAAACACACAGAGAAACCCCTTCACACTAATGGTATTAGGAACAACAGTGAACGTTTATCCAATACCTTTCAGCTTACAAGGGATTTCACAACTGGCTCTGGGGGCTGGTTTGGTGGCTGTGCCCTCTGTTGCAGGGAGTGTTCTGTCCTGCAGGTGGGACTGAGATGGGGAAGCTGTGATCTAGAGAGATCATCTACTCAGCTTCTCCAGGCAGGGCAGCATGGTGCTGGGCTGACTCATTTGACCTACATGCTCCAGGGGAGCTTTCCATCTGTCCGAATGTTAGCCTGGAACTAAACGCCTCCGCACAGTGATGAAATTCTTAACAAATGTTGTGACAACACTGAACATAAGGCCTTAATTTTTTTCAAATTGCTTGCATTTACAGTTAATTCAATTTGAATTAGAAGTCACCTCCATGTGAATGACTCATGTCCTAATTATGTGCTTTGTTTTCCAACATGCACAAAATGGAAAGGCATTGGTGTGCAAAATATGCACAGTCAAGGTAATACTGGTTTCAAGGCAAACAGTGGTCCACATCTGGTGTTCCCAGGTCTGGAGGTATCAAAGAAAACAGAAATATCTTTATAAAACACATTTGGATCACTGTTCACAGTGGTTATTGGAGGGGATAAATATACAACTCAAATTCAATTATGTACCACAAGTTAAAAAAAAAGGTATGATTTTTACTTTTTCCTGTTACAGGACATTTGCTTTAGACCAGCTGAAACATCCTGCCCAAGTTCGGATCCTTTGGTCCAACAAGGACACATAGGCTAGGTTGTGCCAGTCATGGTAGAACTGAGGAAATGGTTTCAACAGCAAATAATTTTCACACTGTAAAAAAGTCTGGAGAGGAACAGTCAGGAAATGTCCAGACAACAGCCATATAAACAGATAATTGTTGAAATATTTGGATAATTTTGAGAATAAATGCAGGGTAAATTTTTGGACAGTTAAATCAGCTCTCCATAATAACTCTGTCTGCTAGCCAGTCATTTCCCTGTTCTTCTTCATTTATTTCACTTCTTTGGAGCTGGTGAATTCCTGTGTTCTGTCCCTCAAATAAATCAGCTCTTCAGCTACCAGGTTCTGCTGCAAACCTTGTCTCGACACCTGCCTTTATGCACACAACTGGGGATTGCCACCCTGCCTGCCAGGGACCACCAGAGCCCAGCAGAACTTGGGCTCTGATGTCTTTTCCCAGAAGGCCACCATGGCCTCCCAGCAACCTAACAGTTCATTTAAATTTGGATCCCAGTCCAGAGTAACTCTAGAGTTATGCAATGGCAATTCTTAGAGCTCCTAGGAAGGGGCCTGGAGCCGGGGGGAGAAGGCAAACACACCCATATCCCAGCCGTCTCTGCTAGGGAGCACAGGGCTAATGTGGTCACAGCCAAGGCTGGCCTGTTGGAGAAAGGAGTGGGTCATTTGAGGTACCTTTGGTATTTGCCCCCCCCATCTCCTAGCTAAAGTGGGACAACAGTGGCTTCTGCATCTGAGAACTCTGTTTGGTGGCCTGGCCTGATGGAAAATTTCATGTTTTTAACTTAGGAGCATGGCAAGTAGGTACCTGGAAAGTTTAAAGTGGATGCTTTAGAAGCAGTAGATAGTAACCAGGAGGTAAGATGGACTTCTCTTCCCCGTCCCTCATTGCTCTGGTGGTTGGTCAGAGCCACAGATGGCTTTTTTATGGCATTTGTATGCCTCTAGTAATGGGTATTCTACTTAATCTGGCTGAAGATGAAGGGGTAAGAGGTTCCAGTAAAGACAGCTGTGCAGTGCATCGCACAGGGATAAAGATGCCATCCCAGGCAGCGTTCCCTTTGCATGTGTGGTGACATCAGCCCGAGAGCCAGGTCAGAAATGGCGGGAGTGTGTGAAGCGTTGACAGAGGCGGTTCCAGTTGGGGAGAGGCTCCTGGTGTGCTTTGATGGGCCATGAATTTAGTGATCCAACCTCTATTTGGCACATTTCTCTATGTGCCAAGTCCATGTGGGAATGAAGGAAGAGAGCTGTATTAGAAAGACCCAGTCTGTGCCACGGAAGTGCTTATAATTCATGAGGAAATTGTCAAATACTCAAAAAAGAGATTTATTATCTTAAATATGTCAAACATCTTCAGTGAGTATAATCGAACGTCTGAGTATGAGCGTGTAGGGAGTAATAAGGAGGTGAATAAAGGGCCATTCAGGGAGTAGAGTCGTTTCCAGCCTCTGGAAGTTAGTTTGCAATGTGGCGATTCCAGGTTAGTGAACATGACAGAGAAACCACCAGGAGAGATGGAATTCAAAGTCAGGTAAACAGCTAGCACAAGAGCCAGAAGGATGACTGGGTAAATTGTCCTTCGAAGTTGACTAACTTGGGGCCAGAGAGACAGCTCAGCAGGCAGAGACACTTACCTTGCAAGCCTGGTGACTTGAATTCAATCCCTGTAACCCATGTAACGGTGAGAAGAGAGAATACAGATTTGTCCTCTGATCTCCATAGGTGTGAATCTTGTACAAACTACAAGAGTGCATAGGACTGTTAGAGCATTTGAACATTGTAATACCTTGGGCATAGGGTGTAGCTGTCTCCTGTGATGGTCCAAGAGTAGCCAGGCACTAAGTCTGGGTCTGACAGGGCTCCAGAGTGAAGCAGGCATTTCTGTGTGAGAGATAGCATTTGTGTTGGAAGTTATTCTGGGGCTTTTGTTGCCCCCCCCCACCTTTTCCCTTCCCCTCTCTTTCCTTTTATTTCCTCTTTTATTTCTTCCAGTGGAGACTACACTGGTACCATATAGTTAGTTATAAAGCCTTTCACGGGAGCAGAGAGGAACAACATAGGTTTGTGACAATACATACTTCTTGCTAGATTCAAGATCTAGTCTAGCATTTCTCAACATGTGGGCTGTGACCCCCAAGGACCATCAGAAAACACAGATATTTGCATTACAATTCATAACTGTAGCAAAAATTATAAGTATGAAGTAGCAACAGAAATAATTTTATGGTTGGGGGGGGGGTTACCACAACACGAGGAACTGTATTAAAGGGTCAGTGTTCAGAAGGTTGAGAACCACTGATCTGGTCCTTCAGCAAAAGGCACTGGGCTGTGCACAGAGATAGAGGAAACAAACACAGACACTCAGAAGGATTCAACCTGTGTAGGAGCTCAGGAATAGATGATGTACTCCACTTCCAGAGAGAAGCCCCTGAGCCGAAGGAAGAACTCAAGGGAAGGATGGAGGTATGAGCAGAGACACTCATGCTAGTCAAGGCAGGTTTGGTCCTTTTTCCTGGAGACTGCCTTCTGTGTCAGCAACATCATACACTACTGTGGTGACCAGAAGCTTCAGCACTGATGCCTGGCCCTGCCCCCTCTTGGAATTAGTGGAATGCATCTGCTCTATGGGGCTGGAGATTAGAGCCCAGGGCTTGGGCTCCTAGGAAAGCTGTCTTTTTGGGTGGCCTCACAAGACATGCTTAAGACTCCAAGCTGATACTTCTAAACTTCCTTCTCTGATAATCTATAATTTTCTGTTTTTAGAACTACAGTGTCAGCAATGTCAGACAGACCCATCTCAGAAAATTCATCCCTTTAAAACTAGCAGTAATAGTTCTTGTTTGGAAATTAAGCAACAGAAAGGAATTTGAGCAGCTAAGAAGAGATGTTGTAAATTCAAATACATCCATGGTTATGCCACCACATTAAACCATGTCAGTTTTTAAAATGGTTAAAAATTACATTTTAATTTATATCTCAGCATATTTTTTACTTAAAAAGTTTGAGTTTTAAAATGTCATAAAATGTGTTCCCTGCCTCCTCACTACCTCTTTCAATGCTTTGCTATCCAGTAGATATTTTGTAGTTATTGATTTTCTTTGAGTATTTTTTCATTTTATGATGAGTGTTTATTTATTTATCCCCAATTCACTTTGTTCCAAAAAGATCTTGAGTATATCTTATAAAGTTGAAGTTTAGAGATTGATAAATATTTTGAGAAGATGAAAATGGAAAACTCTAAAGAGAAACAAATGTGCATAATTTAAAAATATTCTTGATGCTGAAATGTTTTGCATCCAAATTGTGCTGTTTTGACCCAGTTACCTGCCAGGATATCAGGTGTTTGTTTGTACAATGGAACTGGAGTAACCATAATGGGATGTTTTGCCCCAACCCGTGGATCCCAGTCTCCACCCATGATACAAAGCTGACTAGTAGACAATGCTGAGTTTCTTTACTAAATTAAGGATTTATTCCCCCTGCAAGCAAGTGATTAATGTTCTTTATACACAGTTCAGAAAACACATACATTTTTTTTTAAATTCTCAAAGCTTACCACCTGTAGAAAAACTCTTAAAATCTGAATATTTTTTTCCTAAAAATTTTATGTATTTCTATTATGTTAAAAATATTTTTTGTTTAAAACTATTATCTATACTCATCCTGGTATAATTAATAATTTTTTGCAATCACCATATTTTCTTTATTGTCCACCAAACATGTTAGTTGAAACTTGCTTAACTATTTCCTTATTGCTAGACATTTAACAGTGAAGCTAGCAGTTATTATTTTTATGATTGGTGAGAGTTTTTGTACATGTTGTTCAGCTTTTTGGAACTGTGGCTTAGACCTCTCTCTATTATGGATTATTTCTCTTACAGGATTATTCAAAATGATTAGTCTATACAAATAGGTGTTTATTAAATATGGGTCGCATTTTCCTTATGAAACTGTAGCATTTTTAAATTTCTGCAATAGTGGGTTTTGAAAAGCAGCTTTAGGGCCCTCCTGTTTTTCAAACTAGAAACTGAATGTGGTGGGGTTGGGGTTCTGAGAATCAAGCCTGGGGTCTCACATAAACGAAGTATTCCCTCTGCCACTGAGCTGCCTTCGAGTGCTGAAAGTGAAGTTTCTTAGATTCACCGGGCAGTGGTCTCAAGTCACTCAAGACCTAAGCCTCTTCTTCAAGGTTTTAAGAAATTTCAAACACCCCCAAAGCATGTAATCATGGCCACAGTATGCATGTGGAGGTCAGAGGACAACTTTTGAGCGTTGGTTCTTTTGTTCCACCGTGGGTTCCAGGGATTGACCTCAGGCCATTGGGCTTTTCGGACAAGGACCTTTACCCACTGAGCCACCTCACTTGTGTCCATGATTATGGTTTTGGTGCTAAGGTTTTGCTGTGTACTGCAGCCCAAGAATAACTTGAAACCCAGGGTTGAGGCCGGGCTGGCCTCCACTCTAAGTCCTTCCAAATGCTACAATTGCCAATGTATACCACAATGTCCTGCCTTATTGAAATATTTTGTTGTAAATCCCAGTCAACATAATGGTTTGCCTACAGGTATTTCAGTATTTATCTCTGAAAGATATGGATTTGAAATGCAAATAAAATCCCCCACATAATCACCTGAAAATATGAATAATCATTTATTAATACTCAATTTCAATGTGCCCTCATTTTTCCTCACGTACTTTTTATAGTTTTTCTTTCTTTCTTTCTTTTTTTTTTAAACCTTTTACATCTCTTTTAATATGCAACAGTTAACCGGGAGAATTTTCTTTTCCTTCTTTCCTTTTTTTACCTTTCTTTCTTTTTCTTTTTTCTTTTTTGTAAGTACCTTTGATTCTCACCTGTAATCTATGGAAGCTAAGCCACCATGAATGTAGTTGGATGATGTATAGTTTAGAAAGCTCTACAGGGGATTCTGATGAGCAAAACAGCTTGGGAATTTCTACAGAGAGGAACAAATTTTGTGGCTGTTCATGTATCTGTAGTTCTGGGGCTCAAGTGACAGAGGATTCTGAGTTTCAGGCCAGCCTGTGCTATGGTGTGAGACCCAGTCACAAATAAAAACAAACAGGCAAATGGAGAACACCTTTGGAATGATTTTTTTTTAAGTCAATGAATAAACTTCTAAATAGAAGTCTCTCTAGTTGTCTAAGTACTCATTATAAAGTGCGAGGCCTTTGTCAGCTGGGTTTTAGCGGTGTGTCCCTCCTCTCCTCTGGCTGATGACGGAGGTGCACAGCTCCCCGCTTTTGGGTACCCTCACTTCCGTTCCTCATCCTCGGCTGCAGGTGATCTTCCTGCTTCTGACATGCACTGTCTATACCGGCCCCTCGGTCTGGTGTATCGTAGCTGTGACCCTCTGCAAACATTTTTTTCCTGGTTACAGAAGATGGTTGTTGTGGAAAACTAGAACTATATGGAGAAGAAGAAAGAACCTATAACATCTGTTTTTACCGTATTTTATTCTTCTCCTATGGCAATACACTTTCTTCAAAAAACAATTTTCAAATCTTATGAGTTTTGTGACTTTTGAAAGGCAACATGCTGTAATTTAAAAACAAACAAACAAACAGAATAAACACTTTAAGCACTACCTGGTATTTCGAGTATATATACAGTCTCATTTTGGGCATTTGACACACTTAAATATTTTCTATGCTATGAAATCCTTGTAGTTTTTTTACATGTCCATAACTATTTCCTTGCTATAATTTTTTTTATGACCCTGAGTTAAAGTACTTCACGTTTTAAAAGCCTTTAGCTCAACCTCTTCACCTTCAGAAGTGTATCGGCCTCTTTCTTGACTGCAAGACAAAGTGTTTGCTTCCCCTGTCCCCTGTCCCCTGTCTACACTGTGGCCTCCTTCTGTGGTAAACTACTAGTGTGCTCTTTCTTCCTTATGTAGGCTTTGGAGGGCTATCATAGCTGGTGATTTCTTGTTTGTTCCTTTTGCCTCATGTTAGGGAAAAATGCCCTTGGGGGTATATGAAGCTGTCTGTAGTCCATTCAGAACCCAGGACTCTCATGAGAGGGATTAAAAATGTTCAGAATCATGTGACTGACTGTTGAGGTATATATATTAATATATCATTATATATTAGTTAATGATATCTACCTCAACAGGCAGTTGATATATATATATATATCAACAAATACACACACACTGCACACACACACACACACACACACACACACACACACACGTACTTTTAGATCATGCATCATGGAAGAGGCAGCAAGGTATCCTGATCCTAGAAATGGCACATTTCACCAGAAGATTTTACAATACATTCTAAACGAGTTTGTCGGTCATCTTTAGGATCTGTAGGGTCCAAGTGTGCACAAATAAGAGTTGTAGGCTGACTGCTTATTCTTGCTAGTGTTCTTTTCCCATCTTTCTGCATGTGTACTGCTACTGAGAACAGACACAGGAGTCTGTGCTTCTCCCAGCCAAGCTCTGGGAATGTTTGAAATGCGGGTTGCACTTGGTGCCGAGCTTTAGCTGAGCCTCCAGTGTCTTACTTGGCTCTTCTGACCACACTGGTGCAGCCTCGTCTACCAGATAGGAGTTGTGTGGCCTCTCATTCCAGAGAGACTAAACAAAGAATAATAATGGAGAAGCAAAGGACAGAGCTGAGATTGGGGTAGGAAAAAGGCATGCCAGAGTATTTGAACAGTTTTAGAAATATGAGAAATGCCTGGCTTGGAGTAGATTCTCTATTGCCTTTAAACAAGCTCAGAGCAGGAGGAGGAGGGCCGGAGAGGAGCAGATCTCTGCTTCATTTCCATCTGGTCCAGGGCAGGCTGGACCTTAGAGCAGTGGTTCTCAACCTGTGGGTTGCGACCCCCTTGAGGCAAATGGTGCTTTTATAGGGGTCACCTAAGACCATCCTGCATATCAGGTATTTACATTATGGTTCATAACAGTAGCAAAATCACAGTTATGAAGTAGCAATGAAAATAACTTTATGGTTGGGGGGTCACCACAACATGAGGAACTATATTAAAGGGTCGCGGCATTAGGAAGGTTGAGAACCACTGCCTTAGAGACTGCTCGTTAGGCTGAGTGGCTGGTCTTCCATGGAAAGTGAGCTGAACATGCATTTGTGTTTTGCTGTGGCTGCCCTGCAATAGAGCACCCACACCAGAAGTCAGTGTTTATGTAGCCCAACAGGAAAAGCCAATCTGGTGATTTTCTAAATAATTATTTCAGCGTAGATGGCCAGCAGGATAACTCGGACTCTGATGGAAAGGATTTTATCTTAAGTTGTTCTTCACGTTAGCCGCTCACACAGGCAGAATGAGTGTGGCCAAATTTCAGTTTCCTCTTGTGCTGTTTAGACACACTTCATATGGTGCTCCGTTTTAAAAGACCTCCAAGTATTTTT
Organism: Onychomys torridus; assembly: GCF_903995425.1. Taxonomy (NCBI): domain Eukaryota; kingdom Metazoa; phylum Chordata; class Mammalia; order Rodentia; family Cricetidae; genus Onychomys; species Onychomys torridus. The sequence goes on from NC_050455.1 coordinate 42,014,772, forward strand.
ATTGAACAGACACAGGAAGTTTGGTTCTCAAGGCTATAGCAAAAATCTCACTGCTCCATGGATCACTGGACTGATCCAAACTTGCTCTTTTAAACATCAGCTCAGCTTGGAGCTGGCATTCGGCAGAGGGATGCTAGTCTTCCAGAGCTGTGGCATAACACTGGCCTCATTTTGGAGGGGCAGGGAATAGGGATTAGCATGGTTCTTCCTGGGAGCAAAGTACACAAGCTGGCCACCAGTGAAAATCAAACATTGCCATGTCCAGAAATTTATGGTTAAGACCAGGAAAACTTGGAAAGTAGGCTAATTCTGTCACTTGTTAATTTATTGGCCCGTGTAAGGTGTTTTACTTTAGGAGACTCGGCCACGGCCTGTGGAGAGCATGGTCTGCAAACCCTGCACTTTTCCTCTATAGAAGATAAAGGTACATTATAGAGTTTTCTAAAAGTGAGGAAACAGAGTGAATAAAAACAGGTTCACGATGGTGCAACTAGGTTTGGGGAAATTTTATACTTACTGTTTGTGCTCTGTCTACCCTAAAGCTTTGATGCCAGACAGTCTACTAGGAAACTGGGTGTGGGTGACTTAGAAAACTTAATACTGCATCTTGTTCACAACCTCCCAGTGCCCTTTGGAAGCTATATTCACACACACACACACACACACACACACACACACACACACACACACACACATTCCATATAGGATAGGGGACTCCTTAGCCATGAGACCCTTTCTGCAGCTAACCCACTTGGTCTCCTAGCACATTTTAAGTCTCGGTGACTCAGAGTCTATTTGTTTTGTTGCCTCATTTAAATTGCGATGTCATAAATCACTCCATTTTTTAATCATTTGAGTAGCAAACACCCCAAAGCATTAAAGTTAAACAATGTTAATGGGGATTTACTTTGGGTGCCATTGTTTTAATATGACAAATGGCCATGCATCAGGCTGCGTAGCACAGTTTATTTATGCAGACATAATTAGGCCTTTGAAATGAAATATACAGTGAACCAGTTGCCAGAAATGCAAAGTTGGCTTGACATGGCCCCTCCTCCTTCCATCTCACTCCCGTGGGCCTGATCAGTTTAAGGCGGGTTGCAAGCTAGGTGAATATTCTTGGTGTTTGGCGAAAAAGTTACCCAACTTTTAGATTTTTTTTTTTGCCTGTTTTGTGATTTCTGTGGGATAGATTTGAAAGGTAGGAAAAAAAGAATCCCTGATGTCAGACATGTGAAGAAGATGTAGTTTTGCAAAGTGGCCCTCACTAAAGAGAAAGACTTTCGTGTCCTGAAAGATGCTGATTCCACTGTGTTGGTTCTGGAGAGGAAATGCATAGTGTCCTTTCTCAAAGATCTTGAAGAGGAGCCAGGACCCCTGGCCATGGCCAGTACTGTTTGGGATGAGCATTTTTTCTGCACTCAGCTAGCTATGAAAATGATCTCCTGCTAGCTCAGTGGTTCTCAACCTTCCTATTGAATTGACCTGTAATACAGTTCCTTGTGTTGTGGTAAACCCCAACCATAAAATCATTGTCATTGCTACTTCATAACTATAATTTTGCTACTGTTATGAATTGTAATGTGAATATCTGATATGCAGATGGTCTTAGGTGATCCCTATGAAAAGGTCATTTGGCCCCCTGACCCACAGATTGAGAACCACTGTGCTTATACCTAAACTCAGATGTAGTTTAATTATTTTGTGTGTGCATCTGTGCTTGTGTGCACGCATGTGCACAGGCCAGAGGATAACCCCAGTGTCATCTCCCAGGTGTTATCCATCATTTTTTCCCCTTTTACTGAAAACAGATATTTTTCAAACAACAGATTCTGATTCCAGCTTCCTCTTCCTTTACCCCTCTCAGCCTCTCCCCACCTCCCCTTCCACCCGGACCCATCCCATTTTTGTCTCTCATTTAAAAAACAAACAGGCATCTACGAGAAAATCATAAAATAAAATGTAATGAGATAAAATAAAAATGAATAAATGAAACAGGAGGAAAAGCCCAAGAACAGGTGCGAGAAACAGACAGACATAGAGGCCCACTCTTTGCACACCCAGGAAGTCCACAAAAACACAAAACCGGAAGCCATTAGGATAAAATAAATAAAATATTCTGATGTATTGTGAGATGAAGAACCTGCCAAGATGCCATTGAATTGTTATCTGTTGGCATCTACTGCTGTGCATGTAGCCTGCCCTTAAGAATAGTTTATTTCCCCAGTGAGATTCCCTTGAGGAAAACTAAGTTTCCACTCATACATGGTTATCAATTGGAGATCTCCACCATTTTTTCTTTGAGACAGGGTCTCTCACTGGCCTGCAAATAGGCTTGTCTAGATGGCCAGCAAACCGCACGAGTTTTCCATCTCTTCTTCTCCAGGGCTGAGATTCTAGGTGTGTGCTGCTATGCCCAGCTATTTTTTTCTTCATTATTATTTATTATTTTTTTAAACATGTGCTCTAGTGATTGAACTCAGGTCTTCAAGTTTTCAAGGCAAGCACTTGACCAACTGAGCCTTTTTAGTTCTCTTTAAGATGCCCCATTGGATTCTACCTTGATGAATTCTTTTATTCCTCCATTTAAGCAAAATATAGCTTCCTGGCAACAGGTGACACATTCCTGTGTTTTCTTAGAATGTAAGAAATGAGAACAATCTTCAGGAGAATATTCTTACTCAATAGCCAGGACATCTAAAGATTTTAAAACTGTTGTTAACTTTGTTTCGAAGGAGGAAACATGGCCATTCTCTTGATCCTAGCTCCTGGAATTATTAACATAAATAGAATGTGTTTTACATTGTGTTACCAACTCCTTAATAATTTTTGGGTTAGAAATAAGTTGTTAGTTACTTAGATAGTTAGTTAGATAGTTAGCTAGCTAGGTAGAGACAGGGTCTAATTATGTAGTCAGACTGGCCTGGAACTCATTATGTAGCTCAGGCTGATTTGAAGCTTAAGCAACCTTCCTGACTCAGCCTCACCAATGTTGGGATTACATGGTGATGCTTGGTAGGACTCACCCGGCTTCTGTGGGGTAAAGGTTTGTTGTCACCATTGTTTGGGGGCAGATAATTTAGCTGTAAATCCAATGGGGAACCCTGGCTTCAAAGTTTAGACAGAGGGTTGGGGATTTAGCTCAGTGGTAGAGCGCTTGCCTAGCAAGCACAAGGCCCTGGGTTCGGTCCTCAGCTCAAAAAAAAAAAAAAAAAAAAAAAAAGTTTACAGAGATAACCACCCCCCTGCTCCCAACACTTCCTTTCTTAGGTCCCTGCTCACTGACAGGTGAGAAAGAAAAAGAAGGGAAGCAGTAGGCCAAGGATAGTTCTCATTTCTCCTTGGAACTCTTCTTTGGGAGATAAAGGACCAATTGTCCAAATGCTGGGGTCAGTATACAAAGGAGGAAAATGTTGATGTGCCTTGTCAAGCCACGACTGAATTCAGAACTTGCTACATAGGCAAGTTATTAGCAAGTACACACCTGGATTCCAGATTCAGTAATAATGTCCTGAGGTGCCCATTACATCTGTAAGCCCATCCTTAAGCCAGTGAATGAAAGGGTAGGTGTGACACCTTGCATTGCAAACAAGTAGAAGTTTGGGGACATCAGATGAGGGTCACTATGTTGTTTTTCCAAGCAGAACTCTCTCAGTGACCATGTAGGCTGGGTGACAGCTACACCAATTGGAACTTCCCTTAACTTCTTCTTCCCATTGAAAAATGGAGGACACCAATGCTGCTTCATTCTATAACAATGAAATGAAACTAAATATTATAAACTCAATAGCATACCACCTATCATATAATAGGACCTTGATTGTATTAAAAAAGCCTGAGAGCATGAAGTTCTTTCCCACTTAGCAATAAGCAAGGGAAAACCAGAAAATCCAGTTCTTCATCCCCAAATCCACTCTCTCTCTTTTTCCCTCTCTTCACAGCAGTTATTTGTGACACATTAAAATTTTAACTGATCAATTAATCTATTTGTTTAGTGTGTGTGTGTGTGTGTGTGTGTGTGTGTGTGTGTGTGTGTGTGTCCCAGCCCGCATGCCAAGGCACATCTGTGGAAGTCAGAGGACAACTTCCACCAATGTAGAATCTGGGAAAACCAAACTCACATCTTCAGGCTTGATGGCAATGCTTTTTACCATTTTGCTGGCCAGTCCTGACATATCTTGGAGAAGCCGGAAAGTCTCAGGCAGGGGGAATAGTTTTCTCTTCATGCTCCTTTTCTTCCTCTTTCCTCCTTCTCCTTCTTCCCTTCTTTTTCATGTAACCCTGGCTGGCCCGGAACTTGCTCTGTAGACTAGCTTGGCCTCGAACTCACAGAGATCCACCTGCCTCTGCCTCCCAAGTACTGAGATGAAAGGTGTGTGCCATTTATGCCTGGCTCATTCATTTATTTATACATGCAAAAAAGCATGTATTACTTTTGACTAAAACTAGGCAGAGAGGGATCTGTTTTTGTGATAAGTTTATTTAAAATTTGACATTTATTTCAAGATTTTTTTTTTTTAAAACAAAGTCCATCTACTCAAAGTTGTTTTTTTTTTTTAAATAGTATTAAGGAATTTAAAGATTATATTTGAGTCAAATAACAGCCAATCAGAAGTGTTAACTCTGAGGAGTTTGTCTAAGAAATTGGCATGGGTACAGTTGTGCATTAATTTTGAATAGCACACAGCATTGTCATTGCCACACTGTTTTCATTATGGTAAACACTATTGTTATCACTTAACATTGGTGACTTTCACCACAGGTCAGGTGGACTCTATATACTCACCTTAGCCTAGAGCTGCCCTTTTGAGGGCAATTTGGTTTTTCCTCTTAAATATATTTTAAAAACTGGGTCCCCAACAGGATATATTTGCTATTCAGCCATGATATACTATATTCATAAACTTGAGTATCTGTCTTGGTAAACTGAGTAAACTCAACTTGAGGTGCAAGGTTGTGATTAACTCGTATGAACTGTAGATGTAATTCTGAATGGTCTTATTAAATAAGAAACACAGAGCCAAATGCAGAGTATAGAAGCCCGGAGATCGAGCAGCAGCCAAGAGCTAAGACCACCTTCTTACCCCTCATTGTCGCTGAGAAATCATCCTTCCCCTGAGAAAGAGACCTACTTCCTGTGTGTCTGTATTTTTATTGACTTTCTGTTCTGCCTTCTCATTGGTTGTAAACCCAACCACATGACCTCCTCGTCCCTGCCTGTCTATACAGACCTCCAAGTCTCTATGGTTGGTATTTGAGATTAAATGCATCTATCTATTGGCTGTGACCTTGAACACACAGACTCTGCCTGCCATGTGATCAGATTAAGGGCGTGTGCTACAACTGCCAGACTTCTGCTAAATGGCTTGCTATTAGCTTTGACCCCCAGGCAACTTTCTTTCTTTCTTTCTTTCTTTCTTTCTTTCTTTCTTTCTTTCTTTCTTTCTTTCTTTATTCATTCATTCATTCATTCATTCATTCATTCATTTATTTATTTGAGCTGAGGATCAAACCCAGGGCCTTGCGCTTGCTAGGCAAATGCTCTACCCAACCCCTTATTTATTAACATACAAATAAAATCACATTTCAGCACAAATAAAATATATATGAACGTTCTCGAATTTGCTCAGTGCTTCCTAAATGCACAGTGTTGATAATAGTTATCCAGAATTGACTGCTTGTTATGTGCCTAGCGCTGTGCTATATTATTTTGTAGCTAGGATTATTGAGGGTCACATTTCAACAGCTCTGTCCCTTACTAAAAGCATGCCTTTGGGTTAGGTTGTTCACTTTCTGTGCCTCAAAGACAGAAGGGAGGGACATGGAATAATTTCCATCAGGTATGGGGTGTGAGGTGGGGGGGTGAGTTAATGTGTGTGACACACTCAATGCAGTGCCTGGTCCTTTGTGTGTAACAGCAAATGAGTAATGTATCAGCATCTATCATTCTTCCCAACCTGGGTGTATCTTAGTCTGAATTATGTCCCCATTTAATAGCATTTCTCTTTGTGACAATGTACTTTAAAATGTCCCTAGAGAGAGACCCCAATTCCTTTTGTTCCCTGGAGGTCTACTGTGGACTTTCCACAGTTAAAACTCTATGTTCAGCACACAGTGCACATGAATATGAGGAAACATCCCGAGACTTCCACAATTAGAGATTTTGCTGGTTCATATTTTACATAGGACAAATTTGCCAGGGAGTGTTGGTGCACACCTTGAATCCCAGCACTCAGCAGAGGCAGGTAGAGCTCCATGAGTTCTAGGCTCGCCTGAACAAGTTCCAGGACAGCCAGGGATACACAGAGAAAAACAAAAACCAGACAAATTCCTCTGTTTGGGTAACAGAAAGTCCTGTGAGTTGTTTCTACATTTGTTTCCCATTTCTAAGTTGTCAAAGAGAAGTTTGTATATCTTGAGTTTTTTGTAAGTACTTTTTAATGTTTTTCTCAAGAGCAGTTATAGTCTCTCAAGAGTATATTGACAATTCAGGAAGCTGTGCCTTTAAATGCAACCATTTTTTTCTGCTTAGTGGTTGTCCCATTAAGGGGACAATAGTAGGGTTATCCTATATAGATCTTTCTTTCTTCCCTTCTTTCTTTCTTTCTTTCTTTCTTTCTGTTTTTTTGTTTGTTTGTTTTTTGTTTTTTGTTTTTTGTTTTTTTCCAAAACAGGGTTTCTCTGTGTAGTTTTGGTGCCTTTCCTGGAACTCGCTTTGTAGACCAGCTGGCCTCGAACACACAGAGATCCACCTGGCTCTGCCTCCTGAGTGCTGGGATCAAAGGCCTGTGCCACCACTGCCTAGCCTATACATTTTTCTCTTGGATCTGCTGGTGTCACTTAGCAGGGCGGAATGTGTTTCCTAGCATGTGTGAAGCCCCAAGCATGATCCCAGCATATCAGAAAAAGAAATGAAAGATGGACAAGAGGGAGGGAGGGAGGGAAGGAGGCAGGGAGAGAGAAGGAGAAGGAGGAAGGGAGAGAGAAGGAGAAGGAGGAGGAGGAGGAGGAGGAGGAGGAGGAGGAAGAAGAAGAAGAAGAAGAAGAAGAAGAAGAAGAAGAAGAAGAAGAAGAGTCCTGTGTGTTTGTCCCTGTACTGTTGTCTTAGTTCTAGCACGCTTACTTTGAAACAGAACCACAATCAATGTTCTATCATATAGAGGAGCGTATGGTTCTAGTAGCTTCCTATGCTTTCCTGGAAAGAAACAGAGACAGAAGCGCATATCACAGCTCAAGTATCCTTTTCAAATTAAAAGTCAGAATTAGCATTGCAAATACAAGGCAGAAATTCTGAGCTGTCACTCAGGGTGAACCTTTTGATAAATTGGATCTTGATATTTACACAATCTATTAAAATACAACCAATAGTATGTTTGTTTATATGTTGACAAGATGATATACATCCTGAAGGTCAAGGGTGATGTGAATTGTTATGGTGTTCTTGTCAAAGAGGCTAAAAAAAGGTGGGGGCTAGTTACAGAGTGTTGATGAACTAATAGCTTGACCACAATGTCATGACAAATGCAGGGATCACCTGGATAAAGTTCAATTGATTTGAAACAAAAATCTGTGATATTTGTCAATCAGAGAGGGAGGGGAGAGAGAGAGAGAGAGAGACAGACAGACAGACAGACAGACAGACACACAGAGATATACATGCACACACATACACAGACACACACACACAGACACACACACATACACACACACACACACCCGGGGGGGGGGGGGCTTCCTTCTGCAACTTGTTAGAAAATTGGCAGCCCAAATGGAAAAAGAAATAGTGAAATTAAACAGAAAAGCATTGATTTAACTTCTTGGGTGGTTTATCAAATGGCACGGTGAACTTTTCATTCTGTCTTGTCATTTATTAATTACCTTCTTTTAATCAAACCAGTGAAGAATCAGTTTACAAACCTTTGGTTTACTTCTGTGTAAATAGTTCCAACCAACTCCAAATCACTTTGTCCTTTTCCTAAGTATCTTTCTCTAATTGCTAGCCAAGTTGTACTTTTTCGCCTTGTAAAAACTCAAAATGTATCTGAAATAAATGTGGGCTTTAACTAATACTCTTCCTGGCATGGCTTTACCATGCCATTTGGGTTCTTCTCTCTTTTAAAAAATGATATCTTTTAAATGTGTGTTATTCTTTACAAATTGTGTGTTACTCTGTTTGTGGTGCCAGGGATTGAACTCAGAGCCTTGTGCATGCCAGACATGTGCTCCGGACATTGACTGTCATGAGCTGCTGTTCTCTGTTCCTTAACTGAGGTATTCTCATTACTGGCTTTGATCTCTGGATTGTGACCCCGTGGGGTGAACAACCCTTTTACAGGGGACACCCAAGACCACTGGAAAACACAGATATTTACATTATGATCCATAACGGTAGCAAAATTACAGCTATGAAGTAACTGAAAATAATGTTATGGTTGGGGAGCTCACCACAACATGAGGAGCTGTATTAAAGGGTCCCAGCCTTAGGGAGGTTGAGAAGCACTGCTTTAAATGGTAACTGTTACATTAAAAAAGAAGGTAGGTATTGTCCCAGCTAGGGCCATCAGTAGAGAGCTTTATGTTAGTGCTTAGAAATGTATTAGAAATGTCTAATGCTGTGACCCTTAATACAGCTCCTCATGTTGTGGTGACACCCCCCCCCCAACCTTGTTCCTGTTTCATGACTGTGATTTTGCTACGGTTATGAATCGTAATGTAAATATCTGTGTTTTCCAGTGTCGACCCCTGTGGAAGGGTTGGTTGTTTGACCACAAAGGGGTTTGTAACCCACAGGTTGAGAACCACTGGTGTAGAAGAAATAAAACCAGGCAGGCTCCTGCAATTTCAAGATAAAAGGGAAATGAAAGTGGTGGTGGTACAGCCTGTAATGAATTAGGGGTTGATATGAGCACATGGGTTTGGATGTTAAGGTTCCCGCCATCTATTCAGAAGCATGTAGACTTTTAAATTACAGCAGCAGATACAGTTTATGAGCATATTTGAATATACTTTTTCATATGTCTGTCATATAGTGGCTTCTTTGAGCAAAATTAGGCAAGAATGACTGTAAACAGAGAAAATACTTAACTTCACATCGCTATCCATGATTTTCTGATAGGATGGATTCCTGCTGACTGTTTGTGGTTTAGTGCCTAGAAATTAACACTCATTTCAACAATAGATCATCTCAGTTATTGCTCCACAGGCAGAGGTGTGCAATGGATGTCATGTAAGATGTTAGGGTTTAAGCAGCCAGTCATATCACAGTGCAAAGACAACTTGTAAGAAAGGACACAGTCAGCCCCACAGGCTTTAAGGATAGTCGAATCTTATCAAATAATGCATGAAGCAAAGAAGAGAATTCTTTCAAGAAAATTTACGGATTCCCTGTGCTCCTTAACTAGTTAAAATCTTTGGCTGAAGCCAAATTATCTCTTTGTTTTCCTTTATTTTAAATGTCATGGCTGTCTCAGAGCTAGCAATTCTTAGATGGTTGGCATGTACTGGAAAACAGAATATTTTGAAAACAACAGAGCCTTACACAAATACAAACCGTTATCTTCCAAACATGCACAAAGCTGCTTTTACCTATGTGCTTTGAAAACATTTTAGTGTCCTCTCAGATGAAGCGGTTCAGACAAGAAGTAGGGGAAAATCTTGATGGCATCACACGGCTCATGAAACCTACCCTACTGCCAAGGCTGTTTACACACACACACACACACACACACACACACACACACACACACACACACACACACACACACATGCAGACAAGCATCACAGGCCACAGGAGTGAACTGAGGAGTTCTCCCCAAGGTGCCTCCACTCCACTTTGGCTTCAGCTCAGCCAAAGACCCATGGGTTAAATGAAACACTAGGGCATGCCCCTCAGAAATCTCTAGCTATGGGATGCTGGTATTGAAACACACAATCTCCCTCCCCACCCACCAGATCCCTGGCCCAGGGCTTGGGGAACTGCATCCAAACCCCTCCACTATTACTAAAACTGATTAATCAACCCTGACTGCTTTGAAATAAAACAAATGATTTAAGAATTAAAGTTTCTGTGTCCCATTATCAAACTCATTAAGTCATCTAAAACTGCTGAATTTTGGATGAATTTCTAAATTCCTAAGAATCTATTCATAGACACCCCTCACACACATATTTGTCCACGATACACAAATATTAAAATAACCAGACCAAGCCGCTTGGACAGCAAAGATCAACATAATTGTTCTAACATTTCATTAGTTTGTTTTGTTAACTGTCACATTGCCTTAGGCTATTTTCAAAAATTATTAGTTTTTCACTCTTACTAAAGTAAAGGAAATTAAAGTATTAAAATTATGCTCACAGATGGTCTCAGACGCTAAGATCTCACCATAAAAACGAAACTTTCTGGTTAGGCCAACTCTCACTGCTGTGCTGGGCACACATAGTTTCCCAGAGGCCTCTGTGAAGGGAGAAGGGATGCATTTTGCATGAGGGTTTGGAAGGAAGATTTCAATTACAAGGTTATAGCTTGTTCCTATCGTGCTCTGGAGCCAGCCTTTTATCTTCATTTGGAAATCATTTTATTTGTGAGTTTTAAGACAATGATTGTAAGGGCACAGCGTGGGTTGTATTCTTTGGCATGTTCCATGATGACCCATACCACGGCTATTTTATTTCTGCCCTGGCCATTTAATGTGTTTATCGAGTTCATATTGACTTAGACCCCCAGGGAGATATACAGTATTATTCACCCAGTAGACTCTTTCACAAAATAGGTACCCAAGAGGCCAGGAAAAGTGGTCCTTATTGTTATTCTTTTCTTTTCTTTTGTAGAAAGAATGAAAACAGCCAGTCAGTCTAAGAGATCACACGTATTATTTCAGCATGTTTGACTTCGTTTTGAAGCCTTTTGGCTACAGTTTCTCTTGTTAATGTTGCCCCCCCCTCCTTTGAGGCCAGAATCTGCAGATATTATTGGGATTGTATGTTTTTCTTATCTGCCCTTAGTGTTAAGAAAAGATTTAATGCTGATTTCATTCATGCTGAATACCTGGAAGAACCTTTTGCTTCGGTTTCCTTAATGTTTCCCAACTGGCACTCTTTCCCCACCACTATTGTCTGTGATTTTTGGGTTAGTTTTTGGTCTTTGTTTGTTTTTTTCTTTCCTTCTCTCTCTGCTGCTTCCTCCTGGCAATTTCAAGTACGTGTGTCTAGAAACCTCGGGGTCTGAGAAGCCCCTCAAATTTGCAGTGTTTTAATGGTAGAAGCCCACACTCTGCTGGCAAGCCCCCCCCCCCCCCCCCGAGAGATTTAATTTCCAGATGTATCATTTCCTGTCCCAATGATCGTTTACTAGATACTTCTCCTCAGGCCTCAGTTTCCTGCCTGGGAGAGAGAGTCAGTGGATGGTTGTAAGGAAGTGAGATGATGGTGGAGCCTCCTGGCGAGAGAGTAATAATCAGTGGAAACGTGCTTCCTGTCATTTCCATTGTATGCCATTGCCGAGCTTGAGAGAAGCAGCAGGCTGTGGGGTACTAAACTCAAGTACCAAACTGGGAGTTCAGAATTACAGGCTCTGAGTCTGATGATGCTTTGATTTACTGGATGGGGGTGCAGTTCTTGGAGCCTAGGATCATTGATTTTTATTATCTATCTATCTATCTATCTATCTATTTAAGAATTTAGAGACTTCCAAGATTATCCAAAAAATTTTACTCAGGAACCCACAAAGCAAGAGACCCCTAGAACTTAGAATGACTCACTCTGGAGCACAGCAGGACAAAGCTGGCTCAGAAAGCAACCTAGTCCTCTTGCACCCTAGGCCAGCATTTCCTAAAGTGTAGCATCTTGTCATATTCTAATCACTTTTCAGTAGTCTGAAGAAAAATGTTTTCTAAGTGTAGCTGGTATTACAGACTGGTAATTTTATAAATACTGTTGACTTTGTTGGGTCTAGGTAGCATGAACAGATCAATTTAAATTCATGAAAAGAATAATATTAAACATGCAATGGTCTGGATATTGTAAAGAGCAAAACCCATGAATGCCCATGCTGAGATGTGGGAAATCCTGCATACTATGACTTTAACCACTCCCTTTCAGATACTGACAGAGACCAAGGTTATATAACAGCCCTCTTGGTTTCTATGATGTAAGATGTTTTTCATGCATGGCTTTGTGACCTAAAATTTAAAAGGGACTTAGGCCTAAGGACTTTGTCTATTCCTTTTTTTTTTTTTTTTTTTTTTAAACGAAGTGCTGGAGTAAGTCTTGGCTGACCCTATGACATACTGTGTTGGAATCCTAAGTGCAAAGGGAAGCAGGGGTTGTTGGTGATCATGCTGAGGGAAGTGTGAAAGGTACTTTGGAAGAAAAAGGAGATATGAAAACCAAAATGTCAGGAGTAGTTCTGATAGTGGGCTATCTTATCACATGCATGTGAGCAGTCAGCCATTTGCTTTCAGCCGAGATTAAGTGCCTATCACTTCTCTTCCTTATCTAGGCTAGCACAGGTAAACTTTCTTTCACACAGTAGCAGTATTTTAAAAATGTAATTTGAATTTCTTTTCTCTGAGTCCTACATTAGAGAAGGGTGTGTGTGTGTATGTGTGTGTGTGTGTGTGTGTGTGTGTGTGTATACATATTTTCCTTAAAGAGAAAGCAGTGAAGCCTGTTTTCAAGCAAAATCACTTTTCTTTGATAAATTTTGATTTGCACATATCACATTCTTAGTGTATCATGTCATTAGAGAATGTTCCCTGTTTATGCAAAGTAGATAACAACTTTTGGTTGGGTTGTAGCTGGTTTGTTTGTTTGTTTGTTTGTTTGTTTGTTTGTTTTTTGGCTTCAGAAGGCATGGAAGGAAGCCACTGCAAATATCATATGGCCCCTCCTAATCACCTTGTTCCCCCCATCTTTCCTTTCAAATTTAAATAAATGGAAAGTTCAATGTTAAGTTCTCAGTTTGTTTGTTTGTTTGTTTTTAATAAAGAAAGTTAAGAGTAGATGTGTATCAGACTTCAAAACAGATCTCAGATGGCTGAAGTAAGCTTTAAATAAAAGTATCCTATGTAATTGCTTGGCGGGTTCTGTATTAGGAATAGGACCCATTCCCTTTAGCATCCCACTGTGTAGCCTTGGCTGTCCTTGAACTCACTATGTAGAACCGGCTGACCTCAAACACACAGAGAGAGATCCATCTGCCTCTACCTCTCAAGTGCTGGGATTAAAGGCATGCACCACCATGCCTGGCCCTTCTTTGTTTTATTTTATTTAAGATAGTCTATGATTTGATCACATGAGAACATTCAGAAGGACATATTTCATAATTTATATGCAGTTTTGCATTCAGTTTTCATAGTCTGTGCATGTGTATTTGCTTGTAGTTTGGAATGATGTGTTCCAGAAAGGAAGCTGTGTGTAGTGGGGTGCAGAGTCGCCAGCCATTCCTGAAAGTCACTTTGGAGAGTCAGTCCTTGGAGATGCAGGCTACTCTACCTGGTGACTATTTCTGTAGGGTCACTGTGCCTGCTGTTTGGATTTCATTGACTGCTCTTATCATTGCCTGAAACCAAGTATTTGAGAGCTTTGAGTTGATTACCGATCAGAACTGAAAGAAGACGAAAGTTCTGGAACTAAAATGAAGTAGGATGGACTAAGAGTGAAGAACATGCAGGATGGGTTGGAATGTTTCCAGAACAATGACAAAAAGGAGGCTCATGAGTGACTGCCATGTGATTTGTGTTAGACTTCTTGATCCACACTTTCAGTTACCTGTCCGCAAATACAGATGATGCTGAGCCCAGAAAGAGAGGGAGGGAGGGAGGGAGGGAGGGAGGGAGGGAGGGAGGGAGAGAGGGAGAGAGAGAGATGATGATGATGATGATGATGAACAGAGAGACACAGAGAGATAGAAAGAAGAGCAGAGAGAGACACATGCAGAGACAGAAAGACAGAGGTCTGTGGTCATACAACTATATTATTATACTATTGTAATTGTTCCATTTTATTATTTATCTCTTTCTTGTTTATCCTTTCCCATGACTAGTTTATAGACTTTATTTTAGGTGTGTATGTATAGAAAAAACATTGTGTATGTAGGGTTTAGAACTGTGTGTGGTTTGACGTGCCCACTCTGGGAACATGGGTTAAGGGTAGATTCCTGTAAATATTTCTTTTACAATTTGTTTGTGAAATGATGCTAACACGGTTGTATCCTTTATTTCAAGCTATCATCAACATTGAATTTGATTTTTTTTAAAAAAGAAACTGTAGCTGGTAGCCATAGTTTATACTAAACTATTAAGAAACATTATAAGCACTCTTGCAAGTCTGTAGACTTCCTAAATGATATCACAGTTACTGTGGCTTATGAAAAAAAAAGGACTAAGTTTTAAGTTATAATAACACCTTTAATCTGAAAATGTCTGTGCTTGGCCAAATCAGCTTGCCTATATTTTCTTTCATAAAACATTTGGTCTCAATTGTAGTTCTCTTTCTTCAAAAAAAAAAAAAGGTCAGAAAAAGTTCAAAATGACATGATGGAATATATATTTGTTTGGGAAAATGATCTGGTTATTGCCATAACAGTATATTAAATTTTTAGGGTTATGTGATGTACTTTTTATATTAATACCATCTTTGAAATTTATTTACATGATGTAACAGCTCTGATGGTTGCATTACATCCTTGAAAGCAAAAATGTTCAAACTAGCCAAGATTTATGCAGTGTCTCAGCAGGATGAAATGATTCCATTTTAAAGGGGAAAAAGTTGTTTATTGAGTTTTAATTATGTCATCTATATTTTGATGTGTATTAAATTTATTACAAAAGAATTCAGAGATCAATCATAGAGAAATTCTTATATCTTTCAAACGAAGGGCACTTATCTTAGTGGGGCTTGCTTTATGATGAAAATTTTACAAAAGTCTGAGCAGGGGTTACGAGGGAGAATAAATTCTTTGTATCCAGTGACTTGGCTCTGCAAAATGGCTTACAACTCAGGAGAAGGCAAGCTGCTCATTCTTGAATAGGTTTTAATCATATCCTTTCTAACTTTGTGCATGGGCCTATTTTCCATCAGACATTCCACATTTAAACTGAAACTCAGATTTTAAGTTCAAAGTTTTTAAATAAAGTCAGTTTTTATTTTAGAGTGAAGATTGGTAATTGTTGCAATGGTGATTATGAAAATAAACGGAGAAACATAAATTATGTGGAGTTTATCATGACAAATGAATTTTGAGCCTTTGTATCCCAATCTTAGACTTTTTCATTACGATGGCTGTGTCCCATTCTGCTTGCTATGACGGTATAGCAGTGATATGATTTCTCCTTTAAGACTTTAACTTACAAGGAAGTTGGTGAGATACATGTTTTTAAGTGTGAATGTGTTTTAGTTAATTTAAAAATTATTTAATATTTAATGATTGAATATCTTTATCTCTATATCTAGTCACACATTTTTAACATGTTCACCCCATCGTCTTCACCTGTCTCCCTCTACCTCCCAATGAACTCTTTCTTCCTCCCAACAAGTCCCCTCCCACTTTCATGTCTTCTTAGTGCGAGCCAGACCACAGACCGAGCTGAGAGTGGTTCGCATAAGCACAGGTCAGGGTTTACTTACTGGCACGTGGGCAGCTTGCCAGTGGCCACACCACTAAATGTCTCCCGGGCATTTACATTCTTGTTCGTTATATGGGTCATGATTTGTGAAAGGTAGTTTTAGTATTTACAGCAACAGGGTCATTGAACTAAAGGAAAGATAGTTTTTCGGACCGCCCTTCTGTAGTTGTATGCCAGACACCATTCTGAGCCTTTCTGCGTCCCCTCTCTCTTCATCTGGTACAACCTGGGAATGCTACTATTCTTTGGGGGAAGTCAAGTCCTTTGTCTGATGTCACATAGCTGAGATTTGATTCCTGTTCTACGCAATTCTGCTTCACATAAGAGACATGAGGGTCCAAACTTCTGTGCCTCTGTGTTCTTCTGTACAGTTTTATCTTTTTTTTTTTCAGAAATATTGAAGGAGAAGTAGAAATATTGAGAAAGGAAAATCAGAATCCTCTAATCATAAACCATGGTAGTGTGCTGTTTACTGTGCACTGATTCTGTGTTAGGTACTTACATTGATGATCTCATTTCATCCCATAGAAACCATTGAAGTTGGCAGTAAGAGTGGCCTCGTCTTACAAATAAGTGTTTAATACTACTTATAACTGCTTAGACACAGGCTGTCTGGACCACTGTACTACCCCATTAATTTAAATGACAGTGTAGAGATCACAGGTCTATATAATTGAATTCACTTTCAATCACATGGAATTAAAAAATACAACTTTTTGAAGAGTTTCTGTTTGAGTTACTCAAACTATACAGAAGGTCTAACTTTTAATTACATTTGCGTAGATCTAATAAATGATTACATTGCTTTATGTCATGTTACCTCCCCTGGAATGAGCGTTGAAATCTTTTGATGTATTTGAAATAGTTGCATTATGAGCTTTATCTTTCGGGGTTCAACAGCAAAGCACTTATATTTCATACCCATTTGCACAGTCAGGCAGTCCTAGGGTCACGGAATCTAGTCTGCAGAGTGAGAATCAATGCAGGACAAGGAGACTCAGGTGAAGCGACTTAGTAAATCTCCAAATCAGGGCTGCCAGAGGCACATTAGTGCTCAGAATTATCTGTGTGGAGGTGAGGTGGTAGTGAGGGTGAGGGTAAGGTCTCATTTTAGCCCAGGCTTGTCTCCTATTTCAGCCTTCTAAATGCAAGCATTATAGGTACGACTCACCGTGCCCAACTTCAATATTCTTCCTTTGTCTTTTAGGCTGACTTTGCTGCTGTTATTTTTTTCTCCTTTTTATGATTTCTTTGGGAATTTCACATGATGCATTTTTATCACACGCACCCCTCTCCCATTCTTCCTAGATGCACCCCCCTTCCCCATCCAACTGTGTGTCCTGCTTTCTCTCCCACCACCAGTATAGTTTGTACAGACCATATACTCTTGGATGGATGGATGGTCTTCACTGGAGAGCAGTCAGCCCATTAGGACTGCATCTTTGAAAAGCCTGATGCTCCCTCTCCCAGCAGCTATCTGTCCCCAATAGCTCTTTAACTAAGAGTGGGTCTTCATCCCCCCTCCCACTCTTCATGTTGGAGTCTGCACAAGTCTTAGGAAATGCTGTTTCGACTTCAGGGAATTCATATGTGCAACTGTCTTGCTGTGTCCAGAAAACACAGTCTCCTTATAGCCATCCACTTCCTGTGGGTCTTAGACTTGTTCCGCTCCCTTCTCTGCAGTGATTTCTGAGCCCTGTAAGGATGGAGAATGATATAAATGTCCTGTTTAGGGGTGAACGTTCTGCAGTCTCTTACTGTCTGTACCTTAATGAAATGTGTGTCTCCGTGTTAGTGGCTGTCTACCACAGAAAGAAGCCTCTTCCGTGAGGGTTGAGAGGGGCATTGAACTATGGATGTAGCAACAAGGCATCATATCAGTTTAGTACTATATCTATTTAGCAGAGTGATAGTAGTCTGTTTTCCTCTAGGCTGATGATCTGTATAGCCACAGGTACTTGGCTCAGGTAATACTGCTAGGTATGAAGTGGACCTTAAATCCTAGCACAAGCTGGTTGGTTACTCTTATGATGTTTGTGTTACTAGTATACCAGTGAGCATGTCTTGCCAGGCCAGTCATCATAGATGCCAGGGCTCAGAGCTGGGTAAGAGCGGTGATTCTTTTTTTCCTCCAGTAGTGTGTGTAGCACCTTCCAGCACTTTCAAAACTAGCCAATAGGGATGAAGCCTCCACCTGAGTATCTACTTGATTTCTCCTTGTTCTGTGATTCAAACATATGGTGTCTTTAGCAGTAGATTCTTTGGTTTGTTTGTTTGTTTGTTTTTGTTTTTGTTTTTTTGAGACAGGGTTTCTCTGTGTGTAGTTTTGGTGCCTGTCCTGGATCTCGCTCTGTAGACCAGGCTGGCCACAAACTCATAAACATCTGCCTGGCTCTGCCTCCCAAGTGCTGGGATTAAAGGAGTGCACCACTACTACCTGGCTTAGCAGTAGATTCTTACTGTGAAGTTCTGGAGGGTAACCAAGAGCATTGGCTGTAGCCTGTAATGTTTGGTGGGGTCTATGCAACATCACTTGCCAATAACTCCAAAACAGATAGCCCATTCCTGGCACTGGGCTTTTTATGTGTTATGCTATGGTGTCTAGTAGGGGCATTGTTGCCCCATTATAGGTTAACTACATTTAAACTCTTTATTTATGTATATGTATTATATAATTATTAATCTGTAGGTATTCTAACTAATTTATTATGAAATATAAGGGCATAAGCCAGAAATAATAAAGAATCTTAAAGTATAAATAACAAATTATTTAAAAGTATTTATTTGCGTGTGTGTGTGTGTGTGTGTGTGTGTGTGTGTATGTGTGTGTGTATGTGCAATATGTGTGCCTAAGTATGTATATATGTACCATGTTCATGAAGGAGCCCTAGAAGGTCAGAAGAGGGCATCAGATTCCTGGAACTAGAGGTACTAGCAATTGTGAGCTGCCATGTGGGTGCTGGGAACTCAACCCAGATCTGCAAGAACAGTGAGTGCTCTCAACTGCTGAGTCATCTCTTCAGTCCCCGATAACAACTGACTTTAAAGATGACTAAAAGCAATAATGGCGCATTGACTAATTGTTCAAATTATGTTTCCATTTCAGTTGGAAAAAAATGGTGGCACCAGGGGTTTTCTCAAGGCTGAGAGGGACATATTAATAGCCATTGACTCACTAAATCCAGCAACAGGTGGTGCTAAATAAAGCTCAAACCTTGAGCCACCCAGTGTAATCTGGGCTCACATAATTTCTACCCTAAATATATCTGCCTTATAAAATAACCACCCTGAAGATTCTGTTCCAGTTTGCATCTCCAGTGGTCCTAAAAATGTAGTCAGAAACCTAGGTAAGAACAA
The DNA here is from genome assembly GCF_903995425.1 of Onychomys torridus. NCBI lineage: Eukaryota > Metazoa > Chordata > Mammalia > Rodentia > Cricetidae > Onychomys > Onychomys torridus. The sequence goes on from NC_050455.1 coordinate 42,033,755, forward strand.
CACATCAAAACACGATTGTAATCAAATATGAAATTAAAGTATAGGGGGAAACCTAAAGGAGGCCCAGGATCTCTGATCCCATGGAGGGGGGATGTAGAGAGGAGAGAGACAGAGAGATAGAGAGACAGACAGACAGAGACAGACAGACACACAGACACATACACATACACAGAGAGAGAGAGAGAGAGAGAGAGAGAGAGAGAGAGAGAGAGAGACACAGAGAGAGACAGAGATATTTCAGAGATCAAAAACATCATCCACCTTTGAAAAGAATGTCCTCAAAAATACCCTCAGAATTCCAGCTCCTCTGAAGACAGTCTCTTCTCTATTTATCCATTCACTGCTCTCCTTCTATTTGGAAGTGTGGGGTTTGGCAGCCCTTTTTAACTCCTGTGTATGTGTATGCACACGCCCCCTTTGAGACGCTAATAAAAACTGTGAACCTTCTTCCCAGAAGATTACTCATGAACATCCATCATTTTCTCAGGGTTTCAAGGTGTTTGCAGCCTTGCCCAGAACCTCTCCATGGACCTAGCGTAAGAGATTCCATTCCATTCTTCCCTTTCATCCCACAGATGTTTCCTGTGGAAAGAGGGAGTCCTCAGTCAGGCCTAAAGATTAGGAAACTGATTTTATAGACACATGCTAATTAGGTGGTCACTTTTCTTTGGGGTTGACATTAGTCATAACCTCTGCTAACCAGACAACTGGCAAACCTTGAGCCATAGCTATTGAGGTTTACAGGATCTCCTGGTTCAGTTCCCAGGGAATCACACCATGTGGACTCAAATGGCTGTCCAGAAACACAGGGTGGACCTCTGTAGAAAGCACAGTGTCCCAGCGCGGGCAGTACACTTGCCAGCCCTCTGGCCTGACTCTGTGAAAGGAGCTTTATTACCAAGCCCAAACCAGGGCTGTTTAGAGGCCTGGGCCACTTCCATTTTTCAAGGCTCTTGATATATTGAGAGATGAAGAGATGCCAAAACAGGGTTACAAAAACAGTGGTATACTTTAAATGTTTACCTTTAACAACTTAATGCCTTTAATACTAGAAACATAGAATTGTGCCATTCATAAGTTAATTACAGGATTTATAAAAATGTTAATTTATGGTTCACAACAGGCAGTGTGGTCCAGTCATAGAGCCCGAGTTCAGGGTTGTGCAGAGTGAGGATTCTTTGAATCCTGTCTTCTATGATTGTATGGGTAACCCCATTTGGAAATAGCTTCAAAGCTCTTGATTTAAGAGTCTTTATGAAAGTGGTGCTAAAGGGCCCCACTGCCTCCCACTAGAGTTGCCATAGAAAGCTTGGAGGATGAGCTGGGATCGTCTCTTCTCCAGAAGTCCCTGCCTTCTCCCTTCCCTCCTTCCTTCTGAGGGAACCCATGCTCTTCTTCTGTACCTTCAGCAGCACAGCTAATGGTTGTCCCCTGGTCCTCCACAAAGATCTAACCAGCATTGCCCAATAGGAAGGGTGCCACAATGGTCCCTCACTTCTCTTAATGATGGGTGGTATCAGCACTTCAAATCTTTTAAAAATTCATTGCTCTTTCTCAAGCTTCACTTAAAGTTCTACTTGAGAATTTTTGTTTCAGGAGTAGTTTTTTGATCTACATTCACGGTTGGAGTAAATCCCACCTACTAGGGTCCTAATGAGTGGGGTGCAGAAGAGGGATAGAAGGCTGGAGAGCCATCAAAAGGCATGGTAACAGCAACCCTTAGCAAGGCAGTTTGGGATCTGAAGGGAAGGAAGAACAGACGTTGGGAGAGGGGCAGGCGTCTACTTTACTCTGAACAGTCTTTGGACTCTTTGAATTCAAATCAACACCTTGACACTCAGCTCAACTCCTGCAAGTTTTTGAAGGACCTGTTAATTTTAGCCAATGGGACAAGGCACATTTTGAAAGAGCAACTATTGTTTCCTTTGACGTTTTTCTGAGTGGATATTCATCTTAAACGTATTGCTCCACTCAAAGATCAGAAAGAACTGGTTTAGTGTTCAGCACTTGAATCATTACGGGGCATTCTGTCCTTACATTTGCGCTCACCTGACTGTCTACCACTTACCCAGCTACCCATCAAAACATCCATCCATTTATCCATCCATCCACCCACCAACCTACCCACCTACCTATCCATACACTGAATCAACCAACCAACCAACCAACCAACCAACCAACCAACCAACCAACCAACCAAACAGCATTTTCTGAACACCAGGCATTCCATTGTTCTGAATGCTACAAGTCACAGGCAGATTTTATTTTTTTCTCATTAATGTGATATTCTGGCAGATTTCAATCAAATGTTTGCTTAATGCTACCTTCATGGTTTAGATGGGTTTAAATAACCAACATTCCCTCTCTCTCTCTCTTTAAGTACTGATGTCCTTTATGCAAAAGTTACCTATGAACCCCTTCTGAACAGGATGCAAAGAAAGACAGGATGGGAACATATATGGGTTTGGGTACCACAAGAAATGTCTTGATTTATATCACACACATCTCTTTCCTATTATACTGCAAGTTACTTGAGGGTAGAAGTTGAATCTGTGTTTTTAATGTCTTACCTCAAATACAGCAGTTGGTACATGGTGGCTACTAACCAAATGTCTGTCCTAAGAATTCTAACCAGGAGGTAAAAGGTCAAGATCTGAGACCCACCACAGTACCATCTCCTTCTGTCTTTGCTACCTGGTCTTCTGGATCTTGATGAATCAAGACGAGTGGTCTCAGCCCTTACTGTAGCACTGGCCTCCTAAATCGGAGACTGGTGGCCTCTGATGTTTGCTCAGATCCTCTGGGCAGCTATATACCTTCAAGGACGAGGGCTCATACACACTGAAGCCACCCATGCTACTCACAAGTCTCCTCCTGTCCTCCTCTGGGGCTAACGTGGAATCCCATTAGTTTTACCTCAAAGTAGATATCTCAGAATAGCAGCAACTTCAAGGGACATTCCTTGGGGACCATGGCTGCCTTAGATCATGTTAGGGCTCTCTTAACTTTCTTGAGTGCACTGAATCCAAGATCCAGCTTAATGCCTGCCACTGTCCTATGATCCAGAGCAGGATGGTGTCCAGTGAGAACTGAGGGTATACTGGGCACTGGCTCAACTCCATAGAAGTAATTTCTCTTCATTTACTTACGGTCTGGAAATATGTTTTTTTGTCCTCTACAGACAGCCCCTTCCCCTAATAAAGTGTATCTGACAACTATACTTTATTGGTATGGTTATGAAAAGAATGTTGTAGACTTAGAAAAACATAATAATTTAAAGAATGACACATTTCAGCAAAGAAATAAAGTAGTGAGCTGCTTTGAAAAGAAGTGAAACCATAGGATACCATTATTTCCCTGGGATAAACACTCTGAGTCCTCACTGAATTCTTATAAAAAAAAAAAAAAGGAGAGTTGAGCTCTAGGGCAAGGTGTGTGTGTGTGTGTGTGTGTGTGTGTGTGTGTGTGTGTGTGTGTGTGTGTACAGATAGAGAGGTGGTGTCTCTTGACTCTTTTTTTTTTTGAGACAGGATCCCTCTATGCAGTCCTGGCTATCCTGGAACTTGCTATGTAGACCAGGTTGGCCTGGAGCTCACACTGATCAGCCTGTCTTTGCCTCCTGAGTGCTGGGATTAAAGGCGTGCGCCACCACATCCGGCCTTCCTCTGGCTTTTGATATACAGTCCCTTTACAAACTTCCTTACTCAGGGCTTTGTACACACTTACAATGGTTCCCACTGGTGCAGCCAGTACTACACTTTGGCCCAAGATACTCCTTGGAAACCTTATTCCTCAGTACTTAGATATTTATTCTTTAGTAGCCACTGTGCTAAGGTTGCAAAATCAGGAACAGTTTCATCAAGCTCTATATAGTGTGTTCCTACTAGAACAGTGGAGTCAAATGATTCTGCTACAGTGAAAGGTTCAGTAGTACTCCATGAGACACATTGTCCGAATCCTCCAGGGGGTTCAGCAGGGCTTTGGAATTGCTGCATTAACTCAGTGTGTCACCTTACGACAGTGGTTTGCCAGCTCCTCACTGTTGTGCTGAACCCCCCCCAACCATAAAATTATTTTTGTTGCCACTGCATAACTGTGATTTTTTTTCTATTCTTACAAATCATAATATAAACATCTGTGTTTTCTGATGGTCTTAGGCGACTGCTGTGAAAATGTAGCCCCACCCACAAAGGGATTGAGACCCACAGGTTGAGAACCACTGCCTTATGGTCTTAAGGGCAGAGCTGTTTGGTACATTGGTAGGTGTAGTGGGAAAAATCTCATCAGTTTACACTGGTATCCGCTGTGGGATTGCTTTAACAAAATGATAATCCCCTTTCCTGTTTGGTGAAGACCTGGCCTTTGTTTTTTGCCAAGTGTGAGAGAATGTAGAATCAAATTTCCTCCATGGTTTAGTTTCCTAAATTCAGACTTTTTCACATATAAAACATTTTTGTTGTTGTTTTTTATTGTTTGAAAATCTGCCTCTCTCTCTCTCTCTCTCTCTCTCTCTCTCTCTCTCTCTCTCTCTCTCTCTCACACACACACACACACACACACACACACACACACACCACAAGCAGTGATTTCTGCCTGCTAGTCACAGGCTGAGATCAGCCACAAGCTGGAATTCTCTGGTACGGAGTGCAGTCATGTTGTTTACCAGATCCCTTTCCATCTCAGCTGAGGGGCAAAGGAGAGACAAGAGACAGCTAGACTAGAAGGGGTGAGGAGTTCTGTGATGAGATGGCAGTGGTGGATGGCGTGCTCCTGGATGCTACTCAGTAAACTGTCGGTGAAGAGTTCCTTGGTGGTTTCTTGGTGGTCTAAGTGTTCACTCCAGCTTCCGGGAGACTTTCCATCTACACAGAGGTCTCACTACTGAATGGACATCACTTAAAACTTTGGACTCAGTCTATGGGTCCAGTTCTTATAGGACCCAAGTTTATTTCATTTGCAAATATATTTAGCAGAGAGCAAGACTGACTGGCTGCTTTGATTAAAACTGGGTTTAAAATAAATACTGAATTTAGGCAAGTTTTCGATGGGTGCATCGTGGCAGAGAATTTTACATTTGTGATTTTACAGTTATTTAACAATGGTACTCTGAGAGAGGGGAGAGAAAAGACAGGAGAGGGGAGAGGAGAGGAGGGAAGGGAAGAAAGGGGGGGAGGAGAAGAGCGAGAAAGGGAGGCAGGGAAGTTGCTGTATGCAAATATTGTCAAGGTGGTTCTTAGCAGTGTGCGGTTACCAGCATTCTCCTTTCTAGAGCTGGTGCTGCGCGGCCCCTGGAGACCGCTGTGCACTGTGGATATTACTGTTTGCGTGAGGAGCAGGGAAAAGATAGGTTTGCAGTAGAGCTTGAGGATGGCACCAAGCCAGTGCCCTGAAAAATGGCAAACATGTCACAGCTAACAGCTGGATGCAGAAATATCCCTCTTTAATTTGGATGGATAAAATTTTCTTTCTCAGCGGGGCGCTCTCGCGAGAGTGTAACATCAAAGAGGGAGGGTCTCTCCAGTCAGACATCAGCTGGCTCTGAGATGGAGCAGAAAACAGTCAGACATCAGCTGGCTGCAGGATGGAGCAGAAAACAGTCAGACATCAGCTGGCTGCAGGATGGAGCAGAAAACAGTCAGACATCAGCTGGCTGCAGGATGGAGCAGAAAACAGTCAGACATCAGCTGGCTCCAGGATGGAGCAGAACGAATGAACTGTCAGGACTTTTCCAGCCCGTATGCCTCTGCCAATCGAGAAGTTAAAGGTTCGGTGGCTTGTTCACATCACAAAGTCCTGATAACGGCAGCCTGATTCCCCTAAGTCCTGCTCTGATCAGCAGACAGGGGATGTTGAAGGAAGACTGCAGATTGATGGGTGGCAGGCTACCACTGTCCTCAGAGATAAGTAGGAGTCACCAAATGCTGGAGGTTCTCAGGCGATCCCTGGCGTCCTGTCCTAAGCCTGAGCATCACCATCTCCTCTGCTAAGTGACACTTAGCAGCCACTGACCCATGTCGTGACCAAAATACCCACTTCCATCTCCTCTCCCAGCCTGGTGGGTCTCTGATGACGGCTCTGCCGGTGTTACCACAGGCGTTTTACAGTTCATCGACACTTTTCAACTGTTTTTCTGATTACCATATTTCAGTCTTGACTTATATGTTAGTATTATCTGCAAACTCAACATAAACCTGTAATGATTTTCTAATATTTCTGGGGCGTGATGAATGTGGATTGACAAAGTACAGTACATAGCTCTCTCCCGGCATTACTGAAAATCCAGCCACTGTGTGTAGAATCATTACTCATTTACTTTATGGGGGCATTTATTACTTGACCTTTGAAGTCTTGTCTCAAAATCTTGGCATTCCAGACATTCCAGAATATTCCAAAACAAAGCAGGGCGTGTGTTACCCATTAGAAACAACAACAATAGAAGTGAATTGTAATGGAAGATGTGGGGAGAAAGTGTCATAATAAAGACACTAACAGAATTACAAATTTGAGGAAAAAAATAAAACAGCACAAATAATATGAGCACACTAGCTAGTATTTAATGTAGAAGCTAGTGTTGCGGACGAGGCGACCTCATTCTTCTGCCTTTTGTTTTTTTTTGTTTTTTTCTAATGTCGCTGGCCATTCTGGCACCCTGCCAAAGGAAGGAGAGTGATTTTACACAGGCCTGGGGATTTATGTCTTCATCTATTGCCCGGTTTCTGGGTGTGTAAATTTTACTAACAGATTAAGTAATTTTCACTAAATTGACATTTGCTCTGAACAGAGGGATTTGTTCGATAAATGGCGTTATTAATCATGGTGAACATAGTTATGACCCTCATTTGGAAAACTTTAGATGCTTTTAAAGAAAAAGCCCCACCGTTTCCCCCTGATAAGACAAGTGGGATGTGATTTAAAAAAAAAAAAAAGAAAGAAAGAAAAGAAGAAAAAAGCAATAACAATTGTGGCCTTCTATCTACCAGAAGGCTGTGGGTGAGTCGTGCAGCTTTCTTAGCAAAGATCATTTTGTTAACTTTTAAAAAATGTTATTATATGTGTGTGTATACATGTGTGCACTTGCATGTGTGTGCACATTCACAATTGTGTGTTTGCAGATGTGTGCATGTCACAGAACATGTGAAGGCTAGAGGTCAACTTCTAAGATTTCTTATCTGTAAGACTGAATAATACCCCATCCCTCCTCATAGGTGAGGTGTAAGGATCAAGTCAGTATGGTAGAGGATGTAGAGATGAAGATGCCGAAAGATTTATGACTTGGTGACTGACTGTATTCCTCTTCCTCTGAGTGAAGGTGAAGGTGTCGTCACTCATTTCAGAGGAGTCGGTTGACTTTCCTTATCTGAAATGTATGGAACCAGAAGTTGTTGAGATCTCAGGCTCCTTTGGATTTGGGAATCTTTACATAGGTTTCCTCTCAGAGCATCCCTAATCCAACATCCAAAAAGTTCTGAAATCTGAAACATTTTGAAGTATTTCAATATTAACAATATTAACAAGTTTCAAACTTAGGAATGGTTTTGCATTTTTAATTTTCAGGTTATGGGTGCTCAATTTGTATGACTTTGTAGCCTCTCTTCTTATGCCTTGAGGTAGCTTGATTGGAGAAATGGCTCAGTAGTTAGGACCTCTTCATACATAAACATGAGGGCCCGAGTTTGAATTCCAGCACCCATGTTACAAGCTGAGACTAGGCTCAGCGGTTCTGCGGTTACCTGGAACCCCAGAATTGATGGGCAGAGACCAGACTCACTTGGAATTTCGGACTTCCTATCTAGCCCAAACAGTATGAGTTGCGGGTTCAGGGAGAGACCCTTTCTCAACAATAAGGCAGAGAGTGGTAGAGGAGGGTACCTAATTACTCCCTTTGGCCTACAGTCTACATGCTCTGCCACACTTGTGTGTACATACCTCCCCCACATACACAAGTGAGTGAGGTTGGGAAGGAAGAGAACATGAACAAACACATAAGAGATTAGGAGTCACACTTGTGGAGGTCTTGATATCTTCCTTAGAGTGGGGAACTGTGCCAAATCCTTGTGCATTTGGGGCTCTGAGCTGATACTTACACCTGTCCCTGCTCCCAGGTATATTTGATCATACAGACTGCTGCTTTCCTTGAATAGGGTGAATTCATGGAAATATAAAATACCGCTCTGGGGCTTTCTGTGATCAATATATCAGTGATCAGTTATCCTGCCTTGTAGCTGATGTACAGGGAGGGAGATATTGGACTCCCAAAGCCACCACTAATTAAAACATTTGTGATCAATACCTGTTAGTTTCAAATATGTCCCAGGAATGTTCTTAAAGATGTGGGTGTGGGTATGAATGACAAGCTTAAAATAATTAAATTTAGGAATACAAACTACAGGCCTGAAGACAAATTTGTGTACTGTTTTCTAGACAGTAGTTAAATTAGTGAAGCATTTTTCTGTTGTCACATGTACTTTTATTTTTAATGTTGAATGTTATATGTTTACAAGTATATCTGTGTACCATATGCATGCAATGCCCTCAGAGACCAGAAGAGGGCATCAAATTCCCTGGGCCTAGAGTTAGACAGTTGAGAACTACCATGAGGATGCTGGGAATGGAGCCTGTGTCCTGCAAAATAAGCCAGTGCTCTTAACTATTGAGCCATCTCTCCAGCCTCCTATACTTTTACTTTTAAATAATCTCGCCTGAATGATAAAATATAAACAACTGATTGACTTTTATACCCCATTTGACATCCTAAGTCATTTCCTCATTCTTTTCATGTATGAAAAATGTGTATGGTTAAATTTTTAAAATGATGAAATGCATGTCTGCCTTCAATGAGTGTATGGTCTGGTCATCTTAGGAGTAATGCATTTGTATATCCCAATATAGATATTGTCTTAATTTTTTTAACCCAAGTCCTCACACATGCTAGATAAATGTTCTACCACTGAACTAGACACTAGCCTGCTCCACATGTATTATGACTGCCGCTCACTGGCAAGTCACTACATTTTGCCTGGGTAGACGTCAATTATAATGTTGGGCTAAGGATAACTAATGTTCTCTGAGCAGTGCCTGGGTGTTAAGCCTTTACACACACACTTGCTTGCTTATTTGATTTTCATTTTGGTTCTTAGAGTAGGGACCTTATTCGCACCGTCCCTCCACCCCAGTTCACAGCTTTGTTGAGGTTGGACAATTGCCCAATGTCACATGACCACTCATGATGGAGTCATGACTGTAACTCATACTTGTTGGGCCTGACACCCATACGTGTGCACCTGTGATCACCACTAGCTAGACCCGCTCATGGAATATATTTTTACCTGTGATATGTAAGAGCATCTCTGCCAACTACATGTTGAAAGTGAAGTCTACTTGTTAGTAAAGCTATTCTGATGACTAACCTCATGGTCAAAATAATGAAGTCAGTTGTCCTTTTGACACACGGTGGAATCTCAGAGCACACATTCTTACCTTGGCAAATTGTATGCTTTTTAATTGTTTAACTTAAAAACCCCAAGTTTTGAACTTGACAGAAAGGCGGATCCTGTGAAAACATGGTGTGAGAATGGACAGAGGAAACCTTAGGGACTCTCCCCCCAACACACACACACACACACACACACACACACACACACACACACACACACACACTTTTTGTTCTCTGGATTTTCCATCAATTGTGAAGAAATTGAAAACACAGGCAGCACCCGGCTCCTGGGTATACCTGCAGCACTCCCCCTGTCTTCTCCTGACTTCATTCAACCACCATAGGAAATTCACCTACATTTCAGAGAATCAGAGGAGGTCTCCTCAAGGAGATGACCATTTGCGTCTGAGCTTGAGGTGTTAGTACTTTTTCAGCCTGTTTCTTTGCATTTAGGGATAATTTCTCCTGAGCCCCTGAAGAAGAGCCAAGATCTTCATGACGCTGTACTTCTCATGAGTGTGGCACTCCTGGGGCCTGTGTTGGATGCTTGGGTCTGAAATAGTTCCCTCCTCTCAGCTGCTTGGTGGAAAGCTGAAAGAGATTCAACGGAACAACCAAATGCCGGGGTCCAGGGCCTCGGTGCAGGGCTAGGACAAGGTTGGGGACAAGGAGATAGAATCAAGAATGTCTCTGTGAAAACTGACTAATCCCACTGTCCAACCCAGGGACTACCTTTATTCTTTATGCAGACAAAACACAGGCACTGGGGGATGAGAGGAATGCATTGGAGTCTGAGTTGTAATTCAGGCTTCTTTAGTTCAAAGCTACTGGGCCTCAGGGCACTCAGAGAATTCAAAAGAAGAGGCAGTCTTGGAACACTCTGGGAGAGGTGGGGAGGCGGAGGCCTGTCAGGTGGCCTGCCCAGCCTTCTTCGAGGGCTAAGTCACTAGCTGTGGGAGATCTCCCTCCCTTCGCTTTGTCTCCACTGACTGGGTTGGGACAGACAGATGGACTCTGAGTTCCCTGTGCTCTAGATTTAGCATTCTAAGTACCTTTTAAAGCAGTCTAACAGAACCACGCTTCATCTTCCTGGAGGTCTTATCTTCCACAGGAAATGGTCTCCCTGTGGTTTTCCATACAGTGCTCTCCTCCTCCCAGTCAATACAAGATTCCTACAGAACCCCAGGAATGGTGTGGTGTCGCCCCCCCCACAATGCTGTTGCTTCCACTGAGCCATCCTTCTTCAGCCAGGGCAATGCTACTGGTATTAACTCTTAACTGACCTAGTTTGATCCCTCCCTCCTCCCTCCCTGCCTCCCTTCCTTCTTTCTTTCTTTACTTTTTTTTTTTTTTTTTTTTTTTTTGGTTTTTCGAGACAGGTTTTTCTCTGTGTAGCTTTGCGCCTTTCCTGGATCTCGCCCTGTAGACCAGGCCGGCCTCGAACTCACATAGATCAGCCTGCCTCTGCCTCCCAAGTGCTGGGATTAAAGGCATGTGCCACCAACGCCCGGCTTCTTTCTTTACTTTTTAAAGACAGGGTCTCACTGTGTAGCTCAGCTGACCTTGCAGCATTCTGCCTCAACCTCCCAAGTGCTGTGATCACAGACACACACTACCCTGTCAGTGCTCAAGACTTCGTTGCATTTATTACAAGGGATCCTTCACTTGAAAAGATACTTAAAATGTGCGGTGTGTGTGTGTGTGTGTGTGTGTGTGTGTGTGTGTGTAGGGATGTTCTCCTTTGTTCTAGAAAGATGAAGGTTTCTGAGCAGTGCAGGAGTGACAGTTGTTTGCAGGGTTTTTAGGCTGTTCCTGCAAGGTTCTGTCCAAGTGATAGCGCTGACTCCCCTGCAGCTGTGGTTGCCAGTAAGTGCTAAAGGAGGCTGGCCAAACACTAAGAAGATTACTGGAAGCATTTGTGAAGTCAGGGTCCCACCAGCCAGTAAGAGGCCCTGGGAATTAGGAAGAGTGGAGGCAGACACTTTTCCTCAGAAAGATTGAGGGCCTGCTTTGCGATTTTTCAAGAGAAGTTGAAAATCAAATTAGGCCACATTTAAAAAAAAATTTTAAACACTTGGCAAGCAAAAAAAGAATTTGTGAGTGGCTCATTTGCAAATCTTGCTTTACACTGCTCATTCAGATTCCTGTGACTCAGAAGGTGGTGTCTTCCTACCAGTGATAAAGTGGATCCGTGGCTGGCTTCACTGCCCCTATGCTCATCAATGTAGTTAATACAAGCTGGCAACCTTCACAAGGGGCTAAGCTGTTCTCAAGCTACTTTTACCAGCAATCATTACAATCCAACCCTGGCATACATCTTACTCTTTCTCTTTCATTTGGAGTTCTGCTCTAGGAAAATAGAAGCATGGAAGAGAATGGGACTTTAGATGCCAGGAAGGGGCTTTAATTCCTTTCTTGGGGAGGATTTCAGTCAATGCCACGACATGGTTTGAAGTGAGAAAATTTGTGTGGTCTTTATAAATAGCTATTGCAGCTGGTATTGTGGATCGAAAACTTAAAATCCCCTTTAAAAGTAACAATTAGCTCTCCCATGACTTACCCTGCTAGTCTTGTTGATGTAGGATGGAAGAGATGCACAGGCCAGAAGCAATCATTTTAAAACAGCGGCAACAATCACAGAGGAAATCAGAGGCTCATAATTTAGAGAGACATATTTCAAGTATCTTCCCAGGCAGCCTCTTTGTCTTCACAACACACACACACACACACACACACACACACACACACACACACACACACACACACACACTCTGAAAGCACCAAGAAATAAAGACCCAGGTTTCTGTGTTCTGTTTCTATTTTTCTTTCTTTGATTAGAAAGCAGAAGTAGAGTCTAAGGTTGGTGCTGAGTCCTTGGGTTTAATGTCTAGTGTGAAAACAGAAAAGCAAATCGGGGGTGGGGAGAGTCACTGCACAGATCCCCATTTATACACCAGACACACTGACCAGTAATCGGCACCTTGCTGGATTTGTGTCAGGTTTTCATTCAAAGCAATGAAGCCTTTCTAAAGTGGAATCCCATTGTTTCCTCGATTGTCTTTGCTTCTGAAGACCCCCTCTCTAAGGAGCATGTCAGAGATCCTTCTCATGCAGCTCCTCGGAGTTTGGCTGCATATATTTATACATGCTTTCTATACACTGCAATCGGCACTGCGGTCACATGACAACTTAGAGTATTATGATTGCAGCTTGCTTTTTCACAGCCAACATTATGTTTTTAGTATTGATCTCCTAATACAAACAGATCTAATTCATTAATTGTAAATGTACTAAACAAGTGTTTTTGAGTGGATAGGACAACTTATTCTTCCAATGATGAGTTGTTCCCATTATTTTTAGTTCTTTGCTATTCCAAGCAGTCCCTCTATGAATGTCTTTGAAACCATCTCCTGAATTCAGCAGAATTTCACTGGGGTAATTTCCTAGATGTGAAATTGCTAAACCATAGGAAAAAAAAAACATTCTCAAATTTATTGAGATACTGTCAAAGTGTGTTCTCCAATGTGGCTGTGCCGTAGTACACTTCACTTTGGCCAACAGGCGAAATGGCTTTTATGTAACAAATACTAAATGATCCATTCTCCAGTTCAGAGTCTCCATTACATAATTCACCCCACCCACCCCGGCCAGGTGTCCTATGTGTTTCTTCTCATGCAGTTCTCCCACCTTGGGAGTTATTGGCTTCACTTTGGAAAAGAATAGAGAAAATATTAAAACGCTGTTCATTTTCATCCTGAATAAAGGACACCATTTCTGCCAAAATTGTGCTGTGTTAGGTGTTTTTGTAGAATGAATCTTTTCCATAATTGAAAGTTAACACACATGCCTTTATGCCCCCCACTTGAATGAATAAACAACTTCTGACTTTTCCAACACTTTCACAGGTCCTCGGGGAGTTGTCTAAACACTCTGAGTATTTAAAAAATGTTTCCTGCTTATTTAAAATCTTTTGAAAGATAATAATAAGAACCAGTAATTCCAGGTCTTGGCATAATTCATCTCCAAAATTCCTTGAGTCTGGTGGTGGAGGGGGCGCTGTCAGGTATCCATCTTAAAACTTCATGTTAATGTCCCACAAATACGGGTGTCAGTCCACCTCCAGAACAACTTCCTCTACTTGTAACTGTAGCTGCTACTTTGGGCGGTCTCAGTTGATACGTCTCTTTTGGAGTTCCTTTTACCTTCTTTCTTCCTAGAAGAGGATGGCTGCTGTCTGGGAGATTAGCTGCATACAGATTTCTTAACCAAGCTCTTCAGTGTTGACCAAGCCAACTGACCATAGTGAATAGCAAAGCGCACCCTTTGTAGCTACATCTCTTGGGGATGCCTTTAGTTTCTGTTCAGCACTCCACGTTTGCACACCCTCCTCCCCATTTTATGCTCTTTGTACTGAGGAAAGAACAGAGGCTTCCAGATTTTCTTGCTCATTTTGGTTCTTGCAAGAAAGGCTGCATTTAAATGTTGGCTCTAAACAGCCCAGACCACAAAGAGCTCAGAACTGTCTTGAGGCCAAGTGCAAAAGCCCCGGGTTCTGGGCTCTCAGTAACCACCAAGGAGATACTGGTCATATCTGTGTAGTAAGCTCCCTTGAAGAACCCTACATGTGTTCTCTGACCTGAAATGCATAACATTTGTGAAGTGGTTTTTTTCTTCCTCCCAGAGGTGTTGTGCCTACAGGTATAGTTAGATCTATGTTTTAAGGATTACAAAGGCTAACGTTTAGATAATATCTTAGAGATCCTGTAAGGAAGATGGGTTAAGTGGATGGATCCTTGTCCCATTTCCAGTGCTAATAGTGGGGAGAGAGAGAGAGAGAGAGAGAGAGAGAGAGAGAGAGAGAGAGAGAGATGAATGCACCTGAAAGCCATTAGGAAAAAGATTTGCGTATGGCAGTAGCTGTGCTTCCAAGACTGAGGGCAGGGTCAAGGCCAGATGAGTTTCTTCAACCCTAGACATGCAGCTATGAGATTGAAGAACGCATACAGGATCCTCACAGCTTTCGGTGAAATACTGCAATCAGTATTGGCCAAAGCCTGGAAGGCCTGGCCTCATGCCACATGCTGCTTTAGAATATACTTCCTGGCACATGATGATCTACTTTTTCTTCAAGGCAAGCAGGAGACACAAATTGTGGGTTTCTTTGTGGGCATATCTATTTAGAGCAGGAAATCCTTTCCCATTCATTTTAGGTTAGACTCATGAGCACATGGGGTTCGGCTGAGCCCTTTTGTCTACAGTGTTACAGTCACTTGCTGCTGAGGATCCTGGCTGGGAGCAGTAAAGTGGACTGTTGTGCACACATCTTAGGATGTTTGTAGTAATTATTACCAGTAGCCTTTATGCAAGATGTCTTTGTAGGGAAAGGGAAAAAGGGATTTCATCCAAAAATTTTATCCCACTAATTATCAATAGTGGTGTTGAGGGGACAGGATAGTTTTGTTCAGTCTCTCTGGCTGGTGACCGCAGTCTCATGGGGTGAGATTTTTGAGTGTTGCTTGACTGTCTTTTTAGAAAAAGAAAAGCAAAACAAAACCCTCCCCCAAAAAATGATACAAGGACAAAATCAATTAGAGTAATGTCACCTAAACATGCTGTCTATCTTTCGCTTGCTGCTGAGCAGGTGGGTCTACACTGTGACATGTTTCCATTTTCTGCTGTTACCCCAAAGCAAGGAATTGGAAGAAGCATTTAGCCTCATCTGTAACACAGTCCAGGGACCTTTTCTTTCCTTTTGGGCTGAGTTGATTATCAGCTGTGATCGTCCTGGTATGGCTATCAAGTTTTGAATTCTCAGATGATTGCCTTGATTGGGTTAGTGTTTGCCTTTTCCTGAGTGGGGCAGTGGAGAGGTTGGAGGAGGCGGCAGAGTATCAGGCAGATCAAGGGAGAGTATTCACTTGCTTTAAAATAATGTCTGAAAGTAAAGAGAAACTCACACGAAGCCCAGGGTCCTCAGGAATTGACACATTGATCTGAACGAGTATGAATGGCCTCACCATGAGGGTTTCTCTGGAAGATCTAGTCAGCATGTTTACTTGGAGAGGAAAAGTGGGAGGGCTCAGAGAAAGAGGCGTGGCTTCTCAGGATGCCCTGGGGAACCCCTTAGCAGCTCCCAGGGAGGTTGTACTGAATTTATTCAAAATATGCTTAGTTCTCCTAGTGTCCTGGTAAGGTCTGTACTCCTAAGAAACTAGTTGTGTGTATGTGAATGTGTATGTACATATATATGCAGCTGTGTGTGTGTGTGTATGTCTGTGTGTGTGTGTGTGTGTGTGTGTGTGTGTGTGTGTATCCACCTGTCTGTGGGTACACATGCATATGGAAGCCAGAGGTTAACTTCAGGAGTTGGCCCTCAGGAGCCATCTACCTTGTTTGGTGATACTGAGTCTCTTATGGGAACCTGGAACTCATCATTATGGCAGGCTCATAGGCCATCAAGCCCCAGGGATCCGCCTGTCTCTGCCTCCCCAGCAGTAAGATTCCAAACTTGTGCTAGCATGCCCAGCTTTTTAAAAATTTTTTTACTTTTTAAAAAAAATTTTTGAGACAGGGTTTCTCCGTGTAGTTTTGGTTCCTGTACTGGCTCTCACTCTGTAGATCAGGCTGGCTTCGAACTCAGAGATCCACCTGGCTCTGCCTCCCCAGAACTGGGATTAAAGGCCTGTGCCACCACCACCCAGCCATGCCCAGCTTTTTATGTGGGTGCTGGGGATTTAGTTCAGGTCCTCACGTTTCTGCAGGAAGTACATTGCCAACTCAACTATCTGCCCAGACCTCCAAGGAACTATTGAATTGCCTTGTACTTCCTGGCTGCCTCGATGTCTGGGGAAACCTTAGAAAATTGCTGTTTATTTGGATATGCCTTATCTCCTGCTCCTGGACACCATGTCACACGAAGTTCCTGGAACCAAAGTGGTTTCTGGAGGGGCACTAGTGACTCTGCTCACTGTGTGTCTAGCCAAGTTGCTGGAATAAGGTTTCTTTTGGTGCTGGTGGTGGGAGGGGACAAAGGGGATTAGGGGTGGGCGGGGGAGGGCGGGGAGTGGGAGTGGGGCGTGTCCTGTGCTTATTGACTGGTTTGAAGTGGATTTTCTTTTCTTTTTCCTTTTTTTTTTTTTTTTTTGAGCTGAGGCTCGAACCTGGGGCCTTGTGCTTGCTAGGTGAGTGCTCTACCCACTGAGCTTTTTCCTATCTTGAGGAATCTGCTAGGGCTGACCTCAGGCAACAATGATGAAAGTGACCTTGGTTGAGAAATGTAAACTCCATAGGAGACAGCTGTTTTCTTCTTCCCCTTTCTGGGGATGTTTTGGGATGACCCCTTCCTTAAGGGCTTCAGAGACATCTGTGGGGGGACAGTCCCTTTCTTCCATCCCAGAGTCTGTTTTTACCCGTCCTCTACAGTCCTACAACTTCCCAGCTGCCTTTTGCTGGGGATCGATCGCCCAGCTCGGCGGATGGACAGTGTGGCTGCCTCCTCGAAGGCTTTCCAACGCTGTATGCTGGAGATCGAGGCCCTTTTACATGCTGGTTCCAACCATGTCAGTGCGGCCTCTTCTTTCAGCTTGCTTTGTTTATCCCGGCAGCTCATTATTTAAGACTAGCCTGTCAAAATAGGTTAAATATTCTTTGGGA
Source organism: Onychomys torridus (assembly GCF_903995425.1). Classification (NCBI taxonomy): domain Eukaryota; kingdom Metazoa; phylum Chordata; class Mammalia; order Rodentia; family Cricetidae; genus Onychomys; species Onychomys torridus. The sequence continues at coordinate 42,050,841 of NC_050455.1, forward strand.
AATCTGGTCACATCCTTGAGACACCACAACTATGTTTAATACAGGGGAGATTGGCTTGATAAGAGAAACGTGACCGACTTGCCCCACCAAAAAATGTTTCCCTGTTACCCTGGCTGAGTTTCCACAGCCATCAGTAGGCACTAGCAAACCCAAGGACCATAAATCTCCGCGGCTGACGTTGAAAAACACCAAGGGAAACAGGGACAAGGATTGCCAATGATTCGTTCTAACTACTTGACCTTCTGACCTCTTCTCTAGATATATGATCAAGATGGGACACTTCAGCACTTTATTGATGGTGGGGAGCCTAGTAAGTCGAGCTGGATGAGGTATATCCGATGTGCAAGGCACTGCGGAGAGCAGAATCTAACAGTAGTTCAGTACAGGTAAAGTATGACTTGATTTACTGCTGGAACCCCTTGGCTTGCAAATACAAACTGAGGCTTGCTGAGAAGTGGTTGAAAACATCCTGCCGAACTCCATGTAGATCTGTTTGTCTTTGCTGGGGTTCTGAAATGCCTTAGTTCATGGACATTCAGCAATAAAGGTGCTAGCAGAGGCCCTCCCTGGCTCTATACACAGGCTCACGTTACTCTACGTGGTCACTTGAATGTCCACACGGACCTGAACGAGCTTGACAGCCCCACCGAATCGGGGTTCATCCCCCAGCAGATGTGAACACACACATACATATAAACGGAAGCTTGCAGACTCGGTTCCAGATCTGTTCCTTTCAGTCTCCATCAGTCTGCCTCTCAGAGACAGAATTAGGTTCATTTGCACAAAGGTCTGGAAAACCAAGAACTCAGTCTTCCCAAACTGGCCACGCTCAGCAGCGGGACGGAGCCCCACGGCGACCTCTCCTGCTCTCTCAAAAGGATCCAGAGCAGCTGGGTCTGGCTTTTTGATGATTTCAGCTGTGTTCCAGGTGATGAGGTTGTTTCAAATTAGAGAAAGGGAGCCCCCAACCCCACGACTGTCTCCTAAGATGAATGGGCAGAGTCTGAACAGCGACAGGTCCGAGGAGAGGGATCCTCACTTCCCAGAGCCACACAGGGATGGAGCACGGAGTCACCCCTTCCCAATGCACCTGCTGCCCCCACCCCCTGTTCCCAGGGAAGGCGGGAATCGAGATGAGAAGGCAGGAAACAAATCGAACAGAAAAGCAGCCCCCCACCTTCTTCCCTCAGAATCCCTCGAAAACATGTGCCTTATAAATATATGAGCTCAGTTATAAACAGCCATGTTCCCTTCAGAGGCAGAAGCAACTGTTTAGCTTTATTGGGCACCACAGACACATCAAAGCCGAGAGCCTTGTGCTCAGCATCTTGGAGTTCTGCCTGGGGCTATTTATTTTCCTCTTTTCTTATTTTTTTTTTAGTGAAGTCTTTTTTTTTTTTCTTTTTAGCTTAGAGGGTTCACAAATCTGGCTCGCTTGTTCTCCGAAGGTCTCCAGTTCTAAAAAGAACATAGTTGGTCCATGTCTGACTCATTGCCTGGGTTTCCCATGCATTTTTATTAAGTAATGGTTTCCATGTAATAGTGCAGGAGGCTGTTGGGTAACATCGGTGCAAACCCGGCCGTGTGCATTTGTTATCAGGAATCTTCTAGGCAACCCTGAGCTCCACAGTTAGCAAAGGTTGTGATTGTCAGGTCAGCAAGAGATAGTTTGGCCACTTCTGTAATAAATACCAAGGGAGCTCTTGAGGCAAATTCTAAATTTGGGACAAGAAACCCCCTAGGGGAGAGGGGCATGAGTAAGCCATTACCTATCTGTCAATAGTAAGTGGATTTTACAATTCTCCTTTCATGAGGGCGCTGAAGCTATGGCCTCGCTCTTAGCCGATCTGTTTTGGATTACTGCAGATCTTTATACAAAGAGCTACAAAAACAGAATTTAAAAAACTGGCATCGATCAAGAGTGACCACGTCCAAAAGTAAGAAAAGAGAAAAGTTGGACCCCGAAGAGCCAGCCTAATTTTTATTGTACATGAATGTCCTCTTCACAAAAAGTCAGCTGGTTTAAATTCATTCTGTTATGATTTGTAATATCTAAATGGAATTTTCTTCAAAGCGCCCTTGATTGATTGACCCTTAGCTGAACGTTTTGTTTTTATTTTGAGGCTGACAATAATGTTTGTTGGCATGTGTTCTGCTTCAACTGCGTTGGGACGCCATGAGGCTATCCTTATGAGTCATCCAACCACAATACTAAATACATGTCAGCAAAGGAAATATTATCTGAAAAGGGAAAAATCCCTTTGATGTGCTTCAACATGCCGGGATTTCTGCAAGCTTTGGAAGCTCTGGGTGCTTGTAAGGAATGGTGTACACTTACACATTCCCCCCCTTTTTCGGCCTACGCTGTGCCTCAGAAGACCACCCATCGCTCGAAAACAGTCCTGGGCTTTCAGCAGCAAAGTGTGTCGTTGGGTTTCGGCACACTCAGTTGCCGGGCGCTGTGTTTATACTAAGGGAAGGCAAACCCAGAGATGAAATGTTACTAGGGTGAGGTACAAAGTAGACTCAATTTTTCTCAAGTTAGGAGATGTCAGTGATTTATAACTCGGTTCCAATTTTGATTTTTTTTTTTTATGTAGCAGTGGAAAAAATTAATAAAATGCGCAGCTCCTGGAGGTGCCAAGGCAGGAAGGGCAGCAAGGGCTGGGCAAGTGGCTGCAGTTTTTGTCAGATATTCATAGAATGTTGGGGGAAAACACCATTCTGCTTAGCTAGCAGTGCCCTCGTGAGACAGAACGGCAGTAAGTAAGGAAAATAACAAGATAAATGAAATTTTTGCAGCTGTAAGTAAAATATTGAGAATCTGCACTTTTTTATTGATCTTTATGATCCTGTTGCCAAGAGCCACTTGGTGGTGACAAAATATGTTGACAAGTGCATATCTCACCGCCGTGAAAAATGTGGAGAAAGATTCCCCTTATGTCTGCAGTGTTCTACACAGGACAAATTACGCTGTTGCAGCCGATTCCTTCCAGAAAGGCAAAATTTAAGGCCCACCAACCCTAAACACTTTTATCTGGAACTTGAGGCTAATATTTGTAACAATCCTTCCTGGAGGAAACCAGTCTCGACACTCTCATTCTTTTCAAAATCTGTAGATTTTTCTTAATGGCACCAAAGCTGCTGTTATAAAAAAATGTTTATGTCTTGGGACCCTCACTCCATCATCCAGGGTGTAATCTTTCAGCCCGAGTAAAGTGCTCCCCTTGTGTTTATTGAATTTCCATCCATTTCACACAAGAGGACTTTTCTCTTCTCCTACATCAAACTTTAGGGCTGGAAAGGGGGAGCAGATAGGAAGGTTTCTCATTCTCTTAGTCCTTATGTCATTAAGTTGCTTTATTTTATTATGAACTTGGGGGCTCCCAACACCAAGGTGCCAGAATACACCGAGTGCTTTTTCTTCAAATAAGAAGTAAATAGTATTAATGTACATATGAGTTTGGGGCAGCATTTAACTGCCTATGTAGTTTGCCACCAGAAAGAATTTTCTCATTAGTGTGAGATGGAATTTTTATTTTTTAAAAATGGACTCTTCTTTTCCTGCTCTCCCCTGGGCCACATATCTGTCTCCTCAAGACCCTCTCTGGAGGGGTACTGTGGAAATAAACTATACGTTGTTTATCATACTGAGTTACAGGCTCTCCTCAATTGCCTGGGATAATAAAGTGGGTGTAGATTTATTATAAACTGTTTAGGTGGAGCTGGGAAGAATGTTTTGGGGGCAATAAAAATGCGGCGGGACATGTGAGCATTGCGTCTTACTAAGTCGGTTTTCTTTTGTCTTAAATAGGTCGAATATATTCTACCGAGCCTGTATAGATATCCCCAGGGGCACCGAGCTCCTGGTGTGGTACAATGACAGCTATACGTCTTTCTTTGGGATCCCCTTACAATGCATTGCCCAGGATGAAAACTGTAAGAATCTCCTTTAGTTCTGAATTCACACACACACACCCCAAAAAATGTACCAGTTTCAAAGCTAACTTTCAAAGAATGCTTTTGGAAGCTTCTGAAATGGGGTTCACTGTGATACATAAAGCGAACATGCACAGGTCCTTCTCCAACTGTTTGCCTTTCCTGGCCAGCTCTTTGCCTGTCCTAGTTTCAAAGCCTTGGCCAGAGTTTTGAAGCATGGCTGACAGAAACCGAGTGTGGAGTCTGCGGGATGCTCACTGTGTGTCTGCTCTAATGCTAGCTACTTTCAGGGGGAAAATGCCAGAGCCTGCGCTGAAGGGAGGCAGTCTTGTTGGGGGCCACACTCCAAACAAAATTAACAGAGAAACATTGCTCAGTCAAGACTATGCGGCCATTTGACTGTGAATTAGGATATTCATTACAATAATGAGAGCAAAAGCTATTGGTCTAAGACTGTGGAATTTGTGTCTTTCTAAATTTCATTCTTTAAAACCATGCCTAGAACCACAAAAAATTCTTGAGACCATTGTTATCCTGCCAAACATGACCTTTAAAACAATAATAGAATGTTCAGGCTGATGTGACCTTGAAGCAACTTCAACTTGAACTTACTTCAAGTATGATGCTTGGGAAACAGTTCAGGTGATACCCGTATTTGCTTAGGCAAATCCCAGTGGGCATCAGGGAGAACACTAGCTTCAATGATGCTGTATTTTCCTGTCGCTAAGCTGACTCATCTGTGAAATGATAATTTGATGTGCTACAAGAAAGGAACAGAGACAACAGATGGGTTCGTTGATGGGTGGAGAGCTTCGTCTTGGAAGAAGCGGTCTTTTCCTATTTCCGGCTCCATTTTCTCTTTCTCATGCACTCATCCCGCAAATGCCCTCCGCACCATTCATCACCGTGCTGGTCTTGTCCCTGTTGTCTTTAATTCCTTTGAAAAAAAGAAAATCTTTAAAGAGTACACTACTATTAACATTTCTACTTTACCCTAATTCAAACTAAGCTCCAATGACGACATGTATCCCGGCATTCTCCCGACTCGTGGAGTTTTCCCTAGAAAGTGTTCTTTCTGTTGTGATACCCTTTGTTGGAGGGAGTGTCTGTTTTCAATGGAGGCAATCTCCACTCTTGACATGGTTGTGTGGTTGGCATTAGAGCAGACAGAAGCATGGAGGCCTCTATGTTTTCCCTTCCCCAGCATGACACCCAGTCTACCTCCCTCATGAATAGAACTAGAAGCTAGTGCCGTGGGTTTTCTCTGTGCTGGGACCCTGACACAAACTCAGCTCCTAACGTGTGGAGTGTGAGCCATAAGAAGTTTGGAAGTTCTGTGATGTTCTTCATTTCCTCCATGACTACAACCTGCTACACATTCTGAAGATGCCGTGTTGTGTGTTGAGGAATGTGTAGGTGTAAGCACACGAAGGCCTAGAGTTCTGAAGTACAGTTCATCGTTCAGTCAGTCATTAATTCTTATTTTGACTGATCACCTACTATGGGCCAGTCTTCGCTAGGTACCACACATGCAGAAGGAAGAAAACAGTCAAGAAACCCTACCTTCTTGGAGCTTATGTCTAGGGACAGGGTGCCGTAAATATGTAATTAAATGTTTACATATTAACACAGATATAGTGTGTTGTGGAGGTATTAAAGCAGAAAAAGGATGTTTGCTAGGAGTTTGGGGCTGCGGATTCAGGGAGTGACTTGAAGTGGTCCCCACTGGCAGGCTGGCCTTGACGGAAGACTTAAGGAGGTGAGGGGTTCAGTCGCATGCTCCACTAGAGGAGAGTATCACAAGCTGTTGGACTAAACCCCTAAGAGCCTTTTGATGGAATTGTCCCTTGCATGTGGAAGAGCATCCTGGAAGTTGGCCTGGGAATCGTGGAGTGAGTGTCAGGCAGAAGATAAGTCAGGTATGGGTGAAGGGGGTGGCAGACATGTATCTGGTTCCCTGTGAGGACTCTGCCTTTTGCTCGGTGAGCCTGGTGATGGGTCTGGAATGGAGTTTTGTGCAGTAGTGAGATGGTCTGACTGAAGCTATAGTAGGATTCCTCTGTCTTTTGGGTGCAGATTGCAACATGACCAGTGAGGTAGAACTCGGGGGATCTTGTAGAAACCAGGGGAGAAATGATGGAGGTGTGGACCAACGTGGGAGTGATGGAGCTGGTGAGAAGTAGCTGGACACGTTTTGAAAGTAAGGCCAACAGCATCTTCTGACATTTTTAGGTACCCGGGAAAAGGTGTCTAGGATAACTGAGTCTTCTAGTCTAAGGAGTGACTATTTCCTGAGTTTAGAAATGGAAATGGAAAGTGTGGCATGGCCACATAGGAATTGCCATGCCTGCTTGGGCCTTTGGAGTAGAAGTCGTATGTTCATACATTGTTTTCACCACATGCATGGGGATGACTGGGGTTGCAGGTAAGGCATTGTGCTGTCTGTTTGCCATTGACAACCACCTGGCAGGGATCTGAGTATACCAAGTGATGTTCAACTCAGGGCCATAGTGCCGTTAAAAATGTACGCTTTGGGACAGCACACTGTTTGTTTTCAGGCCTTTCTCCCAGAGCTGCACCTGTGTGAAGCATTCTTGAGGATTCTGACTAGAGTGTTAAGTGAACTCTGCCAGGACACGTTATGCCGTTTCACTCCTGAAATCACAACGGTGTGGTGTGCAAGTTTGTGGCTTCAGTAGGAAAGCTAGGTTGCCCCTTTCAGGAATCAGTTCCGAGTTCTCAGTAAGGATTGAGGGAAATTTAAAGGGAATTAAGTCATCGTCTAAAAGGCTTAATGGTGTCAATGGCTCTTTCCCCTAAGGGTGTTATGGGAATTTTTATTTCACTTCCTGTCTCAAAGCCATATATCTGTCATGGGATTGGCCACCCAAGAAACCAGCAGAATGCTTCATCAGATAGTGAGGGAATAAATATGACTTCAGTTGTAATTCTGAGATAGAGCCTCATCCATTTGGTCACAGAGAGGCCGGGAAGTGCTTTGCAATGAGGGTTCCTTATTCTGTGCTAAGAAAATATTCATGTGACGTAGACATGCAGATTGATGAAGAGGCATGGCAGGGAATTTGACTGATAGGCTTCAAATCATCTCGACAGATGAGCAAGTCTAAGATGATTTTTACCTCACCTCGCTGGTGGAAAAAATAAATTAGGTTTCAAAAAGGAGATCCTTGAGATCAAAGACCCTCTCATCAAATACACTTCTTTATAGAGCTATGTATGTGTAAAGCATGCGATTACGTGTGTTGGGCCAGGGAGATGCCTCAGCAGGTTAGGGCACTACCAAGCCTAGTGGGTCTCTGCATTCCATCCCAGGACCTGCATGGTGGAAATAGAGAAGCAGATATCTGAAAGTTGTCCTCTGACCCTTGTGCGTGTCACACATACAAACACACCCCCACACTCCCATACACACTTAATGTAAAGGTACACTGGATAAAGATGAGACCTCCTATCATAATTATAAGAGGAGATTTAAAATTACTTCAGACAGATCTCCCTTTGTTAATGAAACTGATCCTGAACTAAGATAGCCAAGGAAAATGTGATTTTAGTTAGTGAATAGTACTTATTAAGCACTTTCAGTTATAAAAGTATCATTTTCTTCCCAGGGTTCTTTCAACATGCAGCATACACACTTCCCATTGATCATGTGCAGTGGGACCTGGGGCTCAGTAAGTGCCCCCCTCTGTCAGCGGCGTGTAGCTATGGGGCCACTGGGTACATGAACTGCCCGGATGTGCCAGCAAAAGCCGCCTGCGCTCAAAGAGGAGACAGTACGCCACACTGGCATCTGGGCTCTGGAAGCAATTCCTGTGTTGTTTTCTTTTTAAAAATCTATAGTTAAAAATGTAAGAGAGCTCCAGAAGAGAGAGCCTCTCCATCCACTGTGGGCCTTTCAAAGAGCCTGAAGGAACGCTTGTGTCGACAGATTACATCCGCAAGAAGGAGCGAGGTTGCCCCAAGCTTCCAGTGGGGGATTAGCTCCTGCAGAGTGTAAAGACCCGAGTGGTTCATATTCTTTTCAGAGGAAATTAAAAGAGAGAAAGAAAGAAAAAAAAAGGCCTGGGAATAAATGTTAAACAAGTCCACTACTGCTTGTTCTGTCTCAGCGTATGAAGCTGAGGTGGCCAAATATGAAACTTGATGGCCATGAGGGAGCTGCCCTGGATTAGACCCTGCTTGGAGGAGGCCTGTTCCTCTTGATTTGCAAAGAGCAGCAAATAAAAAGGGCCACCTCTGCACAGGGCCTCTCATCCCCTCCATTCTTATGGACAGTAGGAATACAGCCTAAGGAGAGCCCCTGCTCGATCCTTTATCCTTTAGGATACCGTGATACCATTTCATCCAACAGGGGTATCTGTGTGCTCAAGGCCTGAAAGGAAGCATTGTGATGGTGTGCAGAAACGCCAAGTCCCTACCAGCTTTGGAGGATAGAAGAAGGTTCATTCGTATATAACTTAAGCCTAAAACTCACTGAAGGTGCCCCTTGGGGTAGCTACAGTAGACCCCCTGAGCTGAGGGTGTTAGGTTGAATATGGTCAAGAGGAAGCAGAATACCTACCCCTCCCTCTATACATAGAGAGACACTGGGATTGGGCTCCTTATACAAGTCTGAGTCTAGCAAGGGCCTATCCTTTCTCTGAATGGAGACTAGGAGAATGCTGACATCAAGCTAAGAAGCCAAGACATTGTCCATCTTGAGACACTGTGAAAACAGTACATACATTGCTATAGCTATAGGATGGTGTAGGCCTTGGTTTTTATTACTACCTGCCAGAAATAAAATCCCTAGGTTGAGCCTAATACAAAAATTGACCTAGGGCTGGGGAGGTAGGTCAGTGCCTTGCAAGCATGAGGACCTGAGCTAGGTCCCTGGACCCCACTGAAGCTGAGCAAGATGGTACACACTTGTCATCTCAGAGCCAGAGAGGCAGAGACAAGTGGGCACATGGGACCTGCTCTCCAGCCAGTCTAGCAAGCTCCAGGGCGATGACACTGTGTGTGAAAAAAAAAAAAAAAAGGTGGATGGCACCTGAGGAGTGATAGACAAGTTTGTCCTCTAGCTTCCATGTACGTGTATGTACACACAGACACACATACACACACAGACACACACACAGGCGCGCACACACACACACACACACACACACACACACTTAAGAAACCTGTAGAATTCTAGAGAACACAAGAAATGCACACAGGCATTCCTTTTCATCTTTAACAAAGGCAGCAGCAACCCATTGGGAGGGGGACAACACAACCTCTAAGAAGGACGAAGGAGGAAGGGAAATATCAGAGACAGGTGCTTTTATCGGCTCCCAGGAGCGGTCTGTGCCACGCTAGCACAGCTTGCTAGATAACATGGTCACTCACTCTCCTAGTTCTTGGACCTGGGGGAGGGGGCCATCTCTCAGATGGGCTGTCTTTAGCACCTCCAGCAGCATAGGAGAACTACTGCACCCTTGACCTTAGTGCACTCTGAACCGGATGGTGGTCCACATGCAATGGCTGCTCAGTGCGGAGGCATGAAGGACTGGCTGTTTTCCCGGAGAGGATGGCTCTGAAAACACTCCAGCCCCAGAGCTCCTCAGCTGCTCCTATCATTAGAGAGTCACTCCCTCTCTAATGCATGTTGATCCTCCAAAGACTCCCCAGTAACACTCTCCACCACAGAACTCCACACTCGATCTCCGCCTAAAGGCTAAGAGGTCTCCACACAGATCCCCCAAATCTCTCTTCCAGACTCTGTTTTCCAGGTCCTTTGGGTCTGTATTTTCTTTTGGGGGCAGTCTATATTTTCAACCTAGACTTAGGTGACTCCCAGCCTTGCTAAGCAGTGGTCTCCTCAACACGCTTCACATCCACCCCGCACAGGACGCTAGTGTGTTGAGATTGAAGCTGTTATGCTCTTTCCCCCAATCTGTCTCTCCCCCCAGTTTAACAGGGCTCTCTTCCAGCCATCTGATTGTGCTAGAAAGAAACCGTGACACATCACCCTCACACTCTATCTCCAGGTCCCGTGTGTGTGTGTGTGTTCCTCATGCATCCTCATCTCTGTCGCCACCGTCCTGACCAGGGTTACATAGTCCACTTAGGGCTGCACTGTGAAGCGACCTCTTTGATGGCCTCACAGCCACAGTGAAATCTCACTTGTTTGCTTTTTTAATTCCAGTTTATCCACTTGTTTTTATCAACAGATAGTTTGGGATTCTAGATCAAAGTCTGAAAAGTATTATAGGTATACAAATCTCTAGCCAAGAGATAATGAGGGATGTTGACAAATTCCTAGCTATTCTTCCAGGAATATAATTGTATTCTCTTCAGGCATCTAAGTACATTCTCCCACTCTTTCTCTGATTTTCGTCTGTTCTCCATCCAACCTTCTCCCCTGTCTCCACTTTTCCAAGAAAGCCTTCATTGGCTTTAAGTTACTGATCTTCTTGCTTCGCCTTCCCAAGTAACTGGCATTATAGGTGTGCACCACCATGTTTGGCTCCCTGTCTGCTTTTTGCAAATGTACTATCAGCATATGGTACACACTGGTCAACGTGGATTGATGATACCCTAAAGCAAACATCTGGTCCCCTCCAGCTCTGGTTCAAAACTCTTTTAGGCTTGCAAGGGCTCTTCCGTTAAATAAGTAGTTCTTTAGTATGGACTGCTCAGAGCCCCACATAGTCTCCAACTCACATACTGATGAATTTATTTTCAGATAGGGTCTTGAGTAGCCCTAGCTGTCTAAACTTGCTATGTAGCCGGGGATGACCTTGAACTTCTGACCCTGCTGCATTCACCTCCCAGGACTGGGTTTACAGACGTGTGCCACCATCCTAGTTTTACGGGGGTTGGGAATTGAATCTAGGGATTTGATTATGCTAGGCAAGCACTCTGCCAACTGAGTGATATCCACACACCTGGATGTTTTCATTAGAATCCAGCTGGGTGTGGTGGCACATGTCTGTAATCCCCACACTCAGGAGGCAGAGGCAGGATGGTCACAAGTTCCAGGCCAGCCAGGACTGTCTAATGAGACCCAGCTTCAAACCCAAAACCAAACTAAACTAAGATATTAGTCTCCCCAAGACCCCAAGAGCTTAGCCTTGCTAAGCTGTGCTTAGTGGGCTGTAGACCCCTGGCTGCCCGGTAGCCCAGCCCAATTCCCACAGGGGCAGGCAGTACCCATCTTTCTCTCCAGCCTCAGGTGCAGCCTCACATCTGGCCCCTTTTTTGCCATGTTGACACATTTTCCGTTCCTGTAGAGCTCAGTTCCTTCCCAGTCACACAACATGGACTGCTGCCGCCACCGTACCAGGTCCTTCGCTGTCCCTTCCTCCCCTCCGCATCCTCAAATGTGTCCCTTCAGGACTCAGAGACCAGCTTCCTGGCATCCCTTCTTTCTTTCTTTCTTTCTTTCTTCCTTCCTTCCTTTCTTTCTTTCTTTCTTTCTTTCTTTCTTTCAAAAATAATTTATTTAACTTTTATTTTATGTTCATTCGTGTGAAGGTGTTAGTTCCTCTGGAACTGGAGTTACGGACAGTTGTGAACTGCCATGTGGGTGCTGGGATTTGAACCTGGGTCCTCTGGAAGAGCAGTCAGTGCTCCTAACCCCTGAGCCATCTCTCCAGCTCCCCTTCTTTCTTACAGCCCTGTGCTTTCTCACTTCTAGAATGAGCATATTTTCTTGCTCTAACTCTGGATGTCAATGCCTTACCATTGTAACGACCCAATTAGTAGAACTTAAGAATTGAAGCCAAGTCAATGCCTGTAAAAATCCCACCTTCCTATCTGTCAAAATGTCACAGCAGGAGGGAGGGGCAGTGAGCTTTCCTGTCCCCCTACATGCCCACCAGTCAGTATGTAGTAGATGCTCAGTATTTTGCTGGTGAGGTGAAGTAAGACTTGATTTTATGGATACTGAATCTCCCCCCCCCACCCCTGTGTTTTAGCTATCCAGATGGATGGGTTGATGTCTTTGCTTGGCTCCAGGCACCCCCTCTCTGCATCTTTGTCTTCATAGACTGAGGGGACTCTCTAGCTCAGTGTCCTCGAATGCAGAAACCACTTAGTTTCTTGTTAGGTTATTTAGCTGCGATCTTCAGGCCTCATCTAAATCGCCTCTCTTGGATTTCCATGAGATAGTGTTTGCGATTTAACCCAGTCCCCTGCTGATACGTTTTCTTGTTAGTGTTTTTCATTGGTGTGGCCAGTGAGTCTGGCATTCGGAAGGATGTTCTAAAACGTTCTCTTTTCAAGACAAACATGTAGACTTTGAGGGGTCTGTAGAAGTGTGTAGGACTCCATGAAACAGCTAGACTTCAAATACGATCGCTTTTGTGAACAAGTTTCATTCCCCCTGTCTTGTAAATCATCTGCTCAGTTTCATTTAGTAAGACTGAATTATTTTATAAACACAATGGAAGACCACCCATAGGACAGAATAGGGAGTGTGTTTGCCACCTACAGCCAGGAAGCATTTTAGATTTGTGTTATGATATCTCGAAAAATAAAGTAATAAGTGGAAAATAATATTATTTCAGTCATCTTCATTTTTACTACTCAAATGCTGCTTATTACACTATATTCAACCAGATACATATATCTCTGATTATTATGCAAACTTTTAGAGATATAGATTTGATTTTCCCTTGACATTGACCATTAAATATAAAAATTCATTGGCCTATGAATTTGCTCTTTCTCTATAAAGCTTGGGCCTGTTTCACAGCTCTTCTACATAGCTACAGCCCCTTCATCCCATCCTCCTCCTCTTTGCATTCTTCCAAGTATCCTGGCCAGCGACAGCACACTCTTACCCGGAGACTCATGGCTTCTCTGTGCTCTGCCCTTCCTGCATTAGTGATGAAAATGCCAAACAAATGGGCTCCACCTGACCTCTGACAGTACTCCTGTTTTTACTTTTTATTAAAAACAATGGCAGAGCATTTCCCCTTATCTTTTAGAGTCTGCTTAAGATGTAACACAAAGACTTTTTTTTAAGTCTAAAAAGAAGTCTGCAAACTCCATATTGATTTTTGCCTCAGAAGGTCAAATGATACATGACTTTTATATATAAAATAGACTACACATAATTTGAACACAGGCATATGCATATATGTAACATGTATAGTTTGATGTATATGGAACACATACAAAGCACTGTACTACCCATAAGGTGGCCTTTCTGTACTTGAAACACCATTAGTGAGCAGAGAGGTTATAGCTATGAAGCAAAAATGATGTTCTCTGGAACTTAGAAAGCTAGAGCTTGTAGCTTAGGTCTGTCCTTAACAGATATGTCATGCCAAGCAAGCCACTGGGTCCTGGTGGGCTACTGTTTTTCCACCTGTAATGAGGGAGGGTCAGCTTAGTTCAATGATTCTCAGCCCTGACCTCACCTCAGGCCCATCTGAGAGACTCGTGTGATCTTTAAAAATCCTCTGTGAAGCTACAGCTGAGGAGCCAGTGAATGATGCTCCAGGTGCGTGTCTTTCCTCCCTGGGATGAGATGAGGTATGCTTCAGTTACTGTAGACAGGACTGTTTACTGTGTTAGAGTTGTTGGTCATGTGATTCTGTGGAAGAAACTCAGGTGACACACTTGTACCCACACGTAGGATCCACCTATCTCCTTCCAGAGCTTCCTGGTTCCCACACCTCTACTGCTGTCTTTGTGAGTCGAGGATGCTCATGTTGTGAAGGAAGCTTAGCTCTGGCTGTGCTGAGGACAAGCAAGCTCCCAGGGTGTTTCCCGCCGCAGTGGTCAATACTCATATCGATAACTATAGCATACATGGTTTTGTTTCTTGCCCTCACCAATCTTTTTGGTAATCATCTTCAAAATTTTGCATTTTTTTTCTTTTTTTGACGAGGTCTTTCCCTGTGTTTCCCTGGTTGGCCTGGAACTTGTTATGTAGATCAGGCAGGCCTAGAACTTACAGAGATCCACCTGCCACACCCTCCTCCCACCATGTGCAGGGATATATATCAGAGAGCATATACCACCACTCATCTTAATCTCCTGACTACTGTATAATTGTTAATCTCTTTGACTCCTGAAATGACCGATAATGATAGATTTCTTGACATAGTAGTTATTTTTTTAAAAAAAGTTTAAACCTTTTGCATAGATGCTAGTCACCTTTAGACCCATGGAATGACCAGTTAATACTGGATCAATATTGTTAACACTGTAAGGTATTGATAACAGAAACCAGGAGTGGTGGCTTACACCTGAAATCCTCATAGCTGAGAGGCCAAGGCAGGCAGATCACTGTGAGTTCAAGGCCAGCCCAGGCTACTGAATGATACCCTGTCAAAAACAAAATAGAACAAAAATTTTAAAAGAAGAATGAACTTCAAGGATTTAGATTTCTCCCATAAAGAAGCCTTTTATTTGAAATGTCTTCCTTCTCTTCCACTCTATTACCCAGCAAGGGCCATCTCCCTCATTCTAATCTTGTCTCTTCCTACAACCCAAAGAATAGTGACTGCTCTTGACTTCGGGGCCTGTGATGAACTCTTTGACATCACAGCTTAGCCTCCTGAAAGGAGCCTGAAAGATAAGGACACCAGGCCCCAGAGCGCCATTGCTACCGGATGTTGGTCTCTTTCCTAAAGCCATCGATGCATTATCTCACCCAATCCTCAGAGTGACCACTTCATGTTTGCCCAAGGACTACATCGTAGGCTTGGATGTTGCAGCTTTCCCACAGTCATTGTGCTCAGAAATAGTGGAGTTCGAATCTAGGCCATCTCAATCACCAAGCCATGTGCCTATTATTTTTAGAAGTGTTGCTACCGCTGTCCTTATTTTACCTCTGGGGAAAGAGGGCACAGAGGGTCGATAAGATCACCATCTTTAATAAAAGCTGGAGTCCAGGCAGGAGCCTAGGCTTCCTGATTTCAAGGCTTCAGCTTCAAGCACCACAGCTGTTGGTACCCCCTTCTTCTATCCATCTGTCCATGCCTCTCTCAAGCCCTTCCTGAAACCTGAGTGGATTTATCCTCCTCTATTCAAAACCAGCCTTTGTCTATTATCTGGGCCTTAAAATCATTTTAAAAGTAAATTTAAGGAACTCTGAGATCTGTCATGTCTCCTCTTCCCCAACACTATTCCCATAGTGGCCAGAATCCCCCACCTACTGGGGCAGCCTGTCTCCTTCTATCCCCTCAGCTGCCAGGCTCTCCTGAATCTAGGTAGCTAGCTCTCCTCCTCTTAGCTCTTCAGTCAGCTCCATGGCTAATACCTATCTTGTTCTGGAAAGGCCTGGAGGGAGGCCTTGGTGCTCTGTACCTAATGCAGTGGGATCCACCATTTCTGGGCACCCCCCAGCTCACCCTGTGTTTCTCACATCTGAAGGTCTTAAGCAGGGTGCGGTGTGCAGTCTCATATATCTCAGGTCATAACTGTGTGATGTGGAAGGCTAAAGTCATACACGAACAGCACTGAGCATAGACTAGTTGCTTAATAAACTGGCATTGGCTGTATTATTAATTTTTGATAAGCCGGGTTTTCCCCTCGAATGATCTTATTATGCTAATTTGGGCTTTCACGTGTTTGTTTGCCAGGGATGTTTTGAAGTATGTGTTATTGCATTTACTTAACGGCTGGGGAAACTGACCTTCTTGAACTCTTGCTGTTCTAGTGAACGTCCCTTCCACAGTCATGGAAGCCATGTGCCGACAAGACGCCCTGCAGCCTTTCAACAAAAGCAGTAAGCTTTCTCCCTCCGGCCAGCAGCGCTCAGTGGTGTTCCCCCAGACTCCCTGCAGCAGGAATTTCACCCTCTTGGATAAATCTGGGCCCATCGAGGCAGGATTTAATCAAATCAACGTGAAGAATCAGCGGGTCCTGGCCAGCCCAACCTCCACCAGTCAGCTGCACTCCGAGTTCAGCGACTGGCACCTTTGGAAGTGCGGCCAGTGCTTTAAGACTTTCACACAGCGAATCCTCCTGCAGATGCACGTATGCACACAGAACCCGGACAGGTGAGGCCCAGGGCTTGCCTTCCTGCAGCACCTTGGGGGAAAGCCACTGCTGCTTAGAGACGCCTGCCTGCAGGCTGGAAGGTCTCAGAGTTGTGGCAGGCCTCAGCGGTGCCTCCATCGTCTGTGAAGGCTGCACAGACAGGTTGGTGGCCTCTGAGAGGCATCTGCGCTCACTCTCCAAACAGTGACGTCCAAGTCTAAAAGGGAGCAAAAGAGAAGGAACGTTTATGAATATCAGGGGTGGAAAATGAGGTCAGGATAATCAGAATCCCCTCTGTCTTCCAAAGATAATATAGCTGGCTGCCGGACGGCTGTCACAGCCATTTCAGAGTTCACCTCCAGTGTGCCGTGAGTATGATCTTAATTAAGTACTAAGAGGTAATGAATTGGAATTTTTTGCTTAGTACTATTTTTCTTCAGAGCATGCAAACCCATAAATCCTGCAGACCTGTCAAAAGGAAATACCCACTCGGCTAGTGATACGCAGGAAAACAGATGCCACTTATTCAATAAACTAATATCCACACAGAAGAAAAATGTTGACTAGATACCTCAGAGTCAAAGTTGGCTTGAAAGTTTGTCAATACGGAATTTTATGGCCATGAACTGAGGATGAAATTTAGCTGAACAAGTGAATTAAAATTTCAGGTACTCTGACGAGTGGCCCAGTAGATATAATGGAACTATTATTTATGAATCAAAACTGGTTTATTTGACAGTCTCGATAGCGGGGGCATAAAAGACAAAGATCAAATTAATTCAATAAGAAGGCTGCCTGTGTTTTATCTCGCCTTCCCATCCTATGAGAACTTAATTAAAACCAAAATATCTAAGACTAGCCTAGAAAAAATTCACCTCGAATATAAAAGTCAAAAATAATTTTTTAAGGGCAGGGATTGGACATTTGGAAGCAGGATTCCTGAATTATTTTCTTAATTTTGCCACTCATGAACCGTAACAAAGCAAGACACACGACTGTTTGCCTCATAATGTGTACACTCAACTCTTCCTCTTTGGTCTGCAGCACACAGCAGCATGCATGGGAGATGCCAGTAAAGGACAAGGGGTGGAAGCATGGGAGAAGGGGCAGGCATATTCTAATCTTCGCTTCGGGGTATGTGTACACATTACATCTGTACACATTTTTGTTTGTGCCATTCTAGGGACTCATTGCTTAGCCTCAAGCATTCCTGTAACTAATCAATATGGAAACGTTTACTTTAGGGCTAAGACATCTGTGTCTAGGTGATCAGCAACACACTTGTGCTGTGGAGGTGAACTATAAAAATTGGAACCTTTTCTATTTCTCTCCCATGCAGAAAGGCTTTTCTTAAAAGTTTGCAGGCATACATATAGCTCCAACATGTATCTTTCTCAGTTTACACATCCTTTCAAGACCAAAGATACATTTAAAGTCTTCTTATAAAAAGTGAGTTCAGGTGTATGGGTGTATTATTTGCAAAGCACTATCGTAATCACACTAACTAATAGTGCACAGTAAGATTAAAAAAACAGGTCAAGGTTTCTGGATCATTGTGTGTGATATGATTTTATGTGCAATATCACAAAAGCGATGGAGATATTTTATGGTAAATAGACACTAACAACAGCCTGTTTGGTGTAACCCGAGTTATACCCAGAAAATTGTGTGTATGGTTTAGGTCTCTCTAAAGTTTGTCCTGTAAAATACCAGCAGTATAATTTAATACATCTATGAAAACTATCTAAACAATTACATGCACAAAATACCTCCCAGGGAGATTGTTAAGGCCATTGAGGATTGTAAGCAAATTTAGTGTGCCTGGTAAATCCCTAGGTGGTATGAGCCCCCTTCTGTGCTAGATCCTGATAGGTTCATGTGACTTAGCACCCAGAAGTGGTGGGGGAAAGTCTCAGATGAGGTGATGTAATAGGTGTTTATGATCAAGGCTAATGATCAGAGTGACCATATTACTTAGGAAGAGGGTTTTTGATTCATCCCTGTGCTTTGTTGGTGAAAACATGAGAGGTAGTTGACATCATTAATTAATAAGCTACAGTTAAGAGCCATGACTTGAAGAAAGGGAGACTTTTTAAGGACACCGTAATACAGTGCAATGTTTCTTAGTAACCATGGGGGGGGGTTGAATTACATCATCAATCTGAGATGACTTTGGAGATGAAATAGAGGGAAATGCCTAGTCATTTTGTCTACTAATTTCATGCAAGATGAATAATTTATTTTTACCCTTAGACTTTGGAGACAGGGAGATGCTCTCAAACAATCTCTAACCACACAAGGAAAAGCTACATAGGAGAAGTATCCAGAGCTCCCTAAACGTGATGTGGATATCACATTTGTTCCTGATGGTTGCTGACATTGGAAACTTACCTGTTATGTGTGTGGAGGCACAGCTCTGCTAAATAGGCATATATTCTTTGGTGACTAGCTTCACGCTGGACACTTGTCTTGGGCGGGTTGTACCCACTCATCCATAGCCAAATGGCCCTGATACCTGTGCAGAACCCCTACCAATATCAAAATCTATGCTCAAGTTCCTTTCATTAAAAGATGTGGCATTTGCAGATGACCTATGCAGATGCTCCTGTATACGTTAAATTATCTTTAAATCAATCATAATAATATCCTAAACGGTTGTAAATATCGTGTAAATAATTTGTATTCTGTATTGTTTAGGACTGCTGTCAAGAAAGTCTACATGTATTCCATGCAGGCACATTACTTTTTTGGAGTAGTTTTCTATCTCTGTTGATTAGAGACCCACATATAGGGAGGGCCGACTGAACAGTAAAATAGTTCAACAGAAACCATTTTCCCTCTCCTGGAAAACTCTAAGGGAAAATCTCACTAGGAACAGAGGCCAGACAACAAAGTAAGAAGGTAAACAGGTCCAAATTTGGAACAGGCCCCTGCATCCATGGTCCAAATGATTTTTTCAGTCTGCAGAGTATTTAGCTATGAAATGTCAGACATTTGAATCTTCATCAAAGAAAATATATGCTCCATATCTGTGATCCTTTTCACGTGGGGTACCATCCAAAAGTGTAAAGAGGAGGTCTGTGGCTACCCAGTGGTGTTGGCATCATTTTTCATCTCTGACTCACGCATAGTGAATGCAGGGGAAAAATTAGTTTGATCTGGCAAAGAGTCAGAGCAAAGGATAAAAAAGATCCATGAAGGTCTAAGAGCCATGGATTGCTCGCTCTCTCGATTTCATTCTGTTGATATGAAGCCAACAGATTCCCCACATCTTCTTCCTTTTCTCAGGCTACCAACTCCTCCCCACGTCTGTGGGTGATCCACAGGTAAGCAGTTGTTGGAATGTCAACCAACCTAGATTCTATTTACACAGTTTGTAAGCATTTGAGTTTCTGTATGTGTATTGCCCGAGCCAGGGCAACTTGGCTTACTGTTGCTGGGACCAGGAGGTTCTCATCCCCTTTCTCTTCTGGGTTTTTTTGTTTGTTTGTTTCTATTTTTGTTTTTGTTTTTGTTTTCCTGCTGCAGAAACTCTCAATAAGGTTGGGAGGGAGGGGACTCCAGGAATGGGTGAGCGAAGCCTTTGATCACAGTTGATTATTTCCTGAACGTTCTTGTTTTCACAGAAAATGTATTTATAGTGTGTATCTTTATTTTATACCACTCTTTCTTTTTTTCTGTCTCTCTTTCTTTACACCTTTTTTTTTCTTTTGATTGTTGGTGCCCCATTGGAGAATGTCTCCCTTTATCCCCTGGGTACGCCATCAGCTGCTCACAATTGTGTTTAAGCAACATTGACTATAATGGGAAAGGATGGTGCTAGATGGGAAAATGAGTTACAAAGGCTGTGCCTTGTGGGAGGAGCCTGGACATCACCACCACAGTGTCTCAGAGGGTGTCATGTTCTTGTATTCTGCCCCTTGCCAGGCCATCTTTCTCCTTTCCAGTGGTCTGTGGACTCTTTGGTCGTACACTTCGAACACTTTCCCGGCTATTCTCTCTGCCTCCACATGGCTGGCAGTGACTTAGGCAGGGCCCCTCTCCAGTTTTGTGAGACTTGAGCTTAGATTGCCTGTCATGGAGCAAGGAGAGGATGTAGCCCCAAGTGAACAACTTTTATCCTAGAGGTTTCTCATGCTATAAAAGGAAAATCAAAGGAGGATTAATAATTTTAAACCAAACCACCCTTAATCTTGTTAAATGTTTCATCCTTTTCCTATGTACACCAAACCAATTACAGACTCAAAGCAAATGAATTGCACATTTTACTGGCGTAATCTTTGGCAGAGTAGCTACCAGTGACAGAGAGAAAGTCAGGAGATGAACGGAATGGTCTCACTGTTTTCTTTCTACTTAAAAGTCCACCAGTGTTGATTTATGTTAAGTAAATCCACCCACACGTTGTCCTTTTCAGTTATTTTATAAATGTGTATGTAGCACTTTCTGGTTTTTCACAAAGCTCGAGTTTTCCTGTGTTGGAATTAGCCACATGAAGCAAAATAATGCACTAGTGAAATGCTCAGCTGCTCCTCATAGCCTATCGGCTCTGTATTAGTTCGTGCAGCCTTAGACAATCTCCACTCTTGACCTCCCGGCTTTAGGTCACACCCAGCCCCCCAGCCCCACAGAGCTGTGCACTGTGAGATGCTATCCTTCTGGGTTTGCTTTGAAAATGACGGGAGGCTGTATGTGCATGATGAGTTGGGAGAACCAAGTGCTTTTGAAATGTGCTTCCCAAATGCAATGATGTCAGATCCTGGACCCAGTGGAGCACAACACCCATGGATGTCTATTCACATGTGCTTTTCTGGTATAATACAACAAACGGAGATGCAATTTTAGAGTTAAAATAGAGTCTATCCAAGAGTTTGATAACTTTAACTTTGCCAGGCTTTGGGAAATTAATGGAGGTGCTGGAGTTTGGCAAGCATGAGGACCTGAGCTCCATCATCACCACCCATGTAAAAAGCTGGGTCTTGTGGCACACGCTATTATCTCAGTGTTAGGGAGGCAAAGATTGAAGCCTTGCCTTAGTGAGGCTTGGGTACCAGTGGCAGGCTGCCTCAAAGAAGAAAAGATGGATGGCTCCTGAGAACAGCACCCATGGTTGACCTCAGGCTACCACATGCACACATATACACAACCCCCTTCCAAAAATTTAAGGGAAATGTTGGTAATGGCAACTTACTCTGTGTTCTGAAGTTTCTCTGGAATAACTTAAATATGGCTTTAGAAATATACACCCATAATATAATCTCCTGTGGCCAGTTGTTCCAAAATAAATTGTAATTTCCTGAGATTCTTTCCCTAGAAAGTATGTTTCTATTTTAATGTATTCCTATATCCATATTTATATCTAAACTACAATCACTTTTAAAATTACTTTTTGATCATTTTCTCCCTCCTTCATAAGTACTGGGGATTGAACAAGAGCCTGTCTGATATTCTTGGCCATTTTACTGTTTTTTAAGACAGCCTCTCAGTAAGTTGACCAGGCTGGTCTTGAACTTGTTCTATAGCAGAGGCTGATCTTGAACTTACGATCTTCCTGTATCAGTCTGACAAGAAGTAGTGTTTACAGGCCTGTAATGCCGGGTCTGTCCTCATTTAGTCATTTTTTAAAGGAAAATCTGAAAATAGAAGAACACAAGGCTTAAAAGACCATCAACGACTAACTATGTACTTTCTTTGGATTTTTTGTTTTCTTTGGATATCTTGGAACTCGCCATGTAGAACAGATTGGCCTGGACCTCACATCGATCTGCCTGCTTCTGTCTATCTAGTGAAGGTGTGTGCCACCACTCCCAGCTTCTTTGGTATTGTTTGTTTATTTTTATTTGAGACAAGGTCTTCCTGTGGAGCCCAGGCCCAACTTTTATCCTTTTGACTCCTACACTTTCTATACATTTCTAAGCTGTTAGAGACTGTTACAATAACAAGAGCTCACTTAAGATCCAAATCCTCATATGAGTAGAATTAGGGTCTGCCAAGATGGATGTCAGTAAATGCTCTGAAGTCACTGTACAGTACCTAAAAATAAAAGGATATGATTTTGTTTTGTGAAATTTATTAAATATAGGGTTTGTGCCTACATTTTGATACAAGATTTTCTTGTTATTCCAAATCCTCAAGTTTTTACCAAAGCATTAAGATTGTCCACGTTTTAGAGTATATACACACAGAGAGAGGGAGAGGGCCAGGGAGGAAAAGTGGGAGTCTTCCATGTGCAGGGAGCTAGCTACAACCCTCATGCAAGGCGGCATCGCATTGGTGATGCTGTGATTGGCAAGCATCTTTGGGGGACGTTGGTCATTTTCCCTAAGGTAGGAGGAAAACATGATGGTATATGAAAGAGCACCCTGGTGAATTAATCCCCTTTCTAAGTGAATGTGAAGAGAGAGGCCAGTGAAGTTGAGGGACCTGCCAACATCCCATAGCTGTCTAGAACCAGAGTTTGAAGTTGAACTCACCGTTTCTATTCCAGGCACTTCCGTTTGGCCAAGGTGTGTTCCACGTAGTTTCTAAAGCTGAGTCATAGTGGCTGGGGAAGTGGTTCAGTGGGTGAGAGTGCTTGCTCTTCCAGAGGACCCCAAGTTTGGTTCCCAGCACCCATATTGGATATCTGGCAAATGACTGTAGCTCCAGCTCCAGAGAATTGATGGCAGCCAACCACAGGTGCTTGTCTAGACTCATCTCTCTCTCTCTCTCTCTCTCTCTCTCTCTCTCTCTCTCTCTCTCTCTCTCTCTCTCTCTCACACACACACACACACACACACACATGCTGTGGATATCGCTCTGTGTAAATAAAGTTCTGATTGGCCAGTGGCCAGGCAGGAAGTATAGGCGGGACAAGAGAGAAGAGAATTCTGGGAAGTAGAAGGCTGGGGAGACACCGCTAGCCACCACCATGAAAAGCAACATGTAAAGACACTGATAAGCCACACGCCATGTGGCAAAGTATAGACTAACAGAAATGGGTTAATTTAAGATAGAAGAAGCAGATAACAAAAAGCCTGCCACAGCCATACAGTTTCTAAACAATGTAAGTTTCTGTGTGCTTTCTTGGTTGGGTCTGAGCGACTGTGGGACTGGCGGGTAAGAGAGATTTGTCCTGACTGGGCCAGGCAGGAAAACTCTAACTACACACACACACACACACACACACACACACACACACACACACACACACATCTTAAGTGATAACTTTTAAAGACAGTTCACACAAACCAATGGATCCCTAGCAAATACTCTGTGGCTGGTTCTGGGCAGAAATGATGCTCTTCGGTTCAACCATCTTCCCTTGATGACAGAATTCGACATCAGCCTTTCAAATCTGCTCTGTGAATCTCTGCCACAGTGACTATCAGCACAAAAAGGACAGGTTGACTTCTGACTGCAGGAAATAAATCACCCCAACTTTTGACAGAAGGGTTAGGAAAAAAAAGGAGAAGATTAATTGGTTTTATTTAGTGGCTTATTGTTTATAGTGATAGCTATTAAAAATAGATAACCAGAGGCTAATAAATGTTAATGGTCCCTTCACTATTAGAAAAATCAATTGTCAGTGAATATAGCATATATTAATATATTATTTTGTTTATGATCCTCAATAGCATATAAAAAATTTCATCCCCAGAGAACTATTTTTTGAGAACTCTTTTTAAGGTCAACATTTACTGCCAAGAATAGATTTGCCAGGAGGATATTTTCCTCAGCAGGCAATTTTAACGGCCTTCAAAGCATTATTTTATAATTATAATAAAATGCATGTGCAATTTATCAAGCTTGATAAACCCCTTTCCAAGGGCTCTTATGTATTTCTTTGAAACCTGTTTGAGAGCAGTTAGATAGATTTCTAAATGTAAGTAATTAAAATTGTATAGTATTGAGTTATTGACCAATGCTGGACTATTAATCAAGCTAAAAAATTCTACAATCAGTGCTCAGTGTGCTGAAGCCTTGGGAAAATAATAGTATTTGTGTTCAGTGAGGCAAGTAGCCGCAATTAAGCACTTCAGTTGACAAATGAGAGGGTACACTTTATTTTGCACTTAATTGAATTGTTGTACATGCTCGGTCACCATTGTCTCCCAACACTTCAGTTTGGTGTCTGGACATTGGAGTTTCTGTATTTGCTAATGGCAGAGCAATTAAATCTGCCTTTGCCATTGGCTTCCTAAATGCAGCCAACAACATCTGCGCAGCAAACCAGGGCTTACTTAGTGAGTGCAGTGAGGATCCTTCAAGGCAGACTATTAATTTCCTGAAAAAAAAAATTTGATAAACAAATTAGAGCCCTGTCAGGAGATGATTTGAAGAAGCTTTGAATAGGGACAACTCCTCAGGTTTCCTATCACTCACTGGATTCTGCTTAAGTAGGCAGAAGAACTTCTGACGGAAATTTAATCTATTTTATGAAAACCCGAGATTGATTTACTTCTCATGAGCTGAGAAGTGTGTGCGCTGATAATCTTGCTAATTATCAGGTATTTGTCCCAGCTTCCTCCCATTGGCTTTTGCATCACAGTCACCTTCCTGAAAACACAGTGACATTTGTCATTTCTTGCTGCCATCAATCATTCCTTGCAACTAGATTCAGCAGAGGAGGTAAGATTCAAGAACAAGACTCACAGGGCCGGAGAGATGGCTCAGTGGTTTAGAGCACTTGCTGTTCTTGCAGAGGACCTGGGTTTGGTTCTCAGAACCCACACAGCAGCTCACAACCATCTGTAATTCCAGTTCCAGGAGATCTGACACCCTCTTCTGAACTCCATGAGCATCAGATGCACATGTGGTTACATACATGCAGACACTCAACACAGTAAAATAACATCAACAACAACAACAACAACAACAAAAAAAACAAAACAAAAAAACAGAAAAACAGGACTCTGGATAAATGGGATACGTGAAAAGTCAGGATTTCTTTTTCAAAAAGACCCATCTGGCAGGTCTGGGTTCATCTTAGGTAGACCCCAAGGCAGTTTAGCGTTTATTAAAGTGTGCATGCAACTTGGCCATATGCCCATATTTCCCTAACACTTGGAATAAGGTTCAAACACCCTATGATGACCTTGGCATCGACGTCTCATATCCTTTAAGGACAGTTTGTCCTCAGTTGTCTGTGCCAAAACCATGAAAATAGCAACGGCTTTCCATGCCCCACTCAGAGGATTACTGTAAAGATTAAACTAGATAATTGATTTTAAAGCACTTTGAAAAGGAAAGGATACTATGGAACTATAAAAGACAATTATGTATTTTCTTTTATACTGTTTGCCTTAATTAATCCCATGCGTATGCCTATAAAGCTTACAAAAATACGCCGGTATTTGCTGGTGAGGAGACCAAGACAAGCAAATAAGCCATTCTTGAAACAGGATGATTAATACAGGAAGGGAATGCTCTTCTGTGATGTGTCTCACCAGCTCTGTGAATTTTGTCCCTGTGGCAACAAAGGGAAGAACTCAGAGGCCAGCGCTCTAAACTCATCCCCTTCCTCCCCAGTGCTGACCGACACAGGACACCATGACCAGTCACTCTCTGTTTGTTGCAGACCCTACCAGTGTGGCCACTGCTCCCAGTCCTTTTCCCAGCCGTCGGAACTGAGGAACCACGTGGTTACCCACTCCAGTGACAGACCTTTCAAGTGTGGCTACTGTGGTCGCGCCTTTGCTGGGGCCACTACTCTCAACAACCACATCCGGACCCACACTGGAGAAAAGCCCTTCAAGTAAGTCGCAGCCAGCTGTCCACCCTCTTTTTCTCATCGTTCTTGGGTGCTGGCCGATACACGGACACGCCTTTCCCAGCTCAGCCCAGCTGGTGGAGAAGGGCTACTTATAAGGTTGGTGTCCATGCTGTAAGCGACTCTCTTGGGTTTCATGACTGACATTTGGCAAATGAAGTCAGGAAAGCGATACACTGGTCCTGGCTCAAGGTTTGCAATCTCAGACATGAGATGATCTTCTGAGGCCTGTTTTCTCATCGGTAAAGAAAGAAGGTATAAGTGACTAACTTTAGTAGTCTTCCTGTGGATCTGTACTCTATTTAGGAGTCCTGGGATCTCATGGCCATCAGCAAGCTCCCCTAACCATGAGAAAGGTAGTCATACTTTAGGATGCTTGAGTAATCCTTTTGGAGAATATGAACCCTTTAGAATTCTAATGAGTGTTACTTCTTATTTCATCAGGTTGATAAAAATTAAAACAAAAACAAAGGGCATATTGACTTTCTTTTGCAGTATACAGAGATTGTGGGTAAGGGCATTTGAGCAAGATTTTGTTTCAACATACAGTCCATTCATCAAAGCAGCAGATATTTGAACTATGTATAATGGCCCATCCATCCATCCATCCATCCATCCATCCATCCATCCATCCATCCACCCACCCATCCATCCATCCATCCATCCATCCATCCATCCATCCACCCATCCATCCATCCATCCATCCATCCATCCATCCATCCACCCATCCATCCATCCACCCACCCATCCATATGTGTTCATTCAATAAGAACAAATGCCTGCTTTTGCATTGGTCATCCTGCTAGGCACAAAGGGATACAAAAGTGAATGAGACTCAACCTCTTCCCATCTTGACTTTGAAGACCTCACACTCTAAGGGGAAGTCCAATCAATCAACATTATAACAAATGATGAAAAGTATGACAAGACATGTATGTACTTAGTTGAGGAGTATCAGAGAAATGTAATCATCAGGTCTGTGTGGGATACAATGTTTAACATGTATATGAAAGGATCAGCAGGAGTTTGCCAGACATACAAGGGAGAAAAGGCTGTTTCCAGTAGTTCAAATGGCAGGGAGAGACTTGGAACCTGCACACATCAGGCTGCTGGTCTCAGAACAGTTGACCTGATGAATTCTTTTCCCTCTGTGCCTTTACATTTCTACTCATTTGCTGTGCTGGCTTTCCCTACTTGGGAAAGAAAATTAAAAAACATAGATGTCTAGCCTTATTCATCTAAAGCAGGACAGGAAATGATTCTGTTGGTAGGAGACTAAACTCCTTGCTCAGAGTCAGCCAAGTAGTTTCCCATTCTGTGCCCATCCTAAGGCTGGGTACAGCTCATGGTAACAGTGACCTGTTGGTCTGGGTTTACCTCTACCTATCATTCCTTTAAAAATTCTTAATTAATTGATTAATTATTTGTGTGTGTGTGTGTGTGTGTGTGTGTGTGTGTGTGTGTGTGTGTGTCTGGATGGCATATGTGTAGAGATCAGAAGACAACTTGGAAGCATTGGTTCCCTCCTTCTTCCAGGTGGGTCCTGAGGCTCAAATTCAGGTTGTCAGGATCGGTGGCAAGCTGCTGGGCCATCTTTCCAGCCACTTTATCATTGTAAATTATGCTCCTTAATGGTTTAGTTGGTTATATTCATAGTAAAAACTGTGATTATTCTCGTCTGTGTGCTTGTTTACCATATAAAGTCTTTGGCCTAAGTGGGACAGGATGGTACCTACAATCAACCTTGCGATATACCAACCAAGCTCTACCCTTGTAGGCTGCAATAGTCAGAAGAGGCCACCTTTCTGAGGGGCCAGTTGGCTTGTCCCTATCTGTAAAAGTCCCTGTCTTGGGTGTTTGTGACCTGCCTGGTGGATGTTGTCTGTATCAGATACAGAGTCTGTCTGAATCACTGTTCTGGAGATAAAAGGTAACTAAGCCCTTTTGAGAGTTTGGGAGGATCGAGGACCCCATTGGTCCCTCATATTAGAGAGGGCAGCCAAATGGATTCAGTGCCAGCCATCAGATCGATTTGTATCCTGTTGCGGTGTAAATAGATTTTAGTAATTAATTGAAGCGGTTTCAGGGTCAAGATGGGAAATAGATTTCTATTAATGTTAAGGTGTTACTTATGTGTAACCTCGTTGATTCCACTCAATTTTTTTCTTTAACATCCTGTTTTTGTCATGTTTCCAATAGAGCTGCCATCTTAACTTAACTTTAATTCATCAGATTAATATTTGAAATGTTTTAGTGTCGTGTTTGCCCTCCTTTCCAATGGTATTGTTTCGTTCGTGCCTGCTTTCATCTGGAAAAAAACAACTGAACAAAAGATCATAAAGCAACCAGGTTGTTGGATAACGTTGTCTCTGGCCGTTTTCTTCTTATTTTTAGCAAAATAGCCGTATGTTCTCATATTTGAGGCATTTAAAATGATCAAATATATATGTCCAGAGGAGAGATGTGTGTATGCTTATTTTGAAGCTGCAAAATTTAAACATCTTCTAGGAAATGGAAAGCTAAATCCTTTAGTGTACACAAGATCTTTTGGGATTCTATTATTGCAAGGAAGTTTGAGAATCTTCTAGCCCAGCCCATGGATATCCAACCCATGGACATTTGTAAATATTATGAAGATATCCTTTTACAAGCTTATAAAACAAACATTAAAAAACTCTTTGTTGCAGATTAGTCAATAAAAATTGTTTCCCCACTACAGTTAATTTTACTACTTCAACTAATGGGCATTGGCTTAAACAACATTGCAGAGGCTGAAAAGAATCTTGTAAAGATGCACAAACCTAAACTGAACGCCCAAGGCAACTTCCAAGTAGTGACCCAAGTGGCCCCATCGCCAAACTGTCTCCTTGACCCATGGATTTTGATTCTTCTCAAAATCTCCAGGTGTTGGGTCAGGGAAAGCTCTTTTAACATCCTTACCTCTGCTGCTCAGAACTTGGCTGGAAGGACACAAAGAATGTTGGCCTCCCAAGGCAGCCAGATAAGCAGTGGCATTGTGGAGCTAGAAGTCCTGCAGGCTTTGCCTCACATCTGATTAGCTGAAATCTCCCTGGAAGAACCTATGTCTTAAGTTCTAGGTAGACCCTGAGCCTGTCAACAGCTCATGGAGGTGGAAGACGTGGGATCTCTAAGGTAAAGCAACCCACAAGAAAACAAACAAACAGACTGCACCAAAGGCTTTGGAGTTTAGTTTGCTATATGAGACTGATGCCATGGGAAACAAGGGACAGATGCAAGAGATCATGTCTTTTAGTAGCAATAGCTAGTCACTGTACTGCAGGAAGGGTAGTTGGTAGAGATGTTGGAGGGCTAGCAATGAGGACTCATTTCTCCTTGGCTTGTGCTAAATTTGCTCTCATAAGGTTTAGGGAAGGGGATCTATTCGACCTGAGAAGCTGTGTGAGCAGGCCAGGACTCACTGTAGGAGATCCCCTCTACCGTTTTTTTAGAAGCCAGGGAAAATATTCACCATGATATTTTCGCCTTCAGTAAAGGGAGTTTGGCTCAGAATAAAGAAACAAAAGAAAATTCCAAAGTATGTCCAATATTTAAGCTAGACATAGACAATACTCAAAGCAAATCTGAAAAGACACACCAAGCATTTATCATGTACAAAGCCCTAGATAGTTTGGTCCAGTTCAAGTATTTTACAGCATGTGGCAGATGCACAGAAATATTCTTGCAGGTTTTTTGTGTAGTAGAACTTTACATCATTTTGTGATGTTTCAGTTCACACTGTCCAATCAGCCCCTGCAGTTACAGAAGAAGGATGTCAAACTAAAAAGGGAAATCAAAGCTAATTCAGACTCTCATACCTGTAGGAAGTTGGGGACTTTGTGTTTGCTGAAGCATTTGGAAGACTTTCCACATGCCTGTGTCCGTGATGTCCCCTTCAAGGCTGTGACATCAGTGCCCATGCCAAGGGAAGGCACAAGATTGCAATTCAGGGTTAAATGCCAGCTGAGCTGAAGCCCTGCTCTGACCTCCCAGAACCAAGGTACATGATGGAGTAGGTCTTTCTGATGAGTTCCATAAAACTGTGAAAATATTTTGTAGAGATTTCTTATCTGGAGTTTAAGGTAATGGATATAAAACTGATACCCTAGTCTTATTTTTTAAAAAGATAGTCTTCTACCTACATGTCTTTACTTCCTCAAATATACAAATCCTTATCATTCTTAAACGTCATAGTTAGTATATCTAATAACCCATGTTTGCCAATAGGAGACAATTGCTAGGAACAGGATCTAAATTCAAGTGATTTCCCCACATCTGTCTGTTGTGTTTCCTTCTGTTTGGTAAGAAGATGGGACTGGACACGGTCTTTGCAAGAGTGGTCTTCTTAGGCATCATAGATGGGGAGAATTTTCTGACAATGATAACAGATTGCTCAATGTATATGAATCTCACTGAGACATTCAAGCAAACACGTGAGAAGAAGGTGATTCTTCTCTTGCTGTGGTCATCCAGCATGGGCATTTGAGTATCACATAGAGATGTAGACTTCAGCCTTATGTAAAGCACCAGGCTTCCTGCGTGTGAATTCTTCACATTTTTAATATACAGGACAAGGAGGGCAAGGGTACAGCCAGGTAAATTGTCATCCCTCACAATTGTTCAACCTTTTCTCTCTCTCTCTCTCTCTCTCTCTCTCTCTCTCTCTCTCTTTGAAATTGATCCTACAGCTTCAAAATTAAAAAAAGAAATATAATAATTTGAAAGTTTGTCAAGTAGTGAAAGGTAGTATATTTGAACACACTAATCCAGTAACTAATCAGTTTTCTAATAAACAATCAGCAGTTCGAGACGTGTCATCAGCACTCTGGTAGCTCGGGAGAGGGGATGAGCTGCTCATGGACGTTAATGAATACACCAAAAATCATTAGGTGATCAATACTTCTGAGTTATTTTCATTGAGCTGATGGGTCGGATACATTAAAGCTGACATTATACATTTGTCAAGATCACCGTGCAGTTTTTAACAGTGGGGCAGGCTGCTAAAAATATTCCTTGAAAGACAATCAAAGAAACACAACTTCTTCATCCTGACACACTCAATTGGCGCAGGAGCCTGGAAACTTGGAAGCGGCGGTTCTCAACCTGTGGGCTGCGACCCTTTTTGGCAAACCTCTGTTTCCAGAAGTATTTACATTATGATTCATAACAGTAGCAAAATTTCAGTTATGGAGTAGCAATTAAAAATAATCTTATGGTTGGGGAACACCACAACCTGAGGAGCTGTATGAAAGGGTCCCAGTGTTAGGAAGGTTGAGATGCACTGCTTTAAAGCATGTCACCAACCTCCAGTTTCCCAGCATTCCCAGGCATGTGAGAATCTCCAAAGTGGATGGCTGAGCCCTATTTCACTAGCTAATTCTGTACACAAGTTCCTGAAGAGAAGGGAAAGAATAATGCTCATCAGATAATGGGATATGTGGCTTCCTCGTCTGTGGCAGGACAGGAGGCTTCTCTCCGGGTTGATTGTTCCTCTGCTCCACTAGCATAGGGTTCTGAGAGCTGGTGACTTCAGAAGGCAGGCATTGACACTCCTCTTGAATGTCTTTTCCTTCAAAGGTTTGAGGAGGTCGTGGTAAATGGATGGCCAGTGTGGCTGCCCAGTCTGATCATGCTTGAGGTAGCTCAGGTTGCTGCCATGGAAGTGTGTATGTGTGTGTGTGTATGTGTGTGTGTGTGTGTGTGTGTGTACAAGTCTGTGTGTGTTTGTGAACATAGTTAGGAATGGGAGCCACAGATAGGGCCTGGCCCAGGTTCTCTGGGTTACAGCCTTCTTTTAGGGAAGAGAGATCCTTGTTTCCTGCTCTCAGATAACCTCGCCCACATGTACACTGTATACTGTATTCCCTCTATAGTTGAGTCTCTTAAAACACCCCAGCACCCTGGTTCCCAGAAATTTCTACCATGGCAAACACTAATTTTAGAAATTATTTTAACCCTAAATTTGCTTTGACTGTGATGTTGTAATTAGCATTTGCAAAAATCCAGCCTCCTATACCTACCTGGTCCTTCTCCCTCCCCCCGCCCCAACTCCCAACCCTTACCTCCATCCCCTATCCCTATCCCAAAAAACCAGCCACCTATACCTCCGACTCCCAACCCCTACCTCCATCCCCTACCTCTATCCCAACCCCCATCCCCATAATCTCTGGAAACTAAGGCATCGCTTCCGCGTGTTTCCAAATTCCGAGATGATCAGCTTTCTGGCTGGGGTTGCCGAGGGGAGTAGAATTCTGGGGTTTAAATTAGCAGCGGGGTGAAATTCTATTTGTCATCAATTTCTCTTTGGGGTTACAGAGCCGAAAACTGCAGCAGAGCTGCTGCTCTGAAAGCTCATTCCTAAAAATCTCTTTTTGTTCTTTATCTATTTGAACTGACAGTGATCAGAGCTGTAGCCGCACAGGGCTCTCTGGAGAAATCACCTTCCCCCTGCCTATTGACAGGTCCCTCTGTTCTGCATCAGACGGGCTTTGTACCATCCCAGGCATCCGGGCCTGGGAAGGAGCTACCAATTAAACCTCTTGAGCCAGTCAGATCTGAAGCCACTTTGGAGTGTCTGTTCTGATTAGTTGGGATGAGAGGAAGCCCATCACCCCGAAGGGCACCCCCCCCCCCCGCGCCGCCGCCCCCACTCCCCGGTCTCAATTTTCTCTCTTGCCTCCACCAGGTGTGAGAGGTGTGAAAGAAGCTTCACGCAGGCCACGCAGCTGAGCCGCCACCAGCGAATGCCCAATGAGTGTAAGCCAATAACCGAGAGCCCGGAATCCATCGAAGTGGATTAACTGATTGACCGGCTGGAATTAAACTGCAAGGAAAGTCATGATTAAATGTCACGGACACTTAAGCAAAACCAAAGATTTCCTCTGAGCAACTTTCAATCAGTCCCAGAAAACCAAAAGCAGTAATAAAATAAGTAAGATGTTAAGAGATATTGATCCTGGCAGGGAAGTCAGACCGGGAAAGAGATTATTTATTTATGACTAGGGATGAGACTGATTTCCGTGGACAACTCACCTGGGATGGCTAGCCTTTCCAGTCCAACCATGAGTTTGCTTTATTTCTAAAAAAGCTTTTTTAAAAGAACTGTTATTTAATACCAAAGGGAGGATTCCTCTGCCCACAGCTGTGAGAAAGAACGCACAGGGACTTGGTTCTCGATGCACCTTTTTTTTTTTTTTTTTTTTTTTTTGGGGGTAGTCGCATGTTTCAAGGGGACCCATTGTACGGCCTTCCTCCTTCTGTCGAGGCCTGGCCCACCTGGTGTTGCTGACCCCAGCGAGGATGGCTGAGGCAGAAGTAAGAACCTGGCTAGCTCGGCGCCACCTGCAGCCTCCGAGTCCAAGGCGGTCCATGTCTGTAGTTTTCACGTCTCATGCACTTTCTTATGGCTCCTTCCACCCAACAGCCTGGAACTGATGCTGGAGAAGGGAAGAAAATGGCTTCAGATGGCAGAGTCGAAAGGACAAAAGTGGAGGACTTGCTTTGTCCTGTCCGGATGTCAGAAACCTTCAACGTGTATGGAGCTTCATAATACAATATATCGTCCTGAAGCAGCTAGTTGAGGAAATGTTGTTTCCAATAACATTTTAGCTTAAGAAAAATGAAAACAAGAAATAAAGTTCTTTGGTCTGAGGCTGAATCGAAGGTGTTAGTCTTCAAGTAATTTTTGTTGTCATTGTTTCTGGGCAAGAGTTGGGTGGGTGAGCCATCATGCCCAGTCCCACTGGCAGATTCAGTTCAGGCAATGGCATCTTCCATTGGCACACAGGGAGGCCCTGGAGGCTCCTTCACTCCCTGCTGAATGTGGTAAAATCATTGCCACCGAAATAGGAAAGAAAATCAGCCAGACAGGCAAGCATTTGGGAGACAGTAGCGTAGTAAGACCGCCAGAAATTGCTGCTGTTATCAATAGGGATTATTTTTTTCTTCTCTCCCGATTGATTAATCAAAAGAAAAAGAATTGTGTACACACTCGGGCTGTTCTCTGAGTGCTTGGAATAGTGTCACTTTCAATGGCCTTGGGGTGGTTCAGTGATGGTGCTCAACATAATTGGATCAAAGTCTATGCACCCACCTGGTACTGGGAAAATATGCTAGTATGTGTGGCTTCTGGTCCATTAGCTCCCAGTGGAAACTCGGAGCCTGAGTGTA
Organism: Onychomys torridus; assembly: GCF_903995425.1. Classification (NCBI taxonomy): domain Eukaryota; kingdom Metazoa; phylum Chordata; class Mammalia; order Rodentia; family Cricetidae; genus Onychomys; species Onychomys torridus. The sequence goes on from NC_050455.1 coordinate 42,084,703, forward strand.
CCTCTGCAGCCCATTTTCATAAACAGCCTGAGGGAATGCTTAATAGTAATTCTGTGGCAGGTTTCTGGTGGCTAAGCACAGCCTTCGAAGGAGCTCCTCATTTTTTGAGCTCTCATTGTCCTTTGGAAAGTGTGTGCATGTGTGCACATGTGGGGGGGTGTGGGCGTGCACACACACACACACACACACACACACACACACACACACAACATGAAGTAACTTCAGAAAGCAATAGTATGGCTCAGTTTAATATATCATGGTATAGTTGGTCCTCCAAAAAGCTCTCTTCTCTCTACAAGAGCAACTAGTGACCTCCTCTGCTGAGGCATCTCTCTGGCCCGCTTTCTTCCTCCCTCAATTTCACTCTTTCTCTATGCTTTACCACTCAACTGCTTCATCTAGAAGAGAATAAGACAGAATAGCATAAGGTAAGTGTATTGTGTTTCTAGTTACAATAATGGCTTGGATTGTCACCACAAAGATCAACTTGGTTAATTCTGGCCTCGGCTTCCCAGCTCAAGTCATTCACCTGGAATCTTCTCCCACTTTTTGTTGTATCCTTAACATGGCAGTCACATGTTCTCTCTGGTGTGTGGGAGTGCCTTCTGGTTTCACAGTTCCCTCCTGTAAGTGAGGGGGAGGCATCTGCCAATGTGTATCCCTGGGAAAGGTAAACAGAACGCTCATCCCTACAGACCCAAGACCTTTGAGAAACTGACAGGTCTGCCCCACAAAGGAGCAAATGTTCATGTGTCCAAGTTGAAATATTTGGCTGAGCTTTCTGAATATAATGACCAACTCATTTGTAGGTTTCTCACTGTTTTTGTTTTTTTTTTTTTCCCAGTGAGAAAAATCAGCTTACTGATTTGCCTCATTTTCCAGTTGAATACCAGGCAATATTACCAGCATTTGATGAGAGCTCTTCCCTTCACGTCTGTCATGGGGGCACCCCTCTCTGCTGCTGCTCTGATGGCTTTGCCAGCTGGTCCCCAGCTCCCACTGCACATGGCAGTGAGCCATACCAAAACTCCCTTCTAGGGTTCCTCACTGACTCCATTATCATTTTTGTTATTATGGATTTGTTTCATGCATCTTCAATTGAATTGGGTCAGAAATTATCTTCTGCTTAAGAAAATAGAAAATAGGATAGTCTAAATTTCCAGGCATTTTGACAACCACAATTCTCACGTTGTGGAGCCATTTCCAGCTTCCTACAGGGCAGCCTGAGCCACTGGTCTAGCTAGGGATAGGCCTGCTCCTGCACGCCGACATGGCACCCAAAGCAAGTCCTGCAGTCATGTGGGTCTCAAACGCCTCTCGTCAATGTGTGTGCAGGAGAAGGTATTCCTTGAAAGCTCTCAACAGAAAGACTTCCGGAATTTTTAACATTTAAAGTATACAAACAATCCTTTGGGACATGGTGAATGGTTGGTGGAAATTATAATCCTAACTAGTAATGGTATGAGGAAAGATGCTCTCTAAGATGAAAAAAAGTAGATGATCAGAACTGAATCAGGTCTTCAGTATTCTCTGTTAAGAGACGAAGTTCCTCTCACCATAAGGCTTTTTAGGCCAGCATGATGGTGCCATGGGAAAAGGCACTTGCCAGAACCCATATGGTGAAAACTGACTCCAAGATGTGCACTGACCTCCACACATACACCACGGTGTGCATGCATGCACACTTACAATAATAAATACATATATTTTTTAAAAAGACTTACCATCCTATCATATGCTCATGCATTTAGCCAAGTGTCTGATCCAAAGGGTGAAGCCTATGAAAGTCACAGAGCAGAAAGGAAAAGGGTAGGAACACAGACAGTCACATTTCTGTAAGAAAAACTCAGTAACCGATGGAAAGCTAATTATTTTCCTCAGGAAATATGTATCGACATTTTTGTCATTCTTCATTTTGTGTTGTCCTTCTCTTTAAAAATATTAACTTTTTTCCAGGGGAGATGTGTTTCAAAAAATGATTGTATAATTAAAGTTATAAAGTTTAACCTTGCATAATTTATATGATTTAGTTCATTGGTAACTTTTTAGTACATTTCCATTAAATATATTTTTGTTGGAAACCTGCACACAGCAGAAAAAGATGATGATGTCTCCTCTGTCTTCACAGGGGTCACAATGTGTTTAGTCTTGACCTCAGAAAATATCATTCATTTACCAATTAGTTTTCTCCTGGTTTGATTGGTTCAGTGTTAAATTCACTCATTCAACACATACTGAACTCTTGTGGCAAGACTTCATTATAGGTGTTCACTATAAGCAAAATTATTTAACTGTTGATGAGAAGATAATATTTTCTTCCTAAGTGGCTGACTAGAGTAGATATCCACCCGTGGCTTGAAAATAACAATGGTTTTAGTATTTTAATCTTGCTGTCAAACTTCTTATGCATTAAAATTGGAAGATGTTCATTGACTCCATATTTGGACTTCCAACTCTCTGGTATATTACTGCAAAACTAATTAGTATGGCTGGTTAGTATGGCTAATGCAAGAAGTTAATATTCCAGTTGTTTTTCATAAAATAGCATCATTGCTTGCTTTACATTATTTCAAAAATGTAAAGTTAATCAAGTGTAAGTAGTTGATTGTGTAATTGAGAACATGACACATCTCACAATGTGGGGCAGTTCCAGAGCAGTGTGGGTCCAGGGGCCACTCTGTCTATCCAGCAGCCTTGTGTTTAGTAACAGATTCTTTGCTGTCCATTAGGGTTATACAGGCCTGCAGAAACCAGGCCAGGAATAACAAATAAACTCTTTGATGTGTATTTCATTTGATTTTCCACAGTCATCTCTAATCCCTGACATCAAATCCTCAAGGATTCTAAGAGATCTGCGTCTTTAAGTGATAACAGTAGGTTCTAGAAATGCCACTGCTGTGCCAGGCTCTTTGTGCTTGTTTGTTGGGGTGATACAGGGGTTTGAACTCAGGGCCTTGCATAGGCTAGATGAGTACTCTACCACTGAGCCATCGCCCTGGCCCATAAAGGGCTTTTTTTCTTTAAAGTAGAGAGTCAGATGGTTCATTGGGTTAATTTACAAAATGGCAAAAAAAAAAAAAAAATGGTTTAGAAAATAGAGCAAAGATGTGAAACTATTGCACCGTCTTCCCCAAGTGATGAAGCAGCTACCACGGTACTTAGGAAAGAGCTCGGGTTCATGGGAAAGTAAAGCTGTTCTGAGCTGCTTCCCTCAGACGGCGAGGAGGATGATGATGATGACAATGAAGCCTCCACTCCAAAACCCAAGTGATTTTTTAAGAGGGAAGGGGGCTTCCATGGGCTAAGCTTCTTTTGAGAACAAGAACTGTTTAAAGTTAACAACTATAAATATTGTTTGTTGATAAAATGTGTTTTAGAAAACAACGCTAAAATATTCTTCAAAATATTCTTTGCAGTGGGTGATTTTTTTTTTCTTGAGTCAATAGTTGTTCTTTTTTCAACATACTTTTTTCACCTACTTCTTTTTCAACATAATTTTATTTATTGATTCTAGGGGAATTTCACACCATACACCCCAATCCTACTCATTTTCCAGTCTTTCCATGTCTGCCCTCTACACTTATAAACACTCCCCCCCCAAACAAAACAAAACCATCTTGCAGACCCCTCTGGGTCTGCTCTTCCATCAACCGGGGCCTTCTCTCACGTGCCATGGCTGTCTTTCTCCAGTTCCACTGTGCATGTATCATTCTGCTCTTCTGTCTTTCCGGCATCTCCCTCTCTGTCACATATTCTTTTGCTGTGGTGTCATTGGAAGCTGCAGTCTGTCACACACACAGTACACCCTTTTTTCCCCAAACGGCTTTACTTGCAAGTGTTCATTGCAATGAGTTATTGGACCGGTCTGAGGTGGCTTCTGCTACACTATCAATATTGGACCCTCACCATGATTCCTCTCAGATATCCTGCTGTTGCCCAGAGTTATGGAGAGCCTGCTGTTTTGGTTCCAAAGGACCAGTCCCTTAACATGCTCCAGCAGGTCATAGATGGAGGAAATGTCGGGGTGGGCCAACTCACACAGCCACCGCCAGCTCTGCAGTGTGGTGGCTGATGAGGGGCTGGGTCAGCTCAGCACAGCCCTCAGACATCAACATGGCCTCAGGCAGCAGCCCAGAACATGGATATCCACATGGCCCTTGGTGGCAACACAGGCCATGGACATTAACACAGACCCCACCTGCAATAGGGCCACAGACCCAGGCAAGGCCCTTGCTGGCATCATGGTCTGGGATTTCACATGGCCTCAGGTGGCAGTGCAGGTCACTCACAGCTGCCTGTTCTTCACCACTGTCAAATCTCCAGTTCTGCCTCTCTCCACAACACGTGAACTGCCCCATCTTCTCACCACATACTTGCTCATAGTGATGACTCCTGTTCACCCTTGCCGCCAGGTCTGCCTGCCGCCACAGTGGGTGATAGTGTCATCTCCAAACACCTCATGGCTGGCAGATACCAACTTTTCTAAACATACAATTGAAATTTCACAATAAAAGAAAAAAAAAAAAGTGGTCGGGTGTGATGTCATAGGCCTTTAGTCCTAGCACTTGAAAAGATCTTGTGAGTTCAAGGCTGGCCTGATCTACATAGGGAGTGCAGGGCTAGCCAGGGCTACATAGTGAGGTCCTGTCTCAAAAAGAAAACAACATCAACAAAAATAGGGGAAAAAATAACCCTCTCAAGTTTGGGAAACGCATAGGACAAATGGCAAGAGGCAAGGTGGGGGTGTGATGTGTGGAACAATGGCCCAAAGAGGAAGGCTTGAACACTGTTGACAAGTGAAAAACATCCTGAATGAAGTTAAGTGGGAAGCAGGACTTTCTTTGTTCTATCTGGATGCTAACAAAATTACTTTTCAGATATCCATGGAGCAATTACGCAGCTCTGTCCATGAAGAATATAGGCTTATGGCTTATGCGGGGAACCTGTTGGCTTAGAGCAACGTGTCATTACAGATTGTCACAGGTACAAATACTCTAGTTCTATGCAGGAGGTACTCCAGGGTCCGGATCAGTTTCTTGGTATAATGTAGATGAAGCTGTTTGTCAAGTTTGTTTCAAAAGCAAGTTTACAAGATTCTTCATGAGCTGGCTTTATTACCAGGGAATTCTTGACTGAAAGCAGTACATGCCTTGTTAACCTACATTATGATCCTAACAGGGACATTTGTTAAAAACAATGAACGCGTCTCCAAGCCAGTTGAACATGGCAGACTCCTAGTTGGTATTTCCTGTTTCCTGCCTCGCAAAAACATCTCTGTTACTGCCATCCTTCCCCAAAGCTTGGCACGTAACTCCCCCCCCCCAAAAAAAAAAAAAAACAGTCCTGATATAAACTTAACAAGCTGGAGATACATTTCCACAGCAGAACTCTTTGCTTTTAAGAAAAAAGGAAAAGAAATCCCGCCACAGCAGGTGATTGCCACATGTTGGCAAGGGCGGCCATTCCAGACCAAACATCCAAATTGAAGTCCTGGCTAGTCCACATGTGAACACAGTCAAATGCTAACAAAATCAACACCTGTAGCTTTTCTTTCCCTGAAGAATCTCTGTGCGTTCTCTTATTTGTCCCAACTCAGAGAGAATGACATAGGAAAAACCTGAGGCAAATTCTTCTTGGAAGTCTCAAAACTAGGAGAATTCCCTAGTTCAAGTGTGAAGGTTTAAGGAAAACTAGCTCAGATCAGGTAAAAATTCTGGGGGCCTAAGGTCCCTGAGTCAGTTAAGTTTGTCATATCAAGGGAAGGAAGGCTTTCAGTTTTGCAGTGAGCTGGTCGAAGGCAGAGCTCAGATCCCATCAGAGAGAGCACTGCAGCAGTTTAAACTTCCTGCTAATGTCTAGAATGGAGAGCGGAAATAGGATCATCTTCAACTTCCCTTCGCATACAATGGCTTGAGTCAGCTATGTGGTTTATTTCTTATCGCTTTGGAGAGTAAAGTTCTCCTTGACTGAGAAGTTTGTGAGCTCCCAAGAAGAGCAAGAGACACTGAAGGTGGAGTAGATGGTAGGAGGTAAAGTAGGGTGGCCGTGTGAAGCTTTTGAAAGGCATCAGGAGAATGCAGTGCTTCGTCTCGGCAAGGTGGGAAAGGCTGGTTTTGAGTAGAAGCAGGGCATGTTCTGCTTGGAAGCAATCCTCTGGCTGCTTTTCTGAAAACATACAGAAAGCAACATTATATGAATTCAGCGGGTTATATTTAGGAACATAGATGTATATACAAATACACATATGCTTGCCATAACAATTAGTGAAAAAAGAGGTCATGAATTTGAAGGAGAGTGGGAAGGGGAATATGAGAAGGTTTGCAGTGAGAGAAGAGAAGGGAGAAATGCAATAATTAAATTACACTCTCAGAAGTACACGATAACAAAGAAAAGGATGAAAGGGAGAGAGAATAGACCGTAGAAGGGCATGGGCCTGTGACCGATGACCAGGGGAGATCTCCAAAAGGCAAGCGATGATGGTACCATCTGTATGGTGATACTGGCAAAGGTAGCAGAAAGTAGTTAGATCGCGTCTGGATTTTGACAGGCAATGGTGAATTTGCTGATTGGCTGTATGTTGGATGTTAAATTAAAAGAGGAGTAGATAAAATGATTCTTGGGTTTCTTGGTCTAATCAATGGGAAGAAATGGTGTCATTGGGTTTTCATGCCTACATTTAATTTAGAGATTATTTATCCAGAGTACCAGGGCAATCTCAGTGTAATGAATATGTGACTGATCATGCACCACTGGCAGCTAGCTGTCTAGCCTGCTGCTCCTCCCAGTGTGGCGAAGCTCAGTGACTAGGCCACCTTCACCCAGCTTGACTCAGCCTACTTCTTCTGGTAGAGCACATGGATAACCCACTGCCCAGGAACAACATGCAAATGTTTCTTGAGAAAAAAGATTGCATCAGAAATGAATATGCAGAATATGCACATTTGATACAGGCATTCTCTGAAGCAGTGGGGTACCAGAGTCTCCATTCCAGATAATCCTTTAGGGAAAGGGGCTCTTGGATTAGGCATGGTCTCTTCTTATGTGACTTGTTTCTTGATCAGGCTATAGATTCAGTCAGCGTCTCTTGAGATGGGCAAATCAGGCAAAACATGGGATGGTGGGTACTTTTCAACCTTCTGGTATGGATAATTGAGGACTTTCAGTGAAACTTGAAGTCCACAGACCCATAGTGTTTGTCCTTTATCTGTTTATTCACACATGCTTATATATAAATGAATGGAACATGGTAGAAATAAGAAATGGGAAGGGAAGAATGACATGTAGTCAGTTAAAATATAGAGGCTATAAAAGCCCACACTGGACTCAGTCCTTACCTGAGAAGCCCAGGTAAGTCAGGAGCAGCTTTCTGAGATGTGAGTTAAATAAACAGACACACATTTAGATGCCGTACTAAACCTCTACCACCAAGAGCTGTCCACTGGGGCTCCTGTGAAGAGTGGCCCCTGTACTGAGGACTTCTAGGGAGCCCTTCCCTGGGAACTTTGAATTAAATTTTCCCTGTTATTGATTTTGCTAAAGACAAAAATTGCTTTTTGGGAATGTGCTGGGGAAAAAAATGGACTATTCTATAGAAAAATTCTCAAATAACAAAGTTCACATTGAATTTTAGGAAAAGGGACATGAACTCCATATTAAGATCCTTGACTTTTAGGTCTTATGACTTGAAAACCACCTATTGATATCAACTATAGCTTCAGGAGATTGGGTGGAGATGAAAATAACAAAGTCCCAGTGGATAATAAAATCAGATATATTTATTTATCATCTTAGAAGAAAATTCTAAGTAATGAGGAAAACTAAGAGGGGTAATGGACTCATATTCATGTAGCAAGAGGGACAAGGGCTGGGGAACCAGGAGCTTTATTTATTTATTTTTTTTTCGTTAGGAGGTTTGTAGAGACCCAGAAAGAAAGCCAGTCCAGGAAGAACATTAGAACATGTGTCATCACATAAATGGTGTCTCTCAGCAAGACAGCTGACAGACCCTCCCTACCTGGTCATCATTGTCTTTCCCATCCCCTAGTTAAAAAAAAAAAATCTGTGTATGGAAATTATGCATGCCTCTACCCAACTCATTATCTGGGATCCTCAGAACAAGCAAAATAGATTATGGCATCTACCAGACAGAACAGAACTTACCATATAACCAAACAGAAAGAGCTCTTATGGGGTCTTTCTGTCAGCTTTTCTGCTGTCAAGAAGCTAGAGCTGGCATACACAGAGACACACACACTCACACATGATTGTCCACATGTGAACTTTAGAAAAGATAATGACATCTTTTACATTTCACATCCTTACCAAAAAGATTAGAACCTTCCATTATTTGGATTCTCTTCTGGGTTTTTAGCCTTTTGTTTGTTTGTTTTTTTGGTTTTGTTTTTTGGTTTTGGTGGGTTGAATGGTCCCTGACCCATCAAAAATACAAAAGACATTCACTCCAAATATGTAAATGTGATTGCACTTTGAAAGGGGGTCTTTACAGACATGAATAAGTTAGTGATTCTGAGAGCCTTCTGGATTGTGCAAGAAAGTCCTAAATCCAGTCCATGGGGTCCTCAGAGGAGACATGGGGATGGGGAAGTGGGTTGGGGAAGAGTCTATGTGGAGGTAGTGCCAAGGGTGGTCTGGAACCACCAGGAACAAGCAGGCAATGGCAGATTCTCCTGTAGAGCCTTTGAGGAAGCATGGCTTGGTGCCATCTGGATTTCAGACCCACAGAGCCTCCACCAGTATGAGAATGATTGCTGTTCTAAGACCAATCTCTGGTGTTCCAGCAGTCCTAGAAAACTAATTCACCATTGTAATCCATAATTCAGCAACTTGAAATCAGCAGGAGGGCCATAGTTCATTTAAATAATTTCCCTTTTTAGGAGCATTCTCCCCATTGAGATAATTTCATCTCTGCTCACTCTCGTTCATCAGTAAGGGTGGCCATGCTCCTTTTCTAATGTAGAATAACAACATTCCCTAGTGAGAAATCTGGTCCAAAATGTGACCAACAAGGGTCTCATCCAGATGAACTTGTCCTGCTAACTCTCGAGACAAAGTTGTTTTCACAGGCTCCTTTTCATACACTTGAGCCTCTTTGAATTTTCTTGAGCTGCTCTAACGAAGTGGCAGCCTGGCGGATGAAAAAGCGTGTCTTGGTTTCTCACAGTTCTGAAAGCTAGCAAGTCCAAGATCAAGGCACCCACAGAAGCAGTTCCAACTTCATGATCTCCTCTCAACCTAATTACTCCCTAATGCCCCACCTCAAAACTGAAGCTTAAGACATCAACATATGACTTTCGGGGACAATATACCATCTAGCCCAAATGCTAACCTTTCCTTGTTCTGAAAATTACCATTGCCAGCAAAGAAACTCATGTAGTCATAGGTATAGATGAGTCCTAACAGGTTTATAAATAAGAAATAGTATATTTTAGCCCCAATTCTATTTTTTGTATGAACTATAGGAGTGGTAGTATTTGCATTCTCTTCTGAGCTGTCTTCCTGAAGGTCATCTTGTCCCTTGACTCTGTGATTGACAGCCTGGGCTGTAAATCTGTTTCCTCATCTCCTCAAGTTCCTACTGTTTTCTTTCTTTTTCAACTCCATTTCTAATTTTTTAAAAGATTTATTATTTTATGTATATGAGTGTTTTATCTGAGTGTATTTATGCACACTGTGCACATGCCTGATGCCTAAGAAGGTCAGAAGAGAGCTTTGAATCTCCTGGGAGTGGAGTTACAGACTGTTGTGAGCCACCATGTAGGTGCTGGGAATTAAACTCAGGTCATCTGCAAGAGCAGCAGGTGCTCTTAACCACTGAGCCACCTCTCCAGCCCTCCATTTCTAATTTTAAGTTGTTGCTATTGAGTATTGTGTTTCACAGTTCTGTGCACGTCATCAAGGTTCAGACTAGATATAAACCCCGAAGTTACCGGGGATACTGTTAGCATTCTGTCAAATACTAGCCCAAAGAACACACAGCATTTCAAAATTAGGGAGTTGCCTTTTTATTTCTGGAGATAAGAGCACAGTATTTCCTAATCCTTTCTTATTTTACCCAACTGTGGAAGGCATTTCTTCCAGTTCCATCATAGTATATTTTTTTCATAGTATATTGTTATAGTTTCAAAATGTATTTGACAATACACCATTGCTTTTATTCTCAAATGAATAATAAAGAAACAATCAAATACCAGAAAAGCCTAATAGCCAACTCTGCCTTCCGGGTGGGTCTTATAAACAAATACATTGTCTTATGAGCCAGTGAGATTGCTCAGTGGGTAAAAGTACTTATTGTGCAAGCCTGACCACCCGAGTTCAATCCCTGGAACCCATGTAAAGGTGCGTGGAGAGAACTAACTCCACAAAGCTGTTTGGCCTCCATGCGCCATAGCACATGTGTGCCCCACCCCAATAACAACAACAGCAATAAATTGAAAAATATTTTTATCTTAAAAACCATGTTCTCCTTAGTGCTGATTATGGAATTAGCTTCTCAAAACTTTAAGCAAACACAGCTATTTATGAATGATTCATACAAAATACTGGGTTTAGGGGTATTATTCATTTATTTAAAAATATCTTATTTCTAATTGTGTGTGTGAGTGAATGAGTGTGTGTGTGTGTGTGTGTGTGTGTGTGTGTGTGTGTATACATGTGAGTGCAAGTGCCCATAGAGGCCAGAAGAGGGCATTAGATCTCCTGGAACTGGAGTTGCAGATGGTTCTGAACCATCTGACATAGATTCTGGAAACTGAATCCGGGTCCTCTGGAAAAGCAGCAAGTGTTCTAACTGCTGAGCCATATCTCAAGCCCCTTAGATGTATTTTTAAAGTGCATAGCTATAAAAGTAAACCTTGGGCAAGTGTTTTGTATTATGGGCATAGTCTTTGGTCTTGCCTCTGTGGCCCTTCCCTTTGCCGTGTGACTTTAAAGTCGGTGCCGTTAAACTGGTAGGGCAGGGCCCATGTTTCCTCGCCTTGAATACCAGTTGCCATCTGATTGGTTTGGCTAATTGTGCTGGCAGTGTCAGTAAGCTGCTTCTCTGCCACAGCCACAAGAAGTTTTGTGTATCTCTACTTTCTCTCTTGCCGCTGTTTCACAGCCATGAGAAGCTGCCTAACCCTGCAGTGATCCCAGCTCCATGAGCCATACATGCATTGAGGCACACCACCAAGATTTTGTGACTCTTGGCTACAGGAGTAATTATAACCATAGGCAATGAGAACCACACCAGACAGAGCTCAGTGCAGAAAGTCATGTAGTGAGTGCATTAACTCTTAAGAACAATTGTTTTATTCTTCATTCTTGCTGCACGCACAGCTAAGCACCTGCCACACCTCTCAACTAAAGCTCAAGTGAATTCACTTTTTCCATTCATATCATAGCTCACAAAATAACCTGAAAATAGCTGGGTGGTGATGGTGCACGCCTTTAATCCCAGCACTGGGGAGGCAGAGGCAGGCGGATCTCTGTGAGTTCAAGGCCAACTTGGTCTACCGAGTGAGATCCAGGACAGGCACCAAAACTACACAGAGAAACCCTGTCTCGAAAACAAACAAACAACAACAACAACAATAATAATAACCTAAAAAAATCTCATCTGTAGTATTAGATTTCAACATCAGCATAAAAATCCTTCCATGTTTCCCCTCATGTACGCGTTACTCACATTCTGCATTTGTGGACTATACACCAGTGGCTGTGTATGACTGCAGGATGAAATATCTGTTGGTAACACATTTCATTTACTTATTGGACAAACGTTTATACAGCTGGTTCCCTGTGCCAGGCACTGTCCTAAGTGCTTCATAACACTGATTTACCGAGTTCCCTCCACAGCTCTATGGTGAGCTCTGTCAGTGTCCTTACTTTACACAGGAGGGACTGGAGGTCTTGAGAGGCTGAGAACCTTGCTGAAGGTCACCTTGCTAGCGAGTGGCAGAGCTGGGATGTGGATGTTGGCCTTCTGGCTCTAGGGTCCATGTTCTTAATCATGACACAGGATAGTAATTACTCATCTGCACATCATGCCGTCACGGTTGTTAGGCGGCACCTACAGGGCCATTTGGAAGAGGAGATTCTCGAATGGCTTCAAGGGCTTTCTTGCCAATAAGCAAACATGTAAGTGGCTTCAAAAGCCAACTGGCAATGGCGTGGCTGCTTTGCTGGAGACAGCAACACTTCAAGTCACATCTCTATACTCTTGGTCTTGCCTATGTCTTAGCTACACAACTTGCAAGGGTTTTATTGGAATGTATTATCTTGTACTTGGTCTAGAGAAAGTCTGTTGATTTATCAGGAGTGTGGTTATGCTGTGTTTAAAAATAAGAGGAAGGCTTAAGTTGCTTTTTGACCTAATATGATGGTTTTATAACATAATCTATAAGAGATGAGGTGATGGATAAATAATCTTATCACATCTAATTTTCAGATATTATGTGCTAAGTCATCTATCCTAGCCCACACAAGTTCATCTTTTATATTTATGTGTGATTTCTGGTTAATATTTATTAACTATTTCATTGTTATTATTACTTTTACTCCGTTCATGTTGCAGTGCACCATTTGTGTGTGTGAAAGAAAAGAGAAAAGAGATGAAATGTTGCAAAGTGGAGAGGCTGCAGAGGGTCAGGGTTGGTGGATTCGCATCGGGTTGTCTGTAGTCAATCCCAAATCCAACATCTGTAATTATGATGACATCTACACACATATGTATACGTATTATATTCACTCTTACTACATATTCATTGACATTTCAATTTGTACTTAACTTTCTCACTCAGTTTTCTTATCTATAAAATGGGATTAGCAATGATAACACCTATCCTGTATAATCAATGTGAAGATTAAATGGGTTCACTTAAAATAATAGCATATAATAGGTGCTTAGTCAATATTTTCCACATAAGATTTGAAAATATGTATAGCAAAATAAAAAGTGAAATTTAACTATTGTAAATAGTAACAATTAAACATAATGAAGCCTGTTGTTTGGTGGCTAACCAGGACTACCCAGAATCCTAGGAATGCATGAGTAACTTTTAAGAACATAATAGTGTGGCTGGAGAGATAGCTCTGCAGTTAAGAGTATTGGCTGGTCTTCCAGAGGACCCAGGTTCAAATCCCAGCACCCACATGGTGGCTTACAACCATCTCTAACTCCATTTCCTTGGGTTCTGATACTACCCTCTCTGGCCTCTCAGGCACTATATGTACCTATATACATAATTATTAAGTAAATCTTTAAAAAAAAAACATTTTTTTAAGAACATAACAGCTGCTGAGGACAGAGTGGGAATTTTGAAAAGCCATAACTAAGCTCGCCTCGCAAATCAAATTTGTAACATGCATACAAAGTTGTCTCCTGACCCTTTCTTTGGAAACCACAAACTACAACAGACCACATAGGTTGCTATTGCTGTATAGCCAATTACTCCCCAAATGAACAGCTTAAAAGAATCTTTCTGTTCTCTTCAAAATTTGAAGATAAGGAATTTGGAAAGAGCTCATCCTGATGGTTCTTGTTCAGAATCTCTCAAGCAAATGCCGAAGCAGATGGTTGGAGCCAGACCATCTGAGAGCTCAGTGGGGCTGCGTGTCCAAGGTAACCCTCTGACCCCTGCCTCAATCATTGTAATATTCCTGCAGAAGGAAAGAGCAGCATAAAACATAAGAGGGTCAGAAGACCTTAAGATCAGTATTCAAAGGAAGAGAAAATGGGCCAGAGATTGTTCAATAGTTGCTAGAAGGCATAATTGGAAACCAATATCAAAACTTCAGTATGTATTATGCATTCAATATAATGAAGATCCTCTCTCTCTCCCTCGACCCTCCTTCCCTCCCTGTTTCCCTCACTCCCTCTTCATCAACAACAGCAATTACAATAACTAGCCCTCTTGTGTGGCTGGCATTTGATCCTCCTCCAGCTCAGAGCTGAGCTGGGGCTGTTGACCAGAGTGTTCAGTCATGGCTGCTCCAGCATGGCAACCTTAGGGCAATATATTAATAACACTCCCACCATACCTTTTCTGTTGAAGCCACCACAAACCTGTCTAGAGAAGAAAGACCAAGAATTCTGGACTAGATATTTAAATGATCATAGATCACTCAGAATTCTCAGCACCACTGGAGTGATGTGTGTATTGAAATTATTCTTCCCCAGTCTCTTGAATGGTTTCTTAAAGATCTCCTATGCTAACCTCTGTGCCATCCATGGATGCTTGCTTATCTTAAGCCTTTTGTAAGAGAAACAACACAGTGTCAGAACCAAGAGAGCTCACAAATAAGTCTAAGGAAAGTGGAGAGTTGGTTGAAGTTTGTTGAAAGCAAAGGACAGCCATGCTGGTCTCCCTTAAGACTGTGCACTCTCCCTGCTCTGAAGCCACAAATATTTGAACAGCTCTTCTTTGGTAGCCTCGGGTCCACTCAGCCTTTCCCGAGACTTAGAAAATTAATTGCTAGTTTGGTTTTTGTTTTGTTTTGTTTCTTAACGGCCCTACTACTTGTTCAAGAAAACTTTGTATATGAACCTGGAAAAACCTTTCCTCTCCCCTCTTCCCCCCTCCCTGCCAATCCCCCTTCAGGGACCTGTCATGTGAAGACTTGGCCTGGCCCTGCACTTGAAGCATCCTTTGCCTGGGCCTTCCATTCTTATCAGCAAGGAAGGAGCCAATGCAGAGTGTCCAATGTGAGAGCACCACCCACAGAAAACAGACCACAAGAAACTAGTCTGAGGGAGATTGTTCTTAAATGAATCCATGTGGAAATGGGCCAGAATCCACAGCTGGAGGAGATCTGTTTCCAGGTTTGCAAATCATTTGCTTTCTAAAAGTTGACACTATCCATGAGGCAAGTACATTTGGTATCTCCCATTGCTACTGATTAGGGTCACCTTTGTTGACTCTGCATTGGGCCAAATAAGAAGAGAAGGACACCAAAACCCTCAGATGAGGCCAGAAGACTGAGTCTAGGGTGGAGGTACTTTGAATCGCTCAAAATAAGGTTAGAAGAAACAGGACAGACTTGGCTCGGCTTCTGTTCAAACCCTGTCTCCCATAGCTAAGAGCATCTTCTTACATCCTGGGCTTCCTCCAATTTGAAGCAGCTTTTCCATCTGAGTCAGCTTTCCTGGAAGGCATGTTCACACGCACCTGGGGGCCTGCGCCTGGTGAGGCATGTCACTCTTCTATAAGTTGTGTCTCTGTGAACATGAGCCACATAGCCATAAGGCCCCTCCTGGATCCCAGCCTTCCTGCCGCCTCCTGCTTTTGTTGGAAGGATCCCTAAGGAATCAGAGTTGTGTGTCATAGTTCACGTTCTAGGTACCTGGCATCGTGCAGAGTTCATTCTGAAGCGTTTCCATACAGCCCCCTTCCTCTGAGCCATGTTTTGGATGTGCTTCAACTTCACAGGCCAGAACCTTAGATACAAAGCCTACTCTCACGGGCTGTGAGAGTGAACTTTTGGCCAGTCTTGAAGCCATTTTGACTGAAAATAAAGGGATGGAGAAAGGCTCTTCAAAGCAACATTTTTAAACATACTAATCACTAAGCCCAGATGGACGCCATTTTTCCAAAAAGACGGTGGCCAAAGAAAAGGAAGAAAATTCTGCTTGAAAGAACTTTCAGTTAAATACACATAGCCAAGCAGGCCAGAGTCTTTCCCCAGCTCCAAACACAACCCAGCATCCTGCCTTCTCACCTGTTCCCTCTACTGGTAATGTTGCTGCTCTTTAGCCTTGCAGAGAACCCCAATGAACTAGGAAAAAACACCTGAGACTTCAGGCCTGCAGTGAGAACCTTGGGCTGTTCATTACCAACTGGCTTCTGTTCAGAATGATTCTCTTCTTTTTGTAATTGCGGAAAACATAGAAAGAACATAAAATTACCATCATAACTGCTCATACGGTTCAGTGGTACTAAATGCATGGTTAAGCACCAATCCGTCCCTAGAAGATTCTTTTTAATCTTCCCCAACTGAAACTTTGGTGTAGTGACTCCAGTTTTTCCTCCGCCAGTCCCGGCCAATACCATTCTACTTTCTGTTTTAGCTGGTGTTACTTCTCCAGGGACCCTGGTATATGAAGTCATATAGTAGTTTTCCTTTTGTCACTGTTGTCTGAGTCTGCTATATTTTATTTATCCACCCATCCCCTTGTGGCTTCCTCCTGTTGGGTATTATAAATGTGTCGGACATGAACACAGCTGTATACATTTCACTTCAGGATTCTACTTCAAAGTCTTTGGGTAGGTTCTCAGGAGTGATCTTCCTACATCAGAAGATAAGGATAATTTTAATTCTTTGAGGAATATTCATATTGTTTTCCACAGTATTCACTCTTACATTACTACCAACATTGTGTAAGCATCCTGATTTTTCTATGGCCTTACTTCCTATCATCTACTTTTTTTCTTTCCTTCTTCTTCTTCTTCTTCTTCTTCTTCTTTTTTTTAATGATAGCCACTGTCTTACTTAGGGTTTCTATTGCCGTGATGAAATATCATAACCAAAAGCAAGTTGGAGAGGACAGAATTTATTTGGTTTACACTTCCAGATCACTGTTCATCATGGAAAGAAGTCAGGGCAGGAACCTCGAGACAGGACCTGATGTAGAGGCCATGGCGGGGTGCTACTTACTGGCTTGCTCAGCCTGCTTTCTTTCTTGTTCTTTTCTGAATGTATTTTTTTATTGATTCTTTGGGAATTTCACATCATGCATCCCAGTCCCACACATTTCCCAGTCCTTCTATATCTGTCCTCTACTCTTGTAACCCCCAGAAAATAAAATAAAATAAATGAATATATTTTAAAAAAGCATGTCTCACCAGCCCTCTGGGCAATGACCTGCTCCTCCATCCGTTGTAGCTTCTCTCATATCAGTCATGGCTGTTGCCATATGTATACCACTCTGCTCCTGTCTTTCCTGCCTGTCCATCACATATGTTTGTCATAATGGCATTGGGTGCTGCGGTGTGTCCTGCAGAATACCCTTTTGCCCAAACAGCTTTGCATTGCATTGGTCTGGTTCAGGGCCTCCGGCTTCTGCTACACCATCGGTACTGGACCCCCCCTAAGATTCCTCTCAGATATCCTGCTATTGCCCAGACTCATGGAGATCCTGTGGCTATGGTTCTGCACAGCCTGCTTTCTTAGAGAACCCAGGACCACTAGCCCAGGGATGGTATCACCTAAAATGAGTTGGGCCCTCCCCCATCAATCACTAATTAAGAAAATGCCCCCCAAGCCAGATCTCAGTTAAGGCTCCCTCCTTTCAGAGGACTCTAGCTTGTGCCAAGTTGACATAAAACTAAGCCACCTCACCAGTGTGAAGTGCTTACAGTGGCTTTCATTTTCATGTGTTTCCCTAACTTTTTCGTGAATCCTTCGGACATGGGTGAAGGCTTCCGTGGAGACACATCTTTCCAAGTTCTTGGCTCATTTTTAAATTGGGTTCTTTTAGTTTTGTTGTTGTTGAGTTGCGCTTCTTTATCTCTTACGGATATTAAGTTCATACCAGTGATACAATTTGCAGGTCTTCTTCTAGTCCACGGTTTGCCTTTTCACTCAGCTAACAGCTCTCTTTGATGTGCAAGAGTTTTTAATTTTGATGTCGTTTGATTTATCTATTTTCTTTTGTTACCACTGCCTTTGGTGTCAGATCCAAGAAATCATTGCCAAGTCCAATATCATGAGGGTTTTCCCATATGTGTTGGTAAGAGTTTTATAGATTTAGTTCTTATATGTGTCTTTGATCCGTTTTGAGGTAATTTGTGTAGATGATGGAAGGTCAAGTCCAATATCAGTCTTGTGTATGTGGGTCTCCAGATTTCCCTGCAACAGTGGTTTCAGCGACTATCTTTTCCCCCTTGAATGGGTTTGGAATCCTTACTGAAAATTATTGGACTGTATATTCTAGAATTCATTCTCTCTCTCTCTCTCTCTCTCTCTCTCTCTCTCTCTCTCTCTCTCTCTGTGTGTGTGTGTGTGTGTATGTGTGTGTGTGTGTGTGTGTGTGTGTGTGTGAATGAACTCATGGCTCTGTGCATGCTAAACATGTATTTTACCATTAAATTATACCCACAGTATATGTCTAGGCTCTAGGCTCTTTAACCCATTGCATTGTGTTAATGACCATGCAATTGCCTCCAGCTTCTGCCAACCACAGTTTAGACAAGAGACACCTAGAGCATCCTACAATGCTTAACCTACCTCTTGGAATTAGTTCACTGGACCACAAGAAGCTTGGGGGACACATCTGTTCTTCCTATGTTAAATGTGTGAACTGCATATTCAAAGAGAATGAAGTCATGGAACTCTGAAAATACTAGCAGGCTGAGATAAGAGGCAATATGATGACCTAAGCCAACATATATCTATAACACCCTGAGATTTGCGGAAGCTGCCTTGGCAAGTGTCTTCTGAAAGCTGAAGGGTGAAGAGGACTGGTCCCATGGAGAGTTGGAGGAGGATGCATCAGGCTGGAAATACCATGTCACCGAGCCTTTCTTAGTCTTTTTAGTATGCTTTGACCATGGTAGGCTCTACACAGGAAGAAACCTAAGTGTTTTCTGTGTCTCCCTCCCTAGACTACCTTGAGAGCAAGATTCTGTGATTCTTACCTCTGTATCTTTGAGGCCTAGCCCTGCATAGTGAGAATGTAGCAAATGCTTTTGTTATCAGACCCTGTGAATGATGAACTAGCATCCTTGGATTTTGCCAGCTTCTAATCCACACAGCACTATCAAATGAGGCATGTTTCTATGTAGGTCTCTGATGTTGACTTCAGAGCTACTGTGATAGCTGGGCCTTGCCAGGGAAGAGAAAAACAAGGCTTAGAGAAACTGTTTGGCTAAAGTCACAGAGACAATGACGAGCAAGTATTTGAACCCAAATCCAATGACATTAAAAGTCATGTTCTTGTGGGCATTTCATTACTGCTTCATTTTGAACATACTATCTGATTCGCAATTGCAAACAGGGAGACCAGCTTTTGTGATGGGTCTAGATATGTTAGGGATTGACATTAGTTATGATTTGAACATACACCAAATAGCATACTATTCTACAAGATCCTTGTGTGTCTTTCATCATTAAATTCTCATAACAGCACTATAAAGTAGTCCTACAATTATTATCATTTTATAAACAAGAGAAAGGGAGTCTGAAAGAGTAGGATCTCACTATAGCAAACTGAGTAGTGAGACAAGACAGCCACTATGCTGGGCCTGGGTCCCCTGTCCCCTGTGTCCTTTCATGGATACCAGGAAGCGGTTATCTCTACTGTAAGGGAGGGGACTGGGCAAGAGATGGATGATAGTCACTGTCTTTGATCTTTGCTTTAAACCATTGGTGTTAATTGCAGTGATCTCTGCTGTCGCCTGTCAGTCTCTCGCTTGCTTCCAAATAACTGGGAAAAATCGCTCACAGAGAGGAAGAATCTCAAAGACATTCTTAGCCTGTAGACATGGGCTCATTTGTCCCGTCCTTCCTGCTCAGGGGTCTTGGTTATTTAATGTGCTTTCTGCCTTGGGACTGTTGATTGAGAGCCCTGCAAAGAGAGAAGCTTCAAGGCTTCTTAACCCTGAAAGGGTTCCTTGACCCCAACCACCCTAGCAGCTGGGTCAGACATGGCTACTATGATTTATAGATCAATAAACAGAGCTTTTCCAAACCAGTTTCCCTTACTCACAGGAGTGAGTTATCAGCTCTCTGGGTGTGAAAAGTACTTTTAATTAAATATTTCTGATTTTTTTTAAAGCCTTAGCATTAGGGGTCAAAGTGTGAACTAGGGATGGTGGGCAGAAATGAGACACACACACACACACACACACACACACAGAGAGAGAGAGAGAGAGAGAGAGAGAGAGAGAGAGAGAGAGAGAGAGAGAGTTGAGTAAAATCTTTGTAGGATCAACACTATAATTGTGGCTTAAGAGATTGTCCCCAATTACATGCTTTCTATTTATGTCTGTTCTGTTCTCCTCTAAACCATGTTAGCGGACATTGCCTCTTGGCTCTTGTGTTCCCTTAAGGAGAAAAATGACACATGTGGGAATAAGATCCACTCCCCACGCCCCGCCAATTATCTCCCCCCACAAACACCCCAGCTTTTTTGAGCTACAGGATGCAATGTGATTTTTTTTTTCCTGGACAGAGGAGAAGCAGTTGTTTCTTTCTCAACTAATTTTTGTTCCAAGACCTCACAAGGCGTGAGGAGGATAACTTCCTGAGTAAAGAAAGCATTTGAGTGTCTGCATCGAAAGATACACAAATCCCAGAACTTAATGGGAGAGGGGTGGAGCCTAGTGGGGGCAAAACCAGTGATTCCGGCTGCAGGGAAAGTGGAAAATGGGACCTTCCTTTCCTTCCAGTCCCTCCCTCCCTCTGCTCTCTTTCCCTCATCATTCACAGAGTCTACAAAGAGCCCTAGAGACTAGAAGTAAATTCAACTCCTTCACTCCTTCAGCTTGAGGACAACGTCAAGCATTCTTCCTTCTAAAGACCCAGGTTACTGGTTGTGAAAGTTGGGATATGGAAGTTTCTTAGGAGATGTTATTAAAAAAAATTCTAGTCTGAGTTATTAGCTTGTTAAATTATAAGTTGTCTTAAACCGTGTTTCTCTCCAATTTCCAGTTTCAGCCAGATTTTCCTGTATAAAGGACTCGGATTACACACATGCACAAGCACTAAAGTGGAGAAGGTGGGAAGGGGGTAGGTAACCATAGGCATCACCTCCGGAAAATTCCTGTAGCCACACAAGCCATAGGGGCAGCTTTAGCAGCTCCCCAGAAGGCTATCCATCATGTCCAAGAGTGCACATTAAAATGTCTTTTCATTTGAGTCATCTGTTAGTCGGTTACTACTGCACAGATCAGATTGCTTTTCATCTTAAATTAGATCAAAGTGCCCTGGAGAGGAAAGCTCGGCTCCCTCTTCTCCTTCTAGGCTCTCCCCAGGAGGGGAGATTCCTCCAGTATTCCATCTCACCCGCCTCCACAACCTCCACAGAATCATAACACTTTGTAAGAACCTGGTGTCATCATTGATCAAATCCCGCACCCTCCCACAAACACGTGATTGGCAAATGAAATCGGGGCCCTATGCTAAATGCTGATTTTTCTCTTCAGGGTTCAACTCATTCTCCTCCAGCTACAGTCCTAAAAGGGCCAGAATTTGTATGACTCCTGTTGTGAATCTTGCAGTCCTTAGAGACAGAAAAGACACAAGAGAGGAACCAGAAATAATTTCAGAGGAGCAAAGAAATCTGCATGGGAAAATCTACTACTTTCTTGTATTTGGGAGCCAACTAGATTGTCCTTATGTGATCTCTCTCTCTCTCTCTCTCTCTCTCTCTCTCTCTCTCTCTCTCTCTCTCTCTCTCTCTCTCCCAGCATCGTGCCCTTTCACACAGGTTAATGGTCAAGGAATACTGAGCCTCCATACAACTCAATGTTTATTACACGAGGTACCCTGATGTTCTTACATCACTAGGGGTACAAATGGCTACAACATTGGAGTGAAATCCAGCCCTCCACAGGCCAGGACCACATGTGACACATCAATTATGTCTCTAATGCCCTTCCTTCCCTGGTACCCTCTGTTTCCAAACGCTTCATGCCCCGAGGAGTAAATGATTTCTTTCCACTCTTGCTTAAAGTGCCAGGAGGCAAGAGAAATTTAAACAGACCTAAGATCAACATTGTGAGTTTACTTGGCCTCCCCCTCTAGCAACGCTGTCATGAATTTCTTCAGCTTCTTAGTTGGGAATTTAAAAGGCCTATAGTCTTGGCAAGGTTTATATAACAATGTTTCTTCTATGTGCAAAACTCCCAAGCTGTGTGGGTATCATATTTGGTCAGTGGATCCACACGGGAAGACAACAGGAAAACTCAACACCAGGTCCAGCCAAACGTTGTTTCTGGGTTTGAACTGGTGGGTGGGAAGAGCTTGGAAGGCCCCGTCCCTCATAGGGCCAGGAGCCTGGCTCTTGGAGGATGGTGGACCAGCCTTCTCTCAGTATTCTTACCATATCTGAAGCTGGTCATCTGTGATCCTTGCAGAGCCCCAGGTGCTAATCAACGTGGTAACTGGCAGGGGACTGGGGAGAATCTACTAGGATGTGTTAAATCTCTGGTTTTTGTGGGGTCTCTCTGCCCAGCCCCTCTTAGACACTTAGCAGACCTGGTTTGGGCTGGGTTTGGCCCAGAAAGGCTTGGGGTTCATCAACAAGGCAAATGTACTTGACTGCACCAAAGGGGCCTTTGGGAGAGGCAGCCCTCCTTCACTGTCCCATCACATTTTTAGTTTCTCTATGACCTGCTGTGGACAGACCATTGATTTATCTTCCTACGGTAGTTGGCATGAAACCTTCCTGAAGAGGACTCAGGCATGGCTCTTCTAAGTGACTTAGTGCCAAGCAAGGTCCAAATGCCCCTCACAAACACTAGAAAGCATTTCCTTCATAAGACTCTGGGACCCTGAGATGAAGCTCTCCTCCGAGGGCAAGTTTTATGGCTTTCATTAGGTCACTCAGCCAAACGATGAGACTCAACAATAAACATGGTACATCACAGGCAGCGAACGTGTCAGGAACTAAAGGCTAATAGTGGGGCAAAACTTGGCCCACGACTGATTGGCGTCGATGTCAAACACCAGAATGGCATTGCATGCACAAAGCTCCACGGTTCCCTTCTTGCTCTTATTCTCCATCCAGAATGGATAAAAAGAAGGTTCCAGACAGCAAGGCCAACCAGCAAGAAGAGGAGAGATTCATGAGAAGGAGCCTACCTTTTTGTGCTATCAAGAGGGACACAAAATGATGTAGACAGCAAAAGGATACAGAAGATGGGTGAGAGGAAATTGGTGAACAGTGTTTAACCAAGTAAGGCTTGTCAGAGGAGGGACAGGTGCTGAAAGACACATACAGCAGTGCAGGTGTTTCTGATTTGTTTTCATGATTCGAGTCCAGACAGTGATCAATTAAATCAAAAGGCTTCCACTGAACATTGATTCACACCTATTACTATTCATGAGCCATTAACCCCATCCCCCGGAAATATTATTTAGCTCTGAATATAAATGGAAAGAATTATATTGACTGCAGTCTGTGTTTTTAACTACCTAACTGTAACAAGATCACACTATGTTGGACAAGCTGGCCTTGAACTTGCAGTGAGCCCCCTAAGTACTGGAATTAAAAGTGTGTACCACCTCACCTAACTAGGGACTACAGTTGATTTAAATCAGAACTTTTCAAATTTTCTTCTAATGGTGGAAATAAAAATAAACATAATCACAAGATTGTAATACACAAAACAACTTCAAGAAGAAATGTTTTGGTCACAGGGCTCTCCCCTACCCCACCGGAATTCACCCCATGAAGTAACCATGGCTTCAGAGGTCAGAGGATGAAAATGCGTGTTCTAGGAAACTCTTCTAAAAGCTAATCACAGTTGAAACACTGGACCAGGCATCCTCGGTAAGCATTGCCAAGAAGCTAGTAGAGCTCTAAGCAGTGATGGAGACGGAGACTCAAGGCCTGGCTTTGCTGTGAATGATATTATCAACAGGAGTATCTCTACAGCTACTTTCATCTCCCACAACTGCCCTTTCAGTTCAGAGGTAACTTTAAACAGCACTGTCACAAGGCTATGATGACATCACTCTTGGACCATCTCTCCTGTGTTGGAATACCTACTATTTATCACTCTCATTTCCGGGTCTGCTGATGTTTTGAGGTACCCAGTCCAAAAGGAGTAGGAAAAGAAGATTTTAACATAATTTTGAATATTGAAGAAGTCACTCATAATTTGATAAGGTTGCGTTCATGAGATTATTCCGAACACAAATTCATCTGTGTCTCCAGAAACTGTTAACGAAAGCAGATGGTAAATGTGAAAGAGTCTTTCCCCATCTCTTGCATGCCTGTTCCGAGGATTCCATGTCTAGATTTGTAAGTTTGGATGTGATTCAAATAGTTTCACTTTCAAATCAGATACTTCTGCCCCTTTTTGGTCTTGGTTGAGTGTGTGATGGATTAATTACCTGCTGTCCCGGGTCTGAAGCCAGGACCTCTTAAAGCCAAGTTCCTATGGAGTTTAGAAATACAGTGGTAGTTACTCTTGGAATTGGTTAGCTGTGGGTAAAATAAACAGATTAGCCAAAGAGGTACAAATCTTATCTTCAGGTTTATACATCCAGTGTGGGTGTTTACTTCTAAATCAATTTGGAGTGAAATTTATTTGTTGGTGTCTATCCCCAAAGGTAGGTAGCTATGGATGGGATGACTCTGTCTTAGGGCTGCGCATGATTCTTTCATAATAAAAATAAAAAAAAAAATCTGTTCAACTTAGTGAGAAATGGTTACTAAGATATGTAATGAAGTGCCATTGTTTGTAAAGATCTGATTTCAGGATCAGTATTTATAGAAATAAGTGTGTATAATGCAACTCACAGGACACAGTACAGAACAGAATATATATATATATATATGTGTGTGTGTGTGTGTGTGTGTGTGTGTGTGTGTGTGTATACAAAATCTCAATTATATAGAAAAGGCAATGCATAATAAATATTACATATGCAAGAAACAATTTATAGTATTTCTAATTGCATGAAATGATGAGTAGACTCCATCTGAATATATGTAGCTAAGCTGTTGTTATAAGTTAAGTGTAACCGTGTATGGTTGGTCTCCTCTCACAGGAGAGGGACTTCGCAGCCACACAGGCACCGGGCCAGTGCTGAATAATGCCTTTGTATTCACATACCTTCACCCCCAGAGTCTATTTATCCACCCACTGGGGCCCGTTCTTAATGTTCCCATTGCTTTGCTGGATCTTGTAGCTTCTTGGCCTCTGATTTACTTTCCAAGAAATGAAACCTAAGAAAATCGACAGTTTTAATTAGAGTCGTTGTCACGTATCTAGTAATTCCTCTGGAGTAAAGG
This sequence comes from Onychomys torridus, assembly GCF_903995425.1. Taxonomy (NCBI): domain Eukaryota; kingdom Metazoa; phylum Chordata; class Mammalia; order Rodentia; family Cricetidae; genus Onychomys; species Onychomys torridus. The sequence goes on from NC_050455.1 coordinate 42,109,667, forward strand.
ATCAGTATTATAGACTCAGAAACAAGCCTCGTAAAATAAAAGTGAACATAAAGTTTGGATCAAAAGCAAGTAAGTTTATATCAATTTCTGATTCTTTTCTCCACATGTGGATGAGAAGGTGCTGTGCCCACCACACTTCCTGGATTCAGAAATGGTTAAAATCATCTTTCAGATGTGTCTGAATATACACTTCCAGCCATGTCCTTCTATACCTACTAAGAAGAATTATTTTCATAGCTCAGGTCTTGAGGGCAGTTGCTTTGTCTGCTGGACATTGTTTCTTAGAGCTGACCTCTGTTTCTGTCACCAGAAAGGAATGGTCAAGATACTGCACATTTCTGCAGCGCTTTGCCATCTAAGAAGCATGTCCATGTACTCTGCTTACTTGATTTTTACCATGACCTTGTGTGAGTCACAGCAGAGCAATGCTATCTCCATTTTTGACATAAGATAACAAGCTCAGAAAGAGCAATGACTTATGTAAATTTGCTCCCTAAGGTTCGGAGTGGCCTGGCTGGGACTGATCCTTCTGGTGACTCTTTATGCTCTAAGCAAACTTTAGCTGATGACCTGACCTTACTAAACCAGTGTTTATTTTGCCTCCTGACTGTAGGGTATATTATTTATGTTTGGGCAGACAATAAGGAAAGTGCTTTACTCTATACCAAGAATGTTCATTTGTCAAGTCACAAACTGTGAAGAATCATGGCTTCATCCTTGGATTGAATTTCTCTCTTCATCAAACATGATCTGATTAATTCTAACATTGTATTCTTGGTTTAAAAGTTTTAATGTACTAATTTGCACACACACACACACACACACACACACACACACACACACACACACACACACACACATGCACATGCACTTACGCACAGCAGACTTGTGGATGTCAGAGGACAACTTGTGGGAGGGAGCCAGTTCTCTCCTTCTACCCTGTGGGTCTTGAGGATTGAACGCAGATCACAAGGGTTGGCCATGCAATACCTCTAACCGCTGAACCATCTCACCAACTTTTTATCTATAATTTGGATATTAAAGGCACTCACCTGAGCATTTCTTTTTTCTTTCTTTCCTTTGTGGGGGCTTATAGGTTTCAGCTGGAAATCTTTACTGACAAAGTATGTAGTACACATCTAGGTACCCTCTTTATCAACAAAGCATCTAGAATGAGCGTTGAGGGTAGATTAACGGGGGTCAGGAAGCAAGGGCCTCTCTCTGTCCATATCTGCTGACTTTTGTGGGATGTGCCATACATTTGAATCTTGGCCACTTTGCCAAAGTTGGCTTGTACTGTGAGAAAGAGTACCATGTTAGACACCTGGCTGAACACCGTAAATGACACCCCTGTCTTCAGCAACTAGTTACCCTTGCCTTAAGACATCCTGAAACTTTCTTTTTCCTTCCTCTTCCATTTTTATGATGGCTGCACCTCATCCAGCTTGCTTTCCTGAGGCACAGCGAAAAAAGGAATCCTGTGGGGGTTGGTCATCTCTCAGCACCCCTAAAGGTAAACAAACTCCATCCATTTCCCAACCTGGGCAAAATATCTACCTCAGTTTTTGACTGTTAGTAAACCCTTAGTAATCTTTCATTTGCCAGCTCCGAGGACCACTGGAACAGATGAGGGTTGGAACCCCAGGGACACTGGTTCCTTACTCTTCTGTCACGCTCCAGGGAAATCAGCTTTTGAATTTAAAAATACACAATGTGTCTTTTGTTCACCTGTCTTCTCTGAAATTACCTTCCCATGGAAGCTGTATGTCTGATGGTCCTAAGGAGAGAAGCTTGGACTCACAAAGCAAGAGAAAAGAACCTCACACAGCTAATACACCAAATTATTAGCCCATATTGCTAATAACTGTGTAGATATTTGACACATGGCTGTGAAATAAAAAACAGAAATGATCCTATAACTTTAGCTCCCTTAAAGCCAAAGGCAACGGCCCATAGAAAGATCTGTAAAATTATGACTAAAACAGTCTTACAAATCATACGTGTCCAAGGAACCATTAAAACATGCAGCATTTTAAAGGACAGGGTAAGCTTGAACCCCAGAAGTGCATTTCATATTTGTGGAAACAGATCGGACCTCAGTGGTAATTATTCATAGTAACTCTGTTTAAAAATTCTTAGCTACTTGTCAACCATGAGAGTGCATTTTAAATGTTCTTTCATAACACTTAGAGGAGAAATTTATAAGGATTACTAAATTAAAAGAAATGCAGACTGTCACCTTTGAGGCATGTTGATTGATGCAAAATTGACCCAAATAAATGCAGTGAGTGGCTGTCTTCCAGCGGGTGCTTTCGATGCTGGACAGTTCCATACAATAGGTCTACATTTTCAAAATCACATTTATCTTAATGGAAAGCAGGTACAGCGACTTCCAGTGAGCTGCCTGGATAAATATGAGGTTATATTTCCATGTAGTTGTAGATGGTTGACCAACTTGTAGCAGGATCCCATGGTTTCCATGTCTGATTTGGAAACTGATCTTTCCAGCAATACCAGGGACTGTGCCATCAGGTGCTGCAGGATAAAGGAGAGGGAAACAAACACCCAGAACTTTCCCTGGAGTTTGGAGTCACATCATTTGGAAGAGGGAGGTAGGTCTTGGGCCAGGCTCCCTTCCATGACTACATATTTGGCACAGGAAGCATCTCTGTGGCTGGAGAATGGATTGATTGCTTGATATTTATTGAGCACTCATGGAGGGTTTGGTTCTCAATATTCATGAATGCATCAATACTTTTTCTCCCCAACCAGAAACACGATGCTTCCTAAAGTAGTTTATAAAATGCTTCTTACCTGAAATTGATCCCATATCCTTTCAAGATGTGTGCATGCACACAAAGTAAGGGTATGTAATTGAGCAGGAGTCCTTTGTCCAAGGTAGCCCAAGTACTTCCCATTATCCAGTCTACCCTCTGACTAAAATGAGAGCACCCCATGTTATTAGTGAATCTGTATCAGCCCTGCCCTGACCTCCCCAGCAGCCACTGGGAGATTGCAGAGCAAAGGTCTTGTGGCATCGGGCAGGATCCTATTATTTCTATCAGGGGCACACTTGGCAAACCTAATGAATGGGCTATGTTTTAAATGACTGCCCAGGAGGATTGTGCTCCTCTAGGCTAGATGATTTCATTAGTTGGTGTCTAACTCATAAGTCTGAGTTATTTATTGTAAAACCAAATAGGGACCATATGACTTTGAAGATCTGATCAGACCAGGCTGTGTGGGCCAGATACTGAGCAGACGACGTCTCCCAGCATTCATCTGTCACAGTCCATTTTTCACTTGCTAAATCAGCTTTATGCAAATCTTACCATGGCAGGGCTTACCTATTCCAGAACGCTGCTCCCTTACCTCCAACATTTGTGGATTTTTTTTTTAAGATATGGGTAAATAAACACAAGTCTTTAGAGGTACATTGACAGTTATAAAATGGAATGAAAGATTAAGTCATCTTGTTTAAGCCTCATTTTAACATATGGTGAAATGATGTTTCCAAGACCACTGAGCCAAAATGATACCCACAGGGAAAAAAATACTATTATGTAAGTTACGCATAAGCAGGTCTAGAAGGAGCCTTCTCCAGTCTTTGGCAACCATCTCTCCTTCCTCCAAGCTTGCTAGATTTCCCTCTTACGTTCCTAGATTATGAAAACAAAGCATAAGATGAGCAAACATATGTGTAAACAAAAAGTTATATATGCTTTGGAATATATCATCTGTTCAAACAGAACCAAACCATTGCTGATATTTTATGGCATACACTCCTTTCTTTCTTACTTCCTTTTAACTTTGGCATAGAACACACACAACTTGGTACAAAACTGCAAAAACTAGTGGGTTTTTTTTGTTTTGTTTTGTTTTTAATAGCGTTAGTCACACAATTTCTTCTTTCAACACACACAAATTAAGATTTCATACTAACTATACTTGAAGCCATATGGTTGTGGAAGACACAGCCCTCTCACTTGCACATGCAAGTCTGGGTCCTGGCTCTTTCAATGGAAACCCAGGTCACGGAGTAGCAAACCTTGTCTTGTGGATATCTGCTGTCCTGCTGTAATGGCACCTGACCCCACAGGGCACAGCACTCCACAAGACTTCCCCACTTTAGGCAAGAGCTTGAAGCCCAGGAGTCCCAGAACTTGCACATTTATGACCAATTGGCTTTAAACCTGCAGGTTCCCAATATCCCCTCACATTTGATATTTTTCCAAATTACAACTCAGGGAAGTGCTATTCATATATTCTAAAAGTTTTGGGGTTTTTTTTTTGTTTTGTTTTGTTTTGTTTTGTTTTTTTGTTGGGGAGGAGCCCTGGGAATTGAGCTTAGGGCTTTATATATGCTAGTAAGTACTCTGTTATCCCTGAGTTATATTCCCAGCTCCAAGTACAATTTTAGATAGCAAAAGAATGGAAAAATAGAATCAGCTAAAACAATTTATGCACAAGAAAAGATCTGAGAGGACCCCAAATGCAAAATTTGGGGATATGTCACCTTCTCAGCACTTCAGTGTGTGACAATACACAGAATAATGCCAATTAGACCAGCGTGCCACAACTTCAAAATCCAGAAATCTACCGCATTTTGACCATGTAAGCATGACTGACTGACTCATTGTCCACATGCTTTCCATCATGTGATTCACAGCTCCAGCCCACCAGCCACATGGTTGGTCTTTCTGGTATGATCGTCCCATGCTGAGCCATCTCATTGGCATAAATTCTAAGTGATTCCAAGGACCCACCGAGAATAACAAAGACACTCCTTTCCCTCCATCAATTTCAAGCATTTAGAGGGTGTCTCCCAGGTATAGGACTCAAAGGTCTGCCTATTCCTGAGTTACCATTATGCCTTCCATTCTCCACACCCAGATGTAGTGGATAGGCATCCCAGCATTGGCCTGGAAGTTCCAACCCCCACTGAGGCTTTGGTAATGGTCACGCCCACAAGGCGGGGCAGAGGAGGAAGCGGAAGACGAAGGATTGGGAAGAGGTCGCTCTTTTGGTTCCCGGACTCCGGACGCGAGAGGTAGACCGAGCAGAGTTCTCCAGAGAACACCGCCGGACTGCACTATACCCTTGCCAGACCCTGTAACCTACCCCTTCATTTGTAAGTACCCCACAAAATAAACCTCCCTTTTAACTACGTGGAGTGGCCTTAATAATTTCACCAATACCCATACTATCAACATGTACTTACCTTGGGTGAAGAAATATGTTTAATGCATGGATACAGTTCTCAACACTGTGTCTTTGGACTACAAGGGGACTCAACAGTCTCAAAATTTAAATAATTATCAGCCTTATTCACCATCTGCTAGATGGGGAGTCATTCTGTCCATGGTTCCTATTTAAGAGCTCTGGAGTTTGGGTCTGCAAGTCTCCTGATTTTTCCAGATTGCCTCAAGTGTCTGAAGTTACCATGAAGATCTCCTCTAAGTCTGCACTTGTCTCTTGACATTACGGAAAATTTAATTCCCAAAATTGGCTATTAGGCCTGCAAGCCTGTGCACACGGTTGGAAGAGAACTCAGGTTTAGGTTCCTGAGCTGCGGCTGCATTTTCCTCCTTCCAGTCCAACTCAACACTTTCTCTTTCCAAACCAATAATAGAGAAAAAAAAGTTTGTGTTTTAGGAAAAGAATAGATGGTGTGTGTGTGTGTGTGTGTGTGTGTGTGTGTGTGTGTGTGTGAAGTTGGAAGCATCGAGAAACTCTAGTGACACCAGGATTCCCTCAGGTCACAACTGGAATACACAGTGGGTTTAAAGAGGCATAAAGGGCAGCCTGATTGAGAGGGAGATCCATTTAGACACTATGACCCAGGACTTGAAGGTTGACTACAAGAAGGATGGTGTGAAACTGGAAAGATCATGCTATCTGCTACCCAAGAAACAAAGGCAGGCAAACAAGGAGCTGACTACAGGGAAGTCTTGAGCTCACAGGAGATGCAGAAAAGGGTAAGTCGGAAAAAATTCTAAATTTCAGGATCCGAGGAACGTCAGCCATGGAGGTCAGAGATCTGTGTCCTTCTATGCAATGGTAGTTCTTGGCCATTCCCTGAGAAGCACTGTCCTAGTCAGAGGGATCTCTCAGCTCTTCAGGAAGAAAATTCCATTTGATTGTGTGCTGCCTCGGAATCCATGCTTTGGATGGGTTTCTGGAACTCCTTCATTGGTGTGTGAGAAAAAGTTGTATAAAATAGGGCACTGATAACATTTAGCCATGCCAAAAACTGACTTGAACATTAAAAAAAAAAAAAAAAAAAAAAAAAAAAAAAAGGCTTCACAGAATGCCTCTCAAGTCTCTGCAGAGAAAAAGCAGCCAACTTAATTCTGTTTTGATTTTCCCTGATGTGTGACCTGATTTGTGGGCTGGATTTCCAGAGCCCCAGTTGTCCCAACCCCTATTCATGTCTAAGGCTTGCTCATGCCCAAATATGGATCTCTCGTATTTTGTGTTGACCATGTGCCTGGGTCCAACCGTCCAATCCAAGCCAGAGTCCTCGCCAAAGCCCTAACAGACACAACATAGACTAACATTATGTGATGGATAAACAATCCTGCCTGGAGTGACAGCATGTGAACAGCGTGGCTGGTAGACTTGTGAGCAGGAAATGGGGTGGAGTCTGTGAATGGCTGTTCCTGCAGTCGCTGTTTCCTGCCAGCTCCACTGTCAGCTTCTAAAGCAAGGACCAGGAAATGCTTAACTCCTCTTTAGGGCTTCCAAATTCCACTGTCCTCCAGGGAGAGACCTATAGATCACAGTGTCATAGAAAAGAGAATATAGAGTCAAACAGAAGATGCCTGAGACCCACAGGATGGAAGGAGAGTACTGACTCCCTCTGGCTTCTTAAGACACATGCTATGTTGTGTGTATGAGCACACACGTGTACACACACACACACACACACACACACACACACACAGTAAATTCATTTTATTTTTTAAAGAGATAGAGAAGAAAGAAAGGAAGGAAGGAAGGAAGGAAGGAAGGAAGGAAGGAAGGAAGGAAGGAAGAAAGAAAGAAAGAAAGAAAGAAAAAGAAGTATTGGAGGGACAGCTATCAGGAGGAAATAGTCAAAGGAGAGACAGACTCAGAAAGAAGCAGTTGTGGAAGAGACAGGGGAAGAGGAGTAAGAAATGACTTAGGTAGTGGTTAACCTGAGGAAAACTCCTAAGGACAAACACCAACCACTTAGTGGAGACTGCCAGGGCTCATCACCTGCTTTACAGGGCATCCTTTATTGTCTGTTTCACTGGGAATTATGGAGAACCCACATCTGTGACCTTCACCTGCTACCACGACCTTTAAATCAGTCCATGCCAATGGATCTTTCAATGTTTATGTATGAAGGCCAATACCCACCACTGTGTTAGAGCCAGGTATTTGTCCTGGGTTTCCACTGAAGCCTTCTCAACCTATAGTCACCATATCTTCTTTATGATAATGCTCAATTCTTTGGTTATGGGGGGTCAGCATAGATATCTTCATGGCATGGATCTCTGTTGGTTCATTTTTCTCCTCATGAAACCATGGGTTGCCAAATCTCCCTAGTGCATTTGCTGTATGAGCCAAGTTTTGTCTCCTGAAGAGTTTGCATCTGTCAAAGAAGACAGGCCATCACTCTACACTCTTCCCTAGTTCCAAAGGGTTTTAGTTTTCTAACCAGGCTGTCTGCCCACCTTCTCCCCACATCCCCTTTCTACTTCTGTAAATTTCCATGTTCACTTAAGAACTTTGTAAATCAAGGCCCGATGTCTTTTTCACAATGTACATTTTCTTACCATATGCCTTCTTTCTTGACACATACTACTTTTGAAGTAATCAAAACTAAAGTCACATATCTGTTTGCAGAGCAAAATGATGAAGGAAAAATATAGAGGGTGGGGGGTGGGGAGGAGAAAGTTTGAAACAGTCCAAAAGACTCATAGCCCCCAGGTCCTGGCCCCCGACTTCTTCTTATTTTTATGATCAAGTTAAAATGTCTCTTGTTATCTTGGTGGCCCTGCTATGATCTCTGCTCACTCAGAGTCTTCAAATACATAGGTCCTGAAAGCTCTTCCCCATCCATTTCTCTACCTGCCTACCTGCTATATATACTCCTACACGTACCTGGACAGTTGGATCTCCTGTTCTGTGATTTCATGTGATACCCTTATTTCTCCTCCCACTCCCACCCCCCCCCCCCCCCACCCCACATTTATTCAAAACTAACTATTTATGTGCTAGGTAACAGTTGTAAACTCCACAGAATAGTGGTGGCTTTTTTTTTTTTTTTTTTTTTTGCCAATCCGTTACAGGTACATAGTATGGGTCTTGGTGGCTTCATAAGGACTTTCTTGGGATCTTAGATAAAATCCTAGCATAACATCTTACTGCTGGGTAATTTGGGATGTGTGTGTGTGTGTGTGTGTGTGTGTGTGTGTGTGTGTGTGTGTGTGTAAGAGAGAGAGAGAGAAAGGGAGAGACAGAGAGACAGATATGCTGGATTTTTTAACGTCCCCTCTTCCCTATGTCAGGATAAACAAGGATTGCATTTAACCAAGTAGTACACTCACAAAGCTCTCTACAGACAACATTTGATTCCTCCTTGCTAGAAACTTACTTTTCATTCAGAACATTCTCAGGATTGTTTTTGGAACTCTTCCTACAAATGTCTCCATATCTTAAGTTCCCTGGGATCCTTGGGGTGGGGGTGCCCTGTGTGAGACTTCAGTAGACCCTGTAAAAGCAGGGCTTTAGGAGCTGTGACGTTGACATTACACTACTCTTAGGGAATGTACATTTGTTTTGAGCATATTTGGAACTTGTCTCCAAGACCTCACTATATGCAAAAAGGACAGAAAGAAACAGGAAATGAAAAAGTCAGCAGAAAGAAGTTTAGACACAGTTCCAAAGGCCTCCAACGTCAATATTTTTTCCAAGGGGGAGAAACGCCAACTATTTTTCAATGAAAAGAAAACTTTATTTTATTAACTGCTGATAGCTTTATGACAGTTGGGTGATCTGGTCTATAATCTCTAAGCCATTCTTGAGCATGCCCCTCTGGAACCTTCCTTACAGTTACTGAGGCACTACTTCTCTTCACCATGATTTCTGGGAAGGACAGCAACATCGAGACTCCTGGCATGGTCACATTCACATGGCCAGGCAGATGTGAAATCGGTGTGTGCTCACATTCCCACACCCTAATGCCATGTTCTTCTGGGAACTATATAACACAATGGTGCAAAAACAAAGTGAAATCACTCAGCTCCTGCCACATAAATAATGCTAACTGCCCCCACCCCGAGGGTTTTCTTTGTCTGTTTCTCTCTTAGGTCTTTAATGAGTTCCTCTTTCTACACTAAACACCAGATCAAGCCCCAGTGTTCTCAAAGCGGAACATGGAAATCCTGAACTTGGGAAAGAATAAGGTAATAATACAATGTGATTTACCTACAAGTAGTGGCAGTTCAAAAAAGGAATCCTCAGAAAGGCTAGAATTATCCACCCTCTTCCTGGAAGCATTTCTTTCTTTTTTTCCAGCAACTGAGTGAATGCTCCCCAGGGCAGGAGTAAAGAGTCTACTTAAACACAATTATGGACTTTAAATAGTCATATAAATAATAGGAGCAACATGCCAGCATATTACTCCCGGTCAGAAATGTATTTGGTGAAGATTAATCCTGAAGATGGGAAAACTTTCATTCGAAGCCTCTAGTGCAATTTTACCTAAAAGAGCAAAACACTCTAATGCCTTTAAGTATGTCATTTGCTTAGTGTGATTTTATGTAACCACTTAGGTAAGGCCTCCAAAGAACTAACAAAAGCACGGGAAGTTGTCATTAATTTTAAATATAGTATGCCCACAAACATTTGCAAACCAGGAACATGAGTTCAAAAAAAGAGCAGACCCAATATCCCCAACCTGGAAACTACTTCCCCGGGTGTTTGTATTGTGGATGGCTTCCATTCTGCCTTGCCTTAGAGTATGTGCAAGGATTTTCATAATGTTAAAAGTATTTCCTTGTGAACAAGTACTACCTTAGCCTACTTTTCTCTTCTGCCCATCATGAGTACTTGACAAGGCAAATTAGAGAAATGAGTTGGACTATTTGTGTGCTATCCTTGTTATTTAGTTATAAAGTTAAACAATAACAATACAAAAATAATGGGAACCTCCTTCTATTCCTTTCCTGGATGAAGACTGCATGCTCATTTATTTTTCAACAAGACAGAATCTCACACATTCACTGGGAGAAAAATCTATCTGGGTTACTTTGTTTAATGGCTCGGGTGCTGTGGGATGTTCTGTATGTCAAATGTGTTGCTCTGATTGGTTAAAATAAATAAAGTGCTGATTGGCCAGTAGCCAGGCAGGAAGGATAGGGTAGGCGGGACAAGGAGGAGGAGAATTCTGGGAAATGAAGGCTGGGGCAGAGAAATACTGCCAGCCGCCGCCATGACAAGGAAGATGTAGGGTACTGGTAAGCCATGAGCCACGTGGCAACTTATAGACTAACAGAAATGGGTTAATTTAAGATAGAAAAAGTAGATAACAAGAAGCCTGCCATGGCCATACAGTTTGTAAACAATATAAGTTTCTGTGTGTTTACTTGGTTGGGTCTGAGCGTCTATGGGACTGGCAGGTGAGAGAGATTTATCCTAACTATGGGCCAGGCAGGAAAACTCTAACAACACTCGGAGATTGAAGAAACAAATTCAGCTGGGAAAATTGCAACAAAGATCTTAAAGATGAAAAAAAATATGAACAGAACCTTTAATGCTTCTTGTTAATCAGAAAACTTTCAAGTAATTTCTATACAACTCAACATTTAAAAATATTTAGAATTGTTTCCATTTTTTTCTACAGAAAGATACAACCATCAGACTTCAAGGAGTTCCATTTACAAAATAGATCGGTCTCCAAATAAGACGCACAGGTATAATGTGCACATTTGCTATTACTATGGGACAGTGGCAGAGTATATTTGGCTTTCAGAGGTGACCAAGTTTAAAAAAAAACAAAAGAAGAAGAAGAAGAAGAAGAAGAAGAAGAAGAAGAAGAAGAAGAAGAATCAAATTGATTAAGATGTGTTGCTAACCCTCTCTGAAATCAGAGAGAATTTGAATAATTCATCTATGTAAAGAACAAGTCCCTTCCAAACTTGTCCCTCACATATCATAAGTCTGAAATGTTTTCCTTCAGACTTAGCTGGCTTTGTTAGTGACTGTGAAATCATTTGGTCTAGGGACATCATTTGCTTTTTGTTTCGGAAAAACAGAACAGCTAACACTTGTCTACTTTAACAGTGAGATCATGTACTGTTACATGAGATCTCTATGAGCAGAGGAAATGAGGGAAACAAAACAAAACAAAACCTAGGAATTTAGAGAAGGGAGAATGCTTTCCCCTCCAAGGTCATGGCCCTTGGTTAAGGTGATCCTTGGCTGTGGTCACGAAGGCAAGACCTCTTGAATGTGCAACCTCAAGTCAACAGGAAGAACACAGACATTGTTTGTGGAAAGGGAAGTTCAAGAGGGAAGGCGTCAGCATCAGGTCAGACACACCAGTTTTAGGTGTGTCCTCAGAAGAAACTCTCAGGGGGAGAAAAGACCACCTCAGCTTTATGGCTGTGTGTTTTCTAGACTCAGGAATAATGGACCACATGACTATGGTGGTCAGTCATCTGACTTCTAAATTTTGTGAGGTTGACGTGGGCTTTTCTGTCAGTTAATATCCTCAGAGGCCTTTTCATCAACTCCCAGGATGAGAGAAAGGGATCTCATCACTGGACAGTGTAGCCTAAGTTTTCTCTGGCCCTGCCCAGCCCCATGATCCCACAGCTGCTTATAAAATATCACTCAGAGGCTTAATATTATTTACAAACTGTATGACCTATGGCAGGCCTCTTGCTAGCTAGCTCTTATATCTTAAATGAGCCCATTTCTGTTCCTCTGTTTTTCCACGTGTTCTGTAGCTTTACTAGTCCCCTGGCATCTTGTTGCTCCTTCTGCAGGGGACATCTCTCCAGACTCTTCCTTTCTCTTTCCTGTCTCTCTCCTTGGATTTCCTGCCTGCCTCTAAGCTGCCTTGCCATAGGCCAAAGCAGCTTGTTTATTAACCAATGGGAACAACACATATTTACAGCCTACAGAAAGATATTCATTGTATAAAACTGTCTTGCTTCCATCTGACTATGACCTAGACGTTCAGGGAGGGCTGGACTTTTGAATACTTTGTCAGTTTCTGTGAATTCAGAATCCAGCCATTCTCTCCTCTCTCGTCATTCTTCAGTTCCGGATGGGAGCACCCCCTGCCATGAAGCCGGGATGGGCCACAGCAGAGGGAGCAGAGAAGAAACAGACCACATGGAGAGGAATTATTTTAAAAGCTTGGCAGATAAACTCGTCTCCCTTGACTCTTCTAGGACCCTTCCAAAAGTTTGGCAGGCCTGGGACCCCTTTTTTCCTCTATCAAAATTTCATTTGGTTTTTATAACTAATCTGAGGCGCTCTTGTCCTTGAAGCCTTCCCATGCCCGCATATCAGAATGAGCAGAGAGAACCTCCCTGAGTTCCTTTCCTGAGGGTCGGCATGTGTGTCACCGAGGCTCTGTTATATCTGCTATAACTATGCCTGCCCCTGTGTGACACCAAAGGCTTCTGGGATAGAAAAGATAACATGGCATTCAACCTTTATAACTTGCGTGGGCTCCGTGGATCCTGGGGAAGGGAGGTGACGGGACTTGTGTAAGTCCTGGCATAAGTTCTGTTTTAGCACGGGGAGTTGTAGTGGCTTCTTCTAATAATGGACCCTTTTAACCGAGCAGAGCTTGAGCCGAGAGCCTAGGAGGCCAGACAGAGCAAGACACCAGCTGAGAAAAAACCCGGCTGTCGGGTGTGAATGAAGTCTTTCAGTGCCCTGCCTCACCAGAGTAACTCCAGGCTCTGAAAAACGTCCTGTTTGATATTATAAGCTCCCCAAAGACATGGGCTGCGACTGCTCTTCTTACACAGCCCAGCGCCCCATGCTACACGCCACAGGGCTCTTTCATAAATATTGTTCAGTGATGCTCACTCTCCTCGTGAGTATGTGTGGAGGGCTCAGGAAGCCCCAGGGAGCCAGTGTGCTGGCTACATCACCAGACACAGCCCAGGGCTTGCTTGGGGAACCTAATACTTGCTGAGTTTCCTCTTTGAGTGGTACCACTCTGCACCCGCTTTGTGGGGCGCAATCAGGAAGCAGAGCTTGGTTCCTCAAAATTGCTTACAGTCTAGTGCAAATCTTAGTCCCGGGGCTTACGGAAAATGAGGTTGGAGTTTAACCTGCTCACTTAGGCAGGGAGAGTGGTAAAGAAAGGATGCACCCACCCACGTGACTAGTCTCTTGAGAGGCTGCCAAGTACCCGTGGGCTCCTGCTGTGAGAAAGCACCTGAAGGATAGTGAAAGGGCACCGCCCAGTGAGCTCTAGTTAGGAAAGCATCGGGAAAGAGATGTCTTCTCATCCATGAACCCAATTCTTAATCCAGGAAGGGATGGAGGGAGGAGGATATAGGGGGAGGGAAGGAAAACCCATTACCAGAAGAGTTTATTAATTTCTTCTTGCAATTTTCTCCATTTTCTTAAAATATATCTTGAGGTCATTTTTTCCCTTCCTAATGTTTTCAGATTTATTTATTCTATGTTATGTGTACGAGCGTTTTGTACGAGCGTTTTGCCTGAGTGTACGTATGTGACCCACATGTGTACCTAGTGACTGTGGAGGTCAGAAAGGGGATCCGATCTTCTGGAACTGGGGTTGTGGATAGTTACGGAGCTGCCATGTGGGTGCTGTGGACCAAACACCCTGGTCCTCTCCAAGAGCAGCCAAGTGCTCTTAACCACTGAGCCATCCCTCCAGCTCATAAGGTAGGTTTGAGACATTGTCCCTTTGGGGTGATGGTTTTTCCCTTCAAATTCCTGTCCTTTCAGAGATTCTTCAAAATGCTAAGGTGTGACCTCTGTCTGCCCTCCACATCCCATTGGAGTCAAATTGCTGTAACTCCTATTTCAGTCAGGCCTCCCATTCATCTCCATAACCTTGCTTTACAGTGCTTTTCCATGTTCCTGTTGTTGTTTGGTTTGGGTGTTTTTTTTTGTTTTGTTTTGTTTTTTTTTAATTTTAATTTTTATTTTTCGAGACAGGGTTTCTCTGTGTAGCTTTGCACCTTTCCTGGAATTCACTTGGTAGCCCAGGCTGGCCTCGAACTCACAGAGATCCGCCTGGCTCTGCCTCCCGAGTGCTGGGATTAAAGGCGTGCGCCACCACTGCCCGCCATGTTTTTGTTGTTGTTTCTTGGGGTTTTGTTGTTGTTTGTTTTGCCATGATCTCGCTGTTACCCAGACCAATCTTAACTTGCACAGTACAGGCGAGAGACACTATTACTAGCCGCCGCCGCTTCTCCCTTCCTCTTCCCCTTCTTCTTTTTCCTCTTCCTCCTCCTATCCTTTTCCTTCTCTTTTTACATTTAGAGCTACATGATAGAATTTGTATCATTTTATGTTTTGTTAGCAGTGAATTGTTGTGGAATATTTTGTACGCTGTGAATGTGTTGCTCTGATTGATTGATAAATAAGACGCTGGTTGGCCAGTAGCCAGGCAGGAAGTATAGGCAGGATAAATAGACAAGGAGAATTCTGAAAAATAAAAAAAACTAAGTCAAAACACACCAGCCTGACGTCCAGAGAACAACAGATAAAGACACACAAGTAAAGCCACAAAAAAAAATGTGACAACATATAAATTAACAAAAATGGACTAAATTTAAGTGTAAAAACTAGTCAGTAGTTAGCCTGAACTCATGACCAAATAGCTTTAATTCATATAAGCCTCTATGTGTTTACGACTACAAACTGGATGAAACACAGAAAAAACTTCAGGTACAGTGAATGGATAACTGTGCATATTTATCATATTTTGCTTATTTTTGCCTCTTTTGATTCCTTCCTTTTATGTCCACTCAGCAAGGGTCTACCAAACTCAGTCTTTGTCCAAAGCTTTGTCTTACCTCCACTACTGCTGGAAACAGAGTTCTGTGGTGACTACCCTCCAAAAGTGAAGGTGCCATAGCTGGTCTGGGAGATAAAATAATGCTCTCCCAAGATGACCAGGCCCAGCCCAATCTCCAGCATTCATAAATGCCATCTTGCAGGATAAAGGGACTTTGCAGCTGAGATTAAATTGAATATATTGAGATGGGAAACTTTTCCAAGTTAACTGGGTGTCATCCCAAGAGTCCCTGTCAGAGGGAGTTGGGAACAGTGGCAGACTGGAGGGGTGTGCTGGTGGAGGGGGGGTCATGTGGGTGAACAGCAGAGAAGGGATTAAGAGTGGAGGGGAAGAGGGAGGGAGACTGGGGGGGAGGAGAGAAGAGGCAATTGAGGAAGGAGTGGGCTCCACGCTGCTGTCTTGGAGGATAGAAGGGGGTCTTAGGCTAAAGGCATGCAGCCAACCTTTAGATACTAGGAAAGGCTAGGGAGTAAATTCACCCTCCAGAGCTGCCAGTAGGAAGTAACTAGCTGTCATAGTCCTTGCCTTATCCTGTTGAGACTGGTTTTGAACGTTAATTGATTAATTTCATTTTGTGACAAGGTCTTGATATATAACAGGCTGTCCTCAAATTTGCAGTAATCCTCTGCCTCAGCCTCCTGAGAGCTGGGATTGCAGGTATGAACCATCACACTTGGCTTGCTTTCTCTGTAAATCTGTTCTATTTATAAGATTAAAAAGAACCCTGAGCATCTAGACTAAGGCTTAACATCAAATAGATGTTTGAAAACGACTTGTGTGGCTGGAGACTTGGCTCAGTGGTTAACAGTGTTTCTTGCTCTTGAGGAGGACCTGGGTACTATTCCCAGAACCCCTGTAGTGGCTCACAACCATCTATAACTCCAGTCCCACAGGATCTGATGCTTTCTTCTGAAATCCATGGGCACCAGGCATGCACATGGTACACATCCATACATGCAGACAAAACACTCATACAGATAAAATAATAAAATAAATATTAAAATATTTGTGAAACTAGTTGAATGAATAAATTATAGGCTTAATTCCAGTTATTTTTATTGAAAAAACCCATACAATACACCTTGATCATGTCTTTTCAACCTCCCTTAATTCCTCCCAGATCTTTTCCAGTTTCTACCTACCCAACACTCTGTTTTTGTTTTCTCTCTCTTAAAAAAAAAAAAGGGAAAAAAAATTAAAACCCCAGTAAAGCACAAAACTAAAAATAAACAAGCAAAAGATAGTAAGGGCAAAAAGTTCCCAAAACAAGCAAAATGAAATAAAAAGTTCACAAAAATACCACTGAGTTCATTTTGTGTTGGCCAAACTCTTGGGCATGAGTCATGCTCTGGAGTGTGGTTAATATACCCAATGAGATTCCCCTGGTGAAAACTGCCTTTCCCATTGCTAGCAGGCATCAATTGCAAAGAGCCTCTTGATTAGGGGTGGGCCCCTGTATCCACACCTCCCTCTCAGCGCTGAGAGCACCATCTGGCTTGACCCTGTGCGGGTTTGCTATGTATTGTCACAGTCTCTGTGAATTCATATGGGAATTGGTTCTATTGTGTCTGGAAGACACTATTTCCTTGGAGTCATCCATCACTTTTGCCTCTTAAAATCTTTCTGTCTCTTTGTCCTCATGGATCCCTAAGCCTTGAGAGGAGGTGACATCCCACTTAGGTCTGGGGGCTCCAAAGTCTCTCACTCTCTGCACACTGTCCAGTTGTGGCTCTCGGTTTATTCCCTTGTTTGCAGTAAGACGCCTCTCTAAGGTGGGTTGAGAGAGGCACTGACCTATGGGTATAACAAAATGTGTCTAGGAGTCGTTTTATTGCCATGTTTCTTTAGTAGAAAAACAGTATTAGGATTTTCCCTGGATCCATGACCTATCCAGTCTCAGGTTCCTGTCCACTTTATTGGTATCAGGTACGGGTTCCATCTCACAGAGTGAGCCTTACATCCAATCAGAAAATGGTTGGTTGCTCTGGTAATGTTTGTGCCATTATTGCACCAGTATATCATGCAAGTATGTCACTGTTGTAGGTTGCAGGGTTTGTAGCTAGGTGGTGTTGATGACTACCTTTCTCCTCTGTTAGTGTTAAAGAGAGCCTTCCAGGACCATGAACACTAGTCAGTACGGGTGAAGCTTCTAGTTTGGCACCAGCTCAGCTTCTCTGTGTTTCATGACTTAAATGCTCCCTTTAGCAATAGGGCCTTATTATGATGAGAAGGAGAGTCACCAATAGCTTTGGCAATGACCTGTGATGTTTGGGGTTTCTATGGGACCCTTTGGCCAGTGACTCATCCCACGTAATCCATTCCTGGCACTAGAGGTTTTACTTGCTGACGTAAGTTGTCCAGCTGGGGCACTGTCACCCTGATGTTTGGTGGCTCTACGTAATTCTTTTCACACATGCACATGTTTTAGGAAGCTCCTGCAGTAGTCATTTTACATATGGTTTTTCAAATAACCCTTAGGTGTTAGCTGTCCTTCCCCATGTTACCCCCCTTACCCTTGTCTCTTCCTCCTCTTCCTATTTAATCCTTCTAGTCCAGTTCCCCTTTGTCTCCCTGTAACACTATACTCTGTGTCTCTTTCCTTGGAAGACCTTCTCCTACCTCTTAGTCCTTCACTAAACTCTGTAGTTATTCAGATTGTAGCATACATATCAAAAGCTTAAAAGTTACTATTTGCTTAATAAACAAGAGTAATTGTCTTTTCAAGTTTTGCTTAACTCACTAGGGATTTTTTCCCTAGCTCCATCCATTTACCTGCTAATTTCATTTTTCTTTTCTTTTCTTTTCTTTCTTTTCTTTTCTTTCTTTCTTTCTTTCTTTCTTTCTTTCTTTCTTTCTTTCTTTCTTTTTTTCGAGACAGGGTTTTTCTGTGCAGTTTCGGCGCCTGTCCTGGATGTTGTTCTGTAGACCAGGCTGACCTTGAACTCACAGAGATCCGCCTGGCTCTGCCTCCCGAGTGCAGGGATTAGAGGTGTGCGCTACCACCACCCAGCAATTTCATTTTTCTTAATAACCGGATAATATTTCATTGTGAAAATGTGCCATATTTTCATTACTCATTCATCAATTGATAGATATCTAGGCTATTTCCACATTCTAGCTGTATTATAAATAGAGCAGCAATGAACGTAGATGAGCAAGTATCCCTGCAGAATGTAGACTCCTTTTGGTGTATGTCCAAGAGTGACACAGCTGCATCCAATCCCAGCCTCTAAGGAGCCTCCACACCGATTTCCATAGTGGTTGTACAAGTTTGCACTCCCACCAGCAGTGAGTATGTGTTCCCCTTCCCTGCATCCTCACTAGCATGTGCTAGCAATTGTTTTATTGCTTTTGGATATTCTGACTGGAGAAAGATAAAATCTCCCAGTAGTTTTAATTTGTGTTTACCTGATGGCCAAGCATTGCATTTCTTTAAGTGGTTCTCAACCATTTCTGTTTCGTTTTTTGAGAACTTGATGCTTAATTTTGTGCCCCGTTTTCTAATTGGGTTGTTTGTTTTCTTGATGTCCAGTTGTTTGGGTTCTTTGGTATTATAGATGCTACCCCTCTGTCAGATGTATAAAGATCTGTTCCCATTATGTAGACTGCTGCTTTGCCCAAATGATGGTGTTATTTGTTGTATAGAAGCTTTTCAGTTCATGGGGTCCCATTTATTAATTTTTGGTCATAGTGTCTGTGAAATTGATGTCATGTTCAGACAGTTCTTTAATTGTGCTGATGAGTTCAAACCTATTCCCTATTTTTTCTTCTATCAGATTCAGGATATTTCATATTGAGGTCCTTGATCCACTTAGAGTCGAGTTTTGTGCAGGGTGATAGATACGGATGTATTTTCATTCTTCTACAGTCAGCCTTCCAGTTTGACCAGCATCACTTGTTGAAGATGCTGTCTTTTCCTCAGTGTGTATTTTTTGGCCTCTTTGTCAAAACTCAGGTGTCTGTAGGCGTGTGGGTCATCGGTTCAAGTCCATTGGTCAATGTGTTTGCTTTGTGCCATTGCCATGCTGTTTTATTACTATAGCTCTGTAGGATGACTTGAAATCTGGGATGGTGATACTTCTAGCAGTTCTTTTATTATTCAGGAATGTTTTAGCTATCCTGGATTTTGTGTGTGTGTGTGTGTGTGTGTGTGTGTGTGTGTGTGTGTGTGTGTGTTTCCATATGAAGTTGAAAGTTTTCCTTTCAAGATCTCCAAAGAATCGTGTTGAAATTTTGATGAGGATTGCATTGAATTTGTTGATTACTTTTGGTAGGCTAGCCATTTTCACAATATTAACCTTACTGATCCATGAGCATGAGCAATCTTTCCATCTTCTGTTGTCTTCTTCAGTGACTTAAAGTTTTATTATAGGAGTCTTTCACTTGCTTGGTTAAAGTTATTCAAGTTTTTTTGGGGGGGGAAGAGGGGATGCTATTTGTGAAAGATACTGTTTCCCTGATTTCTTTCTCAGTATGTCATTTATATATAGCAAGGCTACTTTTTAAAAATGTGTTAATTTTGTACCCTGCTATTTTGCTGAAACTGTTTATCAGCTGTAAAAGTTTCCTGGTAAAGTTTTTGGGGTCTTTTATACATAAAATCATATAATCTGAAAATAAGAATACTTTGTCTTCATCCTTTTTTGTGGTGGGTATTGTGTTCCCTGAAATATTGTGTGTTCCCCAAAATAAACATATCTGGGGCCAGAGGACAGCCACTAGAACAAAGCCAAAAATGGTGGCTAGAAAATGGGAAGAGTAAGCCATAACAGAAGTTGGGCAGTGGTGGTGGTGCACCCCTTTAATCCCAGCACTTGGGAGGCAGAGCTAGCCGGATCTCTGAGTTCAAGGCCACTTTAGAAACAGCTAAGCATGGTGACCCACGCCTTTAATCCCAGAAAACCAACCTTTAATCCCAGGAAGTGGGGGCAGAAAGAGAAAGGTATATAAGGCATGAGGACCAGGAACTAAGTTAGTAAAAGCATGTGGTGAGTTAAGCATTTAGTTAAGCATTTGGCTGGAGAAGTATTCAGGCTTTGGAGCAGCACAGTTCAACTGAGAGCCACTGGGATGAGGATTCAGAAGCTTACAGTCTGAGGAAACAAGACCAGCTGAGGAACTGGCAAGGTAAGGAAACTGTGGCTTGTTCTGCTTCTCTGATCTTCCAGCATTCACCCCAATAACTGGCCTTGGATTTGATTTCATTAATAAGACCTTTTAAGATTCATGCTACAAAGAAGGGCCTTGTGACCCCTCTCTCCTCTCCTTTTAAGAGGTCATGTACAACGGCAAGAAGCACTACCTCCTTTGGGCCCTATAGCCCAAGGTCATGGGTGGACCAGATACCACTACATAAAGCCATTTTAAGGAGAGGGAAGACTAATTACACTCTTAAGGAGATGATGTGCTTTTACTCCCTAGACACTCTGCCCCCAGACAGTTATTCAGAAAAGCACAACTTCCCTTTTTCTTTCTTTCTTTCTTTCTTTCTTTCTTTCTTTCTTTCTTTCTTTCTTTCATTTCACTATAATAAAATCGTCCTCTATCTTCCTTCTGAGTCACTTAAAAGGTTCTTTCATCAATAAGACTTATAGCCCCAAGAGGGAACCCCGATTTCCCTGGTAACAGTACTAAGTCATTCATCTTCATCTAGACGATATAGTTATGAACCGAATTTCACTAAACTCAACTTCCTGTGAAGAGTGGAAGACTTTCCTGGGATATTCAGAACTTCCATGCACTGTGTCCAAGGACAGGTGACTTGTGACCTTAGTGATGAGTTGTGTTATTAAAGACTATTGGGGTCCAGCCTCTAATAGTCTTTTGCCCAGGGTTCCAGAAGAGATGCTACCAGTGGTGGGAATTAATCTGAGGGAATGAATCTAAGAACACCAAGTCAGTACACTTTATGTTTCTGAGTCAAAATCTATCTACACAGCTTCAATTCTGTTTTCATACTTAGCTCCTTTCTTTCTTTCTTTTTTTGGAGCCGAGGATCGAACCCAGGGCCTTGCACTTGCTAGGCAAGCGCTCTACCGCTGAGCTAAATCCCCAACCCCATACTTAGCTCCTTTCTTGCTTGATATCTCTCTACATTTTTCTGCTCTACTCTCTAAATTCTATCTTAATTCTCCCATCTAGTTCTTTCCCATCTATTCTTTCCCATCTAATTCTTCTCCATCCTCCATCTTGTTCCTCTAATCCTCTCTCCAGTCTCTGAGGCTTTCAGTTATATACCCATACAAAGCAGCAATTCTCTGGCCAAAGCAAGGTCACACAGGCTTGAATTCTTACAGGGTCATAGAGGCAGATAAGCGTTTACCTCAGGCAGTGATGGTCAGGCTTTCTTTTACAACCCAAAAGGGGAGTGGTTAAAGGAGGTAGGGGTCAACTAAGCTAAAATTGGTTAATACATCAGAAAAAAAGGGAATTTATGTGCTCAAACTACATTCCTAGAAGGAGTTAGGTAAAATGTTAGGAGTCTACAATGTTAGTATAAATCATGAGTAAAATAAACTGCCTATATTTCTTTAGGGATTTAACTGTCTCAGTATAACTCAGCTGTCCTGTTTTCTGGCAGGAGGGGGTATCTAGGCAGCTGTGTCACAGCTTGATGTACCTGGTATGCAAAAAAAACCTTTTGTTCTGAGGAGGGTTAAAGCTTAATTTGCATAAGAAACAAAGCTATGTGCCTAACCTTTGCCTGGCCTAGGCAGTGTCTCCATATGGATATTTACCTTAATTCAGGAGACTAGCCGGTGGTCTGGAATGCTTATTCTGTCTGCTGCTTGTCCTTGGGTGTTTGAAGGTATCACAGTTAAAATGGTTTTGTCCAGAGCTGGCCCTGGCCTTGGATGCTAGCTGAATAAGATATCTGATTCCCATGCTAAAAAAGAGAAACAAAGCCTGGAAGAAGGAAGCCTTGCCTGTGTGACTGTTATCCAAATACCTTAATTGTATATGCCCAAAGAATGATCAATCTACACTGTTAGTTCTTAGGAAAAAGAATTAATTGGGGAAGCTATAATAGCACACATGAAATTCATAGCAGAAAACAGCTGATGTATCCAAAAGCCAAATAACACCAGTACTCCTTGAGCCTTGGCTTCCTCTGGAAAAAACAACTTGGCTCTTCCAGGTAATAGCTTTGCTCTAGTCAGCTGAATTCCTACTATATATTTCTATGACTCATAGCATTGTGTTGTAGAGCTCTATATATCAGGTTATTTGGCAATTATGCTCTCTATTTTAAATTTTATAGTAAGTCATAAGAAGTTAAGGCTACAGCTCCAGTGGTCTTGAAATTCCCCATTGGCTTGTTAAGTTAGAAGAATACGGTCTCGCCAAGGTAAATCAAAATAACCCAATTATTGTAAAATTATTTCAGATTACAAGGAGAATACCTCCTTCTTCCACAGCGGACACAGCAGAGGTTGGGAAGTTTTCTGAATTGTAGGAAAGACATGAGTGCTGGGGGATGTCTTTCTGTACGCTGTGAATATGTGTTGTTCCCATTGGTTAATAAAGAAGCTGTCTTGGCCTATAGCAAGGCAGCTTAGAGGCAGGCAGGAAATCCAAGCAGGGAGACAGGAAAGAGAAAGCTGAGATGAGGGACATGGGAGCTTGTCACCGAAGGAGCAACAAGATGTCAGCGACGGGTGTCAGCATGGCCATGGACCACGTGGCAAAACATAGATTAATAGGAATGGGTTGAGTTAAGTTATGACAGCTACCTAGCAAAAAGCCTGAGCCATAGACCAAACAGTTTGTAATTAATATTACGCCTCTGAATAATTATTTTATAAGCAGCTATGAGACTGCAGGGGGGAGGAATTCATCTAGACTGTGGGACCAGGCGGGACTGGAGAAACTTCCATATGAATCCTTATAAAAGGATTACAATGAGCACAATGGGATAAGTAAAAATGTATAACTATAGGTTGGGGGGGGGATACAAACAACTCAAAGGTAGCTTGGCTTATAACCAGAATGAAAAGTTAGAACACCTTGTTAAGATTGACAACACCAGAAATGGGAGACGGGTGTCTAATCCCTCCATATAGTACTTGACATCTAAGCTAGAGCAATAAGACAACTGAAGAAGATCAAGGAGATACAAGTAGCAAAGTGGTGGGAAGTGGAAGGCTGGGAGAGAGATGCTCCCAGCCACCGCCATGACAAGAAAGATGTAAGGTATTGGTAAGCCACGAGCCACATGGCAACTTATAGATTAATAGAAATGGGTTAATTTAAGATAGAAGAAGTAGATAACAAGAAGCCTGCCACGGCCATACAGTTTGTAAACAATGTAAGTTTCTGTGTGTTTCCTTGGTTGGTTCTTGAGCGTCTATGGGCCTGGCGGGTAAGAGAGATTTGTCCTGACTGCGTGCCAGGCAGGAAAACTCTAACTACACTTCTTCCTTTTTATTTATTTATTTTTAATCCTGGCATGGTTGGACACTGTGGAACCACCTCTCTCCTCTGTCTTAAAAGGAAATGGAGAAGGGTCAGGAGCCCCTTCTCCCTGCTGCCTGCTTCCTGGTGTGTTTGAACTGCCAGGTGGATTTGGTCTTGGTCAGATCAGAAGACGACTTCAGCTGTATACTCCATTCTGTATTTGTAAGTGTATTCCCTCAATTTACCCTAATAAATTTTCCTAATACTCCTTAACCAGACTCCTATGGATTTCTCACATTATCCCATACCCAACCATGTGGATCTGAGCCCCACATGCCCCTACTGAAGCTGTTCATGTGACCAAACCTTAATGCCCGTGGGTGGCTGATGGTGAGTTTCTCAGCCCAGCATAGCCTGTGCACAGCCCAAACTTCCCAGGGACTGCCTAATTTTCCTTAGTTATGATAAAAGATAAGTTAAATATGAAACTTTAGACTCACAAAAATAGGATAGATGATAGAATATTTTCTTTAATTTTGCCAAATATGAATGGACTAGATATTGTAACTGTAATTCTTGTTTGATAACTGTTTGTTATATGTAATTTTACTATGTTAAATTAAAAACCTTCCTTTTTGATTAGACAGAAAAGGGGAAGTGCTGTGAGATGGTCTTTCTGTATGCTGTAAATATGTGTTGCTATGATTGGTTACTAAAGAAGCTACTCTGGCCTATGGCGGTAAGTCAGGTTAAAGTCAGGTGAGAAATCCAAGAGAGAGATAGGAAGAAGAAAGGCAGAAGCAGAGTAGATGCCAGCCTGCCACCCAAGGAGCAACATGCCAACAAACTGGTAATGCCACAACCACATTGCAATACATAGATGAGTAGAAATGGCTTAATTTAAGATGAAAGAACTAGCTAGCAAGAATTCTTAGCCATAGCCTATACAGTTTGTAATTATTATTAAGCCTTTGAGTGATTATTTTATAAACTGCTGTGGGACCTTAGGTAAGAGAGATTTGTCTGGACCATGGGGAGCTGGACAGGACCAGAGAAACTTCCGACTACAGCTTTAGGTGAGTCTTCCAACACTAGGAGTGATCTCTTGACCAGGTGATTGACAGGCCCATTAGGATTAATTCTCAAGGGAGAAAACAGTAGTTATATAATGTTCGAATATTTGGGGAGCAGATTACAATGTTAAGTTTCCAACCAGGGACAGAGGTATATTCCATTCTTTTGACTAGAAGGAAACAACTTTTCCTTAATGGACCTCAGCAAAGTACTGATATCCCCAGTGGTTTCCAAGGCTACTGTGGGATAGTCCCATCAAGAGCTGAGAACCTGAAATCATTTCAGTCATTTAGGAGATGTGCTGGATTTAGGGGTTAGATACAAGCTACTCCTACCATGAGATTCCGGAAATCCAATTCCACAGCCATTGTCCAGAGGGGTTAATGTCTGGACTGGAGCTTCAACCTGCTCTATTATGCAGCCCCCAGGGAGGTGTGTTCATTAGAGAAGAGGAATGAGGAATCAGAGCGCTCTTCTGGCATTCCTGGTTCTGGCCAGGACAGAACCAAGCACATTTCCAGATTTTATCTGGAGGCACAAATCAAGGCTCTTGTCCCCACACTGTCTGCCTGTCCATTTCTGTTTTCTATCCTTACACCCACTCTCTGAAGAGGTAACCCTAACTACTGTGCTGGGACCCAACAACACCCAATCTGGCTTCTTCCTGCTCTGTGGAGCTCTCCCCCCCCTCCCCTCCCCTCCCCCCCCTTCCCCCCCCCCCCCCCCGTTCCCCACTCTGCTTTGGTTTCTCATTGAAGGTAGTAGGACTTCTAAGAAAGATGTTTCTATTTTTATTTCTTTTTTACTTCTGCTGCTCTTTACTTCCTGTTTGCTCTTCTGAGGTCCTTTCCTCACCTGCAAAGACCAGTGTCATATAATGGGGTTTTTCTTTCTGAACGTTGAATGTCACTGTTTTGCTATGCACGTCTACATTGTCTGGCTTCAGAAAGCAAAAGAATGAGAACTCTCTATGTTTAGCAGTCTCTATGATCTTTGCCATGCGTTTCAAAGAACTAGTTCAATAAATAATAGCAGGATCAGAAATTGCGCATTAAGCCCATTTTTTTTCTAGCTGTATCTAAATTACTAGTTACAACAGAAAGTTCACTCCTAAGGAATTAATAACCTTCAGTGATACAACAACATAATTATTCCCAAGAGTATCAAGCAAATTTGTAAGACAAATATACGTAAAATTCTCTCTCTCTCTCTCTCCCCATAGCCTGGGAACAGGCAAACTATGAAACATAATGTTACCCTAAGGTCCTACAGATGACTACATGAAAGTAATTTCCGGCCTGCCAAAAAGAAGGAAAAGAAAAAACATAAAATTTTATTTTAGGACACAGCCTAATGCTTGTGCGGAGTGTTGTTTTGCTTAAGTAAGTAGTAAACGTCCCTAAAGAAAGAAAACCATCTTCTTCCAGATGAGGAGTTTTAAAAATAAACTCAGTGGGCATGTATTTTAGGCCGAATTTGCTCTGTCAGTCAAAAATCCAGAATCAGTGTTGAGTTAGATTAGTTCAATTAGACAGTACTGGACCCGGCTTCTCATTCAGAGCAACATTTGACCAGCTGAGTCTCCCACGACTTCCCCCGATGTGCACAGGAAGATGTTGGAAGAGGTAGGGATGTACACCGTCATCAAAAGTGGAACTCTGAGCCAGCCAGGGACCAAATATGAGGATTTGCTTTATTTTGATCATTCATGCCCATTACCTTCTCTTGATAGCCTTCTACTCTCATTGATCCCTTTCCTCTTCCCAAATAGTCTCCGTTCTACTTTGTGTGTGTGTGTGTGTGTGTGTGTGTGTGTGTGTGTGTGTGTGTGTGTGTGTGTGTACTAATGACTTTAATCAGGGTTGCTGAGAGGAACATGGGGGAGGGTTATTTACAGGAGCATGACCTTAACCAGTGGCTACAATACTGAAGAAAATATTTCTTCCTTCCCCAGCAATCATTAATTACTTATAGATCCTCAGGGAAGGGTAGGGTTCTGGGAGCCTGTCCTCACTTCAGGGCAAAGTGGTGATGGGCTCAGTCACTACAGATCTTAAGCAGATAATGGCATCTGCTCTAACTTCCCAAGTGAAATTGCCGTGGCATGCCCAGAAGGCAGAAGGCAGGGCTTAACAACACTCCACTCTTTTCTCTAGCTCTTACAGTCTTAATATTCTCCCTGCAATGCTGGGGCAAGTAGGGTGTGTGTGTGTGTGTGTGTGATGTGATATAAATGCTCCATCTAAGGTAGAACAGTTACTTATTCTCAGTTCTTTGGCTAGTTGTAAATCTTGGCAGTAACTGCAAAAAGAATCTTCTCTAACCAAAGTGGACAGCAACACTGTTCCATAAGCATAAGCATAAATATTTAGAAGGGTTAGTTTTATGCCATGAGTTCATTTATCGAAACAACAGTAGTAGGTCTCCCACGAGGGCCTGTGACCCCTCCAGCCACAGGATTTCAACCAGGATTACAGTACTAGGCACACATTTTCTCCTGTGCAGAGGGACTCACATCCAACCAGAAGCTACTGGCTGTCCATATAACAACCAGGCCACTATTGTATCAGTGTGGACACACCTTGTCTGGCAGGTTAGCTGTGTGACATGTTGGGCCAACAGCTAAGTAAGACTGTTGATGACTGCCCCCATCCCCAGCAGCCTAAATAGCACCTTCTAGAATTATGAAGGCTAGCCAACAGAAAGGAGGCTTCCAACTGTTTCAGCTTAATCTATGTCCTATAATCACATTATGTCTTGTAATCAAATCATGTGGTGTCTTCAGCAATAGGGTCTGGCAATAAAATAGCCTGTATTGTCTAGGGGGATTCTGGAGCCCACCTCCACACTAGCATTGGGAAACATACTCTTGTGCAAGCCAACAGAGCCCAAGGAACAATTTTCATACCCACCCAAGTGGTTTTCCCTAAAGGTAAACCCATAGCTGCCTTGACTAGAGATGTGGTACATTCATGCCACAGTGCAGCGGGGGACCACTGCCACCATTTCCCCAACATATTCTTTGTTCTAATGTGGGGGATTGCATTACATGCCTGGTACCCCGGTCAGATCCCCTGGGGGGATTTCCCCCCAGGTCCCCTGTGTCAGCCTTCCTTTCAAAATAACATTTCTCTGTGGGAATTATAGGTTCAGTCTCTTGTCAGCAAATGGTCCCCTAATAGCCCTCCATGGCAAAGTTATGACTTATCCCCAAAGAAAATGCTGCCTTGTGAGCATGTTTTATGGAGGCTAAGAGTCGAGTCATAAAACATCAGCTCCCACGTCTGAGTACTTCTTCACTAAAACACTATTCATTTACACAGAAATGTTTGTCTTTTCTTTGTAGGGGTGTCCTTGCTTGTATATTCAAATAGGCCATGTGTGTCTATTTTTAAATGTCCAAAGTGTTATAATGGACATGTAGATTAGCAGCTGATTATTTTGCCTGCTAGATTCTCAAATATGTTAAACAGCTCCTTGCTTTATCTGAGGAACACATATAAATACAGCTCTTTCAGTAAAAGGTGACAGTCGGGTAAAGCTGTAAGTATTAAATTAAAAATGGCCTGCAAAGCTCTTGACTTGTTTCTGGCGTTCTACACTGCACAATTAATTTTTATGCCTGTGTGTTAAGCTTATCACTCATTAAATAGTTTCTGTTCATTTGATACCATAAATTAAATCACTATAAGAAATTAAAACTATTATGTGCAAATGTAGTGATAACTCTAAATATAGTAATAACTCTTGCTAAAATGATCAAGGGCCTGTACAAAGACGTATGTCTGTTTATCTATCTGCCATTTCTAACACCTTTAAATTTCTGGGTTGTTTTTTTTTGTTGTTTTTTGTTGTTTTGTTTTGTTTTGTTTTCCTAATGTAGTCTATTAATCGTCTTTTCTTTAAAACTAATAAAGAAAATGGTCCCGACTTCCGCAGATCAAGTGTGTGTCGCTCCCGAACACGAATGTGTCTCCTGGGAAGGAGTCAGAAACGGGCACACAGGTGGGGGTTGCTTCTTTCACTTTTCAATTCATTTTTCTCCTTCCAAAGTCTGTAGACAGAGCAGATTTTCTCATAAATGCCAACTATTGTTACAACACCAAGGTCAATTACAAGAATGAGATGCATGAAGAGTAGACAGAAACGCTCTGTCCTGTGCTTTCACGAGAAAAGGTATGGGCGGCCCTGTCTGGGGGCCTTCGGGGAAATCCATTCATTATGTTCTTTGCTGTCAGGTGTTGATAACAGTCTCACGACACCCAAGTTTGAACCCAAAACTTGGAACGTAGTATTTGAGAAGAGGGTGTCGAAAGCACGTTTAAAACTTCTTTATGTCTGTGTTAAAAGTAATTACATGGAACAGAAGATGGAAAGAAATGCCATCACCCCCCTCCCCCCTCTCCTTGTCAAATTAGCTTTCTGTGGGCCTTGACACAAAATGGAAACCAGAAAGGAAGCGCCATGGCACCCTTAGGATGAAACCGGTTCCCGTTGGTGTGTTCGCACCCTGTCCAGGGATGCTGACAGAAATTGTATGGGAGATTCCAATGATCCTGTGTGAGCTGCCGTTAGTCCTGGACCTGGCACCTAAAAGCCACTTAGAGAAAAACACTAGCAATTAGAGGTCAATTTCAGAAGACTGCTGTGGGCCCCTCGAAGGTTGTTAGCCTTGAGTTCTTAGCAGTGCTTCAAAGCCATTACCACTTGGAAAAAAAAAAAAAGATAAAATATAAAAAAGTAAGAAGTTAAGAATCTGGCTCCATGGTAGAGCACTTGCCTCCCATGCACAAGGCCCAGTATATGAAGCCAAAAATGCTGCAAAAATAAATTAAAAACCCTGAAAAGCCAAGAATATGATGAATACCAGGATAGTCACTACTGTCAACAAATATTAACATGTCATTTTTTTATTAGTTGTTTTCTTTCTGTGTGTGTGTGTGTTTGTGTGTGTGTGTGTGTATTATATACATGTGAGTGTATAGATGCATCTATGCATGTGCATTTGGTTGTATTAATTTTTATATGTCTCCTGGTGCATCCTAAGACTGCAAAAATTTAAAAATAAATAACCAGCTAAAGGAGGCAGAAGAGAGGTTGTGAATGCGTTGTGCACGTGCTCTTTGGTGAATGAAGGGGGTTAGTAGCACTGGTCATCCACTCTCTGGGTATGGCTCCCACCCTGGCTGCCCTTGGGAAGGTTGGCTCTGGACACATATGCTAACATTTGAAGGACGCATTAACACGTGGTGACTTGCTGGTTCCAGAAAGCCTGTGCAGTTGTGAGGATTTGCACATTTGTGTTAATGGCTAGGATAAACGGGCTCAGAAATCCTGGCCATCCATTACCAGCTTTCCCCACTTTCTCCAAGAACTCTTGTAATAGACTCATTTCAGTTTAGGAGGGAATTACAAGTCTACACCTAACAGGGCTAATAATGTTCTAGCCCCTAGAGGCTTTTTAACCAAAAAAAGACCACAAGAGAAGACTTCAGTACCAATACCGACTCTGCCCTGTTAATGTAAAAGAAAATAAGCGTGCTGGGTTGGCAAGTTACAAAAACTGTCCACACTGTGCACATTTCCACGCTCTTTTTCTATGTCATGCCTGTCTCTGACAAGAAAATTGCCGGTCTTAATCCGAAATAAAGCAATTATCAAACAGAGATGTGTTATATTTATAGCCTGCTCTCTGTCACCGGATAGCGTGCTCACCGCATTGAGAAAGTCACCTCAAGTTGCTTTCTTAAATGTTCCGTGGAATGAGCAGAACCCCTGAGTAGCCTATTAGTCTAGCATGTTTTACATGACTGTGTTTGTGTGAGTGCCAGATGACATGACTTCATGGGACTGATGTCATCTTTGCCAGGCGCTATGTGAACTAGATTCCCCCAGACCATGTAGAACAAGAATTATTTCCCCAAGTTCCAATTCTGTGAAGCTGTGTATGTGCCTCTTTGTAATACCACTGCAAGCTTGCATTCCTGGTTTTCACTACTTTAAAAAGGAGCGTGTAGGGTAGGGTAAACTCGTTTGTCTGATCTGCAGCCCTGGCATTCACCTCCTTGGTTTTCTTACTCCTCAGTTCTCTCTTGGTGACTTCAGTGTTGTAGCTTTAAGTGCCATTTGCATGTCTGAAACCCCACAAATAGTATCTGCACACTTTCCTGGATTCCAAAGCATATCCCGCAGACCCTGTGTGGATGGCTAATACTCGCTGCTGAGAAAGATGACCCTCAGATCAGCATTACTTGGGAGCTGGTTAGAAATGGATAGTATTAAGCTCTGTCTTAGACCTAGCAAATCAGAAGCTGCCGTGTAACAAGATCCCCAGCTTCTCGGGTGCATTAAAGTTGGAGAGGCTCTGTCCATCCCATGATTGAAGACTTAGCACACTCTGCTCTTATGATGATATTTGTTTTAGGCAACTCATCTGTCTGATTATAAACCCCTCATAGTCAGGTGCCATGGTTCATTTCCCTCTATCCTTCTAATAGCTGGCAGAGGTGATGTGAACAGAATACACATACACAATGCATCCAACTACACTATGACACAAATAAGCAATTTTACATGGAAGGTTGTTGCATTTGAGGCTGGGAAGGAGAAAGGGATGCCTGACTCCCATTGCCAGCCATTCACCATAAGAGGCACCATTGCATCTCACTGTGACTTTGTAAGCTTACATATGGCACTTGATGTCTTTTTCTTTGAGGGATCACATTATGGTTGAGGTCTCAATTAAGTAATGTTTTATCAAGAAGCTTCTACCAAATGTTGCTATAACAATTCCATCCTTTTTCTGGCCTATTCAAAATTTGAATTTGTCCAAGGAGCCAATTAGAGTTGCCAACCATTTGTCCTTCTCTAAGATGGACGTCTGTACAATAATTGGGGCATGTCTGAGGCTTTTCCTTAAAATATGCATTTACCAACACCAGTCAAGGCTTATGCCCGACCACACTGGGTGGCCATTTTCAGAACAGATGGCCATGTATGGCTTTCTTTGACCAATGGCATTTCCCATTCAATTTTCCAGTTTTGTTCCTATATCTGATACTCATTTAAGAAGATTTCATAGGACCCACAGGATTCGGGAAAGTAAGTGAACAGTAAATTTCCTTCACAGACAGCCTCTGAATGCCCCTTCATTTACATCAAGAACTGAGACAGAGAAATGGAGGTGAGAGAATTGGGCTGTTCTAGTCCAGCAACTTCAGAAGGTGTTTGTCATGCCTGTCTACTCCCCCGCAGCATTAAAAAAATAGTAACAACAAAAATTCACTTAGTGAACACATGCTCCGGAAAAGAGGTGACCAGATCCAAATAGAATGTCTTTCGGTAACCATAGCTAACTTATTTTTTAAATGTATGTTAGATGCCAATGCTTATTGTACCTACAAAATATCTCCAGATAAAATATCCTTTTTTATTTTCCAATTTATTTTCTATGGCTATTTATAGTGGAGTTTGCTCAAAGATCACTTGGGAGCTTATTAAACGCCTGCATTCTAGAGACTCACCTCAGACCTAATTAGGATTTCCAAAGGACTCCAGGAGAAGAAGCCATTCAGCTCTACTCTCCAGGTGATCTCTGATTGAATTACCTTCTACTAAGTGTTTATTTCAGAAATATTTTTATGAGGTAAGTTAGGAAAAAAAAAAAAACACTCTGTTCTTGTTCATTTATCCCTTCATGATTGTTTTGAGTAGTTTCTGGATCCCGTGCTAAGCCTGACCAGGAAGTCTGGGTCTGCAGAGAGACAATACATAATAAAATGCATGCCTACTTTGGTAAAGGCAGTGTGGGACCTAGACACAAATCTAAGACAGAGTTTATTTGTTTGAAAGAAGTAATAATCCCATGCAGGTAGCTAAAACAGTATCTTCAGGAATTAGTATGATACAATTCCACATGAGGAAGATTCCATTTTGATCATGCCAGAGGGGTTGGAGAAATGGTCCATCGGTTCAGAGCACTTACTGTTCTTGCAGAGGACATGAGTTTAGTTTCCAACACCCACACTAAGCAACACACAATGACTTGATCTCAACTCCAGGGGCTCCAGTGCCCTCTTCTGACTTCCACAGACACCCTACACCTGTGGCACACACACACACACACACACACACACACACACACACACACACACAAAGATAAAAGCAATGAAGACTGGAGAGATGACTCAGTGGTTAACAGCACTGGCTGCTCTTTCAGAGGACCCAGGTTCAATTCTCAGTACCCACATGGAGGCTCACAACCATTTGTAACTCCAGTTCCAGGAGATCTAGTTAGCTTTTCTGATCTCCAAGGGCACCAGGCATGGACATGGTACATAAACATAGCACGCATACACATAAAATAAAGTAAATCTAAACAAAAATTTTAATAATAATAATAATAATAATTTTTTAAATGCCAGAAATCGTTGAGCTGACAAGATGGTTCTTGCTGCAGCAGCTTTGTTACCTGAGTTTGATCCTGGAGCCCAGAGTGAAAGGGGAGATCTCACTTGTTGGGACTGTCCCCTGAATCTCCACATGCCCTACAAGTGCCTCTCCCCCATACAAACACAATAATGATGAATAAACTAAAACAGAAAGTTTGAGAAAAGGACAGGACTAGAATAAGCTGGAAGTTTTTCCAGCATCCTTTGCAAGGTTAGCGCTGAAGTTGCCGAACAAATGAAAACAGGGACGCCTACAATTAGCTAACGACAGTCAACCTCGCGACGTTTCCAGCAGAGCCCTGAGTGAAGAGGAATGCCGGGCCTTCAGAGTGCTCCGTCCCGGTGCTCACAGGAGGGATCTGACTCCTCCCCCTCGCTCTGCTCAGCTGGCATCTTGGTCCTCCCCATGAGGTGCTCCCTGGCACCGCCGTCAGCACCGCCAGCACCGTCAGCATGGCGCTCGGAGTCACTCTCACCACACGTCTTTTTGCCCTTCTTGTTCGCTTCCTGCGAGCTCTGTTTTCTTCCACAAACAAACGATTGGATGTGAATGTTATTTTTTCCAAGCAAAGACAACATATCTGACATTGGGTTTCTACCACGGGAATTTACCTTACTAAATACAGTTTAAGGCAATATTGTTTTTAGGCCCAAATTTAATTTTCCTGGAAAGACTTGAAGTCGGCTCTGGAGGGACGGTAGGTTGGAGCCTTCTTGACAAAAATAAGTACATAAATAATAAAATAAATAAATCTGAGACTACTTTCTCTGCTCTGTAATTCCCATGCAAAGAACCCCAATTGAGCGGGCATGGCAAGCCGCCTATAACCCTGGCACTTGGGAGACAGAGATTGGCTCTCTGGTGCAGGCTGGCTAGGTAGGCTAGCCAAATCCACAGAAGTGAGAGACCCTGCTCTATGGGAGAGTGATCCAAGAAGACACGCATCGCCAACCCGTGCTCTCCACATGCACACACACACGTGAACACGCATACATCCTACAAGCACAATATATACACAAGTGTACAAAAAAAGAAAGAGAAAAGAAAACCCCAACTGAACATGAGCAGTATTTGTATCCCGTCACAGTTGGCCTGCTTTTCCAAATTCTCAATGCTGTAAGTACCAACGGGGAGGAAGGAGGGGAATGGCGTGTGGACCCCTGCTCAGCTGTCTAACGGGTTGAAATCTAAGCAGGGCTGTGCACTCATCCTGGCCCCCTTTAAACTATGAAGGAACCCCGTTCTGTTACTCAGTGAGTTTCCTGAAGCAGCATGTAGTAAGCAGGGATATTCATAAAACTGTCATGATCCAGCTGCCAAGGAGCTCATGATAAAATTGCCATCCCAAGTCTCCGGCAGTTGGTATCCGTGCAGCAGCCATTTTGAGATGGGGCTTCTTGTTATTCTTGTGTCTGATGCCTCTGGGACCAGTGAGACAGCTGAAAGTTTGACCTTTTAATTAGTCACAAAGGAGGATTTTTTTCCCCCAGACTATATGGCTATAATACTTATTCTTGTTTGTTTGTTGTTGTTTGTTTTTACTCTTTTGGGGGCCCACCACCCAGCTCCCAAATAAATCACACACAGAGGCTTATTTTTAATTATAAATGCCTGGCCTTAGCTTGGCTAATTTCTAGCCAGCTTTTCTTGACTTATCTATCTTTGCCCTCGGGGCTTTTATGTTTCTCTATTCCTCTATACCTTTTCTTTCCTTCTTATTCCATGTCTGACTGTGCGGCTGTGTGGCTGTGTGGCTTGGTGGCTGGGTGGCCGGGTAGCTGGGTGGCTGGGTGGCTGGGTGGCTGGGTGGCTGGGTGGCTGGGTGGCTGGGTGGCTGGGTGGCTGGGTAGCAGGCCCCTGAAGTCCTCCTCCTTCCTCTCTCATTCCTTGATCTTTCTTTTCCTCCCAGATTTCTCCTTTTATTTATTCTCTCTGTCTGCCAGGCCTGCCTATCCTTTCTCCTGCCTTGCTATTGGCTGTTCAGCTCTTTATTAGACCATCAGGTGTTTTAGACAGGCACAGTAACACAGCTTCACAGAGTTAGACAAATGCAACATAAAAGAATGCAACACATCTTAGCATCCTTAAAGCAAATGTTCCACAGCACAAACAAATGTAAGACATCTTAAAATAATATTCCACAACACCTGTTACTTTTTGACTATCAAAGAAAACAAACAGCATTTAAAAAGCTTTTTGGGGATGCAGTGATAGTACTAGTACCAGGACTGATTGCAACAGGTATTAGTTCCCCATGGCTTCACATTGAACTAACTGGAGTGTGTCCGATATATCATGACACTTGTAGATCTGACATCATGAAAAAGAATCAAAACAATCCAGGTGTCAAACCATGAAGTTCTACAACCATCAAAGCCAACCTATAGCAATGAAGTCAGATCTGTCATTGTCTGGGCAGGTGTGAGGCTGGACCACAGTGAGCTTCAAGGGAACTCTGTGGGGAGAAGAAAAGGGTAGGTGGGTTTTGGTTGGGGTACGTGGGTACGTGGATGAATACACAGGAGACACCAGCATCTCTGGCTATTTTCTGGCCGCAGGAGGCAGCCCCATTCAGAGTGCTGCTTCTCCAAGTAGTTCTCAGATTCCATGTTTACACAGGACCCACCTGTAGTGCTTGTATGAAGTGCAGATCTCTGTGCTCTTCCCCCACATGATTTGAACAGACTCTGGACTAACATCCACACTCGAAGCCATTATCTAAGTTACGCCTAGAGCCGAGATCTAAGGTTGGAAGCACAGGCTTCCTGCTTGAGCGTGGCTGTGTTGAAAACTGCATACACCCCTGGACAGTTCTTAAAAATCCCTCCCTGATGCTTCTTCCATGTCCTTCATGTGGGCTAGCATCTGAAGATGTGCCCCAGACTTAAGATGGACCCTCCCACCTGAGAAGATCCAGATTTGGGATGGATATCCCCACCTCAAATTATTCAATCAAGAAAAATCCCAAGCATGTGTCCCCGGGCACTTGGGTTTTTAGCTAATTCCAGATGTAGTTAAGTTGACAACCAAGAATAGGCATCCACTAGAAAATTGGTGCAGAACACATGTGAATGGTAAGATGCTGCATTTGTATGCTGTGGTATAAGGAAGGGTTTGGTCTCAAGACCCAAAGGAAACTGCCATGCATGGAGGTGTCCGGCGTTCTCTGGCCTTTCCTCCAAAGTACCCACTGCCACTTCATTTCCTGATTACTTCTCTTCCTGGACTCGGTGATGCTTTTTATTTTTATTTTTTTTTAACCCGGGCCAACTGGTTTTTAATTGATTTTTTAATAAAGGTATTTCTTGCTCTCTTTCACTCTGATTAAGAGCTATTGCATGACCTCATCAAGGCCTGGAAGAGTATTGATGGCCGGGGTATCATGGGGCTAATAAAGATTGCTATCCAGTATTTTTTAGTGTCACATAAAAACTCCCTCATGTAAGATACAGGGAGAAGAGCATAATATAAATGTCATTGTAGGAGCAGCGGTGTTAGGGTGTATATAGGTAGACATTAGTGACTTTATTAATGCACCAAAACGGGTCTCTCCCAGGGATAAGGGAGGGGAGTAGGCGCTGGAGGGTCAAAAGCCTAGAAGGAGTCCATTTCGAAACAAAGAGCCCAGCTGGTCTCTATGTTTCCTTGATTCGAAGCAGAAATCGAATGGAATGCTTTAGATGAGGAGTGGAGGATACCTCTCAGCTGCCTTCTCCATCTGCATTGGTACCTTCTTTTCATCTGAACTATTTCATAAGCCGAGAGAGACCGGAAGAAGCCCGTCACAGGGTGTTTTCTGTTACTCACAAAATTTTGAAATTCAACGTGGCCCATTTGTTCTTCGGGATGGAGGACCCATGTGAGAACAGTTTGGGGGGTGTGCCTGTGAGATTTCTGGATGACTCCATGTCATTTAATAAGTATTTGGTGCAGAGAAAACAGGTCTGGGCCAGAGGAACCAAAAGGGCCCAATCCTTGCTTTGAAATGAACGGAGTCAAGTAGAGTCCAATCCCCTCTCTGAGCCAAAGGAAAGGGAACTTTTGAGGTTGTTTTCTTTTTTTCTTTTTCAATCAAAAGTGTGATTGTTCCTGAAGCTCACACCATGTGCCTAGTGCTGTGTGAGGCTTTGGGGAATGTTTGAGATCATATGTACTTCCAAAGAGCCTGGCTAAGAACACAAGCGAAATTCACCTACACCATGGCTCCTTGACTATAGAGAAGCTAAAAGTTCATTTTGACAGGTGTTTAAGAAGTTCCCCATGGTATAAATCAACTGAAGAAGAAATAGTTTAGAGACAACAAAACAGACTTCCCTTTTATGTATATCTCTGCTTCATTGTTTCCTAACTTTCAGGGAATTCTGTGTGAACCTGGCAAGTACAAGTGCCAGTGGGATTTGAATTATTGTCCTTAATGATTTGTATCCACAGGCTGTTAAAACTGTGTGTGTGTGTATGTGTATGTGTGTGTGTGTTCATGCATGTGTGTGCAGGTGTATGTGGCTGTAAGTTAATGTCGGGCATCTTCTCCCATCTCTCCTCACGTTACTTACTGAGGCAGGGTCTCTTGATGAACCCAGAGCTCTCCGACTTAATTAGTCTAGCTAACTGGGTTTTCCCACCCCAACCCTCCTCCTCTTGAGGCTGGCAGCATGCTTTCCTATGTCTGTTGGAAATCCTAACTCTAGGCCTCTTGCTTGTACCGTAAGCAATCTGTCCACTCCTCTGCTTAGCTTCACACATCTCTTGCTCCCTGCAGTACAGTCCTGTGTGGCTTATTTCACAGATGAGAAAATCAAAAGGAAGAACGTAGAGCAAAACCCCATGGAAGTCAAGACTGGGATCTTGGGACCGTATGTATTACCTGCACTGTCCAGATGAGTTCAGATCTGTCGAAGTTGCCAACTGACCACAAGACTCCCTTCTCAGGCCTTTGGTAGGCAGCTGGGCATCACCTGGTGTGACCTTCTCGGTTCCAGTTGACAAACGTGAAGTCAGTCTCCCAGGTCCGGCCCTCGCTGTTCTTTCTGCTCTGCCATCTCATTTTATTTTCCCTTTTCAAATCTGAGTGACTTGAGTGTTTGGGGATGTGAAAGATTAATAACCTTAGTCTGGACTAGGCTGACTGCGGGCAGGCTCTGTGAGAACTTTTCCCACACTTTGGTGCCAGCAGGTCTCCAGAACCCTGTTATTCTTTCTAGCTGTGGGCCTCCCTGGAGCCACAGACCCCACTGTGAAAAACTGAGCCGAAGTTTTGAGAGAAAGACCCACGGGACTGCTACCCAACATGTCAAAAGGGCCAGCTCTGGATGTCTTTACCTTCACTCTTCAGAGACGTGCTGGACCCATACCAAGCTGACACTTTAATCTTAGTAACTAAATCCATCAGTGAAATACGAATGCTGTCTACATTATTTTTTCTTTCCTAGTCAGTGATTAGCAGCCAGAAAACATTCCTCTCAAGGAATTCATTTCTCTCAGGACCCTGTTCAAGTCTTAGAGTTCAATGAGAACGAATGGGTCCATCTCCAGGTCAAGAACAGGTCCTTTGGGTACAGCACAGTGAAGCTGGACGTGTGATGTCTCCCTGGTGGCATCCCTCATCAGTAAATCAAGTGATTGGGCTTATGTGGATGCCGTCCTTTTCAACTTTAAAGTTTCTATGTGGCCTTTGTCCACCTTGATCAAATAAACTCTAAGCTTGCCTAATTTTAAATTTTACACTTATTCTTTTACGTAAGAATCCTTTGAAAATATCTAGGCTCAACCAAGTGCTGGGAGTGAGCTAGTAGCATACATGCCATCAACTTACATCTGCCGTGATAAGTGCCGCCAAGGAAAATTAGATTAGAGAGTACTTGATAGGACGTGAGCCTGGCTACAGTGAAGCATGGCCACTGTCGTTTCAAGTGGCATTTCAGCTGAGAAATGAAGGATGCTTTGGCACCAGCCAGGTGACAGGAGAAAAAAATGAGCTTTGTACACATAGCAAACAGCATGTTTGGGTGGCCACGGGCTAGAAAAGTGTCAACCCATTCAGAGAAGGCAAAGAGCTCCTACAAGCCCTCAGAGTGACGAATCAGTAAAGGGAACACGGGTCCACTGTCCTCAGAGCAAAATCCCAGCTTCTTCCCTGCCTGTGGCTGTGGGACTCAAGCCCACATTGCCTTCATGCCCTGTATCCGACTTCATGCCCTTCTGACCCACTCTCTACCAGGCCATTTGTCTCAACCTCAAGAATTTCCACGTGCTAACCCCCCACTTTTTAAAATCCTCTTACAAGGAAAAGTTGATGGCTAAAACAGAATACTTCAAATAGCACATGTCAAAACCTGGTGTGGTCTGTGGCAGATAAAGGGGTGTGTGCCTTATGGGGCTCCCCTGGAAAATCATCAAGTGCAGCAGAGGTTGGAGGCAAGGAGAAATTGGGTGTTTTCCAGAATTGTCACAGGGAAGGGCTGACTCTCTGGGTATCTTGTTGGGATGGTTCTGAGCTGCCCAGCCAGGACCATCTGGCTTGGGAATCATCATAGATCCAGGGCGGAGGGTTTTGAATTAGCTCTGAAATTCATCTCAATCGATTTGCTCATCACTGACCCATTGCAAGATGAACAGGTGGATTTTTTAGCTTTTGATGAAGTCAACTAAGAAGGTTTGTATGATTATTTTATTTTGCTTTGAATTTGTTTTTCATATACTAGGTTCTTGTTGGATACCCAGGCTGGCTGGGAACTTGTAACCCTTCTGCTTCAGCCAACTGAGTGCTAGGATTACAATCTGGCACCATCATGACCCACTCTAACTGTATTAAAATGGTAAAAAAAAAAATGTAAGCATGTTGCAGAAACTTGATGTAATAGAGAGGAAAAATATTCCTGGGAATGCATCGCCACGTCACAAGCTGTCATAATCTGGGTGCATGCTGTCCCTTTCTTTGTTATATGAATTTTTACTACTTCTCAAATTAAATTTTGTCTCCTATTAGCACTTTGAACATTTCCCATGATCTTATAAAATTTTCATAATGCTCCCTTCGAGATTTTAGACTGCAAAAGTAGTATGTGCTTGTCTGAATGTATCAGGGTATAGAACAGCACAGAGCCAAAGCTTGTGTCTGCCTGACTCTCCCTCACCAATCTCATCCCTAGACATCCAGTGCCAGTGGTCCAGCCCATGTACTTCCACATGGGATTGGCAAGCACAAATGATTTTCTGCACACAGGGGTTTTGTTACACAAGAAATCTTAACTTTCCCCCTTACTTACCATATCACTCGAGCCAGAAAACACAAAGGTGTTTCATTTTCGTTAAAGGCTCAATAATTAGTCCATTATACAGGGATGGCATGGTTTATCTCCAACCAGACCCTAACAATACTGTTTGCACTAAGTTTCTGCAGCATGCTTACACAAGAGGACCCAGGTAGACAGGTTTCTCTGTAGAGTGGCTAGCAGTAGGACCCCCGAGGAAAAAGGAATGTGCACTTTGGAGTTTCATAGATACTGTTACTTTGTGCTCTGGAAGGGGCATACCTAGTGGTACTGTCACCAAGAGCTCTTCAACTTTTGTTACTGTTTGGTGTTTCTAAGACAGGATATCGTGTGTGTGTGTGTGTGTGTGTGTGTGTGTGTGTGTGTGTGTGTGTGTGTGTATAGGCTGGGATAGAACTTGAGAGATTCTCCTGTCTTCTCCAGAGTGCTTGGACTACAGACATGGGTTTCCAACCCGTATATAGCTTCTCTTTCTTCAACACCTTTCCCCAGTCTTTGCTGGGTGAGTACGATTCAGCATCTCACTGCAGCTGTGGCAAGTACTGCTCTAGCTCAGGGCTCTGAGCTCTTGGCATTGGTTCACGCAGGCATGTAGGGTTTCACTCTCTCAGTCACCTGAGCTCACCCTTCCTTTATTGACATATTAGATTGTTAATGCTATTGTTGATTTGTAATCATTTGCTGTCTATTAAGGAAATTAACTCTTTATATGTGTCACAAAAACTTTGAATATTTCTATAGTCTGATTTTATGGTTTGTGGGGTTTTTTGTTTGTTTGTTTGTTTGTTTGTTTGCCAGAATTTAAAATATTTATGTAGGAAGACATTTTCTGGTTTCCCTCATGGGAGTACTGAATCATGTCTTTGTTTGTTTGTTGGTTGGTTGGTTGGTTGGTTGGTGTTCGGTTTTTAGTTGGTTGGTTGGTTGGTTGTTGGTTGTTGTTTGGTGTTCGGTTGTTAGTTGGTTGGTTGGTTGTTGGTTGGTTGGTTGTTGGTTGTTGGTTGGTTGTTAGTTGGTTGTTTGGTTGGTTGGTTGGTTGTTGTTTGTTTGGTTGGTTGGTTGGTTCGTTGTTTGTTTGTTTGTTTGTTTGTTTGGTTGGTTGGTTCGTTCGTTGGTTTGGTTTGAACCAGGGTCTTTCTATTGGGTCTTACTGTCCATATGTTCATAAAACTCCACCAACCTCTGCTTCCCAAGTGCTGGAATTAAAGGCATGTGCTCCACCACACCTGGATGGATAATGGCTCTTAATAAATTATTGTGAAAATAATCTTTCCCCAAACAAACATCAGGAAATTGTGGGAACCCCAAGATAATTGTCTATACTTCCTAAATGCTAGCCCCTGGGGACTAGCATCATTTTTTTTAAGTATAAAATTCATATGAAAGGTGGGTAGGGGAGAGCAGAGGGAAAAATCAGGATCAGGTGGGAATCAGGGGATCAGGTTTAAGGAAAACAGGAGCTAAACTGTCAGAGCCTGTCTGATTTAATGAGCAGCCCATGCCCCTGCAAACTCATTTTCCAGGGAACAGCTTAGCTCTCTCCTTTTCTGGAATGTAAACATTTTCCAAGGTTGGAGTGATCTTTTCACATCATAAAATGTATAATCCTTCTGAAGTGGGTCCTTAGAGCTTCAGGTTGTTGGGCTTATCAAACAATTGAAACAAATAGATCAACCCCTTTTGGTCGGGGTCAAGAGTCTGTTGTGGGTAGGGGATCCGGCTCACCTAATGTTGCTTGCTGCACTATTAGATGAGCTGTCCATAAGCAACTGTGTCCTCCACAAGCTGACATCTCTTACTCATGACTGTTTCAGTATGGAAACATTCACGGGTACTGTCATGGCTGAACTATGTCCCCCTACCCACCAGAGTAGGTATTGAACTCTTAATCCTCCAAACCTCAGAAGGTAAGTGTATTTAGACATGAGGTTTAAGAAGGCAATTAAGGTTAAATGAAGTTGTTGGGGTGGCTTCTAATCCACGTGTCTGGTCTGTTTATAAGAGGAGATTAGGGTCCAGGCATTCTCAGAGGAAGACATGGAGATGGAGGATTGGGCATCTTGAAACCAGAGGGGCTCAGCAAGAAACTAGTGGCACACGTGCTGGTATGGTACTCTTGGACTTCCAGTACAAGGATGGTGAGGTTAGTGTCTTCTGCTTAATATACACAGCCTATGCTCCTTTGCGAGGACAGCCCTAGAGAATTAACACAAGACCCCAAAATGAAAAGAACGGTATACTGAACCCCATGTCTCCACCACCTAGCTTCAGTAATTTACTAGGCATGCTCTTTTTTCTTTTTTAAAGAATATTCTAAATCCCAAACATCAATCATATCATTCACTGATAAACACTGCATCTCTGTTTAAGGCTTAAACACAAAGCATATCCACCAGACCATTATCTTACTTGACATAACTAATTGGTCACTCTCTGGCCATATTTAAATCCTCCCCATGTTTCAGAGAGGTGGTATTTGTTTACAGAAATCAAAATTCGGTTTGTGTTGGATTGTTACTGCTTGGAAGTTTCTTTTATCATAGCAGGGACTGCAGTCTTCATGTGAGAGTGTGATTTATTGGGAAATGCTAGGCAGCTTGTCTTGGAGCACACCCATCTTCTGAGTTGGCTGATTCTACATGGTGGAGCTTAATTTATTCCCCTCTGCCTTATATTTTCTGTATTTAGTAATCCAAGATTTAGGGGCTTGTCTAGATTCTGCTTCAGTGTTTTAAGCAAGAATATTTCATTGAGATTTGAATTTTTAAAATGTTAGAATAACCCACAATTTATTTTTTTCTATTGGAAATATGCCCAACAGCACATAAAAATGGTCCTGGGTAACTGGTAAAGACATTCTGATTTTTGCATTGCACTCAGAGAAAAGAAAATGAGAGACACAAGGAATATGCCAAGTTCAGCCTTTCCAGTGAAAATTATCTGAGAATGGAGCCTCCTGACTGCAAGAACTACTACATGCTTCTGGGGTTCAAAGAAGAAAGGTGAATTATATTGTTTTAAAACCATGTTGGTGTGGTAGCCACCTAGACTCCAAACAAAAGGATGCCCAAACCACCATACTTGACCCTTCAGAGACTCCCTTTTGCTTTGTTAGAAGCAGATCCTTCTCAATCAGCACTCTCTAAGATCCTCCCTGGGAATAGGGGCCTCCTTGAAGCACTGTTTATGTAGCAGAAAACCGACACAACCTAGGTACTCAAATCAAATGGAAG
Organism: Onychomys torridus; assembly: GCF_903995425.1. Taxonomy (NCBI): domain Eukaryota; kingdom Metazoa; phylum Chordata; class Mammalia; order Rodentia; family Cricetidae; genus Onychomys; species Onychomys torridus. The sequence continues at coordinate 42,153,148 of NC_050455.1, forward strand.
TTTGTCAAGTCTGTTATGAACTAAGCAGTCTTTAAAAACTCAGTAGAACTGTATCTTTTTAATATGAGCCATCATGGGGTTGGGGATTTAGCTCAGTGGTAGAGCGCTTGCCTAGCAAGCACAAGGCCCTGGGTTCGGTCCTCAGCTCCGGATAGATAGATAGATAGATAGATAGATAGATAGATAGATAGATAGATAATATGAGCCATCTCTGAGATACAGTGTGTAGTGAAGAGAGCATGTAGAGTAGGCTCCCAACCACGAAATGCTTATGCTCGTTATAGGCCTGGGATATTATTGCAAGAATACAGCCAAAGCAAAGAATGGAAATCAGAGGAACGGGTAGACAGCTGGTATGGATGATAGATTTGCTTTTATTTGTAGACTCTCTTGTGGTATTTGAAGTTTCAGCTACGGGTAGGAATTTTACACCTTTAAAATAGCAAGGAAGTTAACTAAGGCTTTAGAAATCGGCATGTCCTGCATGGGCTGTCGGTGACGTTCAGAGCTGAGCCTGGAGTTGTGGGTTCCTGCCTGCTTGCCTCAAGCCCAGGGATGACAGACAGCTGTGGGGTTTCCTTTGAGACACTCTTCAGCTTGCATTTGCCCACTTTGAAGAGGCAAAGCACACAGACTTTTGGAGCCGTTTTGGGGAATAGAATGTGTTCTGTGTTTCAAGGGATTTTAACTCACAAATAGACCTTTCTCTAGACTGACATCGATCACTTTGAGAAACCAGAACAAGTAGCTTGTACCACCACCACCCCCAAAATGTATAAATTATTATTACTTCTGATCAAACATGCAATGTCAAGTCTGGAAGAAAAAAGAAATTTCAAAAATAGAGTCTGTTAGTGTTTTCCTAAAATGTGCCATGATGTACTACTATACATTGCAGGGACCAGGGGAGGGAGTCTATTAATAGGACTTGGACAAACAATAACAAGCCCACAAGGGCCTGGACATTTTTAAAGATATGAGAATGAACTCTTGGCTCCATAACTGGGGAGCCATTAAACACCTGCCAGCAGGACTTCTTATTTCTGTAGGTCCCCTCACCCCACCCATCACACTGTGTGTGGAGAGACATTTTCAAACAAAGTGAAAACCAGTCAAGAAAAGTCACAGCCCCAGCTCTGAAGTTTGTTGAAGGCAACTTTTAGGAAACATAAGCCACGGACTTCAGAGGGAAATGTAACAGAGTTGTCACAGATTTAACCCATCAGAGTCCCAAGCCTTACCCAGGCTACATAGACAGACACCTACTGATGGAGTACTTTCCAGACTACAGGCTGCTGGGATCCATGTGCTACATGTTACCACAGAGCAACCAGATCCTCCTGGTTTGGGACTTTATTCTAACAGCCAAACCTGTTCAAATCCAGCCCAAGCTTGTGATTATTGAGAGAGTGAGACCAGAAGCCATCCTGCAATTCTTGGCTCTATTAACTGATCAAATTCCTCATTTATTCTTTTGGGCAAAAGGGTGGATAGTAGAGGTACTAAAATGTTATAAGTATGTCAGTGTGATCAGAGGTGTGGTTAAGATTTAGATCTGAAATAATCCCCAATGCTCAGGTGTTAAAGATGTGGACTCCAATTGGACAGTGTTTGAGGTGTGCAGCCCTTGGGAGATGATTAGATCATGTGGCTCTGATTGCATCAAGGGGCATTATTAGAAAGTGGTAGAACCATGGCCTGGAGAGATGACTCAGAGGTTAAGAGCACTGACTGCTCTTCCAGAGATCCTGAGTTCAATTCCCAGCAACCACATGGTGGCTCACAACCATCTGTAATGAGATATGGTGCCCTCTTCTGCACATGGGCAAACATGCAACCAGAACACTGTATACATAATAAATAAATCTCAAAAGAAAAGAAAGTGGTAGAATCCTTAGTAGGTGAGCCTATTTGGAGGAAGCGAATCCCTGGTAGGGGTAGCAGGCTTTGTAAGGGTATATCTAGTTTCTGGCTCCCCTCCCTTGCTCCCTCCCTTCCTCCCTTCTTCCTTTCTTTGCTCCCACCCTCCATCCCTCCCTCCATCCCTTCCTCCCTCTCTCCCTCAATCCCTCCATCTATCCATCACTCCCTTCCTCTCTGTCTCCTTCCTGTCTGCTGTGAGAGCAACAGCTTGGCTCCTTATCACTGCCATGACAATTCTACTTCACCAAAGGTCCAGAAACCACAGAGCCAAGAGACCATGGGCTAGACCCTTTGAGACAATGACAATAAGTTAAGTGGGGGAGAGAGGGCATTAGTTACAGCGACAGAAGGTTAGAGGATCCTGTGGACTCCGTTTGAATCTCAGCTCTACCATCTGATCACTGCGGGACCTGCTCCAGAGGCTGGCACTTGGGTTGAAAACTATGAACTAGTCCGCTGACACCAGAGGAGTTCCCTTCAGAAAAACCCTCCCTCAAGAGCCCTCCAGCCCCTGAGTCTAGCTGGGAGGACAGCATGTGTACCAGACATTCCATCAGGGATCAGGATCCAAGGGAACTGCGGTCCTTAGGGTCTTCTTGATGGGAAGGTAAACTGACTTTCATCTAAGGTAGAGCCTCAAGAAAGGAACTGTGGTGAGCAGAGTCTTGAAACTAAGTTGCTAGCGGGTGTTAAGAGACAGCATTGTGGACAAAGAGGGATTCGGCAGCTGGGAAGTGATAGTACACACCTAGGCTCTGGCCCACAGTGAGACAGCCCCTCATCCATCGTCTGCAAGAGGTTTTCTTTTTGAGATGGGGTCTTTGTGGGGAAGCTCAAACCCGACTTGAATTTGCCACACTCCTGCCTTACCCTCCTTCCTGCATGCTGGAGTAATAGAAGTGTGCCATGTTTGCAGCTTGGGTGGAACTCAAGTAGCTTCGGGAGGGTTAGGGTGTATACTACACATTCTCTATGGTGTATACTATACATTCTCTATGGTGTATACTATACATTGTCCTATGGTGTATACTATACATTCTCCTATGGTGTATACTACACATTCTCTATGGTGTATACTACACATTCTCTATGGTGTATACTATACATTCTCCTATGGTGTATACTATACATTCTCCTATGGTGTATACTACACATTCTCTATGGTGTATACTATACATTCTCCTATGGTGTATACTATACATTCTGCTATGGTGTATACTATACATTCTCCTATGGTGTATACTATACATTCTCCTATGGTGTATACTATACATTCTCCTATGGTGTACTCTATGCATTTCTCCTATGGTGTATACTATACATTTCTCCTATGGTGTATACTATACATTCTCCTATGGTATATACTATACAATTATCCTATGGTGTATACTATACATTCTCCTATGCTATACACTATACATTTCTCCTATGGATACACTATACATTCCTCCTATGGTGTATACTACACATTCTCCTATGGTGTACACTATACATTCTCCTATGGTGTATACTACACATTATCCTATGGTGTACACTATATATTCTCCTATGGTTTATACTATACATTTCTCCCATGGTGTATACTATACATTCTCCTATTGTGTATACTACACATTCTCTATGGTGTATACTATACATTCTCCTATGGTGTACTCTGCATTTCTCCTATGGTGTATACTATACATTTCTCTTATGGTATATACTATACATTTCTCCTATGGTGTATACTATACATTCTCCTATGGTATATACTATACAATTATCCTATGGTGTATACTATACATTCTCCTATGCTATATATACATTTCTCCTATGGATACACTATACATTCTCCTATGGTATCTACTATACATTCTTCTATGGTGTCTACTATACATTCTTCTATGGTGTATACTATACATTCTCCTATGGTGTATACTACACATTCTCCTATGATATATACTATACATTCTCCTATGGTGTATACTATACATTTCCCCTATGGTGTATACTATACATTCTCCTATGCTATATATACATTTCTCCCATGGATACACTATACATTTCTCCTATGGTATATACTACACATTTCTCCTATGGTATACACTATACATTTCTCCTATGGTATATACTACACATTTCTCCTATGGTATACACTATACATTCTCCTAACCAGGGCTTACCAATAACATGTACTGGTAGCAGGGCAGAGAATCTTCAGCACTCTCCCTGTCTTCTGGGAGACCTCTCTTCTCTGCCTATCTCTGTTTCATTTCTTTGAAACAGTAGGGACTGTTGATGTGGACAATTCACAGAGTGGAAACTGCAGAGGGCAGAGAGCCACTGTGCACAAAGGATCATATGCCCCTTCCCTTTTTCTCGACATTCCTGCCCCGTTACCATGCCAGTTGTCCCAAGTGTCACCCACTTTCCACTCATTAGCTGTCTGACTAGAAGTTCTTTCTAAGCCCAGGAGTTCTGGCTCACTGGGGGGACCCCAGGGATGATGGTGGGAGTGAACAGTTTTCAGGCTAAGAAAACTCCATCTTCATGTGGACCAATTGCTTGCTTTTGCCATAATGCCCAATGCAGATACTAACTTTAACGCGTTTATAATTCAGACAAATGAGTGTTTTCTTGGAAGCCATTCTGAGCATCACAGATTGCTGATAAGGCTGCTATCAAAGGTTTTCATCATGTGGAGTAATTGGATGTTTTGATTTGTATCAAGGAATCTGTTCTTTCCAGTAGTAAATCTACTTGAACCCAAACTTGTTCTGAGGTGCCTCAGAATAGCAGAATACCTGCTTTTCTACAGCCCGGCTAGAGATCAAAATGACCTAGGGTTTTCCTGGTCCAGGAACTGGGTTGATCATTGTCATGGATATACAGAGGCCTATGGCCAGTGGCAACAGTCACTACGCTGGTTCACAGAGGTGATTATGGAGAGTCTAGGAGCAGAAGCCTTGCAGAAGCCTTCCTCCTAGCATGGGGGTCAATGCTAGCACAGGGTCAATGCCAGCACATGGCCAATGCTAGCACATGGCCAATGCTAGCACAGAGCCAATGCTAGCACAGGGCCAATGCTAGCACAGGGTCAATGCTAGCATGGGAGTCAATGCTAGTACAGGGCCAATGCTGCAGTGTAGTTAGTGTCCATTCTTGGAAGCTCACTCAATCATCTACCTCTTCAGCCCTTCCAACAATTCTCAGGAGACACACGGAAGTGTCTGCCTTTTATACCATCACTGGGGGAATGAAGGGACAAGGGAGAAGCCTGTAGACATGCAAAAGACTCAGGTGTAGGGTTGGCAAACAGTGCAAATTTGGGGGCTTAGACTTGGTCCCTCAATGGGGTGTGACCTATGCCTCTCTTTCAATCCTCCTCCAGACTCCCCACAGCCTACTACTCACCTCCACCTGTGACCTGCCCAGGCCTTGACTTACCTGCATGTGGGGCTTCCTTCCAAACTGCTGAGGTTTTTCCGATGACATTCTTAACCCTGACCTATTATATGAGGTCCTCCAGAGGAATGTCTTCACAACAGCAAGGGCTTTTATTTCCCCCTATCTCATACTCACTAACGATTATAAAGGCCTTCATCTGTGCTCAGCTTTTGGTACATGCACTCACTCAACAAATCCCCATGCCAATTGAATGCAACAGGTATGATTGTCCATATTTCACAAATGAAAGCAGGGCGGCTGCAGAAAGTTAGAGACTTTGCAAGAAATCCTATAGTTTATTCAATGAGAAAATTAAAGAATTTTTTTCAGCCAAAAAATAGAATACAATAAACAATGTATTCCATAATGATCAAAGAAGAACAGCAAAGCAAAGGAAAAATAACTATACAGAATATAGCCGGAACCTCTTTGAAAGAGGTGCATTCTTATTTTATTATTCTCTTAACCTTTTTAAATACTTACCTGAGTTTTGAGAAAGAATTTGAGATGATCAGCTTAGATGATACATTGAAAAAAAAACCTCGTGTTAATTTCATGAAATGTCAATCTTTGCTGAATCAGTGCTCTAAGGACATTTGCTTGGTGTTTTGATGGCTGGGGAAGGCCCTTCCTCCTCATGTCAACATGGCTTCCAGCAGTCACACCATTGGCTGTGCCTTGGTATCCTGCTATAATACATCTCCCCTGAAAAACCACCTAATCTTCTCAAAACAACCTAGTCTTCTCAGTTCTTCTGCATGATGATTCCAATGATTCATGAACCACCCACCACCCACCCTCATCCACCCCCCACCTCCCACCCTCACCCCAACCCCCGCCACTGCCACCACCAAGGGAAAAGAAGGATAGACAGTCCAGGAGGATTCTCCCCAGTGAGGGTGGGGGTCACCCAGGGAGAGAAGGAAGAAGATGAATTGACAGGTGTCCCGTTGACTAAACACATCTAAAGTAGAATCTCAACGGAGTCTAGTGAGGGGAAAAAAAAAGCTTACATGTTTAGCCGAAGTTTTTCTTGGTAGGTTCTAAAGGGACAAGATCTCTGCCTACCTTCTCAGCTCTGCCCCAGCCTGCTAAGTAAGGACAGTGCCTGGCATGTAGTAAGTGCTCAGTAAATGTGTGAGGGTGACTCAGGGCAGCTCTTGCTGTTAATCTCAAGCTCCCACTTGCCCTTTTTCTGCCTTCCAGCAACTTCTGTCTTCTATATCCCACCGATTTACTCCCCTGGAAGTGAACCTCTCTTTTGGGTTTTTCCAGTAACTACTTCCACAAGTACCTGTCTGAATCTGAGCATCTCTAGATACACGTTTCTTAAGAGTTTTGAAAAGCTTAGTGTTGTCTTTTATGGCAATATGTCCCATTTATTTTTAATCTGAACTCACTCGCTAGATTACAGGTTTCAAAGGCAGAGGCTTGGCGCTGTTGGCTCCCAGGGTGTGTGTGTGTGTGTGTGTGTGTGTGTGTGTGTGTGTGTGTGTATGCATGTTACAACATTATACGGGTGCTGAACTATGAACTCAGGTTCTCATCATTGAGAAGCAAGCACTCTTCGCCGATACTGAAAGTGCTGGATTAAACCCAAGTTATTAATGCTCCGCTGATCTCAAATGAAGAGGATCATTGATTTTAAAGCCTTACTTAGAACCTTAACTTACAAATAAAGATAAGCAACACACACACACACACACACACACACACACACACACACACACACACACGACTTTCCCTGGGAGAAGGAAAAATGTACTTCCATAAGTGTCATTGGATAGATCTGAAATGTCCTTACATTCTTAGATTTAGACAGATCGCCTGGTGGCAGACCAGCTCACCGAACACAGCACCAGTGAGTTATTGTTGTAAGACTTTATGTCGAGGTTGTATAGTATATTTTTCATATCTATTTTCTTCCCAAGGATCAGCTCTCCTAACCACTAAGAAACGCTGTTCATTTTCTACAGATGTTTCCTTTTTCTTTCTTGGGGAGGTGCCAGCACACACAGCAATAGCATGTGGCATCTCCATGGCAAAATTACCTTTCTGCCACTTAAAAAAACTATTTATTCTTATTTTCATGGCCTTGTACATTGATGCCCACACTCACCCACATGCACACTCGCCTACATGCATATTCACCCATGAGTACATTCACCCACATGTACACTCACCCACATGCACACTCACCCACATGCACACCCACCCACATGCACACTCACCCTCATGCACACTCACCCTCATGCACACTCACCCACATGCACACTCACCCTCATGCACACTCACCCTCATGCACACTCACCCTCATGCACACTCACCCACATGCACACTCACCCTCGTGCACACTCACCCTCATGCACACTCACCCTCGTGTACATTCATCCTCATGCACACTCACCCACATGCACACTCACCCACATGCACACTCACCCACATGCACACTCACCCTCATGCACACTCACCCACATGCACACTCACCCACATGCACTCCCCCCCACACACACACTTTTAAAAAACAATGCTGTACGTCTCAGAGGCTTGCGCTGCTGTTTCTTTGTCCCCTTGCACGCTTTGGTCTACTTGGAACCTTAGACCTTCTCCCTCTGAGTAGCTGGAGGGGGCAGAGGCATTCTGTCATGTCAGACGACAGGGCTGCTCATCTCCAAACCTCATTACGGCAAGCCACTTTCTGAAGCTGGCCTCTAGCGCTTAGACAAATGATTGTATGAAGTTTTAAATAAACCTACAATATTTACATTATGCTGTTTCTTCAAGTGATTCATCATCATCTTCTTTCAGTCCTGCTCTCTGGACATAAAAGACACAAGCTTTTTGCAGTTTATACAAACCGAATCCTCTGTTTGCTCTGATTAAGCATTCATGGGTCTTTAATATTACACAGGCTTTAGAGCAGGGATTATTCCCTCGGGGGCAGAGGAATTAAATACATTAGCCAGCAGAGATAAGGGAGGGCAGGGGAGTTTAATTGCCATTAAGATAGATATGGTAGGTAACAAAAATAGAAAGCACAAAAACAGTCTGTATTCTTATTTTCTCCTGTGGTGGATGGCGTCCTGTGATCACATGACCTTGGAAAACTTCCAAAGATGATGGTCTGGAAGATGTAGGAAATAGACCTATAATGTGCCAGGGAGCAAGTCAGTGACTGGGTTCCTCAGCTGCCTTGTGCCTCAGGGACCTTACCCTGAAGAGAGTGGGAACACCAGTCGTCCACAATGAAGACTGTTCAGCTCTCTCTGAACTGATGAGATCTCCAATCCATGCAGCACCACCATGTGACCCAAGCCCCACACCTCTCTGAAGTGAACTGAAGGCAGTTCAGAAGCACGGTGAGGGCAGCTGCCTCACTTCGAGGCCCCAACTGAGGGACTGGATGGGAGGAAAGTGCCGCAGGGGATTCCAGCTGACAGGGCTTCACTTCGTGTTCTTTCACAGTTGCCTGGACTGTCAGAGTTTTCATGTTTTGTTCCACTCATGAACGGTATAAATGGATCTTGTCGCCCTCCCCCAGGAGCTGACACTTGTAGTTCAAAGTTAACTTGTCCAGGTAGTGTGTGTGTGGCCCTGACGTGGTGGAAACGACTTTCAGAGAGCACTGTGTGAGCTTAGCGGTTTAGCTGTCTTTTACTTTTCTGGCTTTAGTTCCAAGCCAGATGGAGGGAGTGGGGGACAAACAGAAGAAATCCTTGACCAATGCGAATGAAGAGCCACATGAAAGTGGACCGGAATAGGGGGAAATCCTGAATTAAAAATCCAGGGCCTGGAAAGATGGCTCTGTAGTTAGGACCACATACAGAGGACCCCTGTTCAGTGCCCAACAGCCACACTGGGTGACTCACGATGGCTGCGGAGGATCCCACACCCCCTTCTGGTTCGGCAAGTACCTGTCCTCACATGTACAAACACACCCACATGCACTTCATTAAAAATAAAATCTGTAAAATACAGATCCACGTGTGTCCATTAGCAAACTCTGTGTAGAATAAAAACAAAACCAGCCAATAGCAGAGCTCGAGTTGGAGAGGGTCTGGGGTGAGGGTGACAAGGGATGACAGGAGAGGGGAACAGGACAGGGACACAATAGGTACAAAGATTCAAGTCCAACTCGTACACTAAAAGTAAGTGGACTTTACTATATGCAAATTACATTTAGGTAAAATTGACTTTTACCTTTTATCAGTTTATAGTCCCAAGGAGATGCAGGAAACCCTTTTTAAATATTTTTTAATATAATAATTATTAAATAATTAAAATAATTACACTAATACTCCATGAGCCATTAACAATAGAATGGGATATTTCCCCCTCCAAACAAACACAAAAACTATCCATGAGCTTTACGTGCTGTGGCTGACAGACTGGGCCGTTACTACCAACAACTATCTGAGAAGTTTCAGGATTAGGCGAGCGAGCAGAGGCGTTGCAGGCTGCCAACCCCCCCCCAATTGCCCCCCAAAGCTCAACACCCCCAAACTCTAACACCCCCCACCCTCACTGCACAGTCCTCCTGCATCCAAGGCTGTTCATTTCCAGAGGTGGATATTAAGGTTGTTTAATTACAAAATGTGCCTTATTTGTCCCACGTGAACACGGAAATATGTATCCATCAACCTCATTCCCTGTGCGGTTTTAATTTTTCTATTCTTCAAGCGCCGGCTCTGGCGTATTCCACGTGTCCATTCCGGAGGTTGGGTAGACGCAGGCGCAGGCGAGAATGGTTCAGTAGTCCCAGCTCCTAAATGGAAGAGCAAAGTACAGAGGAGGCAGGGTGCCTGAACAGCCAGGTCTAGCAACTGCAATAAATCCCCAGTCCCGGGTGGGCGATGGATCCGACCCCAGGAGACTTGGCCTCTATGATGTATCCTTTCTGCCAATGCCAGACACACCCTGCTCTTGCTTTTTGCAGATGCCCAGAGTTCGGGTTTTGTGATTCGACAGTTGATATTGAACATCGCCCACCCCACCCCCAGAGAAAAGGCAGCCAGAGCCAAGCCATTTCTTTCTCTCTCTGTGGTCCTGCAGGCTCTTGGAGTGTTTACACTAAAACTCCAGGCCTTGGAAGAGAATTTACAGCCTTATCACTGGAATTAAAGGCAATGTCAGCCAGGGGGATGTGCGTCTCCTCTGCGCCTTTTCCAAGCGAGCCAGAGTTGGCTTCGGTTAAGGCGGGTAGTTATTTTATTCTCTCTCTGCCTCTGCCTGAAGTTCCTCTTTGAAGATGTCCTGTCGTGTTATTTGGGATAACGAGGATTTATTTGTTGCTTCTATTTCAATATTAATGTCTGGAAACGATTTCTATAGGAAAATATTCTCATAAAAATCAGATTAGATGAAATCAATGAAAAGATTGCTGCAGGTCGTGTTTCCTTTGAAAAAATTAAATTGATGCAAAAGAATATTGAAAATAGTGGTAACGTTTGAAAAATAATAACGGTGAACATGTAACATAAAACACTGTAGCCACTGTAGCCATTTTGTTTTATGAACTTTGAAATACTGTGATCCAGTCTGAAGCTTGAGTATACTTTTGAAGTGCCTTGCCTTATTAGTAGGTGGTCATACCACGTGTTTGCATTTGTGAACTCGTATTTAAAATTTAAAAATAGATGTGAATGTTTGTGTCTTATATGCATGGAACCATATGCATATTTTTATTGCTCTCCCCAGGCCCATGTTTCTGAGAGGCCTCTGTTCTGATAACATAGCTATAATTCATTCATGATTGCCGCTGTACCCTCCTGTTTTTTCCTGATCCACAATTGGATTCTTTCCCATTTTATCTATTTGGAGTGCTGTAAATATATATGTATATATCCTCTTAGCACACGCTCTAGAGGTCCAGCAGGGAGTGGATTTACTAGGTTATGAGTGTGCACTGTGTTCTATACATGTCCAGATTGACTCTCTCACTAGCCATATTTAAATATAGAAACTACCCACACCTTCACCAGTGTTTCCTATTGTCAGATTTTTTTTTTCAAAGTTAGTGTCAGTAAGACAGACCCTTCTGGGCTGGGGAGATGGCTCAGTGGTAGAGAGCACTCACTGCTCTTCCAGAGGACCCTGGCTCAATTCCCAGCACCCACATGGCAGCTCACAACTGTCTGTGACTCCAGCTCGAGGGCACCCGACACCCTCACACAGATGTACATGCAGGTAAAACACCGGTGCTCATAAAATAAAAATAAAATTTAAAAATGTTTAAAAGACAGACCCTCCTGATTTTAACTTGCAATGCTAGAGATACGTGGCTGGGTTGCTCATTCCCATACGTATTGCTAATATCTACTCTTGCCCTTTCATTATCTTTATAATAAATTTTATGTACAGGATTCTTAGTTTTAACATAGCTTAATTTTTCAGTCTTTGTATATATGGTTTTTGTATTGTCTTATTTAAGAAAAACTTCCCTAATTCAAATCTATAGAGTCTTGTATACTGCCAAGAGTTTTGTTTTTGTTTTTGTTTTTGTTTTTGTTTAACTTTTTCCTTGCACATTTCCTTTTAGCCCACTGGAATTCATTTTCATGCGTTGTAGAAGATACAGACACAATTTTGTGGACCATGTAAATATTCCATTTTCTCCGTATCATTTTTGAGAGTCCTTGAAATGCAGCAGCTTCCATCATAAATTAAGTACCCAGAAGCATGTGCAGTTTACTGAGTTGTAACTCTCCCCCAGCCCCTGTGTTGAAGCCGTGACCTCCTGGGAAGTAATTAAGATTATATGAGGTCATGAGGATGGGGCTTCATAGAAAGAGGAAGGGAGACTGACATCACAAGAAGACTCAGTGAGGAGGCAGATACCCCTAGACCAGGAAAGGATCCTCCCTCAAAACTAAGTTAGCTACCATCCTGCTGTTGGACTTCCCTGCCTCCAGAGCTGTGAGAATGAGTGACAGTTGAGCCTCACAGCCTGTAGTGTTTTATAATAGCAGTTCAGGCAGATCAGCATTGACGGATCTTCTCTGGGCTCTCTGTTCCTTTGTATGATGATATGCCTATCCTTAACCTGGATTATTAGGCATTATAAATAGCCATACATGTTAAGTTGATTCTCCTTTGGTCCTATGAGTCTCTATGTACTTATTAGAATCATCCCATCACTTCACACAAAATAAAACCTGGGGATTTTTTTTTTTTTATAAGAATCATGTTATATTTCAATATTGACTCGGAGAACTCTACCCTTAATGATATTGAACTTTCTAATCCAACAGCATAGTATATAATTTAAGACATTGCTAATGTACTTAAATAAATCTTCATAGTTTTATACATGTTTTCTGAAATTTATTCATAGAGTCTTTCTATTTTATGATGCATCGATGTTTTCTTTATTTATTCACTCACTTCTGCATTGCTGGGGACCAAACCCAACACCTCCTTTATGTAAGTACTCTTCCTGTGAGCCCACACTCCCCAGGCTCAGTGAAAAGTGCAATTGAGTTCTATACATTGATTTTGACATTCAGCAACTTGTTATTTGTTATCTACTGGTTCTTTTCTTTTAGACTTGATTTTTCTCTGGAGATAAAGTCAGTTTTGTTATTAGATAAATTTTAAACATTCAGAAATTTTAACTTACTTTTTTTCCACCTTAACTGTATGGAGAAGAGTACCCCTAGGAGGCTGGGTAGGATTAACGTCTGCTGTGTTTTTACAAGGAAAGCTCTCAGTGTTGGATTAAGTGTGAGGTTTATGGTAGATGCCCTTTGTGCAGGAAGTTCTGTTCCTGTTTTAGTGAGAACTTTCCATGACTGTGTGCTCAGCTTTGGCAGGCAAGTTTACATTATTGAGATAATCCTGTGTTTTCTTTATTTCTATGACGTGTTTAGGCAATCAATTTTCAAATGTAAAAACTGGCCTCATCATCTAGGCAAAACTCAATTTTGATGTATAACTTTATTTTGTATATTTTGTTCGTTTGCTTTTGAACCAGGGTGTCACACTGTAACCCAGGCTTGTTTAATTGCTTGCTTATATAGTCCAGGCTGGCCTTGAACATGCTGGTTCTCTAGCTTCAGCTTCCAAGTGCTGGGTTTATGGGCATACACCACTATGATTGACTTTCTGCATCATTATTTCTATGAAGCAAATCATTTCCCTGGACTTTGCCCAGTGTCAATGATACTGAACATTTGAAATATATTAGAACTACACTCTTCACTGTGACCTTGAAATTCCTGTGTCATAAGTGCCCTGGAAGCACCATAAAAATGAGCATTTAGCCCCCAACTAGTTGCAGCCTTTGAATTTTAAACCGTGACCACATTATTTGAATGACTGGTGGAGTTGCATTAGCAATACCTACATTTCTTGGACAGTGTGAATGTGATTTTACCTTCAGAGTTACAGTCAGCTTCCTTCTGTGCTCTGAGCAACCATTTGTTTTTTGTTTGTTTTTTTGTTTTTTGTTTGTTTGTTTTGTTTTTTGCCGGAGCTGAGGACCGAACCCAGGGCCTTGCACTTGCTAGGCAAGCGCTCTACCACTGAGCTAAATCCCCAACCCCTCTGAGCAACCATTTGTATTGGATCACTTTACTTGCCTGGATTTTCCTCAAAAGTGAGCCTTCTCCTGTAAGGCACTGTGAGCTCTAGCCCTCCATCCTTGCACACCGCGTGTGTCTCTTCTGCTTTTACCTCTCCACAATCACTGAATAAATGAAAAACAGGATCTGAATAGATGGCTCAGAAGTTAACAAGGGCACTCGTTGCTCTTACAGAGGACCTGGCTTCCGTTCCCAGCCCTTACATGCAACTCCAGTTCCAGGGGATCCAACACAGGCACCAGACACACATGTGGCACACATACATACAGGCAAGCAAATATTCATACACATAAAATAAAAACAAATACATCGTTTTGGGAAAGAATTTTGAAATGTGGTTCAGTTGGTTGAATATTCACCTTCATGCACCATGCCCTGGATTTGAATCCCTATACCAAATGAAACTGGGTATGTGGTACATGCCTATAACTCCACCACCCAAGAAGTATTGGGGAGGATCAGAAATCAGGGTTATCTTCTGCTTATCCTGAAGGCCTGTCTGGCGTACACAAGCCCCCATGTCAGAAAAAAAAACGGAAGGAAAGAATGGGGAATATTTTTTAAAGTTTGCCTGACTATAAAGTCAGGCTTCTCACAGGGAAGAAATAAACCTGAGTTAAAGTGCTTGTCTAGAAAACATGGTAAATAGCAAGTCCTTCAGGAACTCCTACCGATTTTGCAAACCACCCTCACCCCCCATCCTCAGCATCTGTCTGTCAAACATCCCCTCTCCAGGGGCAAGGGATTAAGCCTGGAGCCTCAGGAATACCAGGCTTTCCCCCCAGCCCCTCCCACCTGACTGTTTGAGCAGGATGAAATCTTTCACTCGCTTAGTGATCCTAGGGTACAGAATCCCTTTTATGGCAATAGAGCCGAGACCTTCCTTTTATAAGAAGTGTCACAAGACATGGTTGTTTAGAAGTGAACATGATTGAACAGGGTCATTATGTGGAGAATTTTTGAAAAGTGAGGACATAGCAAAGACAAATACTATTTTAAACCCTGGATCTACTGACCTTGGGAACTACAAAATCTGCATTTTCTAATCCATGCTCCATAGCTTCCGGTTCTTCCTCTGACACTGAAAACAGAACCCAGGACCCTGCGCTGGCTGCTAAGGGATCTGTGCCCCCACACTGAACCCAGGGCCATACTGCTCAGTGTCCTGCCTTCAGGTGAAGGAGGGGCCTGGAGGCATCTCTTCAGGACTCCCGAGAAGCCACTGAAACAAACTCAGGAGGAGGGGGAAGCTCTATGTTATTGATATTAAACGTTCTAATCTGTGAGAACCTTCAAAAAACAGAGACATATTAGGAACTGGAGAGATGGCTCAGCTGTGAAGAACACTGGGCACCCAGGTTCCATTTCCAACAGCCACACGGTGGCTCACAACCATCGCTAACTCCAGGCCCAAGGAATCTGTCTGATGCTCTCTCTAACCTCCACTGTTACCAGACATGGATGTGGTACACAAATACATGCAGGCAGAACATGCATGCACATAAAATAAATAATTTAATATGTATGTATATATTTAAAAATAAAAGAGTAGAGACACATGTGGATATCCTAATAAACTATATTATATTGAGCTTAATCAACTCTAAGTAATTATTTCAATATTTTGAGTTTGCTTTAGGGTATTCCAGCAGAGTGGAAGGAGGCATTCCGGTAGAAAAACCATGAGATGTGAGTCAGGATGACACGAGTCGATCTCTGTTCATTCTTGAAACTGGGAGATCAGCAGATAGAAGTTCACTGTCTTTCCACTTTTGCAGAAGTTTGAGGTTTTCTGTACTGAAAAAAGTTTAATTCTGTGGTGAAGTTGTAAATAAGGAGAGTTGGATGTGTAGCTCAGTGGTGAGGCCTGGCCTAGCTCTAAAAAGCAGAGGGTTTGATCCCCAAGACAGAAGAAAAGGGAAATCAAGAAGAGAGGAGCGTGGGGGGAGGGGAGAGAAGGAACGAAGAAGGAAAAGGGAGGGAAAAAGAGAAGGAGCAAATGAGGGAGAGATGGAGGAGCAGGAAGGGAGGGTGGGAGGGAGAGAAACTTATAAACCCTGTGAGGGGTGGTGTACTCTTCAGACCCCCGATTCAGCAATGACCTCTGGGCAGCTGGGAGTGCCCACCCTCAAAGTCCTTGGCTATCAGCATCACCTGACAATTCTCTTTGCTAGTAAGAACCATCCGCTCAGTTGCTCACATTTACCGTCTCCCCCAGCCACTGGCTGATGCAAGGCCAGGCTGCCGGCACTGATGATATTCCAGCCTCCTGTAGTCTTTTAGCAAACATTGCTTAATGGGTTGGTGTCCAAACTCAAATGGCAAGACCATAATCCCTGACTCCCACTATGTTAAGAGGTTCTGAAAAATCCATTAATACCAACACACTGGCCAGCCTGCTGCCATGAGCATCCTGTTGATCCATGGGGGCTATGCTGAAGGTGAGCTCTAGAGATGGCAAAGGACCCTGATGGGGCATGTAGTTTTGATTGACAGGATAGTCAAGAAGGGCTAGCTGTTAGTGCACGCTTATTCTTCATGTATCAGGATGGCAAGTCAGTACAGCAGTTGGTGGTATTATGACAAGACCAGCCTCTTCTCTTCCTTGTGATAAAACATGTTTAATATGTTGGCTTTATCCCAGAGCCCCAGGATGTCTGCTCAGGCTCTGGGTATCACATTCTTTCACAGCAGTGTCAAAGCAGGATAAAAAATGTTAATTCTAAATTTTTTATGTATTTGTTTGTTTAGTTCGGTTTGGGATTTTGTTTGTTTGTTTGTTTTGGTTTTTGGGGGTTTTTTTTTTTTGAGACAGGATTTCTCTGTGTAGTTTTGGTGCCTGTCCTAGATCTCACTCTACAGACCAGGCTGGCCTCCAACTCACAGAGATCTGCCTGGCTCTGCCTCCAGAGCGCTGGGATTAAACGTGTGCGCCACCACTGCCAGGCTTTGGTTAGTTTTGGTTTTTAAGAACAGATCTCATCATGTAGCCTGGATTGGCCAGAAACTCTGGCTGTATAGACAAGACTGGCCTTGAACTCACAGAGATCTACCTGACTCCCTTCTGAGTTCTGGAATTAAAATTGTGTACCACTATGCTCAACTTTATTTATTTGGGGATTAGTTCTTTCCCAGAACCCCCTCAATAGACTTCCATGCAGCTCCTTGGAGCATATGCCTACTCTCTCTATATAAGCAAGGATGGGAATCCAACTACTTGTCTTGGGGTGGGTCTGTCTAGGAGGGAATCCCTTCTTCTAGGGAAGCCTGCATGGCTCAGTGATTGACACATAAAATCCACACTTCACTCTCTGAAGTCACTTGCTTCACTGAGACAGTTACTCATTGCCCCAATCAGCATCTAATCAGCACTTCCAAGGTAGGCTCTCCCTGTGGGGGCACATACCTGTAACTCCACTGTCAGACTGAAGCAGGAGGATCATGAATCAGAACAAACACCAACCCCCACAAAAGGCAGCTCCTCAGGATGCCAGAGGAAGCTGCCTGTACTCAAACTACCAACTTCTCGCACTTCGCTGAAACATACATAGTTAATTGAAAGGAAAAGTAATTGCATTTGTTCTAGCCTTAGGTGTGTGTTTGAGGTGTACAATGTGATGTTTTACTATGTGCACGCTATACACACTCACTGTGATTACCACAACCAATGAAATTAACGTGTCTGTTCCCATAACTACTGTGCTACTGTGTGTGTGTGTGTGTGTGTGTGTGTGTGTGTGTGTGTGTGTGTGTGAGAGAGAGAGAGAGAGAGAGAGAGAGAGAGAGAGAGAGAGAGACTTAAGATCAGCAAAATTCACAATTTTAAGTATTATTTGGTCAGTGTTATTGATTATGCAAGAATTCTTCTTATTCTTCTTCTTCTTCTTCTTCTTCTTCTTCTTCTTCTTCTCCTCCTCCTCCTCCTCCTCCTCCTCCTCCTCCTCCTCTTCCTCCTCCTCTTCCTCCTCCTCCTCCTTTTCCTCCTTTTCCTCCTCCTCCTCCTCCTCTTCTTCCTCCTCCTCCTCCTCCTTTTCCTCCTCCTCCTCCTCCTCCTCCTCCTCCTCCTCCTCCTTCTTTTCCCTCTTCCCCTTCCCCTTCCTCTTCTTCAGTTAACACATCAAGGACTCCTATGAACTAAATCTTCCCCTTTGCACCCATTAGTCAGTCTCTTCAGACTGTGAAGTCACAGCCCCACCAATAGAGTGAGACAAAATCACCACCTATGTCAGGGATAAAAGAATAAAAGACAGGAGCTATCTTGGTCCTGGTACCCTTGATAGCTGGGTTTGGTACTGGCATCCCTGTCCCCCCACACCCCACTTTTTTTTCCACAAAAATTACTACTTCTCTTTGTGTATTCCTTTCTGTGACACCAAGTTTCTTCTTCTTTTGTTTGTTTATTTGTTTCTTTTCTTTTTCTTCTTCTTTTTTTTTGGTTTTTTTTTTTTGAGACAGGGTTTCTCTGTGTAAGTTTTGCTGCCTATCTTGGATCTCTCTCTGTAGCCCAGCCTGGCCTCTAACTCACAGAGATCCGCCTGGCTCTGCCTCCCAAGTGCTGGGATTAAAAACATGTGCTACCACCACCCAGCTTGTTCTTTGTTTCTAACAGCTATATGCTATTAACTCCATGCTGTGGATATCGGTCTGTATAAATAAAATGCTGATTGGCCAGTAGCCAGGCAGAAAGTATAGGGGGACAAGCAGAGAGGAGAATTCTGGGAAGTGGAAGGCTGAGGCGGAGAGATGCTGCCTGCCGCTGCCATGACAAGCAACATGTAAAAGATACCGGTAAGCCACAAGCCATGTGTCAACTTATAGAGTAATAGAAATGGGTTAATTTAAGATGTAAGAACTAGATAACAAGAAGCCTGCTGCGGCCATACAGTTTATAAGCAATATAAGTCTCTGTGTGTTTACTTGGTTGGGTCTGAGCAGCTGCAGGACTGGTGGGTGAGAGGGAATTGTCCTGACTGTGGGCAAGGCAGGACTGGAGAAAACTTCAGCTTCAACTCCAGACCTTTTTCATCTGTGCAGTGATATATTTACCCTTAGACATCTCCCCTCCCCCTAGCCTCTGGCAACTTCCACTCTCTAGTTCTGTGAGATTAAACTCTTTAGATTCCATATGTAAGCGAGATAATGCAATATTTTTCCTTCTGTGTCTGGCTCATTTCACTCAGCATAACAGCCTCTGGGGTCACTTGGGTTGTCATAAGTAGCGGTGCTGAACAACATGTCATATTGCACATATACACATACACATGGCAGTTTCCGCCCCCATCATCTGTTGGTGGGCATTTAGGTATAGCCCACACACTGGCCATTATAATTCTTCTTAAATGTATTGATTTCTTTTTGGAAATGATGTGTTTTATATGAACTAACTAAAATAAAACTTTTTGCTGACTTAAGATGTGTAATTTTTTTTTTACATTTACAATCAAGATAGCTTTTTTTTTTTAAGACTAAAAACCTAATGCTATAAAAATGGTTCAAGTTGTCTCTAAAAACAAAGTTTTAAAAATTGCTAAGGGAGAACACAGAAATATAGGACAGAACTATAAGAAATGTAAATTCAGAGGGATTTTTTCTCTTAACAAGATGATGGGTGTGGTGGAGGAAGAAACAAATGGAGCTCATGCTGCGTTTTTCCATTTGTCTGACCCCTGACTGAAAATTCTCCGCCCTCCGCCACCAGCAAAGAGACCCCATCTCCTCTTCTGATGCTTCTTGTGGGTGTCAGGCTGACACTGCCTCATAACTTTCTAATAAGCACCTTGAATCAGTCCATTACATTCTTCAAAACGCCCAGCAGAGTTGTTTTTACCTTGGTACATGGCTGATAATTATTTCACAAGCAACAAATAGCAAGACAGCATCCATTGAAGGAAGTTTGTGGTATGTACAAATAGTTATCGATGTCTTCACTGAAACTTGGAAGAGATTTTTCTGAAGTTTTTAAGCCTCACTGCTTCCCAGCCCTGCTTCCTGCTGGGGATCGAACCCTGGGCCTTGCTCATTTTAGACAAGTAGACTGCCATTGAGCTGTATCCCTGGTGTCTTCTACATTTATCACTTACTTGATGCAATATAGTGTGGTAAATGAGGTAAAAGTGAAACTCATGGTTTAAGCTTTATGTCCGTGAACACATTATATATTATAATCAATGAACCTGTGTCGAACACCTGTTCTAAACTAAGTATGTCTTGGACTTGAGAAACAAAGCATGGTCCTTCTGGAATTTCCAGGCTGGTAGAGGACACAGATACAAGCAAATAGCCCCTGTACCTGTATCACACAGTGCCAGGCCAGACCGTCTTCACCACGATAGGACCATGTACCAAACACAACATAAATGGCTTATATGTTCTGGCATATGTAAATGCCATCATAGTCATGGGGATGAGCACCATAGTTACCTTTATATTCAAAAGCTTGGGTACTGACAAAAACCTTCCAGTGCCCCAAAAGTCAGAGCTAGTTAAGTATCACTTAAGAGCAGACTCCTGGGCCACACTGACTTTCAATAATCAGCTATGCATTTCTTTATGATTTTTATTTTTATTTTTGTTTCATTTGTTCATCTTGTTTTTGAGACAGGATTTCATATAGCCCAATACGCTGGTTAATTGTTTTTTGTTTTTTGGGTTTTGATGTTGTTGTTGTTGTTGTTGTTGTTATTTTGGCAACTGGACCCAAATTATGGTTATCTGGAGAGAGAGAACCTCAGTTGAGAAATGCCTCCATCAGATTGGCCTGTAGGCAAGCCTGTGGGGAAATTTTCTTAATTAATGATTAATGTGGAATGGCCCAGCCCACTGTGGGTGGTGCCACCCCTGGGCAGGTGGTCCTTTAAGAGGTATAAGAAAGTTTGCTGAACATGAACCTGGGAACAAGCCAGTAAGCAGCACTCCTCCATGGCCTCTGCCTTAGTTCCTGCCTCCAGGTTCCTGCCTTGATGTTGAGAGCACAGCACAAAGATCCTTGTGTTCACAAATCTCCAGGAAAACCAGGAATGTAAAGCACACAGGATTGTCCTCTCAAAGGAATGGACCTAAAACCTGTTCTTCCACCCAGAGCACGGGGAGTTGGAGGTGACTAACAGATTGGTGATCTGTGTTATCTGTTGGGCCAGGCCATATCAAGCTCCTACAGGCCAGGTCTAGAGGTGACTAATAATCTAAATGACCCATACAGCCAGGGGCTCCCCAAGTTCCCACAGCCAGGACTGGAGATGCCTAATAATTTATATGACCCTTATATTATCTGTATAGCCAGGGGCTCCCCAGCTTCCCACAACCAGGACCAAGGTGGCTAATAACCCATATGACCTCTATGCTATATGTTGACTGAGATCAGAGCAGCTCCTTCCTTGGGCCCTTAAGGTAGTACAGGTATCCTATCTCTAGAATCCATCTTCTTAGAAGAAATGGCTTGTACCCTAAGATAAGTTTTGATATAATTATCTTTTTGTGTGTGTATCAGGGATTATATCACACCAGGGGACTTTTCTTCCAAATTATACTGTGTTTAAAAAGGCTGGCCATAAACTGTCTAGCACCAGACTTCCTGAAGTTTGATCCAGGTTGATGAATCAATCTGAACTGAATTTTCGTTCTCACCTCCTCATGGCTCGATTCCCTGCCTGCTGTGACCACAGGTAGGGTCTTCCTTGCCTTGAGTGCCTGCCTTGGATTCCCTCAAGGATAGACTGTAATCTGTAAGTCAGATAAACCCTTTCTTCCTCAGTTTCATTTTCGTCAGGGTTTTATTACAGCAACAGAAAGCAGGCTAAGTCGTTCCGGCTAGCCTCAAACTCCCTAAGTAGCCAAGGATGACCCTCAGCCTCCCAGTCTTCCTACCTGCAGCTTCCAGGTATAGGGATTAGAGCATGCTCAGAAAATTTTAGCTCTTCCATGAACTGAGAAGGAGAGATATGCTGTGCTGTTAACCTTATCTGAAGGGGACATCATCTAGTTAAAAAGTCAGGGTGGAGATTCGAGGAGGCTCACTGGTGGTGAGGATGGCATCTGAAGGGCTGTGAACAGCTCCTCAGGATAAGGCGGCATGGGGTGGGGGGGAGCATGACACAAAACAAGAAGCGGACCCAGAAGAGACCGTATTTCTTAGCCCCGTTTGGAAAGCTTTTGCACATTTCTCTCTTGTGGTTAATGCTCACAGCCACCTAGTGCAGACTGGAAGATCTAAACTAGATGTAACCAGAGCCTCAGAGGAAGGGCAAAGTGGGAACTTGATACCAGGTGTCCCGACTCCAGTTCCTCCCGACCACAGCATCAACCTACAAGGACCCAACAGCCCATGCATAGAAAGGGCAGGGCACACGTGACTTGAATATGCAGACCAGTCAGCCAGAATTCCAGTACCACGGGTGCCTAAGGAAGGATGTTTTATCTGGGTGTAAAAATGGAAATACAGTTCAGAATCTGAGCCAAGGCCAAATTACCCTGAGAGCTGACAGAGTTCAAACATCAGCTGAAACCCTGGTGTTAGACCGGGCCCCACAGCTTCAGGGCCGTGCAGAAAATGGGGGAAAAAAAACGTTTCTGCGAGAAATAATATGCTTAGCAAATAAAAGTTCGTGAGGAAAGGGCAAAGGAATTTGGGTTCTTTTGAAGAAAACCATCAAAGTTTGCTTATCAAAAACATTCTGGGAGTGAAATGACCAGTTTAGCCTCCATTGTGTTTATCCCCCTCTGGAAGGAGAAGGCAGGACTTACCGAGGCCTGCAAGCAGCCACTTCCCCATGTCTGGGTGTCAGACCAAAGGCCTGTAACAGCAGAATGCTCTCTCATTTCCACTGGCTCTGGTTTCAGTGTGACACATTCTCTTCCAGATTTGTTTATGCATCTCACCTAGGCCAGCCTTGCCTTTGAGACATTTTAATTATACAGAGGCTTAGTTAGGTTACAATTTGATGTTAACACATATTGACTAATGAAAATACTTCTCTCTCTCTCTCTCTCTCTCTCTCTCTCTCTCTTTCTCTCTCTGTGTGTGTGTGTGTGTGTATGTGTGTGTATGTGTGCACACACGCACACACGCGCATATATGCAACTTACAGAGTCAGTTATGTCCACTGTGTGGGTCCTGGGAATTGAACTCAGGACTCCAGGTTTGGCAGGGAGCACCTTTACCTGCTGGTGCCATATCCCAGGCCCTAAGGCCAGTCTTAGAACAGTGATTCTTCACCTTCCTAATGTTGTGACCCTTTAATATAGTTCCTCATGTTGTGGTGATTCCCAACCATGAAAATCACCTCATCGCTTCTTCATAAGTGTAATTTAGCTACTGTTGTGAACGGAAATGGAAATATCTGATATGCAACCCCAAGGGGATGGCGACCCACAGGTTGAGAACCGGTGTTCTAGAACCTCCTGAGCATTTTTTTTTTTTTTTTTTTTTATGGCTTTGTTAAGGAAAAGTCAGCTACAAATTAAAACGAAACCAAAAGAGAGTTTCCAATAAATAAAGCTACAGACAACGGTTGTGGTGGATAATGTAGTGCAGGATAGTGGAAAGTAGTCTTTTTTTTTTTTTTTTCATTAAAAAAACAATGGAAACATTGTTAATACACAAACTTGTCAACTTTCACCCCCAGCAGGGGACGGCAAAAGGGAGCTACCAATGAGCAGATGCTTGCAGAGGAAATGCTGGCTGAGGTTCCAGGAGGCAACAAGAGAGCCAACACTGTTTCCCAGGCTCCAGGCTCCAGGCTCCAGGCTCCAGGCTCCAGGCTCCAGGCTCCAGGCTCCAGGCTCCAGGCTCCAGGCTCCAGGCTCCAGGCTCCAGGCCCTCTGTGGAATTAAATCCGCCTCAAGGACAGGGGCTGTTTTGCGCTTCAGCCCTCACCGAAGGCTACCAGAGAAAAGAGAAGCACAGCAGAGTTCATGTTCACTGTACCCTTCCTCTCCTCTCTCCCACTTTTCTTTCTTTCTATGGCCACCGCACCGTGGTGAGAAACACCCACCTTTTGCTGCCTTGAAAGACTTAGACCTGCAGCCACCAACAACTAACTCACCAAGAGCAACAGCAGAAACTCAGACAGAAAAAAAGGATTTTACTCTCAGGGGTATGCCCCCCCAGCAGGTGGATGGGGAGGTGTATAAAAGCATTTCCTCACCAGGTGTTTGAAAATGAGGGTATCTAGAATGATTCTAAGGATAAAGATCTACCTGAAGGCCTGGTTAAATATCTTTTAAGTGTGTGTGTGTGTGTGTGCACACGCGCGCGCGCACACACACACACACACACACACGTGAGTACTTACACTTTCTGTGGTGCAGAAAAACTGTACAATCTAAGTCAATCTAAAGAAAATAATCACTACCCATGAGTGTACAATCTAAATAACATCACATTTCGTAATTGGATGGATTTCTTTCTAAAAATTTTCTTGTATCTACCCACAGTCATCTAGTCAGTCAATGAATTCTCATTAGGTTCCTGTCAACATTCTATGGGAAACAGACATGCAGTCATCGTAATAAAAATAAAATTATGTAATATAATAGACCATGTTGGGGGCGTGGGAACAGTGAAGGTTGAGGCTGATGATTGGAGCAGTTCTGAGACAGAAGCGGGGGGTGGGGGGGTTGATTTGTAATTTTTTTTTTTTAATTTGGTTTTTCAAGACAGGGTTTCTCCATGTAGTTTTGGTGCCTGTCCTGGATCTCGCTCTGTAGACCAGGCTGGCCTGGAACTCACAGAGATCCACCTGGCTCTGCCTCTGAGTGCTGGGATTAAAGGCGTGCACCACTGCCGCCCGGCTGGAGGTGTATGATTTTTAAATAGAGTCCCCAGGAACCCTCACTGAAAAAGTGTTATTTGTATGAACAGGGAAGTTGGATGGATTTTTTTTTTAACAGACTGCACAATTTACTTTGGTTAGAACATTCTTTTCAACATGCATACTTTTTGTTAAGTATGTTGGAATGTTTCATCCACTCACTGCTTGTTTTTAATCTAATTATGGCGTATTTTAAGGTAAAATATTATGGTGTTGATTAAAATCTGTATATTCATTGCCAAAATTTTGAAAAACACAAAAAAGAAAAAGAAAAATTAAAGATACTAATAATCTCATCCCTGAGAGGTAGTCATGTTTGGGCCACTTTGTCAAAGAATACGTTTTCTTAAAACTGTATGGTATGAAACATCCTGTGCCGTGACATCATTTTTCATTTAATTAGATGCGAACATTTTCCAATTCTGTAGATTTTTAAATTATATTGTTTGCAAGGATACATACTGACCAAGTAGGCTTTTATCACATCATTTGTAACAAATGTCTACTCTTCCCTCTGGGGCCAGCCCCATAAGCTACATCCCACTTTGTAATTGAACCGCCCGACTTCTTACTATTATAACATCTCTTTGTATACGTCCTTGCACACAGAGCCTATTATTCCTTATAAAATAAAGACATCAGACTGTCACAGACGCTACAAATATGTCCTTAGTTGGCTGCCATCACTTCAGTTTTAGCTCGGTTGCTTTTTGACTTAAGGGAATTAAACCTACCCTTTCCTCAAGGGAATATTTTTTACATGTATTTGTGTGTGTGTGTGTGTGTGTGTGTGTGTGTGTGTGTGTGTGTGTGTGTGATGGGACAGGCATGTGTATTTCACAGCTTGTGTATGGAGGTCAGACAGCAGTTGTGGGGGGGGGGGAAGTTCTAGGATTCAAACTCAGGTCAACCGGCATATGCAGCCAGCACTTTACCCACTGAGCCATCTTGCCACATTCGCAACCTGAGGTGCTTTTCTTGCACCTTTTAAGACTCTTTTCCTGGCGGTATTTATTTCGGTCCATGAGGTGACATTTGGTGAGCGACCTTATTTCTTTTGGAATAGTTAATACTTGGTTAACTTTCGCAGGCCTTCCTTTCCTTTGTAACTATCAGTCCAGAAATGATCTGAGTGCTCCCCCAAATCGTCAGCAACAGGGAGGGATAGAGGGCTTTCTATGGCCATCGTCTATTTGGGCATAGGGAACTATGCCTCGTCTGCCAGGAAGTAGACTGAAAAAGAAAACAACTATTTTAAGGAGGAAAGATGAGAATATAGTTTTAGAATTTCAATAATGTATGGTCGGAAAAATCCTAAATGCATAATTCTTATAAATAAATACGTAAGTAATATATAGCCTAGATTGGGCATAATGGTGCACACCCACAACCCTAGCACTTGGGAGGTCAAGGCAGAAGAATCAGAAGTTCAAGGCCATGCCAAGTAAACTAAAGGACGCCTAGAATACAGAGACCTTGTCTAAATAGGGAAAGAAAGAATGACAGACAGAGAGGAAGAAAGAAAGACCAACCTTGAACATCAAAACACCTTTCACAGCTCTGTTAAGAAGTAAACTAAGGCACATTAAAAATCTGAGTATTAGGGCTGGGTGGTGGTGGCATATGTCTTTAATCCCAGCACTCAGGAGGCAGAGCCAGGCGGATCTCCATGAGTTCAAGGCCATCCTGGTCTACAGAGCAAGATCCAGGACAGGCACCAAAACAACACAGAGAAGCCTTGTCTCAAAAAAACAAAACAAAAAACAAACAAACAAAAAATCTGAATATTAGCCAGGCATAGTGGTGTATGCCTGTAATCATAGTATTTAAGAGGCAGTGGCAGGTAAATCTCTGAGTGAGTGCAAGGTCAACCTGGTCTACATAGAGTTCCAGGCCAGCCAAGATGACATAGTGAGACCCTGTCTCCAATAACAATAAAATAATAATAATAATAATAATAATAATAATAATAATAATAATATAGTGACTACTTAAGGAAATGGTGAAACACTGTATCTAAAAGCATCAAATGAGGCAGTCTGCGTCCTCCCAAGTGAAAAAGGGGGAGGCTTAGTGTGCAGTGGGAAGCAAAGCAATTGATTGGTTAAACACAAAGCCACTGCTTTGCTTGTGTGACCGTGGTGGAAAAAACCCAGCACAGTCTGCTGCTCGGTTGGCTCCAAGTTTGGCCATTTGAGTTTCATTTTCTCTTTGATTAGCAGGTTTCAGTTGCTTCTCAGGAAGCCAGGGCTCCTGCCCTGTGTCCAATGGTGCCTGTTTGACAGTTTCAGACGCCCCTTGGGAGTCCGATACACCAGGAGCACAGGCTTCAGGAAGTCTATGTCTCGTTAGGATTTACATGGGACTGACGATGTTCCCTGCTTGGGAAGTATGGAGACTGTGACATGAGCTGCTGACTCTTAGTGGACAGCCAGTGACAAGCCACATGCGCCATTCCATTCAGTGCTCCTCACCAACCTCTAGAAAGGAGGTACAACTTTTTTTAAGTTTAATTTTAATTTACTCTTTAAAATAATTAGAAAAAAGGGCTCTGTCTCCCCTATTATTTAGAGATTTCATTTAGGTCACTTTCCTCTATGTATATATTTTATGAAGCTTCTAATGTATTAGGTTTTTATACTACTCCTCAAATGGCCATTAATTTTAGGGGCCTCTCTATATATTCACTCTCTTCCCCCATTCTCTTCCCCCTTCCCCCTTGGTCCTCCCATTCTAGTCCCCCCCTCTCCTCATCTTTCTATTCTATTTCCCTTTCCCAGGGATCTGTCATCAACCTAGTCCTTCACTTTAATCTACCCTCTGTGTTCTATGGAGTGCAACTTGGTTACCATTGATTTAAAGGCTAATATCCACACATAAGCTAATATATACTATATTTGTCTTTCTGGGTCTGGGATACCTCACTCAGGATGTTTTTTGTTTGTTTGTTTGTTTGTTTGTTTGTTTTTATAATTCCATCCATTTACTTGTGAACTTCATGGTGTCATTTTTTTAAAACAGCTGAGTAATACTCCATGTGCAAATGTACCACATTTTCTTTATCCATTCTTCTGTTGAGGGACATCTAGGTTGTTTCCAATGTCTGGCTATTATGAATAAAGCAGCAGTAAACATCATTGAGCAAGCATCTCTGTGGTAGGATGAAGTATCCTTTGAGTACATGTCCAAGAGTGGTATAGCTGGGTCTTGAGGTGGATTGATTCCCATCTTCCCAAGGAACAGCTTTCCATAGTGTCTGTATAAGTCTGCATTCCCACGAGCAATGGATAAATGTTTCCCTTACTCCACATCCCCATCCACATGAGCCATTGATCTTAGCCACTTTTGACAGGTATAAATGGAATCTCAAAGAAGTTTTGATTTGCATTTCCCTGATGACTAAGGATGTTGAACATCTCTTTAAGTGTTCCTTAGCCATTTCAGTTTCCTCTTTTGAGAATGTTCTATTCAGATCTATACCCCGTTTTTTAAGATTGGATTGTTTTCTTGATATCTATTTTTTTTTTTAGTTCTTTATATATTTTGGATATTAACCCTCTATCAGATACGTAGCTTGGAAAAATATTTTCCCATTTTGTGGGTTGCCACTTTGTCTGAATGACAGTGTCCTTTGCTTTATAGAAGCTTTTAAGTTTCATGAGGTCCTATTTATTAATTGTTGATCTTAATGTCTGCGCTAAAGATGTTCTGTTCAGGAAGTCTTTTCTGTGCCAATGAGTTCAAGGCTATCCCCCACTTTCTCTTCTTCAAGTTCAATGTATCTGGCTTTATGTTGAGATTTTTGATCCATTTGGAGTTGAGTTTTGTACAGGATGATAGGTATGGATCTATTTGCATTCTTCTACATGCAGACATCCAATTTGACCAGCACCATTTGTTGAAGATGCTGCCCTTTTTTTTTCCCAGTATGTATTTCTGCCTTCTTTTTTAAAAAAAAAAATCAGGTATCTATACAGATGTGTGGATTTTTGTCTGGGCCTTCAGTTCAATTCCATTGATCAAAATGTCTAGTTTTATGCCAATACCATGTTTTGTTTTGTTTTTAATCACCACAGCTTTGTAGTCCAACTTGAAAATGGGGTGGTGATATTTCCAGCAGTTCTTTTCTCATTCAGCATGGTTTTAGCTATCCTGGTTTTTTGTGTTTCCATAGGAAGCTGAAAATTGTCCTTTCAAGATCTGCAAAGAATTTCGTTGAATTTTTATGGGGATTATATTGAATCTGTAGATTGCTCTTGGGAAGGGTGTTAATCCTACTGATCCATGAGCATGGGAGAGCCTTCCATCTTCTGAAATCTTCTTGGATTTCTTTCTTCAATGTCTTAAAGGTTTTATCATACAAGTATGTTGCTCACTTGGTTAGAGTTACCACAAGATATTTATATGAATTGAGGCTGTTGTGAAAGGTGTTGTTTGCCTGATTTCTCTCTCAGTTTTTTTTTTTTTTTTTTGTCATTTGTATATAGGAGGGCTGCTGGGTTTTGCTAGTTAATTTTGTATCAGCTACTTTGCTGAAATTGCTTATCAGCTGTAGGAGTTTCCTGGTGGAATATTTAGGGTCACTTATGTATACTACAATATCATTTGTAAACAAAGACTACTTTGTATCCCAATTTGTACCCCCTTGATCTCCTTCAGTTGTCTTACTTCTGTAGCTAAGCCTTGAAGTAGTATACTGAGTAGTCTGGAGAGGAGGCAACCTTGCCTTGTTCCTGATTTTAGTGGAATTACTTTGAGTTCCTCTCCATCTAAGTTTATGTTGGCTATGGCCTTGTTGTAAACTGTCTTTATTATGTTTAGATATGTCCCTTGTATCCCCAATGTCTCTACAACTTCTATCTCAAAGGGGTGTTGGATTTTGTTAAAGACCATTTCTGTACCTAATGAGATGATCATGTGTTTTTGCCTTTTAGTTTGTTTATATGGTAGGCTTCATTTATTGTTTTGTGGTTGAACCATCCCTGCATCTCTGAGATGAAGCCTACTTGATCATGGTTGGTGATCTTTTTGATGTGTTCCTAGATTTGGTTTGCAAGTATTTTATTGAGAATTTTTACATCTATGTTCATTCATAAGGGAAATTGGTCTGTAGTTTTCTTTGTTGGGTCTTTAGGTGATTTGAGTATCAGGATAACTTTGGCCTCATAAAACAAATTGGACAGTGTTCCTTCCATTTCTGTTTTGTGGAATAATTTGAGGAGTATTATCATTAATTCTTCTTTGAAAGTCTTTTAGAATTCTGCCTGTAAACCAACTGGCCCTGGGCTTTGTTTGTTTGTTTTTGATTGGTAGACTTTTAATGACCACTGCTATTTCACTAGGGGTTATGGGTCTGTTTAAATTGCTTATTTGATCTTGATTTAACATAAGTGGTATGTATAAAGAAAATTACTCATTTCTTTTAGATTTTCCAATTTGGTGGAGTACATATTTTTAAAGTATGCCTTATAATTCTCTAGATTTCCTCTATGTCTGTTGTTATGTTCCTCTTTTCATTTCTAGTTTTGTTAATTTGGATACTCTCTCTCTACTTTTTAGTTAATTTGGATGGGTTTTGTCAATCATTGATTTTCTCAAAGAACCATCTCTCTGTTTTATTGAACCTTTGGATTATTTGTTTCTATTTTATTGACTTAATCCCTGAGTTGGATAATTTCTTGCCTATTCCTCTTTGATGTGATTTTTTTCTTCCTTTTTTTTTTCTAGAGCATTCAGATATGCAGTTAGTTAAGTTACTAATTTGAGATTTCTCCAATTTTTTTCACTTTTTAAATGTTTATTAATAAATGTACAATAAGATTGAGAGGAGAACAGTAGTCCTGTTTGAGCCTCATTTCAAATATTTTCATTTTTCTTTATTAAGAAAATTTCTACTCACTCTACATACCACCCATAGATCCCACCTCCTCCCTCCTCCCACCCCCCAGCCCTCCCCCACAAGCCATCCCACATCCCCACATCCCCCAAATCAAGGTCTCCCATGGGGAGTCAGCAGAGCCTGGCACACTGAGCTTAGGCAGGTCCAAGCCTGCTGCACCAAGGCTGCACAAGGTGTCACACCACAGGCACTGGGCTCCCAAAAGCCTGCCCATGCACCAGGAATGGATCCCGATCCCCCTGCCTGGGTGCCCCCCCCCCCAACAGTTTGAGCCAAACAACCATCTTCCATCCAGAGGGCCTAGTCCAGTCCCATTGGGGCTCCACAGCCACTAGTCTACAGTCATGGGCTTCCACAAGTATGGCTGATCTTTTCAGCACCCCATGGCACCTTCTCCAAATTTTTTTAATGCTATAAACTTGTTTCCTAGAATTAACTTCAGTGTATAACAGAAATCTTAAAAGGTCTTATTAATAAAACACTGAAAGATGAGAGACACAGAACAGGCCACAGCCACCTCACCAATTCCTCAGCTGATCCTGCTTCCTCAGAATGGAAGGAAGCCTCTGAGTCCTCATCCAAATGGCTCTCAGCTGAATTGCTGCTAAAAGCCTAAAAGCTTAACCAGGACTAGTTCCTGGTTTTCACACCTTTTATACCTTTCTGCTTCCTGCGATCACTGCCTGGGATTAACGGCGTGAGTCACCATGCCTGGCTGTTTTCAGTGTGGCTTTGAACTCACAGAGATCCAGACGGATCTCTGCCCTTGGAGTGCTAGAATTAAAGGCGTGTGTGCCACCATTTTCTAGCCTCTGTATCTAGTGGCTTTTCTGTTCTCTGATCCCAGATAAATTTATTAGGGTGCAATATATTGTGGAACACAATATCACCACATCATTGTGTCCCATAAGTTTGAGTATGTTGTATTTTAAATTTCATTCAACTTTTAAAAGTTTTAAATTCTGTGTTGACCTATTTTTTAATTTAGTAGTTAGTTGTTGAGTTTCCATGAGTTTATAAGCTTTCTGGTGTTTCTGTTGTTGTTGATATCCAGTTTAAATCCATGGTGGTCAGATAGGATCCAAGGAGTTACTTCAGTTTTCTTATATCTGTTGAGACTTACTTTGTGTCTAAGTATGTAGTCAATTTTGGAGAAAGTTTATGAGATGCAGAAAAGAAGGTATATTGTTTTGTGTTTAGGTGAAATGTTCTGTAAATATCTCTTAGGCCCATTTTGTTTATGATGTGAGTTAGCTCCAGCATTTCTGTTTAGTTTTGTC
Source organism: Onychomys torridus (assembly GCF_903995425.1). Lineage (NCBI taxonomy): Eukaryota > Metazoa > Chordata > Mammalia > Rodentia > Cricetidae > Onychomys > Onychomys torridus. The sequence goes on from NC_050455.1 coordinate 42,185,066, forward strand.
TGGGTAACCAACAGTGGTTAGAATGGGGTACTGCAGCCTCCCACTGTCATGTACAAGGGTCCATATGTGATGTAAGCTGTAGTCTTGTTTCTTTTATGAATTTGGATGCCCTTGTGTTTGGTGCACAGATGTTAAGAACTGCAGTGTCCTCTTGGTGGGTTTTCCCTTTGATGAGTATGCAGTGTCCTTCCCTATCTCTTCTGATTAGTTTGGGTTTGAAATTGATTTTATCAGATATTAAAATAGCTATACTCACTTCTTAGGGCCATTTGCCTGGAATATCTTTTTCTTTTCTTTTATCCTGAGGTGATGTTTGTCCTTGATGTTAAGGTGTGTTTCTTGGATACAGCAGAAGGCTGGGTCATGTTTTCACATCCATTCTGTTAGTCTGTCTGTGTCTTCTTATTGGAGGATTGAGACCAATGATTTTGAGAGACATCAATGAATCGTTTGTTGATTCTTGTTATTTTGTTGTTGCTTGTGTGTGTGTGTGTGTGTGTGTGTGTGTGTGTGTGTGTGTGTACTTCCTTTCTTTTGATTTTCTGATGCGGGATTATTTATTCCTGTGTTTTCTTGGGTGTGGTTGACCTCTTTACATTGGAGTTTTCCTTCTTTCCTTCTATAGGAATAGATTTGTAGATAGATACTGCTTAAGTTTGGTTTTAGCATAGAATGTCTCTATCTAGGCTGACATTATGATATGCAGCACATCTGTCCAGGCCCTTCTGGCTTTTAAAGTCTTCATTGAAAAGTCAGGTGGAATTCTATTAGGTCTGCCTTTGTATGTTACTTGACCTTTTCCCCTTGCAGCTTTTAACAGTCTTTTCTTGTTCTGTATTTTTAGTGTTTTGATTATTATGTGCAAGGATGTAATTTTTCTCTGAATTTGTCAAATGTTCATGGACTAGACATTGTTGATGTATTTATTCATATTGTACTTATTGTATATTGTTTTTCTTATATTAGTTATAACCTTTTATTTTAGACAAAAATGGGAAAATGTGATATTTTGTTTGTGCTCTAACAAATAAAGCTTGCCTGAAGGACAGAGGGTGGAGCTAGCCATTAGTTAACCATAGCGGTCTGGAGGTCTGTACAGAAAGGATACAGGAAGTAATATGGCTGGGCAGAGAGAATATAAAGTAGGTGGAGACAGGAGCTTGGCTCCTTTTCTGTCTGAGGAGTCGGAGAGGTAAGAGGTGACTTTGCTCCTTTACTTCTCTGATCTTTCAGCATTTAACCTGATATCTGACTCCAGGATTTTATTATTAAGACCAGTTAGAATTCACTCTATACAAGGGGAATTTCTTTTCTGGTCCAGGCTATTTGTTGTTCTGTGTGCTTTGTGTACTGTGATAGGCATCTCTTTCTTTAGGTTAGGAAAATTTGATTCCATGATTTTGTCGAAAATATCTTCTGTGCCTTTGACTTGGGTCTGTTTCTTTTCCTTTATTCCCGTTCTTAGATTTGGTCTTTTCATAGTGTCCCAGATTTCCTGGATATTTGTGACAGATTTTCTTTTTTAGATTTATTATTTCATTTGACTAATGAATAATCCATTTCTTCTATTGTATCTTCAATGCCTGAAATTCTCTCTTCCATTTCTTGTATTCTGTTGGTGAGGCTTGCCTATGAGGTTCCTGTTTGAGTTCCTAAATTTTTCATTTCCAGACTTCTCTCAGTTTGGGTTTCTTATTGATTCTGTTTTCTACATTCATGTCTTGAACTGTTTTCTTCATTTCTTGCACTGTTTGTTGGTGTTTTCAGAGCTCTCTTTAAGGGATTGATTCATTTCCTCTTTCAGGACCACTATCATATTCATACATGCTGTTTTAAGGCCCTTTCCTTGTGCCTCAGCTATGTTGGAATATTCAGGGCCTGCTGTGGTAGGGTTGCTGAGCTCTAGCTTAGATGTTATGCCCTGGCTGTGATTGATTCTGTTTTTACGATGGTGTCTAAGTATCTGGATTTGGAAAGATTGCAATTCTAGGTGCTGATATCTGATTTTGGGGTGTGTGTGTGTGTGTGTGTGTGTGTGTGTGTGTGTGTGTGTGTTTAATTGTTCCTTGGTTTCTGTTTCCTCTCTGGTTCTTAGGAGGGTGTGGTGGCTATGTGTTGCTTCATAAAGAATTCTTGTGGGATCCTGCTAAGTGTGGCCACTGGTGGGTTCTGCTTAAAATGTGTTTTTAGCTACCAGGAGCTGACACTTAAGAATGAGGATGGGCTAGGAGTGAGGAGGAAAGCAGGGCGCTCCAACATGATCTGCTTAGTTTCCTGGGAATGGGGCAGAGAGTGAGGAGTGGCCTCAACGGGGAGTCTGCTACTGAGTTAGGGATGGGATTGGGGACTGGATATAAAGGCGAGCAGGGAGAGCAAGATCTGAAGGTTGACTTTGCTGGCCTGCTGGCTTCTCTGGCAGGCATGGCTGACCAGTGCCTGGGAGATACCTGCTAGAGTTGGGGGCTGGGATACCAGATGAATGGGAAGGAAGATTGATGGAAAAGACATGCACAATCCCTTGGAGAAGGAGGCAGAGAAGGAGTGGAGGCCACAGCAGGTGATCTGCTGCAGAGCCGGGCATGAGACCTGGGGATTGGATTTGGAGCAGAGGAGGAAGAGGTGAAGACCTGCAGTTAGCCAACCTGCTTCCCTGGCCAGAGTGTGGACGGAGCTGGCTACTCTCACTCCCTCCTCTAACGATGAGAAAATAGACACTTGGAAAGTAGGAAGAAACTTGGGGAAGAGGAGATTTCTCAACGTTTTCTCAACAGAATTCAGCCAACGTAAAAGTAAAAATGAGATTAGGAGCAAAATCCCTAATCAGAGCTATCATGCTAACTCCAACTTCTTCATGGGCATTATTTAAAATATTTAACTGGGTTAAACTACAGCTGATGGTGATACCTGAATACTTGGTCATGGCTTATGTTTTCTGCAGCAACTGTACCTGACACAGTTGGTGTTTACCGCATGACCCTTGGAAGAAGGCCCAAGCTGAGTCACTACCACCTGGAGAGGTGAGAAAGAAAGGGTTACTAAGTGGTCAAGCCTCAGAATTGAGACTTAAAACGGGGCTTCAAGCTCCACCATCCACTCTTCCTGGCCCAGTAAACATTTAGAGATTTCCCTCTGGGAACAGACGTCCTGCACTCCCCAAGGTCCTTGTCATTGCTACTGTTGTGGTCTGATCACCCTTGACCTTTTCAGGGTGCTACATCCTAGATTATTCCTGTAATGACCTTGGCTACCTGGTATTTTACTGGACATATTAAATGGGAAATGCTCTCCATGTTCTTTCATCAAGTCCAGATTTTAGTGAATGAGTTACACAGCTGTAAAGTTTTATGCTTTGTCTTGAACTCAAGCGTAAGATTATATTGTGTTATGTTAGCCATATCTGAATACATCATCAGAACTGCAAAATCAGTTTTGGAATTGCACACATTTATATATAAAAAAAATTGGCTTTACTTGAGGCTGGGAGATGGCCCAGTGGTTATGAGGGTGTAGTGATCTTGCAGAAGGTCCAATTTAGGTTCCTCACACTCACACTGCAGTTCCAGAAGATCTGATCCCCTCTCCCGGCCTCCTCAGGTACCTGCACACATGGCATTCATACATTCATACAGACATACTCATATGCACATAAATAAAAATAAATCTGGGACTGGAGAGATGGCTCAGAGGTTAAGAGAGCCGGCTGCTCTTCCAAAGGTCCTGAGTTCAATTCCCAGCACCCACATGATGGCTCACAACCATCTGTAATGAGATCTGGTGCCCTCTTCTGGTGTACATAATAAACAAACAAATAAATAAATAAATCTTTTTTAAAATATATAAATAAATAAATCTTAAAAGTATTTTCATTTGGTTTAGGGAAATATAAAAATTTCATTAGTACCGTAAAGACAGTGTCTGGGACTCTGCTGGAGGGGAAAGTTTCTCTGTCACTCTTAAACTGCCCAGTTGCTGCCTCTTCTGGGCTTCCTGTGGGTGCTTCTCTCCCCTGAGCAACCCTGTCACAGTTTCAGGCTCCACTGTAGCCTGGCTCCCACAGTGTGCTCAGGAGGTAGCTAATTGCTCACACTTCTATGTAGGTTGCAATCTCCTTCAGAGTAAGATTTGTTTCTTATTCCTCTCACTGTATCTAGCTGATTGCCTGGCCCAAAACTTAATAAGAGATCATCAGCAAAGGCTGTAACTGGATATTTCAAAGGGCATTAGTGGTTTACATTATATATATATATATGTATATATATATATATATATATATATATATATATATATATATGCCAGGCCAGAATGCAAATCTACCTTGATGCTAAATATAAAATGATGTAAGTGATTTTTTAATATCACTGAAAGCAGAATATTAAATATGTTCTGACAGAAGCAGGATATGTGTTATAACATAAGAAGTTTCTGGGGGAAAAAATGGTTAAATCCAGGCCTGGTGAGTCACACCTGCAATTTCAGCACTTGACAGTGGAGGTAGGAGGATCAGGAGTCTCAGGGCATCCTTGGCTGTATCGTCAATTTAAGTTGAGCACCGGCTATATGAGAACCCTCTCTCAAAAAGTATGACTATCAGGCTGACAAGGTGGCTCACATGCTTGATGACTTGATGAACCCTGGTACCCATGTGGTAGAGAAAGTCAACTTCTACATGTCCTTTGACTTCTACGTGTGTGCTGTCATGGTGATATTTTATTTGTGCTGAAATATGCTTTTATTTGTATGTTAATAAAGTTGCCTGGGGGTCAGAGCTAAGAGCAAGCCATTTAGCAGAAGTCTGGTAGTAGTAGCACACACCCTTAATCTGATCACATGGCAGGCAAAAATCTCTGTGTGTTCAAGGACACAGCCAGCATGGAGACACATGCCTTTAATCCCAGTACCAACCATAGATACCTGGAGGTCTGTATAAACAGGCAGTGATGAAGAAGTCATGTGGTTGGGTTTAGAACCAATGAGAAGGCAGAACAGAAAGGCAATGAAAAGATAGGATGCAGGAAGAAGGTCTCTCTCTCAGGGGAAGGACGGCAGCTTGTGGTAAGATAAAGTGGTCTTAGCTCTTGGCTACTGCTCTGTTCTCTGGGCTTTTAACTCTTCATTTGGCTCTGTATTTCTTATTTAATAAGACTGTTTAGAATTGCATCTACATGCTGTGGCATACATGTGTTACATCCCCACTAAATAAATCAAATGTTATTAAATTTTACCTCACATGTTTTTCTCCTAATAATATTATTTCAAGATTTTCTAATTCCAAGGTCAATAGCAAAGAATTCAGTGAGTGGCAGGGTAATCTACATGTGTATTTGGTTGTATGATTGATTGGTAATGCACACATAAATCTGATTAAAAGAACAAAGCCATTTACATAATTTCCATGGATTTTCCCATTTGATAACCTCAGTAAAATACCACAACTCAAAGTATGTGTGATCTCAGATTTATGCCTTTAGATTCCAGAATGAAGTCCTTTCTGAAATGTGTGTTTTATCACAGCATTTTAGAATCTGAAAAATACCTAAATGATTATGGCATTCAAACTACAAAATGTCATTATCTATCTACAAATGGCATCACAGGAAAATATAAAAGTACAGCCATACAGTGTGGTTAAGATTCTTTCCCATCCTGCAGGAAATGTCAATTTTCGAGTGTTCTTCAGAAGCTGTCTATATGTGAATGCACATTTATCCTATTTGGCAATACCCAAGCAGACAAGCCAGGAAACTATAGTGGTTTCCAGGAAACCTTGGAAGTTATTTTATAATGATATCTAGACCTATTGCTATCCAGATGTGGCATTTGATTAATGGTTAATAATAACCAATCTTTGTCACCCAGATCTATGAAAGGTAACACTGGACTCCTTTTGTTTTGTTTTCACTTTTAATCACTAAAAATAAAGTTGGAGACTCTTTGGTGGCACTCTTTAACCTTCCACCCTCTTCCTTTTCCTTTCTGTCCATTCTCCATGTCTGTTTATATTCCTCTTTAAAAAAAAAAATACAGGCATTAGGCATTCAGAAGAAGAAGAAGGAGGAGGAGGAGGAGGAGGAGGAGGAGGAGGAGGAGGAGAAGAAGAAGAAGAAGAAGAAGAAGAAGAAGAAGAAGAAGAAGAAGAAGAAGAAGAAGGGGTCAAGATCATGATGGGGAAAGCCACAGAGACAGCTGACTGGTTTCATTTGGAGCTCACTGACCCTGGATTGACAGCTCGGGAACCTGCATGGGACCGAACTAGGCACGCTGAATGTGGGTGACAGTTGTGTGGCTTGATCTGTTAGTGGGGTCCCTGGCAGCAGGACCAGGACTTATCCCAGGTGCATGAACTGGCTTTTTGGAGCCCATTCCCTGTGGTGGGATACCTTGCTCAGCCTTGATACAATGGGGAGGGGCTGGGCTCTCCTTCAATTTGGTATGCCAGACTTTGTTGACTACCATGGGAGGCCTTACCCACTCTGAGGAGTGGATGGGGGTAGAGCCGGAGGAAGGTGAGGAGGTGGGAGAAGGGGAAGGAGGGGGAACTGGGGTTGATATGTAAAATGAAAAAAAATTTTAATAAAAAAACATATTTAAAAAATATATGTGTGCGCGCCAGGAACCTGCATCATTGCTGTAGGTATACTGGGTTCCCTAATGAGACTGTAGGTGGTTTATGAGGCTGTCTCTACACAGAGATCAGCACCAGTCCACTTTGTTCTTCTGAGTGTAAAGGGCATTGGGATGTAACATTACTCATCAATCTCCACAACCAGTTCCCTCTCAACTGCCGAGGCAGCCACGCCCTTCCTCACTCTGCTTCCTTATGCAGCTCCGTGACAACAGGTTCTCCCTGTTCAGGAGGACCCTTCTTCTGTTCTTCCATCTGAGATGCTGAGTAGCCTCACTCTTTGTAAATCCACTCCCTGGGCCCATTTTCATTTTTTTTCCCCTATCACTTCTTGCACTGTGCTCTGTGAAATCTTGTACTCTCTACAACCTGGCCAGGTGTCAGAACTGACTAGTCACTTCTGATTATTGAAAATTTCAATTCCATCCAGTTTAAACCTTAGCTTTTATACTTTGTGATCCTTTAGAACATAATTTACAGGGCTGGAGAGATGGCTCAGAGGTTAAGAGCACTGGCTCCTCTTCTGGAGGTCCTGAGTTCAATTCCCAACACCCACATGGTGGCTCACAATCATCTGTAATGGGATCTGATGCTCTCTTCTGCTATGCAGACAGAGCACTCATAGATGTAAAATACATATGTAAATAAATCTAAAAAAATAAATAAATGAAAGCAAGGTAAAGATTCTGAGACTTAAAAAAAAGAATGTAATTTTCACACAGTAAGATCCACAAATATTAGGATGAGAACTCAATTCATTTGTACATAGGCAGACCTGTCAATCAAAGCAGAAGTCCCCTGTGTCCCTCTCCAGTATTCATGGCCTGCTCTCTCAGAATGAAAACACTGTTCTCGTTTCTGTCAGGGATTGCCTTTGCCTGTTCTTGAATTTCATGTAAACAGGGGTATGATGTGTTCTGTATTAATATTTGGCTCATTGCGCAGGCCACCATGTTGTTGAAATTCATCTATGGTGTTTCACATATCAGTAGTTCACCCTTCTTATTACTGTTGAGTGATAGACTTTCATCTATCAGACGTTCAGCCTGGAGCGGTCACAATCTGTCCACTCTCCTGCAGGCAGTGGGTTGATATTTCTTTTCTAGCAGTTGCGAATCGAGCTTCCATGATCTCTGGCACATCTTCCCGTGAACATCTGCATCCAATTGTATGGAGAAGGTGAAGCTGAAGAGCCATAGGATAATGTATCTTTTCCTTTGCTAGAAACTGCTAAGCACTCCTGGAAAGTGTTCTCCAGTGTCCACTCCTTCCCAGCAGCAGCACGTGTGGACTTTAGCGCCACGTTCACGTCAACACGCCAAGAATCAGTCATCATATCACTCACTGCAGATGGATAGCTACGTAACCTTTCAACCATTGGGTCCTTTTTAGTGAACAGAGAAAACAGTAAATGGCTCATGCTGAGAGTTGCTTCCACCTGCTCAGAAGAGCTCTAGAGGGATGCTCTAGAATCAAAACATACTCATTTTCCTTTAAAGATTGCAGAACCCGTATTTAAGTGGGACATGGGTGTGAGAAGTAGACTGTGTTCTCCTGCCCTGGGATTGTGTTTGTGTGTGTGTATGGGGGTGTTGGGGAGGCTGTTGTGATTTCTTCAACATGGCTGCTCATTGATGTGTTGTCTGTCTCGGGTCCCAGGCAACTCTTTCCTGGACTATGTGGGGTTTGGTGAGGGACAGAGAGTAAGGAATCTGTGGAGTCCCACTCAGTCTCGATCTCTGATGTGCAGTACCCACCCCTAACTTGACTTCCTCAATCCTCTTCCCTGTGTCATCATGGACTTGGTGGTTTCCAGGCAGCTGACTGCAGTTTACAGTCCTCCATGGCTTCCCTAGACACTGGGTTCCACAGCTGCATGCTGCTCACTGCTCTAACTAACCCTGCCACCTCTTACCACATCTCTCTTGCGCTTCTCAGTAGGCTGCAAGATGTCTAAAGCCTTCCGGGATGTTCAGGGTAACGAGATAAATGTTTAAGTATCCTCACAGCATCTCAACTTTCTGCGAAATCTCCTCAAATACCTTCACTTCAAGATTCCCAATCATAGAGGGAAGAGAGAGAAAATAAAAGCCCTAGCCAGTGGTTCTTAACCTGTGGGTCATGACCCCTTTAAGATCATTGGAAATATCAGAAATTTGCATTATGATTCATAACAGCAGCAAAATCACAGTTTTGAAGTAGCAATGAAAATAGTTTTATGGTTGGGGTGTCACCACAACATGAGGAACTGTACTAAAGGGTTGCACTGGTCTAGACTTTTCCCCAGGTTAATTGCTCTGTGCTCGCTAGTCTTCCTTCTTATCTTTCCAATATTCTTACACAGAATGCCTGAGTTAGGTGCTGTTGGGCAGCCCTGATCATAAGTATTAATTCCTGTGTGATGGAACCAGTTATGGTTTGGGATTTTAGGGTAACTGGTATGGCATGGCCTCTGGTCCAGTACTTCTATTTATACATAGCAGGCCTCTGGGTAGTTTCTAAAATGTAAACTTAGATTAAGGAAACCCCAGGTGCTGGGAAAGAATATTCTCAGTGTCACACAAAGGAGCACATGAACTAAGAGAAAGTAATCCTACAAGGCAATTTCCTTTTTCAAACCAGTCTAGTAAATACCGATCTGGGCTCAGGTGGGAGCTTTTCAAGGCCTCAAGTCTTAGTTTTCCAGACACAATCTTTCCCTTGAAACTCCATGGTGCCCCTGGTCTCTCGTTACCATCCATGATACCATTCTGAAGACCCCTCGGGTTTCAGGAACTGTGTGCCAGTAAAGGGAGACAAGACTAAGACCTTCTCTGCTCCTGTCGTCTTAACAGGGGTGGCCAGCTCACTGTGGGTTTGCGTTGCATTTCCTCAATGACCTGTCTTGTTTTTTCAGCCATTTACCTAATCACTGTGGAGCGAGACCTCCTTAAGCCCCTCGCCCATTTGAAAATTGGGTGGTTATATGATTGTTGCTAAGCTGTGGGAATTTGTATGTATTCTGGATATTCTGATCTATGACTTACAAACATTTTTCCCATCCTGTATTTTATCTGAATCATATCCCATACAAAGGAGTTTCTCTGTGTTGAGTCTAACTTAGAATCTATTATTTTCTTTGTTGCCTTTGTTTTCAAATCATATTCAAGAAATTGTTGCCAAGCCCAATGTTGTAAATATTTCTTATATGTCGTCTTTTAGGAGTTTTATAATTTTAGGTGTTACATTTGGTCATTGGTGCAGTTTGAGTTAATTTTTTGAGTATATTGAAAGTGAGAGTCCAGCTTCCTTCTTAGGCTTGGTGTTGCTCAGCTTACCCTGCACTGTGTACGGCAAAGCCTCCTTCCCCTACAAAGACACCAATCACCTATTTCTGTTTCCCAGACCTACTCCATATGCTGTGCTGAGCCATATGTATTAGGCTTTATTTCTGGATTCTATACCCCACACTCTACTTCATATGCTGCACACATTTGCTTCGAGGTACCTTTTGGAATCAGACATATAGAACTCCAGTTGGTTCTCTTTGGAGGATTATTTTTATTCTTTATTGTCTCTTGAAGGTTGAGGTTGGAACTTGATATCCACTGTGGTAGTCCTGAGAGGTGTGGTCTTTGGGAGGCAACTACACAAGAGGGCAAAGCCTGAAGTGATGGGAGAAGCCCCTTATGAAATCACTCAAAAACAGCATTTTCCCATTCCATCATCTGAAGACACAGCAAGGACCCGCTCTGAAGGACCATCATCAAGGCACCATCTTGAGAGCAGAGAGAACGCTGCCTTCATTGGACACCAAAATCTACTAGTGCCTTGACTTTGAATTTCCTATGCTCTAGATCTATGAGAGATAGGTTTCTATTTCTGATTTTTTTGTTGCGGCAGGCAGCATGAATGCTAAGGGCTCTTTGAAATCCCACATGAACTTTAAACATCTTTTCTCAGAAAACAAAATAGGTTTTGACAGATATTGCGTTAAATTTGTAGATCTCTTTGGGCAGCATTAGATTCTAAATAATTCCAAGTGTCTCAATCCATAACCATGGAATTTTTCAGTTCTCTGTTTATTGGCTTCTTCAGTTTCTTTCAGCACCTCGTATTTTCAGTGTACACATCTTTATTTCTGCATTAGTTACTTTTTTGTTTTGTTTTGGTCTTTCGAGACAGGGTTTCTCTGTGTAGTTTTGGTGCCTGTTCTGGATCTCGGTCTGTAGACCCAGGCTGGCCTCGAACTCACAGAGATCCGCCTGGCTCTGCCTCCCAGGTGCTGGGATTAAAGGCGTGCGCCACCACCGCCCGGCTCTTTTTTCATTGCTGTAACAAAATGCCTGTTAAAAAACAACTTAAGGGGAAAAGGATTGATTTTGGCTTATGGTTTAAGAGAGGAAGAACATGGCAGACTCCACAGCCAAAGGAGCATGTAGATGGGTTCCTCGTGCCTAGGAAGACCAGGAAGCAGAGAACAGGATGTGCTGACATTCTTTCTCCTTTAGGAAAGTTAGGGACCCAGCCCATTAAATAGTGCTACCTACATTCAGGATGGGTTGGTCTTCCCTTCTCAGTTAAAACACCCTGGAACCACTCTCCCTGACATCCCCAGGGCTGTGTCTCCTAGGTGATTCCAAGTCCATCCAGGAACTACCCTCCCAGATATCCCCAGGGCTGTATCTCCTAGGTGATTCCAAGTCCATCTAGGAACTACCCTCCCAGACTCCAAGTCCATCTAGGAACTACCCTCCCAGACATCCCCAGGGCTGTGTCTCCTAGGTGATTCCAAGTCCATCCAGGAACTACCCTCCCAGATATCCCCAGGGCTGTGTCTCCTAGGTGATTCCAAGTCTATTCAATTGGCAATAAATTTTAACCATCACAGTCTTCTTGGTTAATTTTATGCCTCTCATATGCTTCTGAAGCTACTGTAAGAGAATTTTTTAAATTTCTTTTTCAGATCATATCCTAGAGTATTGAAATGATTTTTGTTTATTTGCTTTGCTTTCTTGAGACAGGGCCTCACTCTATGGCCCAGTCTGGTATGGAATTAATTATGTAGACAATGTTGGCCCTCCAACTTGACAATTCTCCTGACTTAGCCAGGAGAGAATTTATGTTGGGGTAGTTCCCCTCTATCTTCATTATTTTATTTTATTTAGATTTATAATTTATTTCACTCTATGTGTATGAGCATTTTGCCTGCATGTATGTACATGCGCCATATGCAGGACTGGTGACCTCAGAGGTCAGAAGATGGTGTTAGAACCTCAGGAACTGGAGCTACCATGTAGGTGCTAGGAAATTAACCCGGGTCCTCTGTGAGAACAACAAGCATTCTCAACTACTGAACCTTCTCTCCAGCCTGCCCCTTCTTCCTTTCCTTTCCTTCCAAAAGAAGCTTACATATTTATTTTATTCTACGTGTATGTGAGCCTGAGTACATGTATGTGTACCACCTTCATGCAGGTGCCTACAGGGGTAAGGACAGGGTGTCAGGTCCACTTGAACTGGAGTTCCAGGTGGTTGTGAGCTGCCTGCTGTGGGTGCTGGGAACTGATCCTGTGTCCTCTTCAAGAGCAGCACGTGCCCTTAATGACTGAGGCATTTCTCCAGCCCCAAATGTGTACTTTTCTTTCTTTCTCTCTTTCTTTTTTTCTTTCCTTCCTTCCTTCCTTCTTTCTTTCCTTCCTTCCTTCTTTCTTTCTTTTTTCTTTCTTTCTTTCTTTCTCTCTCTCTCTCTTTCTTTCTTTTTTCAGAACTGAGGAAACCCAGAGCTTTGCTTTATTTACCACTGAGCTAAATCCCCAACCCTACGTTTCTTATAGTGGCCCTTTTGTTTGGCTTTGGAGTCAGGTTAATGTGATGTAGAGTGACTTTGGAAGTTTTCTCTCTTCTTCAATGATTTCAAGGAGTCTGAAGGAGATTGTGTCACTTTGAAAGACAGCTGGTGTAGCTCACAAGAGAAGCTGTCTTCCGGCCCTGCGTTTTCCTCGTTGGCTTGTTTTCCACTGCTGACCTAACCTCACTCTTATCTGCTCTTTCCAGGTTTTCTGTTTCTTCATGATTCAGTTTTTGCAGGTTGTGTGTTTCTAGGACTCCGCTCATTCCATCTACGTTAACCAACTTTCTGGGCATATAATTGTGCACAGTATTCTCTTATAATTCTCCTCACTTTTGCAAAATGTTTCTCTTTTGCTAATCAAACTAGCTAAAGACCTGAGTTTTGTCTAACTTTAAAAAAAAATATTTATTTCCTCCCACTTCCTCCCAGACAGGGTCTTATTATGTTACCCTAGATGGCATGAAATTCTCTATGTCGATCAAGCTAGCCTTGAACTCAAGAGATCCACCTGCCCCTGCTTTCCAAGTGCTGGGATTAATGATAAGCACCACCACACCGGATATTTTCCTATTCTTTACTGCATTCCATATGACAGCTTTAGAAGCACCTAGATTAGTAACTCATGTGTCTAGGTCTCTCTGTCATTTCCAGGAATGATTAGATCATGAGGGCTCTGACTTAATAGAGGGTTGTTTTGTTTGTTTGTTTGTTTGTTTGTTTTTTGATTGATTGATTGATTACGTATACATTGCTCTGGCTGCATGTATGACTGCAGGCCAGAAGAGGGCGCCAGATAGCATTACAGATGGTTGTGAGCCATCATGTGGTTGCTGGGAATTGAACTCAGGACCTCTGGAAGAGCAGCCAGTGCTCTTAGCCACCAAGCCACCTCTCCAGCCCCCATAATGGAGGGTTTTTAAAGTTTGTGGGATTCACAATTGGAATAGATAGTGGGAGGTTGTGGAACTGTGCACACCAGCGCCTATGTTGGGGAAGTAGGCCAGTGACAGGCATGTACTCAGAGGCTACATCTTGCCCTGACCACTTCCTGTCACTGCTCCTCTTTGCTCTTTGGTCCCATGAGTAAAGAACCTTTGACTACACACTCTCAACACTATGGTGTCTTTGCCTCATCACAGGCCTAATGGCACCAAGAGCTATGTACGAGCTGAAATCCTGAACCTGAGAACCCAAATACTCACTCCCTTTAAGTTGCTTAGTATTTGGTCACAGTACATCAGACAACTCAGCAAACTCAACTCAAAGCTCCCATTTCCATCACTTCCTTCCTCCTGCTGGATTTGAACTCATGCTCTCCTTTTCTAACTCCATAGGTGTACGTTTGTCAGGTTGAGATCTTCATCCATTTATCCTTTTGCCCTGGGCTCGAGCCCAGGGCCTCACACAGGCCTCGCAGAAGCTTGCCCACTGAGCTGTCTCCCCAGCCTAAAGTGTTCATTCTTTTCTCAATGTGAGTACTCACTGCTGTGCATCTTCCTCTCGACACTTCTATCACTAAGAGTTGGTGCATACGGTCTCCGCCCTCCTTTCTCTCAAAATAGTGGTTACTATCTCCTGTGAGTCTTTGACCAATTTTCACATGGTATGCAACTTCTATTTTTCATTTTGTTCTGTTATTGAAAAAGACACTTTCAGGCCTGAGAAATGTCTCAGTGATTAAAAGCCCTGACTGCTCTTCCAGTCAACTCCCACTATCACCATGGTGACTAACAACCATCTGTAACTCCAATTCCAGGGGATCCCACACCTTTTGGCCTTGGTGGGCACCAGGCACACATGTGGTACACAAACATACATGCAGACAAAACACCCATACATATTGCCTTAGCTACTTTTCAATAGCCATGACAAAAAACTCTGTGACCAAGGAAATTCATAAAAGAAAGCATTTAATTTGGGGCTCATGTTTCCAGGGGCAGTAGAGTCCATGACCATCATGGTGTGGGGAGCTTGGCAGTAGGCAGGCAGACATGGCACTGGAGCAGTAGCTGAGAGCTTTACATCTGATCCACAAGCATGAGCAGAGAGGAAGAGAGAGCTAACTGGGAATGGGGTGAGCTTTTGAAACCTCAAAGTTGCATCTGCACCCCACTGACACCCCTCCCAATCTCTCCCTAACAGTCCCACCAACTGGGGACCAAGCATTCAAACATAAGAGCCTGTGGGGTGCCGTTCTCATTGAGACCACACACACATAAAGAAAACAACGTTATTTTATATGATTTCAATCTTTTAAATTTATTGAGAAAAAAATGGAAAAGGCTAGAGAGATGCTCAGTGGTTAAGATACTGCTCTCCAGGGTTCAGTTCCCAGGACCCATGCTGAGCCGCTCACACTGACCAGTAACTCCAGCTCCAGGGGATGTAACACACTCTTCTGGCCTCTGAGGGCACTGTACTCACATGGGTGCATGTACATATGCACATGTGTATTCACATAAGTAAAAATGTAAACATGAAAATTATTTAGATGTATTTTGTGGTCTAGTATGTACTCTATCTTACATATTGCTCCTTGTGCCCTTGAAAAATCTGTCACCTGCTTTTGTTGGATTGAAAAAGGATTAAAGAAAACCATAGTGTATGTGTGTGTGTGTGTGTGTGTGTGTGTGTGTGTGTGTGTGTGTATGTGTGTTCGGCAGTGCAGTTGCGGAAGTCAGAGCACAACCTGTCAGTTTTCTCCCTCCACCATGTGGGTACCAGGATCAAACGCAGGTCTCCAGGCTCGTAACAGGCATTTTTATTTCCATCCCTAAATGGAACATTTTTGATTTATCTGCTAAGTCTATTTGTCTACAATGCCTTTCAGATCAGTTATTTTCTTATTGATTATCTACTTGTTCATCCATTCATTATCAAAAGTGGGGCTACTGAAGTCTGCTCTCATTATTATTGCCTTTCACTTCTTCCTTGAATTCTGTCAAAGTTTCTTCATGTATTTAGGGCCCTTAGTGTTTGGTGCATATGTTTATAAATTTGTTCTTGGTGTTTGGGGGCATTGTTTTGTTTTGTGCATCTGTGTGTGCATGCGTGTGTGTGTGTGTGTGTGTGTGTGTGTGTGTGTGTGTGTGTGTGTGTGTGTGTAGTGTGTGTGTGTGTGTGTGTGTGTGTGTGTGTGTGTGTGTGTGTGTTACTGGAGAGAGAAGCAGAGCAGTCACTACAAAGACTTCTTACCTCTAGGAATCCTCAGACTGAAAAAAGGGTGAGCTTCTGTCTCCTCCCACCTTATATTCCTGTCTCCATCTCCCTAGAGCCGGGATTAAAGGTGTGCACCATCACCACCCCGCTCTGTTTCTTGGTGTTGGAGCCTCTTCCCTGGAGAAGACCATTTTCCCACTCTCAGCATTCACCAGTTGTCCATAGTTATTTGACTAGGAAATCACAAATGATGTCCTCAGATGTCTACTTAAACAGACAACAGTGTGGAGGTGTTCCTTCTAATGAATTTTGAGGTCTTACATTTTTTTAATTAAGAAATTTTTATTCATTTTACATACCAATCACAGATCCCCCTCTCTTTCCTCCTCCCCCCCCCCCCAAGCCTTCTCCCTACTCCAATCCACCCCCTCCTTTCCCTCCTCTGAAAAGGTAAGGCCTCCCATGGGGAGTCAGCAAAACCTGGTACATTCAGTTGAGGCAGCTCCAAGCCCCTCCCCCTGCATCAAGGCTGAGCAAAGTGTCCCACCATAGGCACTGGGCTCCAAAAAGCCAGCTCATGCACCAAGGATAGATCCTGTTTCTACTGGCAGGAGGCCCCTTAAGCAGATCAAGCCACACAACTGTCTTGCTATGCAGAGGGCCTAGTCCAGCTCCGCAGCTGTTGGTCTAAAGTTTATGAGTTCCCACTAGCTTGAGAACCATTTCTCCTTATTTGCAATGTGGCTCCATCACAGAGATTGAAACCCTTTGGTAATTAACCTGGCATACAGACTTACAAGGGCCCTTCAGTGACATTTAAAAACCCTTCCTAATTACAGTATGTATGGCTGTGTTCAAGTGGGTGAACATTTCACAGAGTCCTTGCCCTGCTTCCTTTGGGGAACCTCATGTTCCCTGGTATCCTCATGCCCATAATCTCATCTCCCAGTCACCTGATGACACAGGCTCGTCACCTCGGCAGCCTCCACCCTGCTATCAGATGACCAGATCTGAGCCAAGTCAGACAGTTATCAGCCCCGCCCAGTTTCTCAAACAAACTCTCTGCCTTCCATCCCGAGGCAAAAGAGATGGAATCATCCTTTCCTGCCCACACCGCTCTGTACCAGGTGGGGTGGGGCGGGGCACACATGGACAAACTGTCATGGAATTTCTGAACATTTCGGATTGCAATTTTCCTGATTGCCTGGTCACTTGGTTGCTGCAGACTCTTGACTGGTTGCCAGAGCAACCACGGGAATCACATCAGTTGTCTGTTTACTCGATGTTTCCATGGGAATCTGAGGGTCTTGAACTTCCTGGTTCTTGCCAATGGCACTGTAACAAAGTGTGACAAATGCTGTTTGAAAAAATACTTTATTTCGTAGAGATTCATAATTTGATTTTTTCTCTGCATGTGGTGAGACCTTTTAGGAAATGTACATTTTGAAAAGTTACTATTATTGCATTAATTAATTGAATTACTTATTTAGGTGTACATGTACTCGTGTGCATACCTGTGTGCCATGGAACACCTGTGGATGTCAGAGGACAGCATGGAGGCTGGGTTGGTCTCTTCTTCCACCATGTGGGATTGAACTCAGATTGTCATGCTTAGTGGCAAGCACCTTTACCAGATAAGCTAGCCAACCTGGCTCATTTACATAAATTCTATGTTGAAGCACCCTTTGCCTTTTGGGATTCTTATTTGACAGTCAGTGCTTTTTTTGTTTTGAGTATTTTAACACTGGCCTAATATATGCTTAAGTTTTCTGAATTCTTAGGTAGACTTTGAAGGTTGCTATCTGGGTATAGAAAGCCTGTATAAAGTAACAGCAGTTACTGCTAGCTCGGTAATCTCAGGCCACTTCATCTAGTCTTTTATCCCTGCCATCGGTGTTTGACTTGTTACATATTTTGGCTGTGCTGTGAATGGAGCCCAGATCCTCACACATGCTAGACCAACCACCTACCATTGCACTATCCTCTAGCTTAATGTGACATTCCAGCAACTTCAAGCTGTCCCACTAAGTATCTGTTAGGACACTAATCCTGCTCATGAGTGTTTCCCCTGAATTTAAGTGTTTGCCAGTATTTTCTCTTTTTCCTTCAAAAAACATCTTAATGTCCTTCTGAATGAAGTGTGGTTTCACAAACCGCTTCAATTTCCTTGCAAAAGGAAGCAGAGTATAAACCTATAAGGACTATCAAGTAATTTCTATAATGCTATGTTTGCCATGGAGAAGCGTCTCAGTTTGCTGCCTATGCTGTTGGAGTCCTGTTCAGAAAGCCTCTCTGCCTTAAGTGGAGGTCGTTTGAGCTGGCTTTTGCCTGTGGTGGGATAGCAATCCAGTGTTAGTCCCCGGCGCTCAGACGCCCCGTTTTCCCAGCGCCGCCGTTTATCGCAGAGACTTTTTATCCGATGCACATTTTGCTGCTTGTATCAGCGTCTTTAAGCCGACAAAAGCCACTCAGGGAGGGAGGTTTTCACTTGGGCTCCCAGGGTGAGGGTTGTGATGGTGTGATGAGAAGGACCCCCACAGGATCATGTTTGAATACTCGGTCGTCCCTGAATGAAAATGAAAACACGACCACCCTAGGTATGGTTGAAGAGACTGGTTTTATTGCAGATACGAGGGCGAGGACAGCCAGAGTCATCTGGAAGGGTCCAGACTGAACCAGGCCATGAGAGGAGGGGGCAGAGAGAGCAGGAGAGGAAGAGGAGAGAGGACAAGCAGACCTAGAGACCAAGAGAGGAACCAGGAGCACATGGGAACCAAGAGGGCCCTAGCCCAGGGATGGAAGCTGGGGGAGGGAAGCCCAGCCCCTGGGGAGCGGGCGGGGTGAGAAATGCTGGGAAGAGCCACAGGTACTGAGTGAGGCTGGTCCCAGATTTCTCTGGAAGCTGACAGTCCCCAGTGGATGGCACTATTTTGGAAAGATGAAGAAGGGTGGTTTTGAAGGAGGAGGTGTGTCGCTGGGGGTAAGGCTTGGAGGTCTCAAAAAGCCCACATTGTGCTGGCTGTCAGCTCTTTCTGCTTCAGCTCTATTCCCAGAGCCATGCGCCCCTGCCGGCTTCCACCCACTACAACGATCATGGATTGTAACTCTCCAGAACTGTGAGCCCCAAATGAAGTCATTTCTCTTCTAAGTTGCTTTGGTCATAGTGTTTTCTCGGAGTGATGGAAAAGTTAAGGAAGACAAGGGTGCAGTCGAGCATGGGGAAAGCAGGACTGTAGGAGTGTAACTGCCATCAGGGAGCGGACACAGAGGAGGGCGTCAGCTTGCGTTCTTTTATTCAGTCTGGGACTCCAGCCTATCAGACGGATATCCCACAACTTTGGTGGGTCTCCTCACCTCAGTTAAGGCAGTCTGAAAACTCCCTCAGACACACCCAGGGATTTGTTTCCATGATGATTCTACATCTACATTCCATCAACTTGGCCATCACGTTGATGCAATGTGGTACCCGTTTATATATTTATTTGTGGATTCTCTATTTCACTGGTCCACAAGTTAGTTCTTATGCCAGTACCATGTTGTTTTGTTTACTATAGATTTGTGGTATAGTTTGAAATCAGGTATTTTGATGCCCTCAAGGTTTGTTCATTTTACTCAGGATTGCTTTGGTTATTGGGGGGGGGGGCATCTTTCATGGTTCCATGTGGATTTTATAGGTTTTTTTTTCTTCCTATTCCAGTACAGAAAGTCATTTCCTCTTCCTGTACAGGCTTTTTTATTTCTTTCATTCATTGATTCATTCATTGATTCATTTGTTTATTTATTTATTTATTTATTTTCCTGTACAGGCTTTAATCCCAGCCAAACACCCATTCTTCTGACAGACAAATGTGGCAGGCCTCGAGTTACTCAGCTGTCCTTCCCTTCCCCCCAGGACAGCATTTCAAGTGTGTATTTCACCTTTATGTCTCACTTATTTTAAAGCCTTGCACACTTTTGTGCTGGGAGCGTTGATGCCAGTGTGTGGAGATGGGACCAATTGTTTCTCATATTGATCTTTCTTCTGCAACCTTGCCGAATTTCCTTACTGGTTCTGGTAACTTTGTAGACTGCATTGGATATCTGATTTAGACACTTGGGCATATCCTCTGCAAAAAGCATTTTATTTTTACTTTTCCAATCTAAATGTATTAGTCTCCCTTTGTGTCTTATTTCAGTGGTTCTGAACTTCAATAAAATATTGAATGGAGGCGGAGCAGACGGCCTGTTTTTCTTCCTGAACTCTGAGGAAAGCTCCAGGTCACCAATAATTGTCACGGCAGTTGTAGGTTTCACATAAACAGCTTAGGCTAGGAAGAAATTCTCTTCTATCTGTTTTGCAGGGGAATTCTTACAAAAAACAGATGTTAGATTTTTTTTTCTCTCCAAAGCATTTATTCACCTGAACAACAGTATCACTTGTCTTAATCTATTTGGACTGCTATGATAAAATACTGGACGCCAAGTAGATTCAGTTCCTCTGCTCATACATGGTACCTTGTGGC
The DNA here is from genome assembly GCF_903995425.1 of Onychomys torridus. Taxonomy (NCBI): domain Eukaryota; kingdom Metazoa; phylum Chordata; class Mammalia; order Rodentia; family Cricetidae; genus Onychomys; species Onychomys torridus. Next base: position 42,205,179 of record NC_050455.1, read on the forward strand.
CAGGACCTCATGTGGTGGCAGAGGAGTGTGCTGAGTCTCCAGTAGGCCATGAGTCCCAATCCCAAGGGCTCCACCTCCAGATGTGTCCATTCCTCTTCCAAAGGCTGTCTTCTGATCTCATGTCTGGTGATCAGGTTTCAAGGTAGGAATCCTGACCATCCATTCAGACTACGGCAGTACTTGGATTTCCAAATGGCGAATGTCACCTGTGAATCACACTGGGTCCTATAGTTTGTAAGGGCGCCTCAGATTACAGCAAGGTTTGCCTGTACCCTCCCCCACTGAGCCCTATTCATAAAGCGCAGGCTAATAAACAAATCTCACAGGCTCCCTCTGAGATTTCCCATGACTAGGAAGACCACCTGATGTTTATGACATAAATTGCTTCTCTGGCTCAAATAGCTTTGATAACCCTGTAACTATTAAAGTCAGTATCCAAATGCTTGTACTAAATTTGCACAGGTCCCTTTTCACACTATAACATACATGTAGTTGGAGAACTTCTCTCCAGGTTCCACCAAGCCCCCGAGGTCCCACACCCCACGTATAAAATAACCATACAGACATTTATATTATTTAAACTGCTTGGCCATTAGCTCAGGCCTACCATTGTCTTATATTTAGCCCATTTCTGTTAATCTATACTTTGCCACATGGCTTGTGGCTTACCAGTGTCTTTACATGTTGCTTCTCATGGCAGCAGCTGCCAGTGTCTCCTCTCAGCCTTCACTTCCCCACCTTCTCCTCTTCCTTGTCCCGCCTACCCTATGCTTCCTGCCTGGCTACTGGCCAATCAGCACTTTATTTATTTTAGCCAATCAGAGCAACACATTTTACATACAGAACATCCCACAGCATGTACATAATTAGAGCTTTTAAGAACAATGCTGTAATCAGAAACTTTTGTCCACCTTCCATCATAGCCCTGCAGCCACGCCTGGCAAGTGCGCAGCTGAGGAGGAAGATGTGGACCTGCTATTGTGTTCATTTCTTTTTACTCTTTGATTTTGGTACTGGGGAATAATCTGGGGAGTACATATACTTGACACATACCTTACCACAGAACTAGACCCCTGCCAGCTCTCTTGTAACTTTTGAGACAAGGCTTCACTAAGTTACTTAGGCTGCCCTGATCCTCCTGCCTCAGCCTCCACTAGGCCCATCTCCATTATCTTTTCCAACCTCATTTTTCAAATATAACCCATTTTAAAATGTGTATATCTGTGTATGCTGTTGAGGGGGGAACATGTGGCCTGTCACACGTGTAGAGGCCAGTTCTCTCCTCCTACCTTTGCATGGGAACCATGTTTGTATAGCAAGCGGCACGATCAGCCGAGTCATCACGCTGGCCCTCCCTCCAACTTTATTTACTTAGAGATAGGGTCTCACTATGTAGCTCTGCCTGGCCTGGAACTCAGAGATCCTCTGCCATTTGAGTGCTACGATGAAAGATGTATGCCACCATGTCCCAAGTCACCTTTATTTGTTTATTTTTCTGACAATATCCCTTCCTGAACCTGCAACTCATCTACTCGGCCAGGCCAGCCAATGGATGTCAGGGATCTGCCTGTCCCTGTCCCCCAGCATTTGGGTTACAGATCTGTGCTGCTATGCCAGGCCGTATGGGGGTCCTGGAGCTCCCGATACTCATGAAATAGGTGCCTTACCGGCTGAGCCATCTCCTCAGGCCCCTCAAAGGCATTTTTTTTTTTTTTTCTGGTTAGATCATCACACAGTCACAAGGACACAGAGAAAGAAGGGGAGCTTGACGGCAGAGGGAACGATGATGAACTCAATGCAGGCTTGCAAGTTCAATTGCCTTCCGTTGCATTTTTAATTTTTAAATTTTTTTTTTTTTTAAAGCTAACACACCAGGTATTAGATCTGATTGGGGAAGCAAATGCAACTTTTATTGGTGAAAAGAAAAAAGTCCCTGGACTGAAACGCTTCTAAAAACTATTCTACACACCTATTTCTTCTCTGGCACTTTATTTTCTTTGTGCAAATTTTATAAATTTCAGTTAGTTACCTAAACAAACTTCTGCCAGAAGCCAAGAAAGGACCATTAATCTCATCTGCCAACAAGGACTCTAAATTAGGAATTGAAATGTCCTTCCTCAAAGCAACAATCAGGTGGCTATAGCAAGCGGTCTACTCAACTATCTCCTCCAATCTCAACCGGGAGGGGCCAGCTAGGGTGCTGAATACTAATGCCTCAAGGTCCTGGTTTGACATACCACATCCGGGGCACTGCATCTTGTGCAACCTGACCTAAAGTTATGTAAGAATAATCTTGCTAAAGCAGTGGGTCTCAACCCTCCTAATACTGCGACCCCTTCATACAGGTCCTCATGTGCTGGTGACCCGCAACCATTACCATTATTGCCGTTGCTACTTCATAACTATCATTGTGCTACTGCTTTGAATCATAACGTACATATCTGTGTTTTCTGATGATCTTAGGTGACCCCTATGAAAGGGTTGTTCAACACCACCTCCACCCCCACCAAAGGGGGTTGCCACCCACAGGTTGAGAACTACTGTGTGAGAGGGTGAGAATTTCTCTCAAAAAAAAAAAATAGAAATTTTATAAACCAACCCTTTCTCATCTCCCTAGATTGCTTTGGAAATGCTTTCAATCCCACGTATCTGCTGGGATGGGGACTGGGGAAGCGCCCGATGGAGAGCGGGCTGCACAGCCTGCCTCTACTGGGTCAGCACTCACTACCACACTGGCATACCCATGGCAAAGCATGGATTTTGCCCGAGTATTTTCTTTGTTCTAGCTGACTGTTAATCTGCTTCGGACTAGCTCCCAAGTTACTTGGGAAAAGAGCCAGGCTGCCCAATTTTTATAAGTTATTTGAATCTGTGGGTGAAGGGCTTCCAAGAAGAGATGACAAATGGGTCTCGTTTTAGGTCCCTATTACGAACGACAGGTTCAACAACATTCTTACAGTCTTGAGAATATAATGACCACATCTTTAAAAGCCTCTAGGGACGATTGTACATTTAGGAATGAGTCCCTAAGTTATTTATCTATACATTAATCTCTCTAAACAGATCTCCAGCCCTCTCAGTCTGAAAGCTCCACTTCCAAGTCTCCACTTCAGCAACATTGTATCTGAAGGGCCTACATCTGTACAAACATTTCTAATGAAAACACCAAGGCAACCCCCAGAGAAGCAAACAGAAAGGTGTCAAGTCTAGGGTGGCCTTCTCACCGCTACATTCCTGACACTCGTGGGTTCCACCCCCAAGCCAAGGGTTGCGTAAGAGCGGGGCGTTCTCAACCTTCCTAAGGCTGCGCCCCTCATGGATAAAATTATTTAGTTGCTACTCCATAACTGTAATTTTGCTACTGTTCTGAATCAATCTCTCTCTCTCTCTCTCTCTCTCTCTCTCTCTCTCTCTCTCTCTCTCTCACACACACACACACACACACCCACACACACACCCCACAGGTTGAGAACTGCTGTGTGGAGAGTGTGACAGCTGCTCACTCTTTGGTTTCCAGTAAAAATCAGGTCCTCAAGCATGTCTCTTTCCCACTTGCCTCAAGATGGATGACTTGCATCTTTGTCTCCCGAGTCGTGGATGCAGATGGCCTATCAGTTAAGACACAACTGTTCTAGACAGGGTGGCAGACAAAGTATACACTGGAAAGTTTACGCTTCCAGGCTATAGTTTCCAAGGGGCAGACATCAGAGTTTAAGTGTTTAAATCCTAAATAAAAGTAATTGCAGATTTTATTCCGCATTCCCACCCCAATCACCCTGTCAGATAAGACCACCAACCAACAAGAGTTCTACATCTAAGATATATATCCAGAATACTACATCTGAGGCTGGCTACTAGTAATGTATAGGAAAATTCTCTTTCAAATTTACACCTAAGGTCAGAACTGCCTGCTAACTTTAAAAAGCAGCAGTTTCTTTAATGCTATACAACAGAAAGGATAGAATTCTCAGTGTCAAGGATTTTGTCCCCAGAAGTACTATAAACACATGTGAAGGGCTGGCTGGACAGGTGACTCTTGGGTAGAGACCATTCAGCCTGGGAGCAGGATATGCCAACGTAGGCAAAATTCGAAGCAGGTATTTTTCAACTGGTATAAACCATACAACATGAGCTTGGCATTTCCAGCATTTCATTGTGTTGTCCTGCGGCTAATGTGTACTATGTTGACAGTACACCTATTTCCGTACCAAGAACAACAACTCTACCACTGTTTAGCAGCAACTCCCAACCCTCTGGAAAGCCCTTTCTATATCCTATATGTATCACTCTGAAACTTTGGTGTTTACCAATCTGGTAAACAGAATTCCTTAACTTCAACAAAATGGCAGCCAGTCATGCCACAAATTCATAAGCCTGCCAGTCAGGCCAGGGGAGCCTGAATCTTAACAGGCAAAACACACACAATTGATCTTTATTCACCCCCACATGGACTTGGCAAATGCAGTCAACTTCTGTCTCTAAGGGCTGCCTCCATGGATCCCATTGTGCATCAAAAACAGAGAAACACTGCATCTGGACTGAACATGTGTGGATTTTTCTTTCATTGTTCACTTCATGATACAGCATACCAACTAATTACACAGTGTTTAATTGTATTAGGGGCCCATATCTTCTACAGGTGAGTTAAAGGACATGGAAGGAAGGCTGTGTGACAGCTGTATGTGAACACTATACCATTTAATACATGAAACGCGAATCTTCATAGACTCTGCTACTTACCCGTGGCTCCTGGAACCAATTTCCCATGGATGATGACTTACATTCTGGCTGACTGCTCATCACATAACCCACAGACTCTATAGAACATGGCATGTATGCAGTTCTGGTCCAAAGCAGTGCCTGACACATGCCTTGTTCCAGCAGCAGGGTGCTCAACTACACTGTTTACTTTGTACTAGTTATTGCCAATATTTAGATGATGGATAAAAGAATAGTTGAGTCTACTCATATGCCAGCCTTCTGGATGTGGCTATCAGTTCAACATCTGATAGTGTTTTAAATTTACACTTTAGGATTGTTAATATCTTTTAGATATAAGTTTGGGGTTCCTGTAAGTGAAATGTCTACAGGAGGCAGAAAGCAGATTAGTGGTTACCTGGGGTTCAGCACTGAGGAAAATAAAGAACGATTACATTGTATAGGGGTTTTCTTTGGGGGTAACAAAATAGTGATGATGCTAACATAACCTTGAAAACACACAAAGCCCTGAAATTATACACTTTAATAAGTACTATCTTATGTGGAATATGAATTTTATCAAGTAAATATCATGTTGGGGGACTGGCAAGATGGCTCAGAGGACTAAGGTGCTTTCTGCACAAGCCTGGCAACCTGAGTTCAACCCCCAGAACCCATGTAAAGGCACAGGGAAAGAACCGACCATATATAGTTGTCCCCACATGTGGGGCACACACAGAGTACCGCACCCCACACACATCATGCACATATACACACTATTAAATTTGAAAAGTTTTTGAAAAATCATGTGAAGTAAGCCAGATGCAATAGTAGTGAGAACTCACTTTAAAAGTCCACACATAGCTATCAGAGAGAAAGTCCTTCCTGTAAGCTGTAATAACCAGGTCAGTCTAGTCTCAGTTCAACATCTGGGGTGTCTTCACACACACAATAAATACTGGAAGAGCCTGTGAACTCCTCTGGCCAGTCAGTACAGAAAGTCATATGGTCAGGTGACTGTCACCTCCTCCGTTTGTACAGAGCCCCAGGACATCTTCAGATCACCCGTATACACCCGTATCTGCCACACTGGGATAGCCTGGTAGAGGAATTCTCAAAGCGTATACAGCCACAGTCTAGCTCTACCTTGCAACACCATGCGCCTCTCTTGGGTATCATCTTTAGAACACTACAGGCCTTACAGAGACATGCTCATGAGCTGCTGTGCGGCACCCACACACTGACCACGACTTGAGCAAATGATCGGTGTGAATGTGTGAGGCACCAACAACAAATGTGATGGCTGTGGCTGATGGAGTGAAAAGTTAACATTTCGGCTTCTCCCCACTTTAAGACACGTCAAATGTGCAGCAGAAGCACATGGAAAAAAAAAAACAACACAGGAAGAGGCCAACACCTACACTCTGCTCAGAAACAAAGAGAGACCGTAGACGTCAAGGATGCACACAGTTAGGATTTTATTTGTCAAATTACAGTAGCTCAGAGATGGCTTTCTGGAAGGCAAAGATCACATACACTTCACAAAGTCCTTTCTGTTTACCCTAAGGCCCCCTCTAGTGTTTGGAAAGCTCCAGGCTTCACAGGATGCTGGTGGAGGAACCAGCGTTGGGCCAGGACCTTCCAAAACAAAAATACTTTTGCTCCATTCATGTGTCACCCAAAAAATCAGGAACATGTAACCATAATTCATATTTCAAATCCCTGCTATGATTATGTCTCATCACCCTCGCATCCAGTAACCCTTCTGTTATTTACTGGGTTACTCTTAGAAGACTAAGACTTCGTTAATTAAAGAAAAGAAGCATATGATGCCTATAGGGGTTTCAATTTCACAAACAAGAAATATACTTAATGAACAATTAATTACCATATAACCTACTCTGCCTTTGTTGAAGTTACTGGTAATTAGTACATACTCCCTGAAGTACACACTTACATTCGTTATATTTGGGAATCAGAATTTTTAAACTTCACGTATTTTGAGACCCGACCTGAACCGGGAGTTTGCTGATGAACCTGCTCCGTGTCACTGGGGACAGTGGTAAGTGCTGCCACGAGCAGAGAGCCGGCTCTGGAGAAGGCGACACAGAGGAACTCTGAACGTTCCCCGGACATGGTACGGCACACACTCACTCTCAGGTGCCTTTGAAAAAGATGGAATGTCGAGTGAGTCAAAAAATGGGTTAGTTTTCATTGTTTTGTTCAGCTAATGCCTTAGGTGTGTGTTCCCATATTCTATTTCGGAAGCTGTAAGAGCTTTCTATTGCCATCACTGAGAAATAAAGGCAACCTCTAATTTTATGTTACCACCACCACCAGACCTCCTACGGTCTTGAGCAGGAGGCCCTGGAGAAGACCGGATCAAGTGATTATCCTATATTCTTAAAGTGGAGCAGGATGCAATTTGGTATTCAGTTGTTCCAAATCTGCATGAACTGTACTTAAATGACTAATTTGTCATCCAATACGCCACACTGCTTCTCTGTTTGAGACTGCAAACACCACAGGTTAAGGGAAAAAGACTGGCCCTATGAAATGGGTTTTAAAAATGGCTGCGCTTAGAACTGGCCTCAACCGAAGACATCCACGGTCAAAGGACAGGCAGCATCTTTAAAGTGCACACGTACTCTTGGGCTCAACAAGGAGGAATTATGTAGCTGGAAATGATGGCAGCCAGTTCCTCCGGAACACGGTGTGAAAAGCTGTTTTTATAGTCAGACAACAGATTTTAAGCCGAAGAACACTGAAATGTCATTTTAAATGAGCATATAAAATACAATTACAAATGAAACCAGCACAGGAGAGGTAGCATAAGTAAAATCAAATAAATACTATATACAGTAACATATAAAATTCAGCTTATAAAAAATTAAAAAGAGCATTCCAAAATAGTCATTTCTCTTGCTTTTGAGGATTTTACAAAAAAGTTAAAATCCAGATGTAGAATACCTGCAGAGAGCTCCCAAACGTTATTAATTACTGGCAATGTTTTTTGCCAAAACCTCTCTGATCTGCCGGTCCAGCTCACTGATTATTCGGTCTTCGTGGTTATACACGCCGGTTTTCATCAGAGTGTCCCTCTCCTCGATCAGCCGGGTCAAATAGTCATCCAGGCCTTCCTCAAGCGCAGAGGCCTGTGGGCTGCCCAGCTTCCCGCCTGCTATCTCTCTGCAGTCCTGGTACTGCTTCTGTTCTTGCTGCCTTAACCTGAGAAGTCAAGAACAAATGCCACTCTAGCAGACAAAACGCTTTTAGTTTTCCTAACAGCACTGTTTAAAAACAAGATAAGTCACAAGTCTGACTAGTGTTTTAGGAAGAAAACAGAAACTAATAATTACCAACTGACTAGTCAGAAGTACATTTATAAAGACATTTGTACATACACATTTACAAAAACACAAGTTGTGTTTGTCCTTACAGAATGCACAAAAACGGCACAGCACAGTGCAACATGCCCTAGGTCCAGCAGCAGAGCAGAGGGAGAGGCAGGAAGACCACAAATTCCAGGCCAGCCTGGACTGTACAGCAAGATGGTTTCAAACACAAAAGCAAGGGACTGGGACAGAGCTCACCATCAGTGAGACAGCACTTGTCTGCCGCTTCAAGTCCCTTGGTTCAGTTCCTGACACTTAACCCCCACTCCCCCCAAAAAAATCAACCAGGGTTTCTCGTGTAACCATGACTGTCCTGGAACTCTCTCTGTAGACCAGGCTGGCCTCGAACTCACCGAGATCCCGCTTCTGCCTCCCTAGTGCTGGGGTTAAAGACTTGCGCCACCACCGCCCCCAGTTCCTGCCACTTAAAACAAAACCCAAATTGTAGACACCATAGAAATTATAGACCTGTATAAAGAAGAAAATGATAATAATCTTCAATTATCCATATCAAAAATAAATATTTTGTTTTCAATTAAGATGGATCCATCTACTTAATTAAAAAATATTTATTTTTAATCATATGTAACATGTGTCTAAGTGCAGGATGTACACATGAATTCAGCTGCCATCAGGTGTCAGACACCCTGGAGCTGAGTTACAGGTAGCTGTGGGAACCAAACGTGGGTCCTCTGAAAGAGCAGTACACACTACAAACCACGGAGCCATCTCTCCAGCCCCAAGCTTTTTTAGTGATACTCTATATGCAGAGCTTTATCTTTTCACTTTTATCACAATGATTTTTGCGAGTCACGTCTTCTAAAGCATTTCTAATCATCCTTTATTGTCTATCTTTAGTTGTAAATCAACCTTTGCTATTTCAACACAGAATTTTCTTTAATGTACTCATTAAATAGCTACTTATACCAAACCATCTTGGGGCACGTGTAGTGAGGCAAACAGGAGAGAGCAGCCTGTGAAAGAGCCGGCGTCTCTGATTACTTATACAAGTACAACTTTCATGAACATGAAAGCCTGGGCCAGAGGGCATGATGTGCAAAAAGTTCTGGTCTGTGTATTTCCTGGTCTCAGTTCTGATGTCCTCATCTGGAGAGGGAGGTAGGAGCAGATGCTGTTTGGGTATTCCAATATTTCAGATGGAATACTGCCTTGAAGATGACAGAGGTGATAATGGAGTTCCTAGCAGTAAGAATATGACATCTTGTGATGGGACACTTTAGGATTAACTTCAGTTCTTTAAGAGCTGGTTATAATTCTGCATCTAATTTTGAACAGATCAGGGAGAGAGAGGAAACAGCAGAATCAGGAGGCCTGGCTCCAGACAGAGCATGTTACAGGCAGTAAACAGCTTCATTTGTTCAGATGGTTCTGAAACACAAAACTATAATTCCTTATAAAAGAAATGGACACTAAAGTACATAGCTTAAGGAGGGTGTCAAGTGCCTCCATCTGTTCTCAGAAAAAGATATCAATACTGAGGAGTGCTGTGCCAAAGAACTGTAGTGACATTTCTAATTTCCCACTGAATTTGAATAATGCATGCAGACGAGTGAGAACCTGATAAGTTGTTTCCTTTACTCTAATTCATGTGTGTGTGTGTGACACACACACACACACACACACACATATACACCGAGAGAGGTGGGGGGGGCATTCATGCCTGTCACAGCACATGGGCAGAAGACAGAGCCAACCTCAGGCACTGGTCCTCCCTTCCACTTTGATACAGAACCTCTTTGTTGTTTTCTGTGCTGTATGCCAGGCTAGCTAACCTAGGAGGCTTCTGGGAGATCTTGTCTCCTCCTCCCATTTCCCTGCAGGAGCAGTAGGATTAGTGATATGCACGACTGTGCATCCTTTTCTGGTGTTCTTGGGATTCAAACTCAGGTCCTCATGCTTGCAAGGCAAGCACTTTTTATGTACTGAGCCATCTTTATCTCTGTGCTAATTATTACAGTCCTGTAGGAGGAAGGGGCCTTAGACAAACTCATGATCCAAGTTGGTAAACTATATACCAACAGGTCCAATAACATCCCCTTTAAAATTACCTGGTTATATAAGGGAAAATGTAATTTTTGTGTAAGTAATTACCCCTACCAATTATTTACTGAAATTGTCACGATCACAATAGAATATTTAAACTTGCTAAGAAAGCCCTTAGAATTCCAACAGTAAACTTTGATAACATGCCTGACAAATGCTGTGTCTGTCCCACTCACTCGCTTCCTGCCTCGGAACCTATAGGCCGCTCTTAAAAAGTTCCTCATCATGTGAGCTCAGTATACCTCTTAAATCCTCTTAGTGCTTTTTGTTTTTCCAAGAGGAGAAGCCTATTTCCTTCTAATATGGCAGTCCTCCAGATATTTTCAGACAGCTAGTTATCCCTTCTCCCAAGGGCTCTCTTCTCCAAGTTCAATATTCCCAACTCTCTCCTACCCATTTAATGCCATGATAGATTGCATCGTGCTGGCATGGTCCCGCTGCACTGAAGATATCTAGGTATCTGATCTCTCTCCATCCCTCCTTCCCCCTCCTCGCCCCTTGTTTTTTTTCTTTTCTTTTCTTTTCTTTTCTTGTTTTTTTGAGACAGGGTTTCTCTGTGTAGTTTTGGTACCTGTCCTGGATCTAGCTCTGTAGTCCAGCCTGGCCTGGAACTCACAGAGATCCGCCTGGCTCTGCCTCCAGTGCTGGGATGAAAGGCGTGCACCACTGCTGCCTGGCTTCTGATTTCTCTTAAAGGAAGAAGAACCCTGGTAGGAACCCCAATGACACTTTCTGCAGTGAATAAGAACACGGTGCCTGTGACTGTCCTTAGCTGCACAAACTCCTCGGCAGTGGAGTCACACAGTAAGAGTGGCCATGGCTTCTCCGTGTGAACTGCTGTGCACGCCACTCCTGGCATACACTGTCTTCTACTTACAGAGAACACTGCATCTGTCTAATGTTTCAGCTCCGAGTCATGATGGACTGAAGAGCATTAGCAAGACTCACTAGGATCACAGGCCCTTCGGTCTCCTTTTAAGCAAGCAAAAGAGACTTGAATACACAGCACACCCTTGGTTTCTGTGCTACATGGGACAGCAACGTTTCAGAGGAAAAGGATCGTGTCCTAACTCAGTGGTTCCTGGTTGCCAAGTCACCAGTGTTGCAGACACCAAATGTTTGTTGAAGACTCTGTCAAAGATCCTCACGTTTTGTTTTTCACACCACTGTAGCGGGACTGTGCTTCCACGGACAGTGCTTAATACTTGACAGTTTATTTCTGTGTGACTGTTTCAGGATAACTGTTAATACTGATAAAGGGAACTTAGAATTAATGTATAAGAAGTTTCAAACTTAGTTATTCGTATTAGTAACACAATAGCTCTGATTGAGCCCTCCCGTAGCAGGGATCTTTTTAAATGGTTTATATGCCTAGCTTACCTTTTCAAAAATTTCAAAGGAACTCACTGAGTAAGGTTGGAAATGAGAGCAGAGATGAGGACAAGATTAACAAGAAGGACTTCAACACCTTTGGAAAGCCACACAGCTAGTATCAATGGACCCTGAGCTCGACTCTGTTTCTAGAGACTATCTGTAACTTGTGTGTCCCCCTGGCTTACCTGTGGTGTTTTTACCTTAACCCTGATATCCAGCACTTCATGTCAGGAATCACGAAGCAGCATCTATGAACAGAGCAGCTACAGCCTGCCCTGTGCATGGCTCTCCTTTCTGTGCTTTCAACTAACCCACAGTGTGTTATGATCCAAAAGCCTTAGATGGCAAATGCCCCCAATGAGTAATTCCTAAGTTTTAAAGTGCATGGCCCTCTGAGCAGTGTGCTGGAATCTCAGGCTAGCCAGCAGATCTGCCCAGGTCATCAGTCATCCTTCTGTTCTGCTGTATCTGCTACCTGCCTGCTAGTCTCAGTTGTCTGATGGACTAGCATGGCATCGGAGGGCACGTGTTCAAATAACTGGTCATGGTATCCCCACCGTCTATTAGCTACCACATCATTAGAAGGGTGAGCACAAGGTATTCTGATAGACGCCTAATGTCCACATACCTTTTACTACAGTATAGTATTATAATTGTTCAGTCTTATTGGTTATTATTATTCATCTCTTACTGTGTCTCATTTGTAAGCCCCATCATATGGATGCAAACATGGGAAAACAGTAAATGAAGTGTTTAAGGCCCTGCTATTTGAATGTCTATTGTGTTTTTAAGATAGTGATTTTGGAGGGCAAACACTTCTGACTTCATTTATTCAAAGGACAAGCACATGTCTATTAAGTGCATAGCACACTTAGTAGGCTTGGGCTGCCAGAACAAAACAGGACAGACTGAGTGGCTCAAAAAATAATGTATTCATGCTTGTAGCATGTCCAAGATCAGGGTTCTAGCACACTCCACCTTTTTGCTGTGTCTATCCTCACACAAGAAGGGGAAGAAAGTGAGCCTGTTCCCTGGTGTCTCTCAGATGAGCACTAATCCCCATGAGGGCTCCGCATTCATCACCTTATCTACACCTAAGTGTCTGCTAAAGGCCCCGTCTCCAAATACTATCATATTGAAGGTTTGAGATTCAATAGGTGGCTTCCAGGGGAGCAAGGTATGCACATCTGTATCTACCTGATATTCCATGGTAGCTCCATGTGTGAAAATAGGCAGTAACAAAATAATGTGGGCCCACAGCTCAATTAGACTAAGTTAAGAGAACTTAGAAGTTCACTGAATAATGTCAACTGTAAAAGTCATCTCTAGGCCATGCTTAAGGGCTAAATATGCACTATTATTTTCTTCAACAAACATAATTTGGCAACTTGTGCTGTAAGCTTGGATGTTGCTGTCCATTTATGAAATAACATGATCCATACCTTCCAAAATGTGCTGTCATACAAAACATCTTAAAGTAGCTGGAGAGAAGGCTCATTGGTTGAATGTACTTGCTGCTCTTCCAGAGGACCTGGGTTCATTTCCCAGCACCCATGTTGAGTGGCTCACAACTGCCTATAACTCCAGCTGCGGGGAAACCAACATCCATTTCTGGCTTCCATAGGCACCCACACATAGGTGGCAGAAACATGCACAGACACACACATATACAATAAATAAATGTAATAAAAACAAATCTTTAAAACAATTTTAAAAGCACTATGCTATGTGTTAAATACTGTATTGGTAAATGGGATTTTTTTTTTTTTGCCTATCAAATTTGTGGATAATACAAAAATGAATCTTACTCTTTGAACATGCTTTATATCATATCCACACAAACATGTGCATATAGTTATTTGTTTTACCTTCTCTTAGATCGATCTGACACAGTACCCTCCTTAGTTCAGGGAAGACCAAACTGAAAGGCTGTCCAATCAGACCATGTTAGTGGGAAAGGAGTTATCTTGTGACAACGGTACCTGTTCAGTTCGTTCCGTATGTCCAGCAGTTCCTGCTGTTCAGTTTTCACTGTCTCCTTCTCCTCGGCAGCCAGGTAACGCAGCCGCATCTGCTCCAATTCCTCTTGCTGTTTTTTAAGGCGAGCCATTTGACTTTCTTGCTCCCTCTTCAAAGAAACAAAAGTTGACATGTTTATCACCAGAATGCGCCCGTTTCTATGACTTGGACCCTACTTGGGACAGAACTATGCTGCCAATTCTGGACCACATGGTACTTATAATATCCCACTTTCCTCCTGAAGATCTTTTCATCCCTCTCTTTTTGACGTCATAACTCATGGCCAACAAGGATGGGGTTTGCTGAACAGTTAGTGTGTAAGGCTGAGGCAAGAGCAGCTGCTTGTCAGCATAACGGACTGCAGAAGGACCTGCATCTGTGAGCGTCTAGGAGCCGGGTGAATGCACTGGTGTGTGTACAGAACTCTAGCAATGGTCTCTGATCACTAAGCCCAACCAGTTTAGTTAACAGTTTTCTTTTCTCCAGGTTCATACAGAAACTAAACACATATTCTTTTTCTTTTTTAAAACAAAATGAGATCAAATGACACACCTTAACTTTCATTTAAAATTTTAACAATTCTAGATGAAAGATTTTAAAATGAACGTGGCACTCGACAGGATGAAGCTATTCCATGATTTATAAGGAAGCCTCTATCATAAGAGTGCTTCAGTGAGGCCTAGAACAATGTAATATAGAGCTTCTAAGTCCACCCGTGTATTTCTCTATAGACGAGTCTATTCTTTCCTTAGGGCAGAACTTCAAAGAGACAGCAGAGTCAACAGGTGGCGTCCTGTGTGTGTGTGATACCACTCTGTGGTCCTGGCTGGCCTGGAACTCAGAGATCTGCCTGCCTCTGCCTTCCGAGTGCTGGGATTAAAGGTGTGTGCTGCCATGCCCAGTTCATTTTTTTCCTAACTAAATTATTTTCTAATTATAGCAAATGGAAAATTGGCTAAATGCAAGGGGTATTTTGCTAAGTTGTTGCACTGTAGATCACACATATAAAAGGTTACCATAACTCCTGAGTCTGCCCCCCCCCACATGTACTGCCCCCACCCCCCAACCCCAGGCACTAACACTTTCCAAAGGCAATCACTACCCTGACTCTAACAGCACAAGTGGGTGCTGACTGTTCTGAGTTCTGCGTAGAATCATCAAGTCCAGATTACTCTATCTTGGGCTTCTTTCACTTAGCACTGACTCAGAGTCATTTGTACTGCCCTATGCAGTTCATCACTCAGTTTATGCACTGCTGAGAGCCATTTGGGAAGCTTCCAATTTTATGCTATAAATGATGCCAATGTTAAGATGACAATGCATTTCACCTGGCCCTATACCTGGGTCAGAAAGCACAACAATTGCAGGACTAGGAAATATTGCCTAACTGAGGGCAAGGTAGTCCATCACTGAAGAGCCACTGTGAGAGCCCCAGGTCCTGGATTTTGAGCCAACATTTAGTGATTTTTTTTTTTCTCTTCGTTTTAACAGTTCTGAGCGATCACATAGTGGTTTGTCCTGATTTTATTTTGCATTTTTTTCAGACAAGTTTCAACACATTTTAATGGCATTTGATTATGCTTATCTATAAAGTTCTTACTAAAACCTCTGGGATTTCCCTCTCTATAGCTGTTTATATTATTGGTGTTACATTTCAAAGATTTCCCATGACTCTACTTTGCCTTTTCACCATCTACAGGGTTTTGGGATGAACTGAAGTCCTTCATCTCAACATAGCCCACATGGTTCCACCGACTCCTTTCTAGCAGGTCCTGTCTTTGTTTTTGTATCAGTCTTGAAGTCATTACTTTTACATTTATGTGTGTGTGTGTGTGTGTGTGTGTGTGTGAGAGAGAGAGAGACAGAGACAGAGACAGAGAGAGACAGAGAGAGACAGAGAGAGACAGAGAGAGAGAGAGAGAGAACATGCACATGAGGGCAGGTGTCCAAGGAGGCCAGGCTAAGGTGTTGGATCTCTGGAAGTTAGAATTACAGGCTATTGTGAGGCACCTGATATGGGTGCTAGGAACCAAACTTGGGTCTCTGGAAGAGCAGCAAGTGCTCCTACCCACTGAGCCATCTCCCCGTCCTGGAGCTATTCTTTTATAGTACCTTCTGGAAGCATCATTTAGATCAGTATGTACATAACCGGCTTTGGGGACAGTGGGCGATCGAGACTTGCTTCTAAGGACAGTGCTGGCGGATGCGCTGAACTGACCCGCTTCCTCTCCGTGCACTCACACTACACTGCTTGACTACAGGGTCTGACAGAAGTTCGTCTTGGCACCCACCAGGCTAAGGAATCTACCTTTGGTGGTCTTCAAAATTTGGCTCTTCCTGTTTCCAAATTTTTACACAAATATCTATTTCTAGAAAGAAAAATCAAGAACAAAAGCCTGCTGGATTTATGGTTACAGTGAAGCTAAGATCAACTTTCCTCTCCCTGTGTGTCTTCACATCACTGACAGCATGACGGTGGTTTACAACTAAGCGTGGGTGTTTTTACTTCTGTTTGGTGATTCTGATTTTCTCTAGTTCTCTGTATGCTAAGGATAATAACTTTTAAACAGCACTCCTATTTGACTATAAATGCTTCTGAAGCCAGAGGTTTTATACTTCTTTCGCTGACTAATGTTCTCTAGTAGAGAAACTGTTTTTTCATACAGACAGCCCCAGAACACTTGGTAAACTTGGCTACTTCTGATAGAAAACCAAAGAGTATGTTCAGAGACCCTAAGTACAAGTGACTTCTGAAGTAGTCTGACTTTTCAAGGCTACAGGAGACACTTACAGTACTTGTGACCTGGGGACGGCTACTCCCCTCAGTCTAGGATCAGGAGGGTAAATGACCAACACTCCATTGTTGCACAGCTGTGATGTTAGCAGGTAAGGTGCACAACACACTGACCTACAGTGTTTTCTGCATGTCATGAGCCTGTCCATTGAGGGCATTTGTACATCAATGTCCCCTATCAATACCAGCAAGCTTATTTTCCCTTTCCAGTTAGTAGATCTCCTTCCTCTCTCTCCTCGGTACACACTAGGGAAGGCACGCACTATCCCCTCAATAGATCTAGCTCTTTTTCTCTTATTCATGTATTTTATATATATGAGTGCTCTGTCTCCATGCACACCAGAAGGAAGAATCTGATCTCATTATAGAGGGCTGGGAGCTGGCATGTGGTTGCTGGGGATTGAACTCGGAACCTCTGGAAGAGCAGCCAAGTACTCTTAACCACTTATAGGTATGGCTCCCTATGCATTCATTCTCTCTGGCACTTAAAGATCTCTTTGGTTTTTGAGATATGCATGTACATTCAGATAGATATGCTTACACGTGACGACATCTCCCCAGCCCTTAGCCCATACTTGATGCTCTTCCTTGGCTATAATCACTATTTATTCTCCCTGTTTAAAAAACAAAACAAAACAAAACAAAACAAATCAAAAAACAGCTAGTCCAGGACAGGCTCCAAAGCTACAGAGAAACCCTGTCTCAAAAACCAAAAACCAAAAACCAAAACCAAAAAAGAAAAGAAAAGAAAAGCAAATCAATCATAATTGTTAAAATTTAGGTTAACAGTACTCACGAGAAAGCAGGAAGGCAGAGCTGAGAAAGGCGCAGTTTAAAAAATAAGAGGGTGGGGAAAGGCTCAGTGTGTACAGAGAAGCCTGGTGTGTACAGTGCTCGAGGCACACGTCTAAGGATGTGCATGGCACTCCCATTCTCTTCATTAAAAGCTAAGCACGGCTGTGTGCCACGGTGCTGGGAAGTTGGAGACAGAAAGATCCCAGGAGTTCACCGACAGCCGGACTAGCCAGTTGGTGAGCTCCACGTTCACTGAGAGACACTGTCTCAACAGAAGTGGGGAACAATCGAAGATGATATGTGACCTTTGTATGGGCTTCATATGTGCAAGCCTGCCGATAAATACATTCCTTAGAGAAATTATTTTAAGAAAGGAAAAATACGTGGGCAAACACAGTAAATGATAATCTCTAGATGGGGAGGAGATAAGATTATTGTTGATTTCACTTCTACGTTACAGGGTGCTCTATCTCCAGTTGTTTGAGCCGGTGCTCTGTGTGTGTGTGTGTGTGTGTGTGTGCTCTCACTGTGTGTGTGTGTTCTGTGTATGTGTGTGTGTGCTCTCACTGTGTGTGTGTGTTCTGTGTGTGTGTGTGTGTGCTCTCACTGTGTGTGTATGTTCTCACTGTGGTGTGTATGTTCTCACTGTGGTGTGCATGTTCTCACTGTGGTGTGCATGTTCTCACTGTGGTGTGTTTTCAACTGTGTGTAAGTCCTGTCCAGCCTGGCACTTGTGGTGACTAATCCTCTTGCCTCTGCCTCCTGAATGCTGGGATTACAAACATGTAACAACTCAACTGGCAAAATTTGCACTGTCTTTAAATACTGAGAAAAAATATGACTACAGGGAGAAAAAAGGAACAGAAGTTGACTATTTAACATCAGGCTGCTGAAGTTGTTCAGAAAATGAACTCAACAACACCCCAAGACACCAAAACATCTTTCAAACGCCCTGCCTTTTACAGCACGCATGCCACATTGTTAATAATTACACATGCATGCAAAATCTGCAGAAACAAGGGCTTTGGCCAGTGCTTTCTGCTGCCAGGTGCTCTGGGCTAAAGGCTCCTCAATCAAGTGAGTATAATCTTTATTTTGCCCTGGCTGCCTATAAATCCAGAAAGGAGATGTAAACATGCATACACTAGACTAAACAGCGGCTACAAAGTGGCCACTACTTACTCTCCCACTCACACATACCATCCAAGTCTGTGGGAAAAACGCAGAACTAAGCTAAGGAGCTCAAGTCAAGTTTTCTGAAAATAACCCAGAGCTGACAAGTCAGTAGGAGGGCCTGGATGGTTTCAAGACACAGTTTTTAACCAAGACTTGGACCTCCAACTGTTTTCTTAAACAAAGATTTACATCCCATCCTTGGCTAAATTACTTATAAATTAATCAAATTAATTACTCCGAGTGGATACGCAGGAGGCTGGACAAGATAGTGCTGATGTCAGCCGATGAAGTCTGCGCTGCTTTAACTAAATATATTGGCTTAGTTTTAAACACATCTACTGTGCACAAATATGGTAAGGGACCCACGTGCTACTAAATAAAGTCTTAGCTCTGTTTCCTGTCCTGGGAACAAACATCCAGGAGTTTTAAATATGTAACAGAGTGAAAATGTTAAATTTTTATGACTAATTCATATTTCATAACAATGATTCACTAATTTTTAAACAATGGTAGTTTTTTTAGTCTGCTTACAGATCGACACTGTGGAAGTATTCGAGCATTTACTTAGATACCAGTTTAAAAATAGTTCTGCAGCAGATTTTCACAAAGAGAAAAAAAAGAAACAAAATCGCCCCTGCATGTCAAACAAGTACTCCTAATGTCCCCAGATACCAAACCCAGAATAAAAGAGTAGTGTTTCCTTATTTTTAAATGGGGACTCACTTCATGTCAAATTTATTTTTGTTGCCATAAATTATGAAAAAAAAAACATTAGCAAACTTCCAACTTGGATTGAGGCTGAGAATGAGAAGGAAAAGGTTCTCTTCTGAACAATTAGAAGGTTACAATTTTTAATTCACAAACCGACTATACTAGATCACCTCTGAGTAATGGAAAGCTCTCTTTAAACATTGTTCTGGCAATGGGCACCAAGCATTAGATCTTATTTCCAAGACTTACCAGCTGGGTTTTGTCATTAACATTTATTAACAATCTAAGATATGGCTTTCACCGTCTAATCCGCACTACACGAATGTTTTCTATGGCCCTCCAGAGGGATTTGATATGACAAATTACTGGCAGAGATTATAGCCTCGTGGCTATTCACCAGAGGCAATGTAAAATTAACATGGTACTAATCCAATTTCAACAAAAAAGTTGCACAAACAATTCTCTGAACAAAAGCAGAGAGACACTTCCAATTTATATTCAAACACAAAATAAATATGTTTCTAATAAAGAGTTTTAGGGAAAAATTAGAATTTTCACACATGTGAAATGTGCCAATTTAATGAAGTTATTAATTTTAATCTTCCAAAAACAGTTAGCAGCACAGCATAATTCACTATGAAGACCCCAAGGACTGTCGCTTTTCTTAAATTATTGCAACTCAGGATGGTCTGCAAAACATCAAAGGTTCCTAGTGACCTCAAAAGTTGTTTATAATATTGTTTCTAAAGCAGAAAGTTTACAGGATAAGGGCTAAAATTAGTCTAAAATGAGAAAGTACTAAACACATCGCACTCACTCAGAGACTGCTATTTTTAAATTAGTATTTATTATGTACGTATTTGCCGTGTGTGTGAGATGCATACATGGGAGTATGAGGAAGGCAGAGCAGGGCACTGGCTGTCTTCCCCTGGTGCTCTTTGCCTCATGCGATGAGACAGGGTATCTCGCTCAACCAGCAGAATTCACTATTTTGGTTAAGTCCCAGGATGGGCTTGTCTGCTCCCACCAAAGCTGGGGTTCCTGGTGCACATGGCCACGCCCAGCTTTTTATATGGTGCTGAGGATGTAAACTCAGGTCCTCACATGCAGAGCAAGTGTGCTTACCCAGTGTGTCCTCTCCCCAGCCCTAAGACAGCTGCTTTCAGTTTAATGGACTAAGTTTTGGAGAAATATTAACTCAACAGTTTTCTTTCCTTAATAAATTTACAGCAACGCAAGAGAAAGAAACTGAATGTGATATCTTCTCTTATTAGGAACAAATATTAAAAATTATTTTGCCAATTTTTTTTTTTTTTAAGCAGGAGAGTGAAAATGGCCAGGGAGAAAGAATAACTAGAAAACAGAGTAAATGGGAAGATCTAGAAGATACCAATGTGAGGATGTAGGATTAGCAAGGAGGAATCTGGGGAGTAGGAAAATTTCATAATCCTCGGCTTTGTTCTTGTTCTTGTTTTAGAGTGTGTTTCCATGCATGCATTCTGTGGAGGCCAGAGGTGGACACCAGTGTCTTTCTCGATCATTCTCTATCTTACTTCTCTGGGACAGAGTCTCTCAAAATGAACCTGGAGCTTGCCAATATGGCTAGAGTAGCGGGCCAGAGCACTGTGACCCTCATATGAGCTTCTTCAGTGCCGGGGTAACAGGCGCTTGCAGCACCTGGCCCTTTTCAGATGGGTGCTGGGGTTCAGGCTCAGCTCCTCATGTCCTCCACTCCCACCTTTTCCTTTTGAGACAGGGTTTCTCAGTCTGGGCTGATCTTGTACTCACTATAGAGTCAAGGAAAAACCCTGAATTCTTGCCTTTACCTCTCTAGTGCTAGGAAGGTAGGCATGCACCACTGCCACACTGCTCACATACTCAATATCCTTTTAAACAGAGCTACCTCAACATCCCAGTGTAAAAGGAACGAAGAACCAGGAATTTAGATGTTAAAGCATAACTTATATTTTTAAAAACTACTTCAGTTAGCTGGGTGGTGGTGGTGCACACCTTTAATCCCAGCACTTGGGAGGCAGGTGGATCTTGGGAGTTTGAGGCCAGCCTGGTCTACAGAGGGAGTTCCAGGACAGCCAAGGTTACAAAATGAAAACAAAAGAAACAAAAAAACTACTTCAGCCTGATGTGCTTGCTGGCTTATGCCCATAATTCCAACTACTTGGGAGGCTGAAGCAGGAGCACTGTAAATTCAAGGCCAGCCTAGGGCAATATAGGGAGAGGCCCTTTCAGAAGCAGCGAGTTACTTTAACTACTCTGTCACTCTCCTTGTCCCGTCCCACAAGGTCTCCTCCCCACACTTCTAATGCACTTCCAAGTGAGTACCAGCATCATGACTTTCTGAAGCCTAACCGCTTCTTCCTCAACCAGATGTGCCAACTCATCACTTCTGCTCCAGCGCTTTTGTGGGAAACGCTTGTCATCTACACACTGAAACTGTAACAGGAAAGAGCCTGGACTTCAGTCTTAGTTTTACCACGTAGGGTCTCTGTGAGCATCCATGACAACACCAACTCTCAGTTCTTCATCTGTAAAATGGGAATATGATCTGCTATCCAGGGAGTTTAGAATTGAAAATGAGAACAATCTGAGATTTAGTTAGCACAGGGCAGTACTAAGCCCTCAAAAACCCCACCATACCATCATCAGATCACTCCCTTGCCAAGGACCCCCTCGCTTGAGTTCAGTCAGATTCCAAAAAGATGTATATTTCTGGCTGCTTTCATACTTCTAAATCGAAAAACTAAACTGCCCACTCATGTTTGAAAATCTTACGTCCTTCCTCTGCTGAAATTAAGAGTCGTGTTGTGAACCCTGGCTGGCCTGGAACTCACTGTGTAATCCAGACCAGCCTTCCATTCAGCAATCCTCCAGCCTCAAGCCCCAGAATGCTAGGATTACAGGTATGCACTGCACACTTGGCTCGAATTAGCTTCTTGAATTGTATTTCCCAAATTGGAAAACCTTTCCAGAATCCATGCTGAGCATCATCTTCCACAGAATCTTCTTGTTACATCTCTATCACTACAATTGAAGTTCCAAGCTTTGTTATTGGAAATGCCCTTTAAAATGGGCCCTCCTCTACTTTTTAAAAGGCTCTCTCACTTCTTTGCAATAACCACTGTAGTCACTATAACAACCACTACTTTGCTATGTCACAACCAGTTTTACTATTAATATCCTAATGACTCTTCTCCAGAGGTCCATCGGAAACCCTGCCCTTCTGACACCAGACACCATCCCTAAGTCATAACAGCTAATTTTTTCTTCTATGTGGTGCTCAGGCAACAGTTACAACTGTTTCTTCCTTGTTACCGAATTCTCAGCTCCCTGAGTGCAAGGCCCATGTCTTACCTATGTATATACACTGAGTTTAGGAGGATCTTATTACTGAGCAACATGCCCATGCCAGTCCCACCAGCATTAAAATAATACATTGCTAATCTGAAAATGCAAAATGTAAAAGGCTCTAAAATCTAAAACTTTTTAAGCTCTAGCATGCATGATGGGACTTCCATTGTCAGGAGACAGGCATACTTAAAAACACTGTAAAAAGAAAAAAATTACCTTCTGGCTATATAATTAATGTACAACTTAAACACAAGTAGACTTTTGTGTTTATGTTTGGGTATAACATTCAAGATATCTCATTACACATATGCAAATATTATAAAATATGAAAAAATACTGAAATCCAAAATATTTCTAGTCCAAACAATTTCAAATAAAGGATACACAACTTGAGTATATCCACTCTGTGTACTATCTAATACTTTGATATCTACTATAATGCACACAATCTCAACACAGCTATAAGCTACACTGCATACATGGTCTACTACTTTTAATTCCCATTCAGTCTGGTAGTACTCTAAAAAGATCCTAAGCATTAGCATAATACCACAAAGATATTGAATAGTACTTGATATACTGTTATGGAAATGTACTAAAAATATATAAATCTGAAAGACATTATATAACAATTTCATTCAGAAATAAAGCTGATTTTCTTAAGAGTAAATTAAACATTCATGATCTTTTAATAGGCCCAATAAATTATATTCAAAATAAGTCTCATTCATATTCTCTTGGATCTTAATAATTTGAAAAAACTATGGCCCACTTTAAGATAAATTTCTCATGAAAATAACTTTCTTGTCTAGGAAGGGAAAATGTCAACCAGGATTTTCAGAAAAGTATCACGTCTTTTACACCTAAAATGATGGAAAACTCCCTAGGACAACTTTCATGGTTGAGTAATTGTGTCTTCCTACAAAAATCATTTTAAAATATGCTCTGAAATGTTAAATGGTAAATTCAGTTTATCCCAAAAGTGTCCCCTTCAGTGAGGTCCTAATAAAAAATGAGTTCTAAGGGAAGAAGCAGCTGTTTAAAAGTGAAATTAAGTTGATTATTTCCAACAAGATGGCTGACAACTAAAAATAAAAAATATAAAAGTTTCAGCTTCTGATTATGAAAAGAGGATTCTGCATATAACACATTAAAAAACAAACCCGAACAGCCTTGCTCTTAGACCACAGCACCAGCGATCCCACTGCAGACTTCTAACATAGGCAATGTCAAAAGGAAACTTACAAAGCAGCGAGGGGAGACGGAGTCTGCTCCCAACCACATACCTGCTTGAGTCTGGCAAGTTCTTTCAAAGCTCGTCCCCACTGCTGCTTGTAATGCAGTTTAGACTTGGTTGCAGATTCCAACTTTCTTTCAAGTTCAACCTAACAGTGATTAAAATCATATCAAGTGAAACACTATACCACTGTGTGCAATCACTGAAAGATAATATATACAAAGAGTCGGGCTTAAGAAAAGAGTTTATACAGCGTGACATATGACATAGTCTAAAGCTGTTATATAATTTACTATAAATATTATGGCACATGAACATTTTCTTGTTTAAAATATAGTATTATTTTTATTGCCTTGCAGGCTAGACTAAAAAGAACTGAATTAGTCTTAACCTCCAGACAGTTACTATAATACAGTTAAATGTGTATATTAAACAGAGTGAAAAATACATTCATTTTTTAACAAAAGACAGCTCTAACTGTTAACATTCCGCTTCAGCTGGCACTCTAATCTCAGTAGGCTGATTTTCCTTATGAAGGCCTATGATTAGGTGGGATTCTGTCTTGTAATAAGGAGAGCTGGAGAGATACTTTCTTAACTTTTGGCAAAACCACAGAACACTGGAAACAGTGCAGTGTTTTATCAGAAAGCAAATTACTAAGAGATGCAAAGTCAAAAATGTAAAAATATTTTAAGAATGTTAAAATAAACCCAAGAGGAAGAAAAATAATGTTCCTTAATAACACACATCTCACTTTTATTTTCTATCTTTCCTGAAATATATAAAGAAAAACACTAAAGTGATTCAATTAAAAAATCTGGTTATTTATGCTTGCAGCAGGCAATCTGTTGTGCATGAACTAAAGCCAACTTGGCTATGTTCTGGAATGTACTCACTCAGTGCTTAAAACCATGTACCAAACAAATTCGTGCAGCCAGCAGGCAGTTTTACTATTAAGTGATAATGTAATAATCTCCTTGAATTACAGGAAAACACTGTTACTCTGAACTAGCTCATTTTTTTAAAACTCAAGTTCAGTCTTTCCCATACATATAACTCCTAATGTTTTAGGAGAAAAACAAAAATGAAGACACTATAAAAATTCTAATGTTAGAAAATTCAGAGCAAAGTAAAATGACAGGAAAAGCAGACTGCCAAGTCCCTGTCACAAAAGACCAGAACATTCTCTGCAGTTATATATGACTCCTTGGAGTGGAGGTCTCTCTGCTTTACAAATCCCTAGTGCTTGGATTCAGATGTGTTGACATTTCCCAACTAGACTCAAGCATCTTGAGCTGAATGATATTGCTGAGATTACTGAAGATAATCCCTCCACTTATGCCCAGTGATTCATATACTTCACTTGGTAATTTAACAACAAGCCGTACCTCAGAGGAGTAGACAGTCTTTGAGAGCATGCATATGGGTCCTGGACAAGGTCTGCATCCTGGACCAGACCAAGGATGAGGCCTAATGGACCTGCTCCAACAGTAAAAACTAGGCAGTTCTATCAGTTTTGCATAAATATAAAAATAATTCATACTTTTATAGTTATATATACTAATTTAAAACATATGTGTCATTCTGCACATAATATTTTTATTCCTAAAAACTTACTGGCAAATCTGAGGCAAAAATTCATTCCTATCAAAAATCCTTAACTTTTTTTTTTTTTTTTTTTTTTAAGGATATGGTGCTTGTGATTCTAATGAATTATATGGACCTGATTCCTAGAATAGTATATATAGCCAAAAATTTGTGGGTTTTATTTTATTATTTACTAAAACTAAAATATAATCACAATACTTCTCTCTTCCCTCTAACTGTTCCCATGTCCCCTCTACTCGCTCTCAAATTCAGGACCTCTTTTTCTATTATTGTTTATATATATGTACATATATATGTAGGAATATATGCATAAATATATAAACAATCAGCTGAATTCATTTAACGTTGCTTGTGTGTATATGTTCTATGGCTGACTACTTTGTACTGGACGTCAGTTTGGGGGATCATCCATGGGAAAAGCCATCTCTCCATTTCTCATCGGTCTTTGTGCCGACAGTTCTTTGTTTGGGGGGGGGGGACCCAGTGAGAGTCCTCCTTCCAAGTTAACATGTCTATTTATGCCGCCTTTGTTCAGGTCTTCATTAGGCAGCCATAGTGTTGAGGTGTGTGTGTGTGTGTGTGTGTGTGTGTGTGTGTGTGTGTGTGTGTGTGTATGTGTGTGTATGTATGTGTGTGTATGTGTGTGTGTGTGTATGTGTGTGTGGTTGGGGGAGCATCTATCTCATTTCTAGAATACATTCTAAGACAATTTCCAAATTGTTCACATAATATCAGGGTATTCAAAAGCCAACTTAAAAGCCCTTAGTGTTAGTGATTTCTGGAAGGCTTTTTTTTTTGGAGGCAGGATTTTGCCATGTGGCATCAACTGACCTTGAATTCCTGACCTCTTGCACTAACAGTGTTGGCACTACAGGAGTGCACCACCATCCCTGGCTTGTACTTGTAATTTTACTCAGGGTTTCATGGTTTCAGGACTGAAGTAACACACCATAAGCTAAGTTAAATACCCCTGAAAGGAGACAGCTCAGGACCCAAGTCAACCCAGACTGCAGAAGACAAGTTTCCTGAGTCCCCTACCAAAGGCACAGCATTCTTTTCTGTCTCTAGTCATTCCCAGGTCTAACCTCCACAGGAGCTCGTTTGTCCCCTGAGACACTTCCAGACTTCCCTTCCATTTCTGACGCCGCTCGAGCAGCCCAGGCTCTTCTAGCCTCACTTGGACCATGGGAGTGTCTTGTCTCACCCAGTTTTAAATGCGTCTACAAGGCCTGCAAACTGCGGTTATCAGTTCACTCTGCTGAGACATCTACTACTTGCCTAGCGTCCAGTGAGAATCCCTGTGCTTTGTGCTCAACCGACTTCTTCAGGATTCAACAGGAAACCCCACTGTCCAGCCGTGTTTGTGTCCCTGTGCCCTGCAACCCCCGCCCCCAGCTGCCTGGCCTGCCAATTCTTTTCTTCTCTTCTGTTTCTTCTGTTTGCCTAAATCTTAAAGGTCACCTCAGACTTTACCTCTGTTACACAGGAGACACCCAACGGTTTCCTGTGGATTACATTAGTCACGGTCACTTGCTACTCTCAGTCATCTCTGCAAGCAGGCAACAGGGTTTAAAGGTGTTAGTCCCCAAAGGATAATATGCTTCCACTCTCCTGCATCTTTCCTATTTGGTCTCAGTGTGGTGACACACTAGACACCACAATGTTCTTAAATACTACCCAAATTTTAGCATGATTAAAAATGCTGATATTCTC
This sequence comes from Onychomys torridus, assembly GCF_903995425.1. Taxonomy (NCBI): domain Eukaryota; kingdom Metazoa; phylum Chordata; class Mammalia; order Rodentia; family Cricetidae; genus Onychomys; species Onychomys torridus. The sequence goes on from NC_050455.1 coordinate 42,232,129, forward strand.
TAAATATGTTCATTTTTCGAACTCTATATGCCCTACTAAAATATATGCTTCCTATATTTCAGTTTTTAAAGTCCCAATAATTTACAAACTATATAGAGTATTTTCTCTCCAGGTGAAAGAAAACTCACAAACTTGCCGTGGGATGTTCTGTATGTCGAATGTGTTGCTCTGATTGGTTAAAATAAATGAAGTGCTGATTGGCCAGTAGCCAGGCAGGAAGGATAGGGTAGGTGGGGCAAGGAGAAGGAGAATTCTGGGAAGTAAAGGCTGGGGGAGAGACACTGCCAGCCGCCACCATGACAAGATGTAAGGTACTGGTAAGCCACGTGGCAAAGTATAGATTAATAGAAATCCGCTAAATATGAGTAAGAGCTAGACAATGGCAGCCCTGAGCTAATGGCCAAACAGTTTAAATAATATAAGCGTCTGTGTGTTTATTTTGTAAGTGGGCTGACTAACAGCTTGGCAGGGGCTGGAGAGAAGGTCTCCAGCTACACAAACCCAGGTGCAATGGTTCATATCTGTAATTTCAGCAACCAGGATGATCACACCAAGTTTGGGGCCATCTTGAGATAAAGTGTAAGGCCCAGTTTCAAAACAATGAAAAGGGTGGATGGGGTGGGGTGCAGTGAGAGGGCTCGGTGGGAGAAGTGCTTGTAGCACAAACCTGATAAAGTTGAGACCAACACCTTGGAACCCACAGTGGGTGGAGAGAACCGACTCCCAAAGTTGTCCTCTGACGTCCACACATGCCCCGTGGCATTCAAGTGGCCTGCCCTCACACAGGCACACATACAATGGAAAATTAAGTTGAAAAAGCCACACAAACTATTTACTTTGTAATAATAGAAGAAACCATGAGTTATTTGGTAAGACTCTATCCTTGTGTTAATTTTGGACTCTTTCGATGAAAATGGATATGTTATATTAAGAACAGGTAGGCAGGCATGGTGTCACACACCTTTAAACCCAGCACTAACAGGGCAAAGGCAGGCAGATCTCTGAGTTAAAGGCCAGCCACAGCTACAACAGTGACTCTGGCTTAAAAAAAAAAAAGAAGAAAGAAAGAAAGAGAGAGAGAGAGAGAGAGAGAGAAAAGAAGAAGAAGAAGAAGAAGAAGAAGAAGAAGAAGAAGAAGAAGAAGAAAAGAAAAGAAAAGAAAAGAAAAGAAAAGAAAAGAAAAGAAAAAAGAAAAGAAAAGAAAGAAAAGAATTGAAGCTCTTCCTCAGACACTGGTGAGGACTGCTGAGCCAGTTCAGACACTGGTGTCACAGGCTGGCATTTCTATGCTTTTATCCATTACGATTTCAGAATAAGACTGTGCCCTCTTCTGGTTCCCAAAAGACTTACAAGGAATTTCCAGAAAGGCTAAAAAGTTGTTCTACCGTATACTTAAAACACGCAGGAAGCATGCCTTTGTTCTAATAGAGACAGTTCACGGGGCCATTTCTCTCAACACATTCATCCTGGTATTCTTAATACCTAATACTTAATGGTTAATGAGTCTCATTCTTTTCATTAAGCATAATTGGCAAAATGAAGTTTAAAAGTGACTTGAGTTTTATTTCTATGGTGGATCTTGTAACATCCATACACATAAAAATAAATAAGTACAAAATTCTTTTTAAAGAGGAAAAGAGAAACACTGTATGAAAGTAGCTGAGTTTTGTTTTTTGAGATAACTGAGGTATGAGAATCTTCAAAATGAGAGTTTGGACTCAGGTTTCAGGAGGTCAAAATTACTTTCACAATTCTGCTAAGACATCACAGTCTTTGCTTCACTCCTTGATGAGTGTGTTTTGGGGAGGGGATGGGAGAGGAGGGGGTGTACACATGAAGGTCAGAAGGTACTTGGGGACTTGGTTCTCTCCTTGTACATGTCCAAGGACACAGCTCAGGCTGTAGAGCTTGGTAGCATGCACTCTTACCTACTGAGCCATCTTGCCTACCTCAGGTTTATATTTTAAAACACTTCCAGTTTATTTTTTAAGCCTACAGTTATCTAATTAATGACACTTTATCTATAGATAAGAAATATATCTTTTTCCTGGGATGTAGGAAGGGCTGTGAGAGTAAACAGTTTAGAACCACTACTCAAAGGCAATCAGCACAAAACTTTTAGTAGGTCATTATACTTGGGTCTTTCTCTAAAGAGGCAGGTCATATCTTTCCTTTTTTAAAAATAAAGAAAATGTAACTCTGGCTCAACTATGTAACTCTGGCTGTCCTGGAACTCACTCTGTAGACCAGACTGGCTTTGAACTCTCGAGAGATCCCCCTGCCTCTGCCTCCTGAGACTAGGATTAAAGGCATGTGCGACCACGTCAGGCCTGTTCATATCCTCTTAAACACTAGTTGGGTTTCTTTTCAAAATGTGAAGATCCGTTACTCTTCTATTTAAAACCCTTGAATAGTATCCTATCATTTACTTTTATGTTTGTTGTTTTAAAAAATTATTTAAATGTTTTCATTTTAAATAAAATCATTTATTCTACTTAACTCACAAAACCACAAAGCTAGTTTCAGGAAGCCACTCAAACAAACACGTGCCTGGTCACAAATTCTCAGTGAGCTGCTCTGCAGTTAAGCGGCTGTTCTAAAGTAATGGAGCGTCACTGGGGGTTACTCTTCCTTCAATTAGAGTTTTAGTCACTTATCAGTCACAAAGAAAGGAAAAAAAACTATGATGACATGCAAACTAGAAGAAAAAACTAGCTTTATACCCATTTCACCGCCCGTGCATCCTTCTGCTTACATTCCATCCCTCATCAAAGTTGAACTTGTCAATTTTACTTATAAACATAAACTATAACATAAAAAGTAACAACAATGTTAAAAGACAAATTTTGAATAAAAGTAGAAAATGCCCCAGGTTCTCGATAAGCATTTTGTTCATTTTATTAACCCTGTTTGAAAAATATGAAATAGAGGCTGGCTCAGTGGTTAAGAGCACTGGCTGCTCTTCCAGAGGTCCTGAGTTCAAATCCCAGCACCCACATGGTGGCTCATAACCACCTGCAGTGAGATCTGGTGCCTCGTCTGGCCTGCCAGGACACATGCAGACAGAACACTGTATACATAATAAATAAATAAATCTTTTAAAAAATATGAAATAGAAGAAGCTATCTACTGTGACATAAGTGGCTGAGTCAGAACGGGAGACAGTCACGTGGTTATGTGTCCAAGATGGTAACTACCATTATGCATGGCTCAGAACAAAACCTAACTCCCTTGGCATGGCTTTAGAAGCCAGTGTTTTAAACCCACCCGGTACATGCTCTACTCTAGGCTGGCCATCTTTCTGAGTTCTAGCTCTCGTCTCAGGGCCTCTGAAGGAGCCCCCTGGACAACTTCTCACAGCTCTGCACTGCTGCTTCCTCCTCTTCTTGGATCTCAATGCCTATGCCCACCTTTGGATGGCTGTTGGATATTCACACATTTTAAAAAATTATTTTATGGGGCTGGAGCGAGGGCTCAGTAGTTAAGAGCACTTGCAGCTCTTCCAGAGGACCTGAATTCAGTTCCTAGCACCTGTGACTCCAGCTCTAAGGGTTCAGATGTCCTCTCTGACTTCTGTGAGTACCTGGGCATTCATGGCATTCACTCGTGTGTGAGTGTGTGTGTGTGTGTGTGTGTGTGTGTGTGTGTGTGTGTGTATGAGCACGCACAAGCATGTGAGTACCAGAACCCACATGTGGAAGCCAGAGGAAAGCTTGCAGTAGTCATTCCTGTCCTCCCTAGAACGTGCGCTATGGTCATCAAGCTGGGTAACAGACACCTTCTCCCACTGCTCCTCCTGGGGTCCTGAATTCATACTTTGTAAAGCCTGACCACTAAACATTCTGTTCATGGGAGAATTCCAACACAGATGGCAGGCATGACTGCATCTGAACCCAGAAAACAAAGCAGAATGAATATTCCTTCTTCTAAGCTAAGGGCTAGGGGATGGGAATCTCTGCTCTCAGTGAGTGCTCCTGGGCAGGGCATCGAATCCAGAATGCAGAGAACCAGAACTGTCACAGAGAGCACCACCACACTGAAAGTTCAGCACCAGAGGACTTGAGGTCTCAGATATGGCAGCCGCAGGGGCACTTGAGTGAACTGGGACAGGACACTGGCTGTACCTTGCTTCTAAACACACCTACTCCCATTTTAAATCCAGTTCTTTAACCTTTTGTTTGTTTGGTTTTTTGAGGGTTTCTCTGTGTAGCTCTGGCTGTCCTGCAACTTACTCTGTAGACCAGGCTGGCCTCAAACTCACAGAGATCACTTGTCTCTGCCTCCCAAGGGCTGGGATTAAAGGCGTGTACCACTACTGCCCAGCCCTGACAGTTTTGTTTTTGTTTAATTCCTTTATTCCTATAGTAGTCAGTTCTGTTCACAACTCAACATTCTATTCATGCAAGCGAGCCAGCTGCCGTCACACCTGGCCCTCTCTGATATGTTGCTAGTACTAGACCAGTGCAGCACAGCAATGTGTACACATGTATTATTAGTGACTTTTTAAGTTGGTCACCGGAGCTAGTTACACTGACAGGTGTTGCCCTAGGTACCTTTTCCAACGTGAGGAGATTTATTTCCGACTGCAGCCTTATTTCCGGTTTGTTGCTCTGTTGATCCTTGAACTGGTGGAACTCTTTCTCCAAAGCCTTATACTTGTTTTCAGCATCATTAAGCTGTATGTGAAAAGAAAGTATATTAGAGCTGTTCTATGTAGCTGTCTGAAAGCAATCATAAGCAAATCTTGACACTGTACAACCTGATTAACAGTGTCATTAATATTCTAAAACATGTTACAGTAAAACATTTGGAAAACACATGAAAGCAGGAAAAAGAAAATGGTCGGTACGTAAGAATTCAACAAATTAACTAACAGAAAAGCTTTTTCTTTTTTCAACTAGGTAAAAAAAATTAAGGATCAAAGGGCTAAACACCTGAAGGAATGCAGAGACCCACGGGGCTCCAGCAGAGACTCCTCATCCTGCAGAACTGGCACCTATGAACGCTACCCGTACTTGGTAAGTTGGGGGTGGGGGGAAGGAGTGGGTAGCTTAGTTAATACTTAACTAAGGGCGGAAAGACGTTCGTTTGGCTGAGCATGGTGGCTCCGTGAGCCATGGAACCGTTGTAATCTTTAGAAGAAGCTGCTACTCTCTACATGACAAGTTTCCACATAATTCAGTTTTCCAAAATCAGCAGAAACCATTCTGAAGCATCACACTTTTAAAATTTCTTGTGCTTTGTGTTCTGGATGTATGTGTCCATGCACACATGTGTGGATGCCAGAAGTCAACATCAGTATCTCTCACAACCAGTCTCCACCTTAGAGTCTGAAAGGAAGTCTCTGTGTCTCACTGAACCTGGAACTCTCAGACTGACTAGATGGCTGGGCAGCAAGCCCCAGGAAGCCTCCTGTCTCTGCCTCCTCCCAGTGCTGGGATTATAGGTGCATATCACCATTCCCAGCTTCAACACCAGTGCTTGGGATCCCAACTCATGTCCAGATGTTTGCTCAGCAGGCACCTTGTCCGACCAAGCCATCTTCCTAGCCCCCACTTTTATATTTTAAGCAAGAAATATTCTAATAGTGTATTTGGTTCCTCACCATTCAGGAACATTGTCATAAATAATTATTGCTGTTACAATCCAGTTGTGAAGGTAAAAGCTGTAGGGCATGGTGGACTCTGTCCTTGGGATGTCATCTATCGCTATGAGTTCGGGTACCTGCTTTTACCTATTTGAATATAGACACTTTTTTCTTCATTAGCTCTCTTTGTGTTTAACTGTCTCTTCTACCAGTCTAATTAGAGTGGCATATTTAATATACGATACAATGTCAGTGTAATGGCCTCAAATTTCTCTTATGCATAAAATGTGACATGCACGTGTCAAGGACTTTGCTCCTTGAACAAATTGGAAAATTCACCTGTCTCTCTCATGATAAAAACTGTGCATCAAGAATAAAGATGTGCCTTGGATAATTTTTCCAAAATACCAGTTCTCACCAAGGCTCTCGCTACAGAACTGTGAGTTGGGATGGTGTGGCTGTGATGGGGATGGAGGTGATGGAGATGTGTGTCCCAAGCACTCCCTGACTCTGTGATGCCTTTGCTCTAGATGACTAAACCTTCCCGAGCTGGAAGGAAAGCACTACTACCGGTGAACCCATGACAAACACCTGCTTTTGGATTAAGTGAGACCCACAGTAACAACCAAATTCCCATTTACAACCATGTAAACAATGTGCCTGAGAGAACCCTGAGCCACTATGGAAACTATTCATGAGAGAAGGCCCTGAAGCATTCATCATCCACATCTAATCTACACTGACATTTTTCAGGAAAGATAAGCTGGATTTTTAACAGCCTGATCTTCCCCTCCCTTTTCTACAAATATTTATTGAGTCCCTATCACTGCCGACACCGGGCTGGGCTCCAGGACAGAGCTATAAACCAAACAGTTTTTATGGAGCAACAATCTGAAACTGATTAAATGATCATTAAATGAAAATAAAAACTGGTACATTATAAAGAAAAAGAAAGCAATATTACAGAAGTACATTTAACAAAAGCTTGACGTGGATTTGGAACTATTTGGGGTAAGTGACATTTTGCTGAAAGCAAAGAAAGGGTGTGGAAAACAGAGCCCCGAGGTCTTGCGGGGGAGGCAAGCAGGATGCTCACAGGAGACCAGTGTGGCTACAGAGTCCACAGCAGAGGTGAAGAGTGGGGTGACACCAGACAGGATGGGGAGAAACTGCAGGCTGTGGACAAGCCTGATCCTCACCCTATGAATGGTGAGGAGGCAGCGGGAGGTTCTAGAGTGCCATGCTTCCCAATGCTCAGAACCACCGGGCTGCAACACAAGCATCATGACACACTCGACACTCGGGGAGCAAGGGGAGTGTAACGGGAAGACGCTGGTTAAAATGTCCATGTTAAGGGTATCAAAAAAGCAGCCTGAAGTGGCCTAAGTGCAGAGAAAAGGTCTTGACTGTAAATGTGGAGGAGGAGAAGGAAGCCCTGAGCGTGGAGTAAGCTGGAAGCTGAATGGCTGGACAAGGGAAAAGAGAGCAGACAGCACAGGAGGAGGCTGGGTGGAGGAAGGTGCGTGCGTGCATGTGTGGTGTGTGTGTGCATGTATGTGTGTGCACGTGTGTGTGCATGTATATGTGTGTGTGCATGTGTGCGTGTGTGCCTGTGTGTGTGTTGTGTGTGTGTGCGCGCACGCGAATGTGTGCATGTGTGGTGTGTGTGTGTGTGTGTGTGTGTGTGTGTGTGTATGTGTGGGAAGAACAGTTGAGAAGATCTTCAGAGCTAACAACAACAGTATTGACGTGTGTACAGTTCAGCAAATGTAGACATGAGGATACTCATTCCACCTAAGTGACCTGACTAGCGGAGATGGGGGGGCGGGGGCACACCAACAATTGTCTGCAGGGGTGGGCACATGAAGGGACTGTAAACTGAGGCAGCAAGAAGGTAAGACACTTGTCTTACAAAATGTAGGTTCTGGAAAGCACTGGATTACTTTGTATACTTCTAGCATTAAGGTCCGTCCTAATGAATATCTATGTTGTTGAAAAGGAGATTTACAGAAAGCTTTTACACTGTAAGTTACCTGGAATCCTACAGTTTCACACAAATGGTTCTAAGAGCATGAAAATTATACTACTACAGTCCTTAGCTTTAACTTAGAAAGAAAAACCCCCACTTCAATCGGCGTCTCTGCAGCGAATACGCCAGCCCACATCACAGAGGGTCTCGGCCCTCGGGGGGGGCGGGCGGGCGCAGCGTCTCTAGAAGCATCTAACTGAGCACCTGCTGCTGGAGCCGGAGCTTGTCCTCTTCCAGCTGCTTCAGCTTCAGCCGCTCCAGCTCCACGTGGTGAACACAGTCGTCCTTGGCCCTGCGGACAGAGTCCTGAAGTTCCTGAAGGTTCCGCTCCCGTTCTGACTGCAGCTCCTTCCTCTCTCTTTGAAGCTGAGAAGAAAAGCGTCCTTAGGAGGCTAGCTCATCACCACCTGCATGACGCTCTTTGGCTCCTGGCCTAGGTTAGTCAACGTTCAAAATACTTACAAACTAAGCTGGGGAGATGGTTCAGTCCACAAGCAGTTGCCTCATGAGCACAATGACCTGAGCATGACCCCCAGAACCCACATGTGAAAGCACAGTGGTGAATACTGTGTCCCAGCTGGGGAGGAGACTGCACATCCTGGAGCTCTCCAGCAAGCCCAGCCTGCCTAGTGAGCTCCAGGTCTCAAATAGTCTGTGGAATTCAACCCTAAGAACAACTCAAGGCTGGCCTCTGGCCTCCGCCAGCATGCACACACAAATGTGCATGCACACACAAGAGCATGTGCATGCTAAAATGCATGCGCAGATGCATACATAACAAAGAATACTTACTTCATGTCTTCTTTAGTTATAGTTATTGGACTTAAATGTTTAGATATACTAATTTTCAATCACTCAATACTAATAATATACAAGCCACACACAACTTATATAAATTCAGTTGAAAAGGTCCTAACCACTTAAAACTCTAATTTTTATTATATAAAAGTGTGACTGAGCTTCTTTCTTCAACTAAAAGTTTCTAATTTCTGCCTAACCATTTAGAAGATGGATTTAGTTAGGCCAATACACCTAAAAATTCATTTAAAAACTCCAGAAATGTAAACAATAAAGTCAAGAGTATTTACTGATGAAACCTTAAACATTAGTTAGAGAAGGGACATATATACAATATGGGAAAATTGTAGCTACTTTCATGTTTTATATGCTTATAAATTTAATATAAATTATGTGTACTACACATTTATATTTTATAGAAAAGTCCTAGGGTATAATTTAGTTAAGACCTAATGTACTGTTGACTATGTATAATGCTACAACAAATTTCCATGTGTCTTGGGGTCCAATTTTTGTTAATGTGCAGCCCAGGCTGTACTTCTGCCTCTACCTCTTGAAAACATGGGATCAAATATTGAATGAGTAAGAGGGATAGTTTTTTCTCTCTGAGACCCATTCAGGTTTATATACCCCTGAGCATGTCCAACTTGCTCTTCTCCAAGGAGTGAAATACTAATTCCTACACTGAATGGGAATGTTAACATAGAACCACTACTGCAGGGGTGAGCAAAAGAGTCAGTCAGTGGTGGCTCTTCTGCTGAATCCTGGCATCCTAACATGCTTTACCCAGCTCAATAGCGGTTGTCTCCATGTCTGAAACACAATATCCATGCAGTGTCTGTCACATTATACAGAGAACAAGTGAGAGAAGACAGGGACTCCACCACCCAGGGAACCAAGGTCAGAGAGATGGATACCTCCACTTCCGCACTCGCAAGCTGCTGCTCTCGGGTCTCTAGCTCTGTTAGGGCTTTTTGAAGTTTGCCTTCTAAAATACTGTATTCGGCTACCTAAAACACACACACAAAAAAGAAAAATGATGTTCAAGACAACAGGTCCCTCCGGTAAAATGGTATCTGAGAATGAGAAAGAGACATCTGATATGGACCAATTCAAAACGGAAATTCTTTCATCTTCCGAAGAAGCAATCTTCTGCGTGGACATTCGCACCGGGCACTGAGAAGTCACTAGGGCCCAAGTTCTTTAGGCCCAAGACCCATTTGTTTTGTTGAGACAGCTCTCTCCGACTGTCTTGGAACTCATGTACACCAGGCTGGCCACGAACTCTGAGTTCCAGTCCCCAGATGCTGGGATTAAAGGCACACACCACCACAGCCATGCCAATGTCTGTTTTTAAGAATGGAGTTCTATTCAGCAGAAGAAGCCACCAGCTCATCGTGCTCAGGGTGGAGGACTCAGCATTCCCTCAGGTGAGCATCTGTCCCTGGGACTTCCCAAAGCCAGTTTTTACCTTTCTCATCACCCAGTGTCTAGGACCCAGCCCTACCTACCCCAGACCTTTTCTTCCCTAAGGTGGTGAGTGCCTTCTGTGGGGCTTCGAGAAGTCAGAAGGACTCCACACTTGGACAGAGAAAAGAACACTGTGTCTCCACCCATCTGATGCTGTGACAGCCTTCCCATCCCTTCTTGGCTGCTCTTCTCCAAGATCAACACACACTACAACTACTTCACATACTGGGATTTCTACGTTCTCTAATGCCTTAAATTTAATGGAGCCAGATATCTAAGTTCAAAACTATGATATCCAGAGCAGCCTTACTGGTTCAGACACCAGTAACCGTACTGCCAAAGCCTAGGACAAGCAAGCGTTTATAATCCCCTTTGCTACTTAAAAATGCTAGTCACCACACTGGTGGCAAAAACAATTCCCAGAAGCCTGTTTGTAAAGGATGGGTGACTATGCCAAACATCCATGTTAATTAATTTGGTTGCAAAATCTGACACCCCCATTTTCATTTCTCAGTCTCAGCACACCAACCAACCTCCCAACTCAACATTTAGCTTTGATCTATGTAAACTATGGCAAGCACAACTTAACCAGACCACAATGTAAAAATACCCAAACATCTCTGTTCGCACCAGCAGCATCTCACGATGCTTGTCCCTCTCAGGAGATAACCCCTCAAGGGAACTTCGCCTCTACCGACCCGTACACCAGGGACTCCCCAACTGTATCATGAGGTTAAACTTCCCTGTAGTTTCAGACATTCAGATCTACCTTAAACATATCAAACTCCAAAACTGTATAAAAACTTCAAATCACAATCCTTTATTTTAATGAATATTTATTATATACCTAGCATATTCTGGGCAAGTAGAAGCTGTATTCTGGGGAGACAGAATACAATAAACAAGTGCAGATCTAACGTCAGTCAGAGACTTGGTACCAGGGCAGGAAGGGGCACTACTTGGGATATGGCAGTCAGAGAAGCATCGTTGAGGTGATTCTGAGCATCTCCAGGGAAAGTGTCCCACACATCCCTAGAAAAGGGGGAGGCTCAGCACGTGTGGAGCTATAGGAAGCCGGTGTGGTGGGCACAGACAGAAAGGGCACGGGGTAGAAGAGGAAGCCAGAACACAGATCATATAACACCCTCTATGTTCTGCTAAGAACTCCACTTCATCCCATGCTAAGTGTTCACCAGGGGAGAATACTTACTTCTGTCCCACATTATAAAGGTGTGGTCCTGGGTGGACAAGGCTAGAACAGAGTAAAGAGGTTAGGAAGGAAAGACAGACACTAAGTAAATGATAAACTGCAGCTAGGAGGTTGTGCTGCAAGTCTTTAATCCCAGAACTCCAGAGGCAGAGCCAGGCAGATCTCTGTGAGTTCGAGGCCAGCCTGGTCTACAGAGTGAGTTTCAGGACAGCCAGGACTACACAGAGAAACCCTGTCTCAAAAAAACAAACAAAAACAAACAAACAAACAAACAAACAAACAAAAACAAAAACAAAAAAAGCTTTACCCAAAGATATAGTGATGGGTATTGGATGTGATGCAAAGTGGTTGCTTTCTAAAACATTTTCTGAATGTAAAGCCAAAGGACATGCTAATGGACTAGGTTCAAAAGAGAACTAAAGAGGATTTGCTTGAGGTCTCAACAACTAAGGAAAATATAATGACTTTACTTACACGGGAGTCAAGTGGAGAACGCCACAGAGAAGGCTGATGGGAACTGTGGCTTTAGGTATGCTGGACCTGAGATGCACCTTAGACACTCAGCCTGCAGTGCAGCACAGGCGGCTGAGTGGCCAAGCAGAGTCCAGGGCAGGGGTCAGGAATAGGAGCAGAGAAGGTAGAGCTCACACATGTGTGTATAATGTATGCATTCTGATACATCCAATGCCAAGAAAGTGGATGAGCTCACCTAACAGGTGAGGGTGGACAGAACAAAGGACACACACAAGACAGGGCCAGAAACAAGCCAATCAACTCAGTACTGGGACGTTGGATCTAGCACAAAAACCAGGAACAAGACAAGAGGAGAGCGTGAGAGGCATACAGAGAAGGAGGCCGGGTGTCTCCACAGAAAGGAAAGGACGGACAGGCATCGTCTGGTCAGAGAAGAGCTGTGACCGCAGCTATGGTGGGAGTCAGAGAGTAAACTGAATGGAGGAAGCACTGGGCCTGGAGGGCGGCACTGAGGACCCCAGCAGCTCCTAAAAATCCCATTCCCTCTTCCCTTCTCCATAACCCTCTTCATTTACTGCTCTGGGGGGCAGAGGACGCCCTGGGTGACCGTGTAAGGAATGGAGGAAGCCCTAGGCTGTGTATTGTTGACATGGTTACTAATGATTGGCCAGTGTATACAAAAACTAGCAACCCCAGCCTCCTCCTGCTGGATGACTACAGCCTGAGACTGCTCCCTACAGAGACCTCTCACCCAGACCAGCTCACTCTTCCCCCTGTGCTGCACACAAAAGCACCAAGTAGCCGGTGTCCTTCATCAGAACAAGCACAGCCCACCCAATCCCAGTGTTTGTTTGGACATCTGTCTCTGTCATTTCCTCATTCCCACGTTGTCCCAGTCATGTTTCTGGGACCCAGCCAGGAAGGATGTGGTATACCACATTCATCTTCATGAGTAAATACAGCTTTCCTGGTCTCCTGACTTTTACATTCCTTTGTTCCCTCCACTAGACATCTATCGGGATGACTATTCCCTTATATAAAAAATTGGATCACCTATATCCTTATACATATTTAAAAAAAAAAAAATCTTCACTTCAAGGTCTTCTAAAACCTGCTGGGCGGTGGTGGTGCACACCTTTAATCCTAGCACTGGGGAGGCAGAGCCAGGCAGATCTCTGTGAGTTCGAGGCCAGCCTGGTCTACAGAGCGAGATCTAGGACAGGCACCAAAACTACACAGGAAACCCTGTCTCAAAAAAACAAAACAAAAACAGGTCCTCTAAAACCCCCTTTTCTCAATCAAAGTCATTACCCAAATGTGAGAACACAGAAAACGTAGTTACTGTCTTCTCTTAAAATGGTGTGTTACAGTCTGGATGTGCAGACGGAAGTTAACAGCGGCAGCTCTGGCCACGAGGACGCCATGCTCTTAAGTTACACAGACTGAAGAGTCCCCACTCCACGGTGACCTCCTAAATCTCCCAGCTCTTTTAGACCACCCCCATCCGCCTGTCACTTCAGTTCGGAGGTACTTTTCCTTCCATCCTAAGTACATTTGTTAACTAAGTATTTTGTCTTCAAGTGCCCTATTGTTCAAAGGACGTTGTAAACTAGAATGTGCTGAGATGTCTCCTTCATCTCATCCATATCTTATTATGGAGCCTATTTCGAGGGTCTCCAAGCTTTCTTTGCTTGGAATGCCTTCGGGACACATTGGACAGTGTCTACTAAATTCCAGAAATGCAGACATGACCTGACGTGTGAAGAACTTCCTCAAACTCCCTGTGTGTGGTTGATTCAGCCTACTTTAGGGAGACAAGATGGCTACATGATAGACAATCATGTGTAAGGCAAATTAAAATTTTATCAGCTATTCTGGAATGTAGAACAGCAACTGGGTGTACATCATTCATTCAGGTAAACTATAAAAGTATAAAAGAAGTTACATATTGTTAAAAAAAGTTCCACATAAAAAAACAACAAATGGACAGAAAGGGCTCAGACATTCTGTACACAAAAGTATTATAGTAGTTATTAACTTCTCAAATTAGTTCATCTTTTGAATTCTGCAAACTTTAATATTTAAAAACTCATTAGCATAAAAGGAAATGGTCCAAGGAGTAACTTAGCTTGTCCTAAAGTAAAAACTTCAAAACACTAACCTACCGTCCAGCTCTCTTGAATTCAAGAATACGTAACACACGAGCTCTATCCACAATTCTTTTTGTATACAGCTCAAGAGTAAACAAGAACAATATCTAAGACACGCGCAGGCCCAGTTAAACGAGCATGTCTTAGGAACAGAGACTTTAAAGTAGCCTTTGGCTTTGCTCAGGGCTCATTAGTTACTGTCTGTCTGTCTGTCTCGTGCTGGGAACTAACGTTTATTCCTTCCAAAGCATCTAGAAGCGACTGCCCGCCCCCTTCCTTTCCTCTGTCTCACACGTGCTTTGCTTTACCTTTTTCTTCACTAGTGACTCCCTTTCCCGGTCCCTCTTTCTCCACTCTTCTGCAAGGGCTTGCATGTGAGCCAGCTCTTTCTGCTTCAGCTGCAAAAGGAAGACAGCGGTCACTTGAAAACGACAAATATTTCAAATGAGCAAAAAAAGCTTTCAGTTTAAGAACTAATACTGATCACCAATGTCACTTAACCTGCTGTTTTATTTTTTATTATTTTCTGTGTTTGCATGTCTGCCTGTGCACCACATGCATGCCTGGTACCCAACGAGGCCAGAAGAGGGCATCAGGGCCTCTGGGCTGGAGAGTTTCATGTCAACTTGACATAAGCTGAAGTCATCTGAGAGGAGGGGACCGCAGTTAAGAAAATGCCTCCAGAAGATTGGGCTCTACATGAACCTGTAGAACATTTTCTTAATTAGTGAATGATGTGGAAGATGTCATCCCTGGGCTGGTAGTCTAGGGTTCTATAAAAAAAGCAAGCCATGTGGAGCAAGCCAGTAGGCAGCATCTCTCTGTGGGGCTGGAGAGGGCCTGCCATTAAGAGTTTAGGCTGCTCTTATAATGGACCCAACTCTGGTTCCCAGCAGCCACACAGCAGCTCACAACCACCCACAACTGCAGCTCCAGGGGACCCGATGCCCTCTTCTCATCTGTCAGCAACTGTACCCATGTGCACATACTCACACCAACACACATGCAAACATGTGGCTAAAAGATAAAAATAAATCTTAAAGAGATTCTGTTGATAGTCAAAGAAAGCTAGACAAGAACATGGAGAGAAAACCCAGTTGTAGAGAAGGAACAAATAAGAAAGTAGATGAAATAGAGATCTGTATGATTTCAATCCACCTGACTTTCAAATATGTCTTCCTGCATCTCTTTCCACATCTCCAGCTCAAGCGCAGCCTTGTACTCTAAGGTCGCTCGAGGCTCCATCTGCACCTCAGAAGGACAAGGAGCCGGAGGAGGGGAAGATGGCTTCTGCTGCACAGCAGACAGGCCCTACAGCGGGAAAGAAAAGCACAGTGACACGTCATCTACACCTCAGATCCTGGTTAGGGAGTCGGAAGCACCGGGTTTACCTGAGACGAGTCGGACACGAAGATCTCCCGCATTTTCACTAGTCCATAGTCCTCCAGAGTCATCGTGTAAGAAAGATCCACTACCCGGTTATTCGACCTACAGATGAAACAGGGTTATCTGCAAGGTCACAGAAACATCTGTCTTCCCACTCCCCTAGCCTGCACTACGCAGGAGAAACATTCCTTGCACCCACCCTTGTCGCTCAAACTGGGCAGCCTCCACGGCCTTTGACCTCCCAGTGGGGAAGCTAGGACTTTGTGCATGCTAGCGACACTTCTTCCACTGAGCTACACCCAGCACAATAATGTGCTTTTTACTACCTCTAAAACACACTTAATGAATTTACACAGGAAATACACTTAGCAGCCCCCCTACTCTTGGTTATGGAAGTTATTCAAACTTTGTCTCCTTTCTGGAATGAACACACACACATTACTCTTTCCCTGGATATAAGCAGTGCTTTGAGATAATCCATGAGAGTAAGCCAATTATATAGTATTTTAGTCATAATTAGCATCTTCTGTATCACAGAACTGTATGACTTATTAAACAACAAAAAACATTCAAGGAAAGGAAATTTTAGCAACTAAAAAAATGTAATATTGTCTAAAAACACAACTTTAATAAACAGATCTCATATAATGAATGGCTCTTTAGTTAACCAAATCCACATTTTTTTTTTTCCCAGTTTCACAATTCTTTTTAAATGAATGAAGTAAAATGAAGTACTTGGGCCAGCAAGATGACCCAGTCTGATGACCTAAACTGAATCCCTGGACTTCAGAAGAAAAGCAACTCCACAAAGAGGTCTTCTGACCTCCACGTGTATGCCATGGCATACACAAAGTAAAAGAAAAACGTTTACGTGAAGCCCTACTGTGTCGGAGGAAAAAGCCTGAACACAACTAGTTCTCAGGTGAGTCTAAGACTCTGCGTCCAAGGCAGAGCAGTAAAAAAACAGCTCCAGCAGCATTACAACAGCCCAGCTACTGACGACTTGTTAGCATTCTTCTTGGGACAACAGAGGAGAGTGCTGAGTTTTCAGAGAGAGTTTTTCTGTAACAAGATGATCGTTGTTGACCCGAGAACTGATTCTCCAGGCACTGGTCCATATCCACAGAGGGAGAAGGCATCACACAAACCTTCCAGGCTCTGGATGTGACTCCGGGAGGTAAGAGTGAAGGGGAAATTTTCAGTGGTTCTTTTAGATCTCAAACTTTTGCTGAATCTTATTTTTTCTCTTTACATTCTCACTAGGTTTTCATTCAAAGGAAATATGGTAGATAGTATTAATTTGAACCTCAATTTTTATTGTTAATTCAAAAAAGGTAATTTGACAAATTCCAATAATGAAAATATGAAAACATGTTCTCACTGTGGCAATAAAGTTCAAGTAAAAGCAACATTATTCTCATTTGCTCTCTGCTTCTGTGATAAAACAGTAACCCGGAGATCCTGAGGAGGGACAGGTTTATTGGCTGGCAGATCACAGTCCATCGTGACGGAAGAAAATGCCAGGGTGGAAGGCTGCTGACCCCTGGGCCTCAGCTAGCTTTCTTACACACTCTAGGCCGTCATCTTAGAGATGGCGCTGCCCACAGTGGGCTGGGCTCTCATATTAGTTGGCAATTATGACAACACCACACAGATATGCCCCCAGACCTGTCTGGTCAAGACAGTTCTCACTTCAGAGTCCTTCTTCCAAGATGGCTCTTGTTATGCTGACAAAAGTTCACCAGAGCATTACTGTTGCTCTTTTGTAGGTGCTGGTGACTGAACCCGGGGATTTGCACGTGCCAGACAAGGGTTTTATCACTGCTCTATCCCAAGCCCTTAATGATAATATAATTAAAAACTGTCACTGAACGCTAGCATTTGTATCATTCTCGGTCTTTAAATTTCAGGTGAATTCAAAATATTTTTCAAATGGAAAAAAAAAATCACAGCTGAGAAGTAGACTTGCTACATTGTTTTTATTTAGAGGATATTAAAAACTTAGGTGACCGAATTTGGACCTTGTTGTTTTACAGTTAATTTCCTCAAAGTGCAATAAACAGGGTTATATAACAACAACAACAAAAAGATCCCAGCATTCCTAATGAAAAGAACACAAAATATACACTTAAGTTACTAAAACCAAACAGCAGAGCTTCATAACTGAGACCAGCAGCAGTGTGCACAAGGCCCTGGACAAGACCCAGCATCACAACTACAAGGAAAACCAATAGCAAAGAACAGCTCCTCTGAAATTATCCAATTAAGAGGTTGGAGAGACGGCCCAGCTGTCAGGAGAACTTGCTACTCTTGCAAGGCCCAAGTTTGGTTCCCAGCACCCAGATCAGGTAGCTCCTAGGACCTTTAACTCCAGAGCCAAGGAATCTGATGCCCTGTCTGGTCTCCACATGTGGTACACATACCTGTATAATTAGGCCCACACACACACACAGGAAAAAAAGCTGTCAGGCTAGGGGCAATGAGATAGTTCAGAGAGGCTCTATACACAGGCCTGACTACCTGAGTTCAATCCCCGTATCTCTCAGGTGGCAGGAGAGAACAGGACCCCACCCACCTCCCCGTGTGTGTGTGTGTGTGTGTGTGTGTGTGTGTGTGTGTGTGTGTGTGAGAGAGAGAGAGACACACACACACTCGTACTCCCTTTCTCTCACAAAAATAGAAATAAATACATAAAATTTGCAATGATCAGGCTAAGGGCGGAACGGATAAACGCTTAGCAGTCTGAATACGAATCATGGTATAACCACACAAATTCTTATACTCGTCTAAGTAAAGGGGCATCAAAAGCTAGCACGCAAACCACAATAAAGGCACCCTCAGGTCAGAGAAGAACAGCCGAAAGAGGACGCGAGGGCCTGAGGGCCTCCTCCAGGAAGGCGGGATAAAGCAGCCACTGCTATAAGACTCACCCCTGGGCCGCCGTGACAGGCACGCTCTCACTGTAGGTCTGTCGCCAACACTGCTCACCATTAGCGCCCAAAAACCGGGTCTTTTCTGCAGACAAGATGTTAGAAAGCTGGATTCTTGCAATCCCAAGGAGTAAGTCTTTACTCATTTTATCCTTGTGCCATAATTCAACCAGCAGTGGGATCCTAAGGAGAGAAGCCGCGTCCACAGTTACCAGTCTGAAGCACTGCTTTCCAAACGACAGTCTCTGAATGCCTTCACACAGTTAGACATATACAACCGGGAAGTTACTAACACACTCAGCTCCCCAGAGAACAAATATTTGTCTTTGTACCTCTAAGCAATAAAGAAAACCCTTCGAACATTGTTAAGTCTCCTAAGTCATTACAGAATCTGGAGGGAACCTTCATTCTTCCTTTAAGAAATGTAAACCTGGGCTATGATACTCTGAGGAAAGCAGATTTCATAGGCCTAATTTTCCTTGAAAAATCAATTTCCCATAACTAAAATGAAAATCAAGAAAAGGTACTATGTCTGGTGGCTCATGAGCAAACTTAACATTCTTACTCCCGTCGAGGTGCTCTTGCTCCCAACACCTAGGCTGGGACTTACACTAAACCAGGCTAAGCCCTGCAACAGGACAGATGTTGCAGACATCAGTAAACTAATTTCGTGATCCTCAAGTGCAGGCGCTACTGTAGGTTTTAGTCTGTATAAATTCACACCCTGAAGGCCTCTCATTTGCAAGGGTCTGTACATTACCTTAGGAAGGTGTCTTGCAGCTGGTGAGGCATAGTTGCAAAATCAAACGCACAGTAAGACTGGGGAAGAAACACTTCCATGTTTTTCCGAACTTCTACTGGAGGGTTAGTCATAATAGGAGCCGCACTGCCAAAGAATGGGTAGGAGTACCTACAAGGCAGGGAACACAAGTCTCATGCTAGAGCCTATAGAGGACCTAGAAGGCCAGGTCTTTCTAACAGTACACACTATGAGCAAATACCAGCTTTAAGATGAAACAGGAACACTGGACTGTGACTTGTTTAAGGCACATCCTTGGTATCTTGGCATTCACAGGAACACGCAAGTTCTACCATACAGTAAGCACTCAAGAAATGCCTGATATACTGAACGACAGGCCTACTTTCCTTTATATAACAATGTCCTGTTATTTATGAGCTAAAAAGCCCTTAGGCCATTGGTTCTCAACCTTCCTAATGCTGTGACCCTTTTAATACAGTTCGTCATGTTGTGGTGACCCCTCAACCATAAAATTATTTCCATTGCTGCTTCATAACTGTAATTTTGCTACTGTTATGAATTGTAATGCAAATATCTGTTATGTAGGATATCTGATATATGACTCCCATGAAAGGGTCGTTCAACCCACAACGGGGTTGTGACCCACAGGTTGAAAACTGCTGTCCTTAGGCAATGCCAAAAAGACACATTCATGGTACTCTGTCTTTGAACAGAGAATCAAGAGATCTAATCTACAATGTATACACCAATTGAACAAAACATACAATCTCTTCTTTTCATCACAGAAACCACATGAGATTAAATATAAGAAGCCCAACTGCTTCAAAGCTTACTCTGAACTTAAACACAAATTTATAGGTATCAGCCAGGCGGCGGTGGCACATGCCTGTAATCTCAGCACTTGGGAGGCAGAGCCAGGTAGATCTCTGTGAGTTCGAGGCCAGCCTGGTCTACAGAGCAGGATCCAGGACAGGCACCAAAACTACACAGAGAAACCCTGTCTCAAAAACAAACAAACAAACAAAAATTTACAGATATTGTAATGCTTAAATTTCATCCTGGTATTCTTTATTTCATCTTGTTATTCATATATGAAACTATAATCAAATTTAAACTCAGCTAGTAAAAAACTGCTTTTCCTACAAAAACTATATCCTGTATTATCACTCCAATCCTATATAATTACTGATCCACTGAAGCAAGTTATCTCAAAGTTCATGGCCTATGATTTCAACTCTTACCACCACACTACAGTATTTAGCAATTAAAAGAAAAATATCCAAACAGACCTGCAGGTCCCACTTATTTTCAAATGCGAGTATTACTTCACAAATTCTATTACACAGCTGCGTATGTGGAGCATAAACTTGTCAAACTGAACAAATTAAATGGTCACGACTCTAAAAAGTGCTTTCAATGAATCAAACACCAATCTAGCATCCGGTAACTCCATGTCAAGTACCAAATAGGTCATGACCAAGTGTTTCCTATTTAGAATATTATTTCTCTCTTTCTTTGCCAAATGAATTACTGTTCTCCTTCATGTATTGGCTCATTTCTAAATCTTTCATCCTTCTAAATTGATTAATTTCTGTTATGTACCCTAATACCAGATACATCATTGATATTAATACAGGCAGTTAGCCATTGAGCAAATGGTCCTGATAGCAAAATGCAAAACAGAAAAATTAGTGTTAGTGCTTTCTAAATGGGACTGTGTAAAACTCCCTCTCATAGCATCTCAGCTGAGGCTGTACCTATATCTCCACACCCCTAGTCAGCACCCTCTCTGGGGGTACTAAGACATACTCTGCTGCAGCAGCAAGGATCCTGCGGCGGCAAAGGGATCAAAAGACAAAAACAAACAGTAAAGAAAACCTGCAAGGAGTAATTCTATTTCTCAAACAGAGGAACCAACCCCTTTGAGAAAAGCTGTGTTCATGAGACAATCTTTTGCCAGTCTTCTGTGTCTCAACAGGCGGATCTCAGTAATAATCCCAAACATTCTGTATGTCAACTATGAACTGAGCAGAGGTGGGAAGACTTTCATTCAATGAGCTCATGACCATACCCCAGGCCTAGGCCTCTGCTTCTGTGCATCATTCATACCCAAGTGTGGGAGATGCAGAAATAACTTAAGAGTCAAATGAAAAATCACACTCAAGTGTAACTTGATTTCTGCAGCTGAACTCAGGTATGCCTCCTGTACGCATTTAACCTATATCACAATCTGCAATGTCTACAAACATGCAGCCTTACAATAGACTGTTGTATACAGCCAATTAACTGATTATATGCAGTAATTCTTTCTATTAAATGGGGCACATTTTATTTCAAGTTCATAAGTATGGCTTTTATACTCACAGCTGCACAATGTAGGTGTTAGGATTACAGCAACCATTGTAATACAGTCTTACAAAAAATCAGATACAAAACCACGATTTTAACCTATAGTACCTCTCTTTCCAGAAAACAAGCAACCAAAATTACATCTTAAATGGCAGCATCAATACATGATTACAAATGCCTATAACTATTACCAGAATAGGTAAGCCTGTTACTCCCCCATTCCCAGAGCCATTCTGGTTCAAATCTAGTCATTAGGATACTTTACTGCCTTTTAGGCCAATGGTTTCACAACAGCTAAATTTTCTTTGGTAACATTTCTCTGCACCACCTTAGAGACAAAAGGCATTTTTTCCCAGAACAAAATCAAACCACACCTCAATATGCAATTGACTGGAAAACTAATTTCCAAGCCATGGATGCTTCTTAAGTCTATTGAAAAGCAAAAGTGATGTGATGTTGCTGGAACAGCGATCTTCTGTCCTGAGGTCACCACTTCTGATGCATTGGAGGGGGCCACTGGCTGGGCCAGTGAAGCAGGTATGGAACTAATACCTAAAGTAAACATTGAAAAAAATAAAGCTGTCA
Source organism: Onychomys torridus (assembly GCF_903995425.1). Taxonomy (NCBI): domain Eukaryota; kingdom Metazoa; phylum Chordata; class Mammalia; order Rodentia; family Cricetidae; genus Onychomys; species Onychomys torridus. Next base: position 42,253,857 of record NC_050455.1, read on the forward strand.
TCTTATATACCTTCAATCAAGAATTTGACAGGTCTGCTTAGTGAACATATGAAATGAGTCTATCATGAGCATTTTGAAAGGTGGTTTGTTCTACATTGCCTAATTCCTATTCTAGAACTACATGAAAAATTTGGTGAGGCATGGTAGGACACTCCTACCTAAGGAATTCCAGCCTTAAGGGCTGAGGCAGGAGGATCACAAGTTTAAGGTTAACTTGGGTTACACGGTGGGAGCAAAGTTACTCTCACCACACACTGCAAAACCTCAAAACCAATGGACCTGAGGCAACAATGTCTGACCAAAACCTGTCAGGCAGTAACTTGATTCTAAGAGGTACCCATGCATGGACGATCACTTGAAGAGCTAGACTTAAGATTTACTGTCTATATAATTTTAACACTTTTATAAACTAATTGGATATTTGCATATACAGAATAGGTCAACAAAAGTTACATCTTAGAAAGACAAGAGGTATGTAGGCCAATCCTATTGTGGACCAGAGATGCTTAATGAGTGACCCAGTCATATAATCACTCAGTGATAGAGGTAAACTTGCTCTCCAGCCATTTAACTAGTCCTAGTCCACACTGCCTACATACACCACTGGTAACGGCTATAGAGCCTTAGCAGTGGGGGGAACATCTTTGTGATGAGGCTGGAGAGACAGCTCAGGGATTAAGAGCACATAGTGCTTTTGCAGATCAAAGTTCGATTCCCAGTACCCACTGATAAGTGCCTGTAACTCTTGGAGGATGTGATGCCTCTGACCTCTATGGGCACCTGCACTCACGTACAGACACATACTCAAAACAACTACACAAGATTAGAAATAAAATAAATCTACACAAAGAAAACTAGATACATTCTCAAACTCTTACTAGAAAACCTACTATAAGAAGCCATTAATGGCTCTATTCTCTAAAACTTCAGTATAAAAAGTCTATTTGAAAGATACACATTGTTTCATTTCTTTTGAACAGATTATTAACAATATAAAAGTAGAGATTTAGAAAACCCTTATTTAAAAGTTTAGTAGGCTGAAGTGACATTAAATTGGAAATTTTATAACCCCACACATTTTCGACTCCCAAATAAAGTTCTGCAGTTTTCATTAAGCTGTCCCTGAATGTTCTCAGATGTCTATGAAATGGCTGCAGTCCCAATAGCATCAGCATGTGTGAAAAGAACATCTCACCCTTCACAGTTTGTTTTGGATCCTTGTCGTATTGCAGGCTCTCCACTTCACTTTCTGTTGCATCATCTTTGGTTGGAGGTGTCTGGTTTTGAGGTGGGACAGGGGACATACTTGGTGACTTTGCTCCAGTGAGTGTCTTCTCCTTTATGGGGGTTAAAACTCTCTTCTTTGAATGCTCAGGCTCATGTCCATTCTGGGTCTTTAATTCAATTAAAGACTAAAAACAATTTTTAAAAATAAAGTGTAATTTGCAAAATACTTTCCTTCATAATTAAGCAAAAAAAAAACTTGGCGTTGCTTTTTAGAAAGTACACGCTTCCTTTCCCAGTCTGGACATTCCTAGTCTACTTTTCTTCATAATTTGCAAATTTCCTTAAAGCATCTAGGACCAGAAAAAGGAAGATGAACAGGAAGGAAATATAATATCCAGAGCTGAGTACCAAAATGCATTCTAATGGCTAAGAAGGGGTACTTGAGAAAAGAGGCCTGCCACGTGACCCTGGGGACAGTTATTCCTACCAAGACAGTGCAATGGTAGAAACCAGGCATGGGGTGTGACATCTTCCACTCCTTTGCCCCTCCCCCTCTGCCCTTCTCTTTACAGGTGCACACTTTTTAAACTCGCATTTCAATTTTCTTAGCTTTAGTTTGTAACCTACATATCATTTATCTGAAAGAACAAGATAGTTAAGTTGTTTATACAGATAGACACAGTAAAGTGCATTCAGGTAAATTTAAAAAAGAAAGGAAGAAAGGAATGGCCAAGGAAAGAACAGAAGTAATGCATCAAGGATCATGCTTTAGCTGAGGCGGTGTCCAACAAAAAAGCACTGCTGCAGACTCCAGCCCACACCCCCCTCCCTCACCAGCTGCCTTTTGGCACAGTAAATAGCTATAAGCTGGGAACAGGAAGACATGGTTTCCACTACAGAAGTCTGTCCCAAAGGCCAAGGCCCTGGGTACATTCACTAACTGAAAAGTTTATTCAGAAATAAGGTACGTAAAATGCAGGGCCCCAGTGAAGAAGGATAAAATAGGTGTATGTCAAGGAATTCTACAAAGGTTCAACTTCTGTAACCCTGAGTGACACTGGGGAAGACGATAATGAACGCAGTCACCACCTGCCTGGGAATCGATGCCTTCTCTCTGCAGAGCCACTGACACTCCCACAGTGGGGGCCAGCTCCAGAGGGACAGGGGCCAGCTTCTGCTTGGCTCGGTTGGGAGGGTCAAGGGTGAAAGCACCCTCGACTGTGACCGGATGCTGGTTAATTTCTGTGCTGCCCTTCTTCAGTAATCCATTTAAAGGTACTTCTGTGCTGCCAAGTGACTGGTCTCCACAACAGAGATGGATCTAATGTGAAGGAAAAATCAAAACCGGGTTTTACATCCCCCTTTTCCCTGAATACCATCAACTTGAAAACAGGCCACAGAATGCAAGGACGAAGTGGGCTAACTCACTGACCTTCACAAAATGCCTTCTCAAGTGACCGTTAACACTGGGTACTAGTGACTCAGTCACTCATTAGCCTTTTCACTTCTTCAATCACCAACGAACAGTCAGATGTTATGTTTACACTCATTAGTGAGCTGTGCTTACTCTAATTTTACTATATACTTTGAATATGCAAATTGTGTAGTAAGTGAGTATAAATTGAATAGGAGTCAAATCCTCAGGCATTTTCTTCCATCCTCACCTTAATTAAGCAGAGTTCTTTAAAAAGTGTCAGTGATTCAACAAGTTTGGGCATTTTAAAACCACAATTAATTTTGTATTATTACTCATCAAACATATTGAATGTTCCCTTTTCTTTTCATCTTGCTTTCAGAATTTGTTTATAAAACAGAATGTTAAACAGTGAATGGTGACATAAAACTACTGGGAAGGAAGACTATGTTAGCCAATGACAACCAAGCGAGAGGCCACCGTCCCCACCCCTTAAAGACACCACACTCACATCTATAACTGTTTTTTCCTTTACTATGTTCCAGCCTTGGAGACTGCACACTAGAGAGCAATCACTACCTCATTTTCCTTCTCTATTAGTAGTAACAGAATGGAGAGACATACGATAACTTTTGAGGCAGTGTCTCACTGCATATACAAATCTTGAACTACGTATAAGCCTCTTGTTTCTGGCTCCTGAGTGCAGGTACTACAGATGCGTGCAACCAGAACTGGTCTATAGCTCAGGCTTAATGCTAGTGGGTGTAACTTCTTTTGTGAAACTTTTTTTCCTAGTTTTTAGTGTGAGTGTGTGAGTGTGTGTGTGTGTGTGTGTGTGTGTGTGTGTGTACACAACGGGGCAGAAGCACACCTTTGTGTGGGTACAGAAGTGCAACAGGCAGAGGAGAGCATCAAGTATCCACCTTCATCATTTCCCTCCACATTCTTTTGAAACAAGGTCTCTCCTTGACCTGGAGCTCATGTTTTTGGTGAGGCTGACAGCCAGCAGGCCCTGGTGATCATCCTGTCTCCGCCCCCAAGGTACAAGATTACAGAGTGTGAAACCACTAACCAACGTACTACATGGGAGCTGGGACCCAAATGTGGGTCTTCATGGTTGTGTGGCAAAGCAAATGCTTCTCACCACAAGCCATCTCCTCAGCCCTAGGCTAGCATCTTCAGAAGACTAGAAATAAAGTCACTACTGAACTATTATGGAGCCTTAATGTTACTGAGTGAAATATTTTTTAAACTTTTATTATTGTATATGTGTCCGCATACACATGTGTAATACATATGTGGGACTGAGTGTTGAAGTCAGAGGACAGTTCTGAGGAGTCACTCCCCTTTATGTAGGTTCTAGAGGTTTAACTGGTTGCCAGGTTTTAGAGGCAATGCCTTTCCCACCAAGCAATCTCTTGTGCACAACGTTTTCATGCCAGAACAAAATATTCACTTTTAAATTTAATTTTATATTCTAAATTATGTGTATATGAGTGTGTCTGTGTGTGGGTATGTACACATGTGAGGCCAGCATCTGTAAGACAAGGGATCTCCTGGAGTTGGAGTTAGTTGTGAGCCACCTGACATCAGTCTAACAACTGAGATTGCTTTTATGAATGGCTGCATAACTATGCATGTGTCTCATTACCCTACTTACCTGTTTGATCAAAAGCCAACTACCATAAAATATAGCAGAGTAACTTCTACTAGTCTCAAGATCTGTATTTAAACATAATCCAACTGAAATGTATTTACAAAAAAACACTTGTGGGCAGGTTTTATAAAATGTAAATTTTGCCATCAAGAATCAATCTGTGGATACTGGCAGCTACCACCTATACCAGTAAATAACACCCTGCCTATAGACACAGGTCAACTAGCCTTAAGGACTACCTCTTACTATGTAACGCCAATAACCAATCTCTTTTCTTAGTAACTGGGTGGTAATGTGTTAACTCCAAAATTCTGAAGCAACTGTGATTCCAATGACTTCATGACTTAAATACCTAAAAAATTAAAAAGGCAGAAGAACCATCTCTACTACTGAAACAATACAGGTTAGGGGTAAGCTCCACTTTATGTCTCCAGTGGAGAACAATTTGCTGGGTACTCACTTACCTGCAGTTTAGAATGGAAAGCCAGGTACACACGCAGAACCTCCACACTGCTACGGATGCGAACAGATGCTCTCTCGGGCTCAAAGTTTGGGTTGATCAAATCACTGAAAGGCTCATTTGTAACATCATTTCCCAGTAAAGAATAGTAAAAGAAAAACTCGGGCTGCCTTTCTGGAAGCTTCATGGTACAGGGAATTAACTAAACATGTAAGGACAAAAAGAATATTAGAATCTAAGGCACTCCACATGTGTCTGCTACAAGCCAAAATCTTCCTAGAGCATTCATTACTTTCAAGTCTTAAAATTAATTACACCGAAGAATTTTTAAATCTGCCAAGTTACCTTTTTCCTTCTTTCCAGCTAGTTAATGGTTTCTTTTGGTGGTGCTATGACGAGCCAAACTGAAAGTCTTACAAATGCTAGGCAAACGCTTTACCGTTGAGCTACATCCCCAGGTTTGGTACTTAGTGAGATACGGTCTCATTATGTAGTGCAAGCTGGTCTGAAACTCACAATCCTCCTGCCTTAGCTCCCTGAGTGGTGGGATTTAGACATATATCCATACTGCTTACTTCTCTACTTGCTCCCAAACAACTAATTTCATTAATTTTTAAATGATTTCTTTATTTTCACTTTTTGTGAGTGTTTTACCTGCATGTATGTAAATGCACCATTTGTAGTCAATGCCCAGGGAGGCAATGGATTCCCTGGACTGGAATTATAGGCAGGTGTGAGCCTCGTTAACAACTGACCTACTTCTTCAGCCCCTAATATTTTGGGAGGATGGGGCAGGCAGAGTCTCACCATGCAGTGCTGGCTGGTCTGAAACTTGCTATGTAGACCAGGCTGGCCTTAAACTCTAGAGATGTGCATGCCCTGCCTCCCTAATAGTAGGATTAAAGACATGTGCCACCACACCTAGTTACCTAACTTAATTAATTTTTTTTAAATGTGGGGCTGGAGAGATGGCTCAGTGGTTAAGAGCACCAACTGCTCTTCCAGAGGTCCTGAATTCAATTCCCAGCACCGACATGGTGGCTCACAACCATCTGTAATGAGATCTGGTGCCCTCTTCTGGCCTGCAGGGACACATGCAGACAGAACACTGTATACATAATAAATAAATAAATAAATAAATAAATAAATAAATTTTTTAAATGCACAAAGATGTTGTGATGCAAGCCTGTAATTCCTGTCCTTAGGTGGTGAAGGCAGGAGGATTGAGAGTTCAAGGACACGCTCAACTGTACACTGAGTTTGAGGCCATCCTGGGCTACAAGAGACACTAAACAATCGGTGAACTAATTTAACAAAAGAAAAGTCCAAAGCGACCAAAGACTTCGTTGTTTGGGCTCTCACTTCATTCAACAGGAATGTGTGAAAGTTCTTTTTGGAAGGAACCAAGTATTTTAAATTAAGCTTCTCTTATATACTATATATATGATCCTTATTCTACCAAAAGTCTCCACTTTATAAATGAGAAAATGTTAAAAGTCTTAATCCAAGCTATTTAATAGATCAGCATCTTAGCTCATACCTTTTATCTAAAAACAAAACAAGCTAACAAACAAAAGCCAGCTTTAAAACCACAGCATTAGTGGCTGCACAATATACTAGGAATGTCACTTCTCAGCTGCTGGCTTTGTGAGAATATGACTAAAAGATGGTATTTTTGTTTATAAGTGCAAACATCATCTTTTTTGTGTTTTATTTTAGTTTTCTGAGTCAAGGGTGAAGGGCTCAGTATCAGCTCCAGACATCCAAAACCAAGTTCTCAGCACAAAGGAGATTTATTTGCCCCAGAGAGACAAAGGGCAGGGAAGAAGAGACAAAGACAGGAGAGAGAGGGTGGGGGAGAAGGGGAAGGGACAAGGGAGGTGGCAGGGTATTTGTCCCAGAGGACAAAGGGCTGCCTCTGGATAGAGAGGAGTCAGACAGCACACAGGCAAATGGCGGTTTATAAAAGTAAAGGGGGAAACTCCATGTTAGGATGAGGTATTTAATTTTAACTGGGCATGTTAATTCGGTGGGCATGTTAATTAGCTTTTGATTGCTGGACTTCAATACTTTGATAGCTGGACCTTGGCTATCAGCCTCAGGAGGAGGAAGTGGCCAAATACGTAATGGACCTTGGAGACTAGCTTTAGGAATGTAATCTAATGGTTTTTAGCAAGGCAGAGGGAATGGGGGAGAAGAGCAAGGCCTGCTGGGGTCATGTTTGCCATGCTTTGGTTGGCTAGAGTCCCTTTGAGGTTCTCATGTAGCCCAGGCTGGCCTCAACTTTGCTATAGCCAAGGCTGGCCTCAAACGGATTCTTCTGCCTCAGCCTCTCAAGTGCTGGGATCACAGGCATGAGCCAGCAGCACACTGAGCAAGCTATGAAACATTTTCTAACAGATTCTGAAGTTCCCTAAAACACTGCTAAGCATTAAGCTATGAACATTTCAAGTCTCAACAGGAAATGCCTTAAATACAGTCAGATACGGATCATAGAGGATAATTACACACTACCATGAAATGAAATTTAAGTAAAATGTATTAGGCTAAAAAAGTTATAATATAGGGCCAGAGAGATGGCTCAGTAGTTTAGAGTACTTGTTGCTTTTCAGAGGACCTGGGTTCAAGTCCCAGCACCCACATGATGGCTCACCATTATCCATAACTCCAATTCCAGGGAATCTGAAGCCCTATTCTGGCCTCGTAAGTAGCAAGCACACAAATGGTACACAGATGTGCATGCAGGAAAAACACCCTTTTGTATAAAACAAATAAACCTAATAAAAATTTGTCAAGGTTATAATATAGTTCATACTTTAAAAAAAAATCTAAAAATGACAATCACTTACAATAACAGCATAGCATTGGACATAGAACATTCTATAAATGTACACTGATTATTTTAGCCTACATTTTAATATAATTTATGTTTAGGTATTTTATTTTTTTAGGTACACAGTGTTATGCCTACATGTATGCCTTATAATTTATGTTTAATTGAGAAGATTTTAGTCACATGAACTGAGACATGTAACTGTAAAGAACACCAATTCTGGAGGCAGACTCCAACGCCCACTCCTCAGTCTAGCTCTGACACCTTGAGAAAATGACTAGTAATGTGGAAAGGCTAACATGCCATGACAGTGCCTACCAGAGGGAATGGACAGTAAGGACTACTCTTAACAATGACCACCTCAAAGGAGTTTAGTTAGCTAAAGTATTTACTTTCTTTCATGATGAAAAAGGATGATAAAAATGTATTATGGCGGCTTTTATACATTTCATAGCACATTTAATTTCCAAGTGGTTCCTACTATGGGTAGAGAATTTTTTAGAAATTCTTTAGCATCCTAGAATTTAGAGACACTGCGGTTTACTCAAAGCTTTCAAGACTTTAAAAAGGAAGTAAGATTAGCCATCCAGCACTGAAGGAGCCACCCTCTCTGCCCCGTGTACTCTTGCAGGAACCCTGCTCAGTACTGTCTGGCCTCTGCAAAGGGACGGTTGTTTGTCTAGATGCAAAATGTAACCAGGAAGCTGTCCCGGCCCAGGTACAGAAAAACCACCAATCTGCTTCCTACCACCATACAAGCCATCTGCTCTCATGGCTCCCTGCCATGATGGCCTCTTACCCCTCTGGAACTCTTAATCCCAAACAAACCTTCTCTTCTGTAAGGTGCCTTGCTCATGGTTTTATCACAGAAAAGTAAGGATAGGGTAAGTGAGACTGAAGAAAATCTACCAATGTTTTTGTTGTTCACTATGCTGAGGATAACAAAGTCCTCTGACTCTGACACAGAACATTCTATCTTCTGCTAATGTATGTAAACATATAAACAAGTCAAATATAGTCCTCGCCCCAAATGTTCTTGACATTGCTAATTTCTTCAAAAAGTTATTGTTCAAAAAAGCAAATGTAGTCCCTTTCATTCATCCTTACAATATCACAAACACAAACACTGTTTACTGATGGTCTATCTCTGTAATCCTGAAATTAATTTATTCTCTTGCTGCCAAGATATTGAAATTATAGTAAAAAATGTTTACTAGCATGAAAACATTTTAAAAGCCTTTGTACTTATTTTTAAACGTGTAGGGGAAGTGTGAGTCTGTGTAGGTATGTGCATGTGAATACAACTGCTCTTGATAAAATCCTTTACCTGAGGGAACACCTTACCTGTTCCAACTGGGTGGCAAATGCTATGGTGACTGACAGAATAAAGGAGTCAGTACAGCACTCTGCCGGACCAATCTGATGGTAGCCCCCCTCCTCATTCAGCACCGCAACCATGTCCTTTGGGTCAACTCCAGGCAGGCTGGCAGGAACTTTACAGACACAACACAATCACATTAGACTGTAATTTCCCATACATGATTTTACTATTTTTAGATAGGAACTTGTTATAGAGCCCAGTTAGGTTGAAAATTTACTATGTTACCCAATCCGGCCTGGAACTTATCATGGTGGTCTTGAATTCACAATCATTCTGTCTCAACCTCTTGTGTGCTAGGATTACAGGCTCACCTCACAATGCCAGGCCCATCATAAACATTTAAAGGCTTGTTATATTTATTCAACTAAGAAATTTGCCATTTTCATGGACACTGTATCTCAAAAGGCTTCTTTTAATTTCTTCTGGGTAGCTTTAACTTTATTTTTCTGTACATAAAAACAATATTCTGAAGTAAAGTATTTTTTAAATCACTTAACGGGCCACACAGAAAAGGAATATAACACACGTTTCTTTATGAACCTATGCACTCTGGAGTAAAGAATATGCTAGACTTGGCTGAGAGAGAGGTAGACGAACAGAGACCAGGGGGCTGTAAGCATGTTCCAGACAGAGGGTAGTATGTAACAGAGCCAGGAGCAAGGGCCAGCTAACAGAGCTAGAGAAACGAAGGCTCAGGAAGCCTCATGAAGCGGCCATATAATCCCAGATACAGGGGAGTAAAAGGTCCTCCTGCCTGAGCCAGAGCTAGTGTAAAGCCAGCCTGGGTTTAAACTAAGACACTGTCTCAAAACCAAATCTACAAAACGAGGGCTGACGAACCAGCTCACCGAGACACCTGCCTAGCATGTCTGAAGCCCATGTTCAGTGCCCACTAGTAAATACAAGGACACCATGTTCAGTGCCCACTAGTAAATACAAGGACACCATGTTCAGTGCCCACTAGTAAATACACGGACACCGTGTTCAGTGCCCACTAGTAAATACACGGACACCGTGTTCAGTGCCCACTAGTAAATACACGGACACCGTGTTCAGTGCCCACTAGTAAATACACGGACACCGTGTTCAGTGCCCACTAGTAAATACACGGACACCGTGTTCAGTGCCCACTAGTAAATACACGGACACCGTGTTCAGTGCCCACTAGTAAATACACGGACACCGTGTTCAGTGCCCACTAGTAAATACACGGACAGAGAACAGAGATGAATGAAAGATCATGAGTGAGGACTACAGGAAGAGCTGTAGCTGGAGATACAAGGACAGACCTCAGCACACTGAGTTTCTCTGATGGTTTTAATGGTTTTGTTTTCTAAGAGTACGGGAAAACCATCAAACACTTTTGAGCAGAGACCACACAGTCAAATGATCGTCAGTGTGAAAGATCAGATAGGCTGAACGTTTTCAAACTGGTTAACAAAGGAAAAGAACAGGACACACACAAGTAAAATTAGATAACAGTGCTGGAGGACTGCAGGAAGTGGGCACTCTTAGTGGCTCACTAACAAACTCAGGGGATGTCTCAGGGCTTCTGAAAGTCCAAGGACCCAGGCCATCAGCAAGCAGCCCCTCTCCTCTAGGGGTCCACCCCAAAGGAACGTCTACAGCAGCACTGGCTGAGAACAGTCTTCGGTGAAGAGCATGGACATGTAACCAAAGGCTGAAACCCCAGTCCCAGGGTCTGATAGTTGCATCAGGAAACTGTATGTTCCTCAGTCTCTGGTTTTCCTTCCACAGAGCTTCTATGTGGTTGTTGAAGACCAAATGGAACTCAGGAAGCAGAGCACTTAGCACGATATTGGACATGTTACCCATTTTAACCAGGTAGCCATTGTGAGGTAAGGCCAACAGAGCTCAGGGGTTAAAAATAGTATCTATAACAGGCTCCTCCAGCTGGGCACAGTGGCTGATGCTATAACCCCAACACTCGGATGTTGAAGCAGAAGAATTGCTATGAATTTGTAGCCAACCTGGGCTACATGGTGAGCACTACATTGCAAGACTATCTTAAAACAACAAAAGAAAAATAAGCAGAAGACACGAGGTTTCTTATGACCAAGGAGACAAGCTCTAAGTTTGGAAATAAAGAAAAATAAGGATAAATCCTGTGAAACAGAAAGGAATTAAAAGTGTCAATATGAATACATACTGTGCAATATTAACAACATGGATAAATATATACAAGTAGGGGCTGGAGAGATGGCTCAGAGGTTAAGAGCACCGACTGCTCTTCCAGAGGTTCTGAGTTCAATTCCCAGCAACCACATGGTGGCTCACAACCATCTGTAATGAGATCTGGTGCCCTCTTCTGTATACAAAATAAATAAATAAATCTTTAAAAAAATAAAATAAATTTAAAAAAATAAAAAATATATATATACAAGTAGGTGTATATATGCTATAGTTCATGTCTCTTCCAAAATTCAGGAGCTGAAACTTAATGGCGACTGTAATGATGGTATTAAGATCAGAGTATCAGGCTGGAGAAACAGCCCATTGGTTAAGAACACTGGCTGAGCTGGGCAGTGGTGGAGCACGCCTTTAATCCCAGCACTTGAGAGGCAGAGCAAGGCGGATCTCTGTGAGTTCGAGGCCAGCCTGGGCTACCAAGTGAGTTCCAGGAAAAGGTGCAAAGCTACACAGAAAAACCCTGTCTCAAAAAAACAAAAACAAAACACTGGCTGTTCTTGCAGAAGACCTGGGTTCAGTTCCTAGCAGGCACATCATGACTGTCTGTAACTCTACTTCTGGGGATCCGATGCCCTCTTCTGAAAACTGAGGACACTACACACACAAACAGGCAAACACTGACATACATGCATGCAGGCAACACACACTCATGCATGCAGGCAAATACACACATGCATGCTCACAAACATACATGAAGGCAAACACACACTCACACACATACATGCAGGCAAACACACACACGCATGCAAACACTCACCCACATGCATGCAGGCAAACACTCACCCACACGCATGCATGCAGGCAAACACACATGCATGCAGGCAAACACTCACCCACACGCATGCATGCAGGCAAACACCCACATGCATGCAGGCAAACACACACACACATGCATGCAGGCAAACACTCACACACATGCATGCAGGCAAACGCTCACACACATGCATGCAAACACTCACATACATGCATGCAGGCAAACACACACATATACGCATGCAAACACACACACACACGCATGCAGGCGAACACTCACACACATACATGCAGGCAAACACTCACACACACATGCAGGCAAATGATCACACACATACATGCAGGCAAACGTTCACACACACACACATGTAGGCAAATACACACATGCATGCATGCAAACACTCACACACATACATGCAGGCAAACGTTCACACACATACATGCAGGCAAATACACACATGCACGCAGGCAAACACACACACATACATGCAGGCAAACACTCAGACACACGCATGCAGGTGAACATTCACACACAGGAAAAAAACCAGATGAGATGGAGAGGTCAAGACAGCTCCTTCAAGAATGGGACTAGCTGTGCTCATAAAGGGCTTGACAGAGGAAGCGCATTTCTTGCCTGTGGCTTTCTGTCACAGGAAGAACATCAATAAGACCCCCATAAGATGCTGGTGTCCTCAGCCTTCCAAACCTCCAGAACTGTGAGAAATTACCCAGTCCATACTGTTACAGCAGCACAGACAGCAGCACAGATTATTTATGTATTCAAATATATGCATGCATGTATGTGTAGATAAATATATGTACACACATTACATAACTTGGTCCACAAAATAACAACAAAATATGAATCAGAGCTTTTACCTCTGAATGATTTTTAGTAAAAGGAAGTGGAGATCCTTAGAGAATGGCTGAACTGAGAGCTGAAACAGACAATACAAGATGAAACCAGAGTATCTTCCTGTGCCAGAAATATGATTCTAATGGCATGACGTGAGAGGCAGAGCCACACAGACAGCAAGAAAGATCAGTAGCTGTCTTCACACATCTTCTGTTACTCTATCACAACAGTTGAGACTAGTTAAGTCAAAAAGAAAATTTCTTACAGTTCTCATGGCCGGGAAGCCATGAGGAGCCCTTTCATTTGAGACAGGGTTTCTCTGTGTAGTTTTGGTTCCTGTCCAGGAACTTGCTCTGTAGACCAGGCTGGCCTTGAACTCACAGAGATCCGCCTGCCTCTGCCTCCCCGAATGCTGGGATTAAAGGCGTGTGCCACTGCCGCCCGGCTTAAATGCACTTCTAAGTGAGTAACGGCACCATGACTTTCTGAAGCCTAACTGCTTCTTCTTCAACCAGATGTGCCAACTCATCACTTCTGCTCCAGCGCTTTTGTGGGAAACGCTTGTCATCTATACACTGAAACTGTAACAGGAAAGAGCCTGGACTTCAGTCTTAGTTTTACCATGTGGTGTCTCTGTGAGCATCCATGACAACACTAACTCTCATTTCTTCATCTGTAAAATGGGAATATGATCTGCTATCCAGGGAGTTTAGAATTGAAAATGAGAACAATCTGAGATTTAGTTAGCACAGGGCAGTACTAAGCCCCCAGAAAACCCCACCATACTATCATCAGATCGCTTCCTTGCCAAGGACCCCCTTGCTTGAGTTCAGTCAGATTCCAAAAAGATGTATATTTCTAGCTGCTTGCATATTTCTAAATCAAAAAACTAAAATGTCCACTCACGTTTGAAAGTATGGCAGCTCATGACTGTCTGTAACTCCAGTTACAAGGGATCCAATACCTTCTAACCTCCACTAGCACTAGGCACACATGGAATATGCAAACATACACACACACACACACACACACACACACACACACACTCACACACTTACACTCTCTCTCTCTCTCTCTCACACACACACACACACACACACACTTACACTCTCTCTCTCTCTCTCTCTCTCACACACATACACACACACAGAATCTAATCAAATGGACTTCTGGTGAGAACATATCAATGACGTTTCATCAGCTACACCCACATTAGGGTGCTGAGCTGTAGTAGACAAGATACCCCATTAGTACATATAGAGGGTATAGGGAACATTCTGCACTCTCCAATTTCACTAAGATGTTAAAAATGCTCTGTAAGTGTGGCCAGTGTGCTGGTGCATGTCTCTAATATCAGCCCTCAGGAGGCAAGGGCAGAGGCAAAGACAGGGAGATCTCAGTGAGTTTGAGGCCAGCATAGTCTACATAGCAAGTTCCATCCAGCCAGGGCTACACAGTGAGATTCTGATGATAGACAGACAGACAGACAGACAGACAGACAGACAGACATACATACATACACACACACACAATACATAGACAAATAAAATTTAACTTAGAAAATGTACTTTGTTAAACTACAGTCAAATAATAAACATTACATTTCAGAGCTTTTTCTATGCTCATCCTGGAAAGAAAATTGTTCTTAGTAATATTTTTTTAATAAATATTTTTTTAAGATTTATTTATTATGTATACAATGTTCTGCCTGCGTGTATGCCTGCATGCCAGAAGAGGGCACCAGATCTCATTATTGATGGTTGTGAGCCACCATGTGGTTGCTGGGAATTGAACTCAGGACCTCTGTAAGAACAGCCAGTGCTCTTAACCTCTGAGCCATCTCTCCAGCCCATAATATTTTTTAAAATACAAAATTCTCAGTTCAAGTATTTATCAACTTAAGAAACAAAAGCTTTTCCAGATTTTAAGATTTGTAAACAAGAGCTCTGTAAACAAGTCTGCACACAAGATCATGTTTGCTGATGCACAGTGTAAATCAGCTTCTATTACTGTGCACAGCTCCGAGACATCACCCTTCCTAAAGTGCCAGTGCAGAGGACTTGAGCAAGGTCATTAAGAGAAGATGCACAAAATGACATGTGCCAGGGCACACACACCCATAACCCAAACAACTGAGAGGCATACATGTGGTCCAGACATGCCTGGTCTACTTGAGACCCCATCTCAAAATAAACAAAAACCAACCAACCAAAGCCCACGAGAGACAGAGGATGACAAACCTTTTCCATCCCGAGGAGGGGCTCCTTTGGCTTTAAAACTATCCACCTGTGCCTTTGCATCTGTTTCCAAAGTGATACTGATCTGTATCTCAGACTTGAACTTGGTGTATTTGTTACTCAGCAACTGGTACCACTTAGGTGCCTAGATAACAAAACAGAAAGCAGGGTGAAATTTACAGGGACACGGGTCAGAATGTTCCTTATGGTTTTCACTCTTTCCCTACAGCCTTTTCAGTAGCTTTCACCTCTTAAAAAATATAGGCCAGGCATATGGTGGTACAGCCTTTAATGCCAGCACTCAGGGGACTGAAGCAAGCTGATCTCTGAGTTCCATGTCAACCTGGACTACACAGTGAGTCCCAGGCCAGCCAAGGCTGCACAGTGACACTCTGTGTCAGAACACAACAAAATTCCTTTCCACGCTGTCTTCAAAAGAAATTAATCCTAATTAGGAAGCCAGCGACTAAATTTCCCTCTGAGAAATATACCAAAGCACTCAGATGTCTTCTTTGCCTCCATTCCAACGCTTTCACAGGGGAGAACACAACACACGTCTATCTTCAGCATTCTGTCTCCAATCCCACGACATCCTTCAGTAACAAAAGCCTAACTAATCATCTGTTCCCTTGACTCCACTGCTCAGCGCTGCTATTAGATGTCTTCTTCTCCTTCATATCAATTTAAAAAAAGAAAATGTCACTACTGGTGGTTTGAACAAGAATGGCCCCCATAGGCTCATCTATTTGAATGCTTCGTCACCACGGAGCTGAGCTGTTAGAGAGGTTTAGGAGGCTTAGGAGATGATATTGTTGGAGGAGGTGTGGCCTTGGAGGAATCGTGTCTCTGGGAGTGGCCTTTGAGGTCTGAAAGGCTTACACCAGGCCCAGTCTTTCTATCAGCCTCTGGATCAGGAAGTAGCTCTCAATTACTTCTCCAGCACCATGCCTGCCATGCTGGTGCCATGCTGGTGCCATGCTGGTGCCATGATGGTGCCATGCTCCCCACCACGGCAACAACAGACTGAGCCTCTGAAAGTGACAGCACACCCTCAAATTAGACACCTTCCTTTATAAGAGTTGTCACAGTGTCTCTTCACAGCAACAGATTGGTGACTAAGACACTACGAAGAAACAGCATAACATGCTAAGGAAAAGGCTCAATGAGGTCTGCATCATGAGCCATTTACTTGGCAGATACCAACAACAAAGACCTTCTCAGAGGATGCGGTAGGTTCAACTACCTGACCACCGCAAGACAGCGTCCTCGGAAATCCCAGTGACCAGACCAGCCGGAAGACATGGCTCAAGCCACGACCAAGTGCACCCAAGGTGCAGGAACTACAGTCAGCAGGGGCGCCATTCACACACGTGCAAACATGTAAGCACACACTCAGACACAAACAAATAATTCAAAAACACAATGGAAAAGGAAAATCAAAAAATGATGAAGGAGACTGAAAAAAAGTAGTAGTTTTAAAGTTTAAAAAGTGTTTCTAATTAGCTGGGCATTGTGGAGCATCCGTATAATTGCAGTACTCCCAGAAGCAGAGGCAGGACTACTAGGAGGCCAAGGCCAGCCTTGGCCCACATGCCTATCTTTAAATGAGTTACTGTTGAAAAGCACTGTGAGGACTATTGTAATAACAGAAGAGACAGAAGACGCATGCAAGCCTGAAAGAGATACAGTCATAGAAAAGGAGAGCAAGCCAAGCCTGGCGGCACAGCCTGCAGTCCCAGCTACTTGGGAGGTGAGACCTGCAAGCCACAGGAGGAGTCTGAGGCCAGCAGAGGGTAACGATGTGATTGGTCTCAAAATGAGGATACAGCTCAGTGGGAGGATGTATGTCTAGCATGAAAGAGACCCTAGGTTCAATCCCGAGACCTAGGGCAGAGCTGGAAGCAATGTCAATTGAAACATAATTAAATGTTTTTATTAGAACAACAACAACAAAATGTCTGTTTTGGTACAATTTTTGTTGTTGCTGGGTTTTTGTTTTTGTTTTTCAAGACAGTGTTTCTCTGTGTGGCCCTGTTGTCCTGGAATTCACTCTGTAGACCCCAGGCTGGCCTCAAATTCACAGACATCTGGCCGCCTCTGCCTCACAGATCTGGGATTACAGGTGGCTGATGTTGCTGTTTTAAGGCATTAGGATGCAGTCCTAAGTGTGAGCCCATGCACACCTTCGCACTTGAGGAGTGTGAGCCCGTGCACACCTTCACACTTGAGGAGTGTGAGCCCGTGCACATCTCATCACTTGAGGAGTGTGAGCCCATGCACATCTCAACACTCGAGGAGTGTGAGCCCGTGCACATCTCAACACTCGAGGAGTGTGAGCCCATGCACATCTCAACACTTGAGGAGTGTGAGCCCATGCACATCTCAACACTTGAGGAGTGTGAGCCCATGCACATCTCAACACTTGAGGAGTGTGAGCCCGTGCACATCTCAACACTTGAGGAGTGTGAGCCCGTGCACATCTCAACACTCAAGGAGTGTGAGCCCATGCACATCTCAACACTTGAGGAGTGTGAGCCCATGCACATCTCAACACTCGAGGAGTGTGAACCCGTGCACATCTCAACACTCGAGGAGTGTGAGCCCGTGCACATCTCAACACTCGAGGAGTGTGAGCCCGTGCACATCTCAACACTCGAGGAGTGTGAACCCGTGCACATCTCAACACTCGAGGAGTGTGAGCCCGTGCACATCTCAACACTCGAGGAGTGTGAACCCGTGCACATCTCAACACTCGAGGAGTGTGAGCCCGTGCACATCTCAACACTCGAGGAGTGTGAGCCCGTGCACACCTTCGCACTCGAGGAGTGTGAACCCGTGCACACCTTCGCACTTGAGGAGTGTGAGCCCGTGCACACCTTCGCACTCGAGGAGTGTGAGCCCGTGCACACCTTCGCACTTGAGGAGTGTCAGCCCGTGCACATCTCAACACTCGAGGAGTGTCAGCCCGTGCACATCCCTGTGCTCTCAGTGAGAGCACTGTGGTCAGGTACTACTACTTCAAACTGTCTCTAAAAAACACTTGCTTTGGCTTGACCCAAACTTTTAATCATCAGATTTTAGGACTATTTTGGAGAAGCTGAGGTCTTAGTATGTAGTCCAGCTGACCTCAAACTTGTAATTCTCCTGCCTGAGTCTTGAAAGTTCTGGAAAGCATCCAGTTTCCTGAGGAAGGTTAGGGAGAGCAGAGTGTCCTGAGCCGGGATTTACTAGACACACTGAGTCATGTGACTCCAAGGGCAGAGAACTAGGAATCAAGGAGACCTAGTAGGAAGTTCTGAGAGCCAGGGTACGAGACAATGGAAGCTTAAATTAGGGCAGCCGCTGTGAAAATGCAGACTAGATCCCAAGGGGAAAAAATCCTTTGGACTGGATGGCAATGAAGGAGGGAGCAGGAAGTGTCCAGAAGACTTCTGGATTTGGAACTTGCAAGAACAGAGAGAGATGATGTTCACTGACCCGAGGCACTGGGGGAGGATAGTCTCAAAAGAGAAGTTCGGCATGCTGCCTCAGGCGCAGTCACTCCCACACAGGTACTCACTTTCAGACAAGCTTTGAGAAAGACTTCACAGGAAGAGGTGAAAGGCTGGACTTTTCAAACCCAACTTGAAAACTAAAGCATCTGCATCTCTGTATCACCCTGAGACCATGATCTGCAACTGGCCCAGTACTCCGTTCTTCCCTTTCATCTGGTATTTATTTAGTCAATCATCTACCATAATAATTAACAGAGCCAAAAGGACAGTACCTGCTTCGTTTCCTGAGCAGTTCTTAAGTCCAACACAATGTAGCCTATGGTTTCCTTGGCAGAGGACAGAGGATCCAAGGCGAAGCACTGGAGTTTGATAGGCGTGCGCTGTAACCTGCACAAGGGTGTACGTGAGCAATGAATGAGTCCTTCTTATATTGTGCTAAGTTTCCAACGGCCTTAAGAAAACTTAATTGTCCAGATTACATGTCTGTGGGCCAACTATTGTCTAGTCTGTATTTTCTAAATGGTTTTCTAACCGGACAGAACCATTATTTTTATCTACTTATCTGTATACCAACTAGGTCAGTTTTTTCTAGACACCTGTGATGGCCTTCTGCAAGTCAGAAGTTATCATGAATGTTTAAGATTGACAAAAAAAAAAATCTTTCTTATACAGCACCATCACATATAAAAATACGTATTTGTTTATAGCTTTCTTTATAGCTGAAATAAAACTTAAAAAGAAAAGAAAGAACTATCATAAAATCTAACTACTAAACTTTAGTAATACAACACTTGACAATGTTCCATAGGATAACTGTGACTGGTACAGTGTGGGCTGTGTGAGTCTGGGAAGTCATGCCCAGAGCTCATGCCCAGAGCTGAAAAGACACTGACATCACTCATCTAATGGATCACTCCACTCAGCACAAACTCACCTAGGGATTCTTAGCCTAAATAATCACAGTAGTATATCATCACATGGGGCTAAGACAATTACAAGAACTCAGCATAACCAAATATTCTGAGTGCCAGTGCAAAGATAAAATTTTAATTCATTAAGAATTTAACAGTTGAGGCTGTAGAGATGGCTCAGAGGTTATGAGCATTGGCTGCTCTTCCAGAGGTCCTGAGTTCAATTCCCAGCAACCATGTGGTAGCTCACAGCCATCTATAACGAGATGTGATGCCCTCTTATGGCCTGCAGGGACACATGCAGGATATATATATAATAAATAAATCTTTAAAAAAAGGAATGTAATAGTCCTTCAAGTAAATCCATGGTATAATCCAGCAAAAGAAGCAGTGAGAATTCTTGCATTTTGTTAATTTTCTGTTCTGACTTTAGTACTGATGTGATTATGTGGGAGTTTTGATAGTGGTGGGGTTTTTTCCTTTCCTTTTTCCTCTTGGAGACAGAATTCTATGTAGCCCAGGCCAGCCTTGAACTCTTTTTGCCCCCACTTCCCAAGTTTTGGGATTAGAGGCAAACCATAGTATGCCTAGCTTTTAGAAATATATTTTTAAGCCAGGCAGTGGTGGCACACTCCTTTAATTCCATCATTCAAGAAGCAGAGACAGGATCTCTGTGAGTTCAAGGTCAGCCTGGTCTACAGAGCAAGATCCAGGACAGCTAGAGCTGCATAAAGAAACCATCTTGAAAAACCACACCAAACCAAACCAAAAACAAACAACAATTCCTTAAAAAAAAAAAAAAAAAAGAAAGAAATACATTTAAGTCATTTAATAAATAAAAGTACTGCTGTTCTTGGCTATTTCTAGTCATAAAATTCAAAAAAGAAACCCCAGTGTTATACTGTAAGTCCACTTGAGGTGGGAAGACTCATCCACTGCGGGTAGCACCATTCCTCAGACAGGGTATCCCGAACTATTTACAAGTGGAGAGGGTGAGCTGAGCACAAGCGTGCAGGCATTGATGCACTGCTGTCTGCTCTTAACTGCTGAGGTAATGTGACTAGCTGCTTCGAGTTCCTGCCCCCCTGACTGCCCTACAGTGACATCTGTAACGTAGATGGGACTGCCGGCTAATTACCTTTCTCCCTAAGTTGATTTCATCGGGGTGCTTTACCACAGCATCCAGAAAGGAAACAAAGAGAGACCCTGTCTCAAAAGCAAAAGCACAAACACACACACACAAACCACTCAACAGATGTGATGATCACCATAATCAGCACGTTAGAAAGGGACAAAGATGGTGACACAAAATGAGAGCGGCCTCACCTGTGCTGATGAAGTACTTTCCTGTCGATTTCCCAGGCTAACTCAGTAGCAAATCCGGGCTGCTCAGTGTGGTCGACAGGGTCAGTAGCCAACTGCTCTCCATCAAACTTGGCTTCTACCACAAGCATATGCTTTGGACGTTTGGGGAAGTGGCGACCTGAAGAAAGAATCATGGACATATGGAAATCAAACAGGGGCGTTTCAAACACTGGTGTGTGTCCAGGTAGCTGGTTTGCACATTGCACAAACTATCTCACAAATGCATCTGCACCCACTTTCATAAACTGAAAGCTGTAATTTAGCCGTTATTGCTTCTCCAACAGTAAGGTGCAGATGAGTCACGGGGACCCTGCAAAAATATACAATCAGGCTCGGTAGGTCTAGGTGGGCCAGAAAGCCTCAAGTAAGTACATTTAAAAAAGAAAAACAAGGGGCTGGGGAGATGGCTCAGAGGTTAAAAGCACCGACTGCCCTTCCAGAGGTCCTGAGTTCAATTCCCAGCACCCACATGGTGGCTCACAACCATCTGTAATGAGATCTGGCCTGCAGTCATACATGCTGTATACATAATAAAAAAAATAAATTTAAAAAAAAAAAAAGAAAAAAGAAAAACAAATGGCAAAATAAATGGCTTCAAAAAGAATAAAATAGGTACTTGCCCTAAAAAGAAAACCAAGGGTCTAATGGAAAGAAAAATTTCAAAACTGGAAGAAAGTAAACAGCAAATAAGCATCCCTAACAATCTTGCCCTGAGGCAATTATTTTGGTTTTTTTAGTCTGATGAGGGGGATCATAGGGAGGGGAATTTTTACCACTACTAAAGAAACAGCCCCCTCTCCATGCTATTCACCCCAATTAAAGCTACTTGGTTAGGCATTAAATGGGCAGGAAAGACCTGGATTTGATGAGATGGTGGTACACATAGGTAACCCCAACACTTGGGAAGTGGCTGCAAAAAGCCTGGATGACATGAGACCCCAAAACCCAAACCAGGGGCTCTCTGGCCACAGCAGAAGCAGGTGAAAAGGAACTGTACTGTTTGGAAAGCACTTCAGCAAGACACACGCTCTGCCACTCTGTGACCCAAAGGCCTTCAGAAGTCATCTGTGACAAACATGGGCTACCCACAGAACAGAAAGGAAAACTGGAGTGTCCAGGCTAAGAGACAAAAGATTACCAGGACTGCACCAATGAGGCACCTACAAGACCGCCCAAGGACGGATTCTGAAAAGAACACCACCCAAACCAAGAGGGGAAACTGTTGCAACACCCAGTTCATCTTGAGAATTTCAACAGTCAGCCACAAAATAAAAGCTCTGGTTTAAAAAAAAAAAAAAAAAAAAGAAAAAGAAAAAAGACCTGACTGCAGTCTTAAGAATATCAGCTGAAGGACAGAAAGAGAACATAGTTGCTGCTCAGTCGTGAGGCCTGGAGTTTGGGGTTGTAAGCCAAGCATCCTGTAACCTTAGCTCCTACAACATCAGCTCCAAGACGACAGGATCATTGAGGCTCGCTGGCTCCCAGCTTCATAGGGAACACGTAGAGTAGTTGAGGAGATGACCCAAAGCTGGCTTCTAGTCTCCAGAGGCATGAATGGGTGTGCACATGTGCACACACTCTCACACAGAAACAAACGTAAATAAAGAATCTGAAACTGACCTTTAAAAAGGTCAGCCAAAGGCACATATTTTAAACTCTGTGCTGACTAGTTTTCTGCCAACTTGACAGAAGCTGGAGTCATCTGGGAAGAGAGACCCTCAATTGAGAAATCGCCTCCATCAGATTGGCTGGTAGCTAAATCCATGGGACATTTTCTTGACTAATGACAGATGGTGACATGGGACTGTGCCACCCCTAGGCAGGTGGTCCTGGATGGTACAAAAGCAGGCTGAGGAAGCCATGGGGAGTAAGCAGCTTTCTCCAGGGATTCTGCTTGAGCTCCTGCTCTGATTCCCTCAATGAGGAACTGGGACTAGAACAAGGAAGAGATAAGCCTTTCCTACCTCCTAGCTGCCCTTGGGACAGGCAGTAAGAGGCAGACAACCGAAGTATTGTTTTTTTATCCTGGAACCGAGCACACCAGGATTTGGCCTGATGGAGAAATTCAGTTCCTTGTAATAAGAGGCATTTCTAGAAACGTAGCTAAGAAATTATAAGTAGCTCAATATAACTGGGGACCTATGAAACCTAAAGGGTGGGCAGAAGTCTTACCACAAGGGCGGTGTTTGCTTCTCTAAGAGTGCAGACATTATGGGAACTCTGAAAGATCTACAGATCAGAACGATTATTGCTCAGGACAGTAGTTGATTGTGGAAGGGAAGCAAATGTCTGGAAAACAGACTGAGATCATCACTGCAGGCGAGGTGATAATGAAAGAATGGATCCCGGCACACAGTGGACACTCATCTGAGCGCGTGCGGCATCTATAATAAAGTCACCAACTCTTGGGGATCCTCTGGAAGATGGTGATGGAAAGGGAATCAAGGAGGATGATGAATCCCATGTTCCCAGCTTGAATGTAAACATTACCAGAGCTGGGGAGAGGACCACATGCCAGTTTTAGGGATGTTTGTGGTAGCAACCTAACCGACATTCCTGACTCCAGGTTCGCTCTCCTGAATACAACTCCTAAGCTGAAAGTGAGTTAAGTTCATTCTTCTAGTTAGGACTACAGCCACTAACCCTTTTCTTAGAATAACTCTAAACTCCTTTGGCTTTCAAGGTCCTCCAAAGCCGATTCATTCTAGTTCTTTCTGACCAAATACAATATTCCTAAATATCCACCTTTCTCTACCACGGTCATCTTTCAGCCATGTTCCACCCATCATGTTCATTCCTGTTACCCTGGCTTATCCAGTCACCAGAAATGACTTTAATCTATCGCTTGTCTGTCTGAAGCTCGGGATGGCAGGCACGTCAATCACTGCTCCTATTCTACTGCCAAAACCCACGTTTCTGCATTAAGGTTTTATTGTAGTGCAGTCCAACATATGGTCTCTTGCACACTAATTTATTTGTCCATTCCAAATAAAAAGACCCCTATATCATGGAAGGTAGGAAATCACTACTTTTTTTTTTTCATAGAGAAGGCCCAATTCTAAATTTAAAAGCCTCTTTCAACCAATTAGAAAATTATTTTAGTCTTGTGGGGGGTTTATTTGTGAGAGTTTTTTGTTGTTGTTGTTGTTGTTTGGTTTTGTGACAGGAACTCAGCAGGTTGGCCTCAATGTCACAGAGATCCGCCTGCCTCAGCTACTGAGTGCTGGGATTAAAGGCGTGTGCCACCACTGCCTGCCCAATCTTGTATTTTTAAGCAGTAAAGGAACAACAGTTAATACTGTCCCTCCAATTTAATAGCTTCTGTTCAACTTCTTATTCCCAAACTCAGAAGCTACTTTTACCCTGCTTTTCTTCCCTCTTCTCAAGTCATACCAGACCTCTCTCCTGGGGGGACAGGGGTCTAACCAAAACCACGGGTGGATAAACTCTCAAGATTACTCTGCATACTGATAACCTGTTCCCACTTACCAAACGACTCCTGTGTCCTCCACTTTGCTGCAGTCAGCTACCTACGCTGACTAGAAGAAACGTTTGTGGAAAGAGTTTAAGAGCAAAGCATGCCGCCTTTCCCCACCACCTCAGTGCTCTCTGCAGCCAGACCAGCTATCGGTCCAGCTTTTTGTCATGTGACCCATTCCTCACTAGCTTTCAGAACCAAATAAATGTCAACTCAGGAAAACGTTCCCCAGAGGAGGTCATGCCAGCTCGACACACTCCTCACTTTACTCCCTTAGCTTGAGGGCCACCTGCATTACCAACACAGCACCTGACATTCAGGAAGTCCCCGATAAACAAGTATCACTCACTCAACACACACATAAGGATCACTTAATACACCTTAACGACGGTAGTCCCCCAGGTACGCCATCAAGACACATAAAGGGAACAGTCTCGGCAAGACATCTGAAATGGTACGAAGCGTGTATTCAAGTCGATGGCAAAGTTCTTACAAATGGCATTAGCGGGAATTGCTGCAAAGAACGTGCTCTGCAGGCACTTTTAGCTCATATATAAAAGCCATCGACAGGCTGCTTCTGATGGAAATCGGTTTTTTCTACATTCTCTGGGGCTACGGCTAGTCACGCTAAATATCACTTATCCCTAATAGCACTCACGTTCCCCGGAGAGATGTTTAAATCAATTGCCTAACAGCCCTCGCTCCATGCAACTCAACAAGTCTTCGGGGACCACAAAAGCAGAGATGACAGGGTTCGTAAGGTTAACAAAGCCGCGGTCACACATTACTCGGCTGAGGTTCGGGAAACAGCAGTTGCAAAGAAAAGAAAGAAACAACGGAGGCCGCTCACCTTCTAGGATGGATACGACGATGAGCAGCTGGTCGGACTTGGAGACCATGGTCGCGGCGGCGGGGTCTGCAGGGAAGAGACCCCGTGAAGCTCGCAGGCCGGACCCCGCAGGCCTAGAAGGCTTCCCAGCGCCCGGCCCCGCTCCCCGAGCCGCCGACCAGGCCCTAACCCTACCCCGGCTCGACGAGCGCGCCCCACAAAACCCGCAGCCCCGGCACCTTTTGCCGCCTGCTAAGCTGCTTTTCAAACGCCCGGGCAGCCGCAGCGGACGCCGCCGCGCCCCGCTTCCGCCTAGCAACCAGGCCCGCAGGCCCAGAGCCCGGGGGAGGCTGGAGGACAAAGGGTGATAGAGACCAGGACAGTCGAGGATAGAACGTCCACCAGCCCGCTTCACCTCCCGCCCTTGGACGCTCTTTCCCAGAGCCCTGGGGGAGAGACACGACTGCGTCAGCCCGCAGCGCCGCCTGCTGGTCGCCTGCGGAAAGGCAGGCGATTTGAAACCCCGCAGGCTGCGCAGCCGCACTACTACCCTAGACGCTTCCTGGTCCAGCGTCTCTTTAAGGAGTGGGAGGGTCGCGTATTTGAAGCGTCGGGCTCTGTTTTAATCTGAGAAATAAAACGATTGTTGTTGTTGGTTTTCTAATGCTAGTTCTCAGGCACCTGGCATCGACCGAACGGAATGTATTAAGTCACAGAAGAATAATGACCTGGGTGTGAACTGTGCTTGCGCATCACTTCAAATATTTGTCCAATGAAAACAAGTAGTGTCAATACGGTAGTTACTGTAACTGCTGGCGCTGACGTAATCTCTCCCAGAATAGCTGTACCTTAGAAATACCTCTTAAAAAAAAAAAAGTCACGTGGGGCGAGGATATGTAAAGGTGTAGGTAAATTACTAAATAGCAAAATCAAGGCTGAAAGTTAAGGGTATGGAAGTGTCGTGAGCCCACATTTTCCCTTCCAATTTCAAACTTTTTTTCTTTTTTTTTCTTAGGAAAGATTAGATGTATTTTGAAGATTATCTAGCTTAAAACCTAGAAAACGGATTCAGTTGGAGCCTTCTCGGACACTTTCAGCGTTAAAATCTGTAAGACTTTCTCTTGGAAAAGTCACAAGTAAAACACGAAGCAGGTGATAGGGCAAAAGTAAAACAGCTGAAGAGAGATGTCCCCAAGCAGCGGGTCTCAGTGTGCGGGCTCCTGCTGCTTTCCTGCCATAAACCTAGAAGACGCTTTGAGAACAAGTATGCTAGGACCTCTAAGCCCTGTTGCTCCCTTCTACACTGTGGTCTTTCTCTTCTTTGTCCCCAAAAGAAAAGGTTGGGGAGGCTAGACTAGATTATCTCTAGAGCCCCTTTAGGACTCTTGAGAGCTTTTCCTGAAATGTGGTATTCTTATAAAACTAAACTTCGTGTGTTGAGCACCGAATTCTTTTGAGGAGGATTTCAAAAAGTAGTATTAAAAATAGGCAGAATCATATGGTGGCCATCTGATAGTTTTTCTCTATTAAAGGTGTGATGTAAACACTATATAGTTATCTTTTTACATAAATAATCTCATAACTTAATAGCTATAAAAACTTTTATAATTTATATGTTCTTATTTAAAAATACACTTATGTTCCTTTAGGCTATCCAACAAAACTGAAAACCCAGATTAGGTTATCACTACATGCCAGAATAATCTCATCTAAAAAAATCCGTAAAATTAATCAAATGAACTAAGATGAGGGGATGGAGAGATGGCCATTGTAGAATATTATTTACTTTGCCTGTCTAAAACACCTGATTGGTCTACTAAAGAGCTGAACAGACAACAGCAAGGCAGGAGAAAGGATAGGTGGGGCTGGCAGGCAGAGAGAATAAATAGAAGGAGAAATCTTGGAGGATGGAGGAGGACATCAAGGGCCAGCTAAGTAGCTGGCCAGCAATGGAGTAAGAGAGAAAGAAAGATGTACAGAAATAGAAAAAGGTAAAAGTCCAGAGGGAAATGGTAAATGAGATGATTTGTTAAGAAAAGCTGGCTAGAAACAAGCCAAGCTAAGGCCAGGCACTTATAAGTAATAATAAATCTCTGTGTCTATTTATTTGGGAGCTGGGTGGTGCCCCCCCCCCAAAAAAAAGAGCAAAGACCCAAAAGAGTAAAAGAATAAAAACAACCAACTACAGATGGCTCAGCAGTTTATAACAGTATTTGTCGCTCTTCAGAGGACCTGAGTTCAGTTCTTGGCACCCAAGCTGGCAACTCACAGCTATCTGTAATTCCAGCAGCATGGGGATCCAGTGATCTCCTCAGGCACCTGAACACATGTGGAATACACACACACACACACACACACACACACACACACACATACTTAAAACTTATAGTAAAATTTTTTATATAGCTCTGTTTTCAAAAACTATTTTATTGCATTTTATTTGTGTGTATGAGTTGTGGGGTCATACTTAGAGGTCAGAGGACAAAAGTCAGTTCTCTCCTTCCACTATGTGGGTCCTGGGGACCAAGCCCGGGTCGTGAGGCAAGCAGGTGCTTTTACTCACTGAGACATCACTGCCCCTGCTTTGGTTCTCTGCATCTGGTTTCTTCCCTGAACAACACTATCATTTGTAAAATCACCCCACTGGAGTTGATGGAAAGTCATCAGTATCATTTGTATGGTGCCTTTATTTTCATGGTCTGTATAAAATTGATGTTATGAAAGTTGCCATCTAGAAAATGGACTGTAATTTAATCATCATCTAAACCCACAATTCCATAATCGAATTCCCTTCTTGTGCTCTGTTAGACCACAGCAGCTTCGGTTCTAGCATAAAGCGTCACGTGTTGGCTTAAACTCATGAGAGGAAATTTTATTATATGTTTATGAAGTACCAATTACTGTCTCCAAATATATAAGAAAATGTTTATAGCGTATGTAAATTGTATCTATTAGACAATGGAAGATTCATCACACTATGAGCATGTAAGTAAGCAAATACCAACTGACAAGTACTGGATTCATTAGTTTGCTAATCTTATTATGTAGCTTTCGATTTCTATAAATTCCTGCAAACAAAAGGGCATCATGGCTCATATCAAACCTTTCTTTTTCTGTATCTGTTTCACATTTTGGAGAAACCCTACTTTGTAGTATTTCTATGTTTCATTTGCAACAATTTCAATGGCACACCTAAGAAGAGATTGTAAATTTTATTAATATTTCCCTTCATCAGCCTATTCCCCTGTATATTGACACTCCCAGATACATATTTAATAAAATTAAAACAAGCTCCTAGGACTATTAAAATCAGCATGCTTATTGAATAGATGCTATTTGTAAAAACATGGTACCAAATTCTGACCTTAAGAACTGCCTAGAGGGGCTGGAGAGGTTGCTCAGAGGTTAAGAGCACTGACTGCTCTTCCAGAGGTCCTGAGTTCAAATCCCAGCAACCACATGGTGGCTCACAACCATCTATGATGGGATCTTGTGCCCTCTTCTGGTGTGCAAGCATACACACAGAACACTGTATACATAATAAATAAATATTTAAATATAAATAAATAAATCTTAAAAACAAAAAAAAGAACTGCTTAGAAAAGCAGCCTCTGTTTGAAAGGAATGAACGGGGGTATGGAGGCATATACCTTTTTAATCCTAGTACTCAAGAGGCTGAGGCGGGAGGATTTCTATAAATTCTAGGCTAATCTGGGCCACAGAGTGAGACCCTGACTCAGAAACAGAAAGGCAGCCTCTCCACGGCTCAGGGAATGTCACTGAAGAGGAGAGAGAGAACATGAGAGCAGGAGAATCAGGTGGACAGTGTTGAAATGCTCCGGTGTGAGGCGGCCATTGCATCCATGATCTTACCCCGGTTATAGCTACCTGCAGTAGACCCGCACAGGGTCAAGGAGACAAGATTAGCCAGCATTCTGGCAGGCAACACTAACTAGACTCAGTGGTTACAGGTAAAAGACAGATGGACAGACAACGGGCATGAAGGGAGGGAGGCAAACATTGGAGGATGTTGGGGGGGAGGGTGAGAAAAGAGTTCGGCATGCAATCAAATACATCATTTACATGCATGAAATTGTCCAAGAATAAATGATGGATATGCAAGAAAAAAAAAAAAAAGAAGTCCAGGCAGCGATGGCACACACCTTTAATCCCAGCACTCGGGCGGATCTCTGTGAGTTCGAGGCCAGCCTGGTCTACAGAGAGAGATTCAGGACAGGCATCAAAACTACGCAGAGAAACTCTGTCTCAAAAAACCAAAAGAAAAAAGAAAAGGAGACAGGCAAGAAGATGAAGAGTAGGGGGAGGAGGAGAGGAAGGACGAAGCACATCTCATTTAGTGCCACGACAAATGGTCCTTTAAAGCAGGAGCCTCTATAACTAAATGCCACAATTGATTAGAAGGTCTTTAGTCCCTTGAGAAAGGGTCACTAATTCCCATCTGAGACTGTACAGCTCAACATTGGAGAGCTCTGAGTTCCATGACTTATTATCTTTGCGACTCTACCAAGGAATTTTGCTCTGAGGCTCAGCTCTTCTACCAGTAAAGCAAAGTTTACTGTTCTTAACTGTTTGGCTTATGTATGAGTGGGTGGTGTGTCCTGGTGTATACATAGTCACACCTGTGAGGGTACATGTATACAGGTGCAAATGCATATGTGCATGGTTTATGTTAGACTGTGATCGGGCTCCAGGAAAAGGCATCTTGCTCAATTGCTGGCCACTTTATTTGTTGAGCTAGGGTCTCTCACTGAACCTGAGCTTACCAATTCTGGCTAGTCTAGCTTGCCTGGTTTTTATGTGTGCTCTGGGGATCTGAACATCAGTCTTACCTTCAAAGCAAGTGCTTTATCCACAGCATCATCTCCCTAAGCCTCACATGACAGCATCCCTTCTGGGAGGGGCCCAGGCATAATCAAAATCTCTGAATATGGCAGGCTTTTGTTTTACTATTAAAAGATCATTTGTTACAGTGTTATCGTCAGATTGATCCCTTTTTTCTATTACTGCAAAGATAACCAAATTCTTTATATTTTCTCACGATGGCTTAGACCTAGATCCTCGGGGTAATGTCCCCCAAACAATCTTTCTGGCTTTTATGAAGCCAGAACATCTCGGCAGGTCAAAGCTGGAAATAAGTGGTGGCCAGGCAGAGCCTGAGCTCAGGCAAGACACCCACAGCTTTGTGGGAGACAGCAGGACCTGAGTGCAGGCAAACACCACAGCTGTGTGGGAGGTGGCTCTTCTCCAGCTGAGTGTTGGCACACAGTTGTTTACCAAGATCTTCCAGTTTTTACGAGGAGCCGGAATTATAGATTCTGCTGTGAAATCATCCAATTTTTAAATGCTAGGGATGAGCTTCAGTGTAAAGCAGCAGCAGCAGCAGCAACAACAACAACATGTGCTACACACAGGCTCGTTACCGCTAGCCCAAATTTGCTGAAGGGCTTATTATAACTAGTGTCTCCAGTGGGCAAAGAAAAGTGTCATCCTTGCCTAAAACTGGGAAGGAAAGGGCTGAGTGAATGTGGTGGAGATTAACATTCAACTTCCTGGTGGTTCCCCCGAGGGCAGAACAGGAAAGGAGACAGACACAGATTCACTATCTTTGCCTCATTTTCCCAAGCCTCTGTGAGACAGAATCAACAAACTCCCTAGACTTCTAGGAACCAAGTGGGTTCAGATGTTTTGCATCTCATTAGTGATCATGAAGGCAAAACCTGGCTAGAGTTCCCCCAGTATTTGGCTCTCCATGAGAACACAGCACATCAGTGGTATATGCTGTTTCCAGGGCAGAGAGCCAGTCATGACAGGGACCAACTTTTGGCTTACGTGGAGCTTAGGTTGAGCCTCAGGGCATAAATCAAAGCAACGGTTGTTTTGTTTTTTTTTTTTTGTTGTTGTTGTTGTTTTGTATGTTGTCCTTGTGGTATCAGCTTTATGGGTGATGTTAGACGTGAATGGGCTCTGAAAACTCCTCTTTGTCACAGTGGTTCTTTCAAGGGCAGGTGCAGAGTGGAGGGTAAGAGAAGGTCTCTTACTCTGCAGAGGAAAACTAGGGAAATCTAGGGAAACTTCTGGAATTGTGGCAAAGGGATAGAAAATGCAGCCTTCAGGGTTAGGGATGCAGCTCAGTTGGTAGAATGCTTGCTGTAGTGGTTTGAAAGAAAATGGCCCTCCAAAGGGAGTGGCACTATTGGAAGGTGTGACTTTGTTAGAGTAGGTGTGGCCTGTTGGAGGAAGTGTGTCACTATGGAGGCGGGCTTTGAGGTCTCATATGCTCAAGCCACTCCCAGTGAGACAGACCACTTCCTGTTGCTTGCAAGATGTAGGGCTCTCAGTTACTTCTCCAACACCATGTCTGCTTCCACGTCACCATGTCCCACCATGATGATAATGGACTGAATCTCTGAACTGTAAGAAAGTCACCTCAACTAAATGTTTTCTTATATATGAGTTGCTGTGCCATAGAAACCCTAATTAAGACATTTGCCTAGTGTGCAAGAAGCTCTAGGTTCTATCCTTAGCCATGTAAAAATAAATGGGCACCGTGGTTAACACCTGTAATCATAACACTCAGCAGGCAGAGGCAGGAAGACCAGAAGTTTCAAGGCCAACCTCGTTATGGAGTGAGTTTGAGCCAGCCTGAAATGCATGAGACTCTTATAGAAAGAAAGAAAAAGAGAGAGAGAAAAAGGAGAGGGAGAGAAGAGAGAGAGAGAACAAAAGGAAAGAAAATGAAAGAAAGAAAGAAGGTGGGAAAAAATACTTAGTTTTGCCTTATACCAGTGGTTCTCAATCTTTCTAATGCTCCAACCCTTTAATACAGTTCTTCATATTGTGGTGACCCCCCAACCATAAAATTATTTTCATTGCTGCTTCATAACTATAATTTTGCCACTTTTATGAATCATAATATAAATATCTGATATGCAGGAGATCTGATATATGACCCTCCATGGGGGTCAAGACCCACAGGTTGAGAACCTCTGTTTTAGGATGTCTCATTACACAAAGGCAAATACAAGCCTGATGACCTGAGCACCATCCTCAGAACCCACATAAAGGTGGATGCAGAGAATCAACACAGGAAGTTGACCTCTGACCTCCAGAGGCATGCCACAGCTAATGTGCCTGCACCTCCTACCTACAGTGCTCTTACACACTCAAACACATACAATTGTGGAGGCCCAAATTACTTAGGATCAGAGAATCTGAACATGCTTTACCCAGCAGGGCTGCATAATGGGATGATTTGGCCAGGGTGGGAGAATACAGAAGGAGAGGGAGTGCAGAAAGAGAGGGCACACCCACTTTTTAGGCTGGGACACTGTTGCAGGCTGGTGATGTAATTAAGGATATAATTGACTCCACTGAATGGCAACAGATCTTCTGTTCTACCAAGATAGTAAGTATCTGGTACAGGAGTTCTGTTTAGTGCAGGTATTATAAATACACTCGAAAGGTCTGAAGCGATCCCTTGCTTCTCCATGATACAATGACCACAGCAAGTAAATGATATGAAGTCACAACATGCGCACACGGTTGAGCATGCCCGGCAGACCTAGACACTCCCGCCTAGTTATTTCCAGTTCAAAATAGCCATTTCTGGGTCAAAACATCTTGTGTGACGAGGATTCCCGTGGCTTTGCATGGTTGCTTAAAGCGCGCACGAAGCCATGTGATCTACACGCATGCGTGGAGTAGCCACATGAGTTCCTGTACGTATGCGCGGCCCACCCTTTATAAGCCGGCGCCATTTTTGCACCGGTCTCTCACTTTCCTCTTGACCACGTGTGTTTCCCACAGGCCTGTTCACATCTGTCTCTTTCTCTCCTATCTTAATAAAAACTCTTCTGTGGATTTGTCGTGTTTTGGGACATGTTCCTCCGCAGGGTAAGAGCGCCAAATAACTAACAGTAGATAACAAAGGGAAGCCACTCCTTTCCATTCCAGGTAAGGCTCTAAACATATCGACCAGGAGCAGAGAGGAGGAACGCCGCCTCCTTCAAGGGCTACAGATTGGTTCAGTGGTACGTCACTTGCCGAGAGTGCATGAGGCCCTGGGTTCAGTCCCTCTTTTTACTGTAAAAAAAGAGGGAGTGGGGAGGAGTCTTCCTCAGCTTCTCACCCACACCCCTAAGCACCAGGACAGAAGTGCCTTGGCCAGCATCATTTCATAAAGGATCTAGTTACTATTACCCTTTGGTGAAGCCATAAGCCACAACACTGTCCTCCATCAAGGATGGGCTTATTGTCAACATACCACTCATGTTGGTATTGACCCAGGGTCCTCCTGAAGCTATCCCGTGTCTCTGTCTTTCTTATCGTCTCCTTTTGTTTTTCTATCTAATACTTCCTTATGCCTCTCTCCTCCCCCCACCCCAAGAACCCTTGACAGGTAGGAGCTGCACTCCACAACGTTGTCAAAAGTTCCAAAATAGATTTCAGCAGGCGCTAAGAGCCTGCAGCATGTTGAGTAGAAACAGGACTGTTGGCCTTGCTGGTATTGCCACATATGACCCAAAGGATGCCAAGAATGCCATGCCCCACCTTCTAAAGAAAAGAAATCAATAAGATGGAAGGATCTCCCCTTCTTACTCTTAACGAAACAAAAAGGAGTAGGTTTAAGGGACTGCCTCATCAAGATCAGTGGACTTGGTGACCATCACCTTGCATACATACTTGAGTAGAAAGGAGAGAGAAAAAGAAGTGTGTGTGTGTGTGTGTGTGTGTGTGTGTGTGTGTGTGTGTGTGTGTAGAGGGAGAGAAGGAAGAGGGAGGGGGGAAGGGAGGGAAAGGAGAAAGAAAACTGGTGGATTGATTCACAACTTGTCTCTACATTTTACTTTGGCAAAAAAATATGTGAGAGTCCTGCGAAAGAATTATAGTGGCTGGCCACCTTGACTGAGCCATCTTGGTGTCCAAGGGGATGGGCCAAGGGTGGGGAGACAGCAGAAGCAAGATGCTGAGGACTGAACCCCAAGATGGGAACTGGTAGAGTTTCAGAAGCAGTTTAGTGGGAGGAGTCTGCTGTGAGTGAGGTGGGTCTCCCAGGACAGAATCTATAGTTTTAGAAGCCCCTCCCCTAAAGTCATCCCTTGAATAACTGACTCAGGAGTCCTGGGGGGACAACATTTAGGCTCTCAGAAGGCATGAGGGACTAATGGATCCTGAACAGGGAAATATTAACAAACAAGGGAGGCTGCTACGTCGAGGATGCTTCTTAGTCTTTCTCCATATCTGATCCCAGTTCTCTGGAAGAAAAGGCTACCAAAAAGAAGAGAAGAGAAAGTGGGTTCCATTTCCCTCCCCGGATCTGAGCCCTTAGGTGGAAACTTTGCCAGCATGGGGGATGGGAGGAGATGATATTCCAAATTATGAGTTTGAGGCCAGCCTGGGCTACAGAGTGAGATCCAGGAAAGGCTCCAAAGTTACACAGAGAAACCCTGTCTCAAAAAGCCAAAAACCAACAAAACAAAACAAAAACAACCCCCCCCCCAAAAAAACAAAGCTATTAGGATACAATAAACATTTGCATGGTTTTAAAGGCAACATAAACTTCGCTAAGAAAATTTGTTTGGACCTCATCTTCAGTCTTTATTCTACTCAAGCCCTGTCCGCATTAACCACATGGTGGAGTTTTGGGAAGCTCAGCACCTACACCCTAGAGCCAAGATCTCACTAAAAGCTGTTTGCAATAGAGAAAGGGAGAAAGATTATACGTAAGGGGAAGTAATGTCCTACTTCTGCATAATGCTCATGAGGTTGGTTAAGATTAAAGTTATTGTTCTAATTACACAATGAAGTCATTGTTTTATGCATCATGTAAAAGAAGTTCTTAGGAGAGTACACTTGGATATCATAAGTTTTCCAGGTGTTGGATGCCGTTGCATAAAATTATCATTTAAATGAACCTGCCACCATCTTCAGGAGTTAGCCAGGCCTGCTCACCAAAGATCATCACAGACAGGCTTGTTGACTGTTTGCCTTCCTCTTGGAAGGAGGGACAAACAAGGAGGCTTATGGGACCCTCCCCTGAGCATCCAGCCTCTCCCCCAACCAGTTGGATGCAGTTCTTGCCCTAATTGCACATGGCCCCAGGGTCTCTGGGAAGAACTAGAAGATCTAGGTAGGTCAGAAAGACTTAGGGGAAGAGGCTCCACCTACACAATCACAAGGGAGTCATTATTTATGCTGGGTCAAGACTTCCAAGGTGGCTACTTTAGGGTCATTCAGAGTCCTGCCTATAACCCTCACCGACGGCTTCGTAAGTTAGGCCAAAAATCAACTGCTTCCTCAGGGTGAACTTGGAGAGATACCTTGACTTGTCTGAAGGAACAGGTGTAGGCAGTATTTACATCTTTCCCCAGGACAAAATGGTGTTAATGTATGCTGCTATGGGAGCACTGGGACTTGAACCCAGGTCTTCTTCAAGAGCAGCCAGTGTTCTTAGCCAGTGAGCCACTCCAGCCCCAAGGGAAGGAATTTTAGCAACTTGGATTAACCTGAAAGTTCCCCTTATAATTGTTAAGTGTGGTAATAGAATGTTGTTAAATTGTTATAGTTAAGAATTGCTTTTTTAGCCAGGTGGTGGTAGCACACACCTTTAATCCCAGCACTCAGGAGGCAGAGACAGGTGGATCTCTGTGAGTCTGAGGCCAGCCTGGTCTGCAGAGCTAGATCCAAGACAGGCACCAAAATTACACAGAGAAACCCTGTCTCGAAAAACCAAAAAAAAAAAAAAAATTGCTTTTTTAATCATAAAATAATATTCCAGATAAGAATAAAACCTAAAGCAAAAAGAGTGGTTTTTAAAAAAGATTTTGGCTGAGAATCCTTATTGTCAACCCTGACTTGCTGATTCTAATATTAGCCAAACGTATAATACTCTAAAAACCTATAATTAGGATATTCGGGAAGTTGAACCAGGAGAGTCACTGTTTGAGACCAGCTTGGGCACACAGCGAGTCCTTGCCCCACCCCTACCCCAAAAGACTAAAGAAGAAAAGGAATACCCAATAAAGTCTTGTTCAGAAGGTTTTTAAAAGCTAAACTCACAATGCTAGAATTATATCTATACCAGTGATGGACAGTAGTAAACATATTTTTTTTTTCTTGGTTTTTAGTGAGACAGGGATTTTTGCTATGTAGCTCAGTCTGGGGACTCCAGGAATTCCTCCTGCCTCAGCCTCCCAAGTACTGGGATCACAAATAGGCACTGCCATATGCAGCAAGCTATATAATCCATACATATATAAAGGAACACATGCCTAAGAAACATTGTAGGCAAAATTGTCTACATGTGAGAAAATCTCTGATACAATTAAGGAAAAAAAAAACCACTATAGTCTATTTGATTTCGGAACGGTTTTTAAATAATGTAAAAAGAAGTCATTTTCTGGACTGGAGGGGAATGGCCTGCAACGATGCTCTAGAAAACACTGAATAGTTAAGTTGAGTCACTGAAAACCTGGTGAAACCTTTATTGCTAGTGGAGACATAGGCCATGGGGGCGGGGAGCCTAGCACTGCTGTTTTGCTACATGGACATGCAGCCCCACGACCTCCTAAGTACTGATGCTTATATCTCTTGATTGGCGGTACTCACAGCCTTGGTCAGAGAAGCTTCTATTTGCAGTGAGGATGTTCCCCTCCTTAACAGGGAGACTCATAATGGGTCAAATGCTGAGACTAAATAACGGTCAAGTGTTCAGACCTAAATGGGGCATCTACATCAACTCCTTCAGGACTCAGAACATACAAGGGGGAGAAAGAATGGAAGAGGCAGCGGATGGAGGGGCACTGTAAAATGCTGTCTTCTGGACACGGCTATTGCACCCATGAACTTGCAGCAGTGATGGGCACCTGCAGCAGACCTGCACACGGCTGGGCCAAGCAGTACTCCATCACTGACAGGGACCTCCCGTTCCCTGGGATAAAGGGAGTCTCAGGGGTGTAGGTAGGGGTCAGCTGTCCATGCTCAAGTAAGCAGCACGCACCAAGCAGCAAATTAAATGCAGTAGAGCATTTGCACAAAGGAGACATGAAAGGCAGAGGGGCACTTTTTGGGAAGAGGAAACTTGGAGGGAGGGGAAGAATAACGAGAATATGATCGAAGTACACTATCTATGTGTATGAAATTGCAATAAAGAAAAACCCACAAAAGCTGACTACAAAGAGATGATTTGGAGCCGGGTGGTGGTGGTGAATGCCTTTAATCCCAAAACTCAAGAGACAGAGACAGGGGGATCTCTGTGAGTTCAAGGCCATCCTGGTCTACAGAGTGAGTTCCAGGACAGCCAGGGCTACACAGAGAAACCCTGTCTCAAAAAAACATCAAAATAAAAGAGAGAGAGAGAGAGAGATGGTTTTGCAGGGATGTCAGAAATGAGAGCACACAGATGGACTTTGAACCATATTGTATGTCTGTTGTATGTTGAGAAAGGCAAAACTGAAGAGGAGAGATACCGCCAAGCTTCAGTTCCGTTACTATCAATGCTAGTGTCATGTGACCCTGACCACCAAAGAGGATGACTTTCTAGAGAGGCTGCAAGAATAGAAGCAACAAGCCCAGGCCTGCCCTGAAACAACACATAGTGGGGACACAGCGTGACTCTAACAATTGAGGGGTGAGAGCGAGAGGGTCAGGGGTTCAAAGCCTGCCTGGGCTATGCAGCACGTTCAAGGCCAGAGGCTTTGGAGCACATAGTCCTAAGTGAGCGGCCACCATCAAACCCCTCCTGTCAAGACTCGGGGATCTGTGTGGAAGAGGGGGAGGAAAGGCTGGAAAAGCCAGAGGGATGGAAGACTCCAAGGCAACAGCATCTTCCAGACACAAGAGGACTGCCGCACACATAAACAGAGACCGTGACAACATGCACAAGATGTGCACAGGTTCAAACAACAGGACCATTAAGTTGATGGGAACTCCTACCTCTAACCAAGACGCTATTTGGAAATGATACCTGGTGGGACAGGGGAAATCAGTTGGTTTGTTGTTTTTCAATGAAGTAACACTGGACATGTCAACAACACTCCAGAACAGGCCCCAGTCCCAGGAGTAGTTGGCCAATACAAATCAGACTCCATGAGGTTTTTTGTTTTGGGGTGTGTGTGTGTGTGTGTGTGTGTGTGTGTCCCCTTTTCTTTTTTTTTTTTTTCTTTCTTTTTTTTTTTAAGAGAAATAACAAAGTTGAGTGAAGGGAGAGGGGATGATCCGGGAGGAGTTGGGGGAGAGGAAAGAATATGATCAAAATACATTGCATGAAATTCTCAAAAACCAAATGCAGACATCAATAGTATTTTGAAAGTTGTATCAGTAAAGAGGAGTGGAGATACAGATCTCAGTGGGACAGCGTGTGCCTAGAATATATTAAGTCCTAGATTCAATCCTTAGCACTGTTTTACATTTAAAAAAAAAAAAGAAAAGAAAAGAAAAGGAAAAGGAAAAGTATTAGGAGAGACAGGAAAAAAAAACTGATCTAGGCATCTATAAAACTTCAATACCTGTGGCTATACTAAAAGGAATTTTATAAATTCATTTTTAAGCACATGTCTGTCGGCCATTCTTATGAATTCTTATCTGACATCTATGTAACAGTAGCTTTGAATAAAGATCTTGGGTGTGAGAGGTTTCTCCATCACCTACACAGTGCTTTGTAAGAGGCTGCTTTCTACTAACTTGATGAGGACATGTGTATTGGTGAAATTATTAAGGCCACTCCACGTAGTTAAAAGGGAGGTTTATTTTGTAGGGTAACTTACAAATGAAGGGGTAGGTTGCAGGGTCTGGCAAAGGTATAGCACAGTCCGGCGGTGTTCTCTGGAGAACTCTGCTCGATCTACCTCCTGCGTCCAGCGTCCCCAAACCAAGAGAGCGACCTCCTCTTCATCCTCAGTCTTCTGCTCCCTCCTCTGCTCCGCCTTGTGGGCGTGATCATTACTGAAGCCTCAATGGGGGTTGGAACTTCCAGGCCAATGCTGGGATGGCTATCCACTACACATGTGAGCACAACAGAATGAGGTCTTATCAATGGGCCAGAATTAAAAGGCTGTTTTATGGCTTGTTATTTTGCTGTGGACATTTTAACACTGTTTGCGTGTGCATTTTTGTTGAAAACCAACCAGTCATTGTACCGCTAGCACAGGTGAAAAAACGAAATGTAACGTTAATAGAGTCTGTGATAGGGTCATCTTGCTTTCCTCTCTATCCCCAAGACCTAGAAAAGTTCTTGGAATGCAGTAGATGTTTAGTATATTTATTTAACAAATAAAAATAATATACTCGAGACTACAAACAGATTCCAATCTAACCTGACACAATATATTGAATGCTGTCCTCCAGTGCACGGTTATCAAAATCATAAACCACGTCTTAGCCTATTCATTTCTTCAAGCTAGATGATCATGACAGTTTGTTACAGGTGAGTAGCAGGTTTATTGTTGTTATTATTATTATTAGCTTTTTTTCATTTCAATGTTTTCAATTTAGAAATGAGAAAATTTTCCCGAACATTCTCCATCTTCACTAAAGCACCAGGCACTGTAACGTTCCCAACAGTGTCTTAAATTTCAAATACTAAGATCCACATAGTTGTCTATCTTGATAAATCAGCCTCCGAGCCAACGCAACGGAATTGAATCAACTTGCGGTGGTATATCTATTTCCAGGAGTGTTCGCTGGTCATTTCTGTTTTTAATTAAAGTAAGCTTCTAAGTTTTAGGAAAGCTGAGCAGATTTTTCAGGGCTCCAGTCTGCTCCCATTTAAGAGTATTAAATGCTTTAACAAATGCCTCTCAGTGGACCCTGTTATCGCCTCACCCGATAATTTACCGCTTCTGGGAGTCGAGCTTGGGGGACGCTCATTTTACACACGGGTTTCTTTCCTTGCCCTTTCTGTTGAAGTGTTTCCGCGCAGATCAATTAACTCTACCCGCGTCCAACCTTTTCTCAGGAGGATGGTCCCTAATGCTACTGTTTTGATATGAAAGGGTAAAACTGCTGAGGAGTCTGTTCTTTCATTAACTTCAAAGCCTTTTGAGAAGAGCATAGTTTAATTTGATACCTGGCAATGAGGTGACGAAGTTCGGTACAGTGTTTCTCTCCCCACCCATTCCTAAACAAGTCAACCGTGGCTATTTTCAAAGAAAATAGCATCCAGATACATTATTTATTTCAGTCAAAATTTCACTCATGAAGATATTTTAATGCACATTTTCATTCTCAATGGATCGGCTCATATGGTTTGTGTAGACCTATTGAGATGGCTACCTTCCATTCTGAAACCTCCTCAGTGAACGCCTACTTTAAAAGAAGGGAGTTAACGTAATGAAGTTTTCCTTAACTCAAGAGCTTTCTCCTTTGGTGCTGCTGTTTCTTGTTCCTGTGTTCTGTGTCAACAACATAGAAATCAATTTAAATCTTGCCAATTGTCACTCAGCTAGCCTAAATGTGCCCTTTTCCATGCTTTTACACACTATCATAATATATATATAAATGGATAAGCCTGGAAAATTAAATACAAGTGATGGAAGATGGGGGAGCCAAGTGGATAAGGCTTTGTCGGGTACAAAATAAACACCGTCCTGTTTTTGGAAAGCAAGTACACTGGGTGGTGGTGGTGGCTGTGGTGGCTGTGGTGGTGGTGGTGGTGGTGGTGGTGGTGGTGCACACCTTTAAACCCATGCACTCAGGAGGCAGATGGAGGCAGTTCCTGGACAGCCAGGGCTACACAGAGAAACCCTGTCTTGAAAAAAACAAAAACAAAACATATAAATTCCACATAAGAGTGTGTGAAAGTCACAAGATTTTCTAACAACCATGGCTCAGGTGTTCAGGGTTCTTTTGACACTAAGCTTTTCCACGGTTACTTTGATACTAAGCTATTTAGAGGTAACTTAAAAAAACAATCCTTCCCCCTCCTTTAAAGTACTGATCTCCTAGACACAAACCAGATAATGAAATAATTTCATCTCAGAAAGGGATAGTTCCACACCTTCTTTAAAAGGAACTGTGGTGGTTTGAATGAATTTGCCCCCCCCCCATAAGCTCATAGGGAGTGGCACTAACAGGAGACATGGTCTTGTTGACGAAAATGCACCACCACGGGGGTAGGCTTTAACATTTCCTATGCTCAGGATACCTCCTAGTGTTTCAGTCAACTTCCTGTTGCCTGCAAGATGTGGGGCTCTCAGCTGCTTCTCCCGCACCATGTCTGCCTGCACACTGCCATGCTCCCCGCCATGATAATAATGGACTGAGCTTCTGAAACTGCAAGTGAGCCACCCCAATTAAATGTTTGCCTTTTTAAGAATGGACATGATCATGGTGTCTCCTCACAGCAATAGAAACCCTGACTAGGACAGGAACTTATTTTTGTTTTTCTTCCTTTCTTTGGTAGGGGGAGAATTAGAACTGGGTGCGGCCCAATGTGCCATCTTTAATTTCAAAGCTTTATCCCCATGCTTGTATGTGTGTTTTTTAAAAATAGCATTAACATCAGTTTAACTATCTCAATCCATTTAAGAGAACAAATGATTTGAGACGGAGCTCCTGCAGTTTATCTTCAATGTAATTCTTCAACTTGACGATGCAATACATGAATTATTCACCGAGAGATGTATTTTAATCACTTCTTATCAGCACTGATATCAGTGCCAAGGACATTACAGGTAAAACAGAAGCTAAGCACAAATCCTCTCACTGAGATCTAAGGTCATAGGCATTTTGTGATGGTTAAAAGCCTCATCCTTGACCCAACCATAGTGTGCTGTATTTAATGGAAACTTCTAGAATGAAGAATTAGGGGATAATTAGGAAGGGAAGAGCAGGAATAGACTGAGTAGCACTCTGCATTTGTGACTGGGAACACTGCTCGGTTAGTAGAGTGCTTGCCTAGCATCATTGAGGCTATGGGTTCAATCCCCAGACCCCATAAATTAGGTGTGATGGTGCAATCCTGTAATCCAAGCACTGGAGAGGGGGGAGGCAGGATGATCAGGAGTTCAAGGTCATCCACAGACATATTGGTGAAATTATTAAGGCCACTCCACGTAGTTAAAAGGGAGGTTTATTTTGTGGGGTAACTTGCAAATGAAGGGATAGGTTGCAGGGTCTGGCAAAGGTATGGCGCAGTCCGGCGGTGTTCTCTGGAGAACTCTGCTCAGTCCACCTCCAGCGTCCAGGGGCCCAGAGCCAAGAGAGACCTCTCCTCTTGATCCTGGGTCTTCAGCTTCCTCCCTCAGCCCCGCCTTGTGGGTGTGGCCATTA
Organism: Onychomys torridus; assembly: GCF_903995425.1. NCBI lineage: Eukaryota > Metazoa > Chordata > Mammalia > Rodentia > Cricetidae > Onychomys > Onychomys torridus. Next base: position 42,296,252 of record NC_050455.1, read on the forward strand.
CCAAAGCCTCAGTGGGGGTTGGAACTTCCAGGCCAAGGCTGGGATGGCTACCCACTACACAGACATAACATTTTTTGTTGTTGTTGTTTACTGTGATGTTCATTTAAATATCTAACAGAATGCAATCATATACTAAACATACTAATAATGCTTGTTACACTTAAAAACTCTTTTTAAAAGAATATAAAATTAAATCCCCCATTCTTCCCCTGAACAACTTCTGGTAACTAATATTTAATACAGGCAGCAAAGCTTTCACATCATGCATGAACCCGCTCTGGGTATACGTTTTTAAAGTTTAATGCTCTTTCCAGAAATGATGTTTTCTTTTTAAAAATTACCATGAGCAGTTTTTCCACACACTAATTATTCTGCTAGAACCTTCACAGCTACACAAATGGGTCATTTCATCAATTTCAAGGATGAGCCCAACTCTCCAACACAAATAAATCCTAACATCCTGACAGCACTGCCTGGGCTCTACACACAGCCTCAAACCAGAAATCCAGAGAAGGAAGGAAGGAAACACCCACTTGTAAAACAAAAGAAAACAAGCATGGTAAAAATGAATAAGATAGGAGATTTAGGGTTTTTTTTTTGGGGGGGGGGTACAAGTACAAAAATGTCGCTTGTGTGTAGAGGTTGTATCAAACTGTGTCCAATGCTCCTTTACTAGACAAGGGCCTTCCTAATGTTAGGGTTGATACTGAAATCAGAAATGGAGGTACACAGGGAACTACTTGCTTAGGTAGTGCATGTGGCAGTATTTAGAAGCATTCAAGCAGAAGGCAGCCCCTCCCCACTCGGCTCATCATAGCATAATGGAGACCGAGGCCCCTGGAGATGAGTGAGGAGCTTAATATTGGGGGGCGGGGCGGGACGGGATGGGACTCAAGTGTCATCACTTTAGGGAGTGTCCCTTAGAGAGAAGCTCATCTAAGTGAGATGGGTTTGCCTGTTAATACCACACAGGAGGGCAGCTTTGCAAGACTGCAGATCCTCACAGGTCCTCACCTTCATGATTTTGCCCTTATTGCCCTACGGATTTTATTTTTAAAGATCATCGCTTTGTTACACTATTTCAACCGGAAAGCAGTTTATCACGTGCCACAAATGGAAATGCAAGGGGACTTTGTGAGTTCAGTGGCAGTAAGTGCACAACAGAAAACACACTCAGAGCTGAGCAGTTAAGAGCACCAGCTGCTCTTGCAGAGGAACTGGGTTCAACTCCCAGCACCCACAAGGCAGCTCACAGGCCACTGTTACTCCAGTTTCTAGGGACCCAACGCCCTCTTCTGGCCTCTGTGAGCATGTGGTGCACAGTCATAAACACGGATGAAACAGTTATACATATAAAGTAGTGAAAATAAATTTTAAAAGGTTTTAGCCAGAGCTAGAGGCTGTGTGACTCCTGAGCCTGAACACAGATTTCTGTTTGTTTAAGAAAAACAAAGAATGGTCTTGAACTGGGTAGGGAGGAATTAACAGGAGTTAAAATCATTACTGACAAACCCAGACTGTCAGTTCACAGACTTCCTCAGAACTGCAAGGAAATTCAATCACTTTCTCTATGTGAGTCAATGTTATTTATATCACCTAATGTCCTGCCCAGGGGCCCACCTCCCTCTCCAGCAAACACTGTACTAGAGGAAGCTGGCTCGGGATGAGAGTCACCTCTGGTGTGGCCCTCAGCCAGCCTTAAGAGTATCGGGGAGCGGAGGCATCACCTTATATTCTGTAACGGCACGCCATGTAAGTCAGGGTACGCTCCCACGTTTATGAACTCTCCTGCTATGGGCTGGATCATGTAGCTCAAAACTGTTTTTGTTTCATTTTGTTTTGTTTTCTCGGGGGGGGGGGGGGGGGGGGGGAGGTGATGAAAGGGCATTGAGACAGCTTTGTGTAGGCTTGTCTTTTCATGGCGGAGGATGAACTTGAGTTCCTGATCTTCCTGTCTCCACTTCCCATGGGATTTCAAACATGAGTCACCACGCCCAGACAAATCGCTCCTCCTGCAGTCCTGATCTCCAGTAGCAGAGATGGTAACTATTGAAAGGGACTTTGAAGAGGAGGCAGGCATGCGTGTTTGGGTGAGCCGGAACTCAGTGTGACTGGTGTTCTGAAATTAGGCTACAGACACACAGAGAGAAGGAAGTCCCTGTGAAGCTGTGGGAAGACAAATGCAATCTATAGACAGAAACCAGGCCAGCCCCGCTCACAGTTTCACCTTGGTCTCCAGCCACGAGAACTGTGAGGAAATACATTTCTGTTTAAACCGCTCAGTTAGTGCCTCTCTGGCAAACCAAGATATTTCCTGAATGGAACAAAATCAGAAGACTTGTGTTTTTGTTTTTTCCCCAATTGCTTCAGCTTGCTTCTTGAAATATTACAGAGAAACTAAAATCCAGAACCCATGCAGACATAATTCATGTGTGTTTCCATGGTGATGGACATTTGTCAGGTTCCTAGTGGAAATTATATATGAAGAGATATGTACTGGATACATTAAAGGCAGGTGCTCAGGTCCAGTGGTACAAGCTGTCTGTCCTCAATATCAATGATGTAGTGATGTGTGCCCTCCATTAAAATGGAACCATGGATCTCATAGACAGTGTTCTCAGAGCGGGAGCCCTTGCCACAAGAGACAATTGGAACTTATTCAAAAATGATGCAGGGCTGGAGAGATGGCTCAGTGGTTAAGAGCACTGGCTGCTCTTCCAGAGGAGCTGCGTTCAACTCCCAGCACCACACGGCAGCTCACAACCACCTGAAACTCCAATTCCGGGGGATCCAATGTGCTCTTTTGGATTTCATGGACACCAGGCATGCACTTGGTACATAGACATACATGCAGGCAAAAGACTGATAGATATAAAATACAAAATAGTTTTCTTCTTCTTTTTTTTTTTTTTTTTAATTTTAAAGAAGCTCTGGGGTTTGGTTCCAGCACCCATATGGTGGCTCACAACTTCCTGTAAGGCCAGATCCGGGGAATCCAATGCCCTCTTCTGACCCAGAGATTCAACCCCCTGGGGTTGCTGTGGCACTTTTATTCATATACACATCTCCACACATTAAAATAATAAAAGTAAAATATTAAGAAGGTGTATGCTATAAATCTTGTTTGTTGTTGTTTTAGACAGGATCTCTCACTAAATAGCCCTAGCTGACCTGGAACTCCCTGTCTAGACCAGGCTGGCCTCAAACTCACAGTATTTCATCTTTGCCTTTGCCTTCCAGGTTCTGGGATTAAAGGCGTGCGCCACTATACCCGCCATGTTGTCAATCTTTCAGTCACCTGTCACCTGGAAGGAAGTGTCTGTGTAAGTACAGAGGAACCTAGGTGCCTTTTAATCACCTGCAAAACCAGGTGATAAAAAACCAGACTGAAGCCGGGCAGTGGTGGTGCACGCCTGTAATCCCAGCACTCGGGAGGCAGAGGCAGGAGGATCTCTGTGAGTTCGAGGCCAGCCTGGGCTACCAAGTGAGTTTCAGGAAAGGCGCAAAGCTACACAGAGAAACCCTGTCTGGAAAAAGCAAACAAAACACAAAAAACCAGGACTGATGAAACCTGAGGCATGAGTTCAGCTCTGTCCACATGTAATAATAACCGTGTTTCTATGACAAGTGCTATTTTATAGAAATAAACAAAGGATTTTTAGTAATGCACTCTTACCTAGGAATGGAGCCATTTTTCTTAATTTTTATTTTATTTTAATTTTTGAGGCAAACTCTAACTCTGTGCTCAACTAACCTTAAACTTGTCACCCTCCTGCCTCAGCCTCCTGATTGCTAGAATTATAGGCATACATCCCCATGAGTGGCTTCTAGTTTCGGTTCCTTATCAGGTTTAGGGTAAAAAGTTATATTCAGTCATATAGGGGGATACACACATACACGTATGTGTACCCAGTGCATATAAACGGGACTCTATGACTGCAGATTCCCCATGTTCTGTGAAAATGAGCAAATGGATCTTTCTTTTCAATTAAGTGATGTCTTTCAGAATTTAAGAGAGTTTGTAAAATTTCTTCAAGGTACTATCTGTTTTATTAACAAAATGTGTCACATGCGTGTAGATAATGTGAGCTTATTTTTCTGAAGCCTTGCAATAGGTCTTCGTTGAGGGAATACAAGAAAATGACCAAAGACTCTGCCCCAAAGGAGTTGACTATAATTAGAAAATAAAACATCTCTATAAACAAGTAGTAAATGTATAAGCAGAAGAGTGTTTTATACACTAAAAAAAAAAAATGACATTATAATTCTGTTCTTATGCAAAGGTTTTGCACCTTCCTATCTTTCTGTAAGAGCTTAAAGAATAAGACATTCTTAATTTTCTTTTTCATTATGCTTTCCTGATAGCTTGATCTGGGTTAATGACCCCATGCTTTTCAGGACTTACTGGGACTCTAGCTCAGCGGCTGAGCACTGGCCTAGCCTGTGCAGGGCCCTGGGTTCAGTTCCCAGTATTGCAAAATAAACAAAGGAACACAATGCTAGCTCACCAATAAACACACCAAGTCAAAAGGGAAGTCGAAGGAGAGCCAGACAAAATAACAAGGCACCTGTTTCTTTCCTACAGTTCATAAAGGCCAAGAGGGTCTGATTCAGGTCTGCTTTTGGTGATTCAGAATGGAAGCCTGAGTTTCTAGTGATTGCTTCTCCTAACAAGAATTGTACATTTATGGCTGAGGCTGTGGCTACATAGTAGAGCACTTGCTGTTTACAACTGAGACCATAGGTTCAACCCCAAATCCCACCTTAAGGAAGTCATGCACATTTATTTAGTCCATCTTTGGTGGATTAAAAAAGTTCTGTGTATTGGAAATAAATGACATAAAAGTTAGCTAGAAAAAAAATATATATATGTATGAGAAATCTACATCTGTCACAGAGTCTCATCTTCTATGTTTTTATTCTTCTCAGCCAAATATGGAGAAAGGAACTCACTCATTTTCTAGGTTCGGAGACAATTGGTAGAACTTTCCTCTGCATATCTGCCAAATACTTTCCAGCTGGGGTGATAAAGGAAAACCCAGGTGAGTCTGCTGTGGATATCGCTCTGTATAAATAAAATGCTGTTTGGCCAGTGGCCAGGCAGGAAGTGTAGGCGGGACAAGAGAGAAGAGAATTCTGGGAGGTGGAAGGGTGGGGTGGGGGACACCGCCAGCTGCCGCCATGACAAGAAAGAGATAAGGTACTGGTAAGCTACACGTGGCAAAGTATAGATTAATAGAAATGGGCTGAATATAACAGTAAGAGTTAGACAATGGTAGGCCTGAGCTAATGGCCAAGCGGTTTAAATAATATAAATGTCTGTGTGTTTATTTTACAAATGGGTTGTTGGACTAACAGGGCTTGGTGGCACCTGGAGAGAAGCTCTCCAACTACATGAGAGTCTGCATCTAAATCCACTCATTTCTGCAGGAAACAGTGGGAAAGTGTTCCTTTAGGGAGGCCGGCTCCCCCAGCATGACCAGGAGAACCCAATTAAGGTGTAACTGGGATACAGGTGGCTCTGTGGTTTCCATGAAGACCTGTAAAGCTGTGCTGATTTACTTCTGAGTTTCAGGTCTTTTCTGTAAGGGGAACAGACAAGAAGCTGTATTCTACCATCCTAGAGTAGAAAAGACCGTGGGAAGAAAAGTTCACACGGACCATCATGCCATGTGTGCACAGATGAGTCAGTTCTATGGTCCTCGGCCTTCATTCTCCCCACCAGTAATAACTACATCTATCAGAGAGTGACCACTAGAAATGATCACTAAACAGGGCCTGGTGCCCTCAGGTGACAGAAGCCGGCCAGGCATTGGGAGCAGGATGTCTCTGTGAGTTCATGCCCAGCCTGGTCAACATGATGAGTTCCAGGCTAGTCAGGGCTGCATAGGGAGAGCCTATCTAAAAATATAAAATAAGAACTCAATGAATTGTTTTCATAACAATCATCCCGAATTTGTCTTGAGACTAGAAGGCAAAGCCTTTTGAGTCATTCTTTCCTAGAAATATGCATCGTTTTCCTCAGCAGAACTTTTGTAACTTTCTAGAACATTTAGGAATCAAGGTCTACATAGTTCATTTCAGATCACCTAGGGCTGCATAGTGAGACCCTGTCTTAAAAAAAATCTTAAAACAAAAACAAACAAAAAGAGAAAGAAAAGTGTCGTCTAATAGAAAGGTGAACAAAATGGTTAATATGCCAATGAAAATATGTTTAATACTTGAAGAATTATAAAGACACACAGCTCATATACTATTTTTCACCCAATGTTTTGTTTGTTTGTTTGAAATGGGGGGTGGGGGGGTCTGACTATGTGGCTTAGACTGGCTTTGAACTCAGGGTGATCCTCCTTCCTCAGCTACCCACATGCTGGAGTTTCAGGCATGACACTTAGCTGCCCCACACAGCTAAGTATGTTTGGTATTGTGTTTATCGACAAAGTGCAATCTCGTTTGTAACACCAGTGGAAATGTAGATTCGTACAAACATTTGGAGGACAATTGGCAGAATAAATTCTCCATAATATTTTATAGGCATAGAGACTTTGTACATCAAACCAAGAAATTAGAATAATCTAATTGCTGCTCATTATAAGATTTACAAATAGCGTAGGATGGAGCCATGCAATAGAATCCTATTCTGCCATTGAAAGTTATATTCAAAGTTAGTATTTGATGTAGATGTGTGTATAGAATATAATGCCGGTTTTAAAATACAGCTTATGCTAAAACACACATAATGTTATAATTCTCCAGACATATGAATTAAGAGATGCCTGGAAGTATGTTACCAAGTTATTTATAAAACTATCTCTTTGTGGTAAAATGTGAGGGTAGTTTAAAGATAATATTTGTAGTATTCTTTTTCCTTATTTAGAGTGATAATGAGTATGTCTTCCAGTAAGGATTGAAGGCTGTTGATCAGCCCTCAGTGTTAAAGTAAATCTCCTTTTTCTTCTTGACAATGGAACTCTTTAAAGACTGGGGAACACCTGAGCTCCTTGACAGTCTAAAGAAAACATATGTATTATAATTACGCAGTATTTTTAGCAAATTGGCATGAGTGTTTGTGTTTGAAGCTTGGCTGGAGAGTCACCAGATGAACAGGTGTGCTGGGTGGGGCGGACCATCTGTTTCTCTTTCTGGAGATGTTTTTTAAGGGACTGGAAAAGGATTTGAAAATCCTCTCCTCACTGACTGAAAAGCAGAAGAAAATTACTACCTGCCCTACAATCTAGCTCCGCCTTCTGTTGTTATTTTCAGTGGCCTCCTTAGAAACTACCAACAACTGTGCCTAAAGCATTGGGATTCCAGGCCATGACTCAGACTAATTTCAAAGTGTAAAGTGTCCTTTTGCAGAGGAAGTTAATTAGTATCTGAGGTTAAGGTGGAAACAGCTGTAAGCATTCTGTTCAGAAATTCTGACTTTGATTCTAGCTTTGTTTTGTGGAAGAAAATTTTAGGGCTCTTTTGAGTCTGGAGTCCTACTTTATCCATTTGCTGCCGGTCTCCTGTAGCCCAGGCTGACCTTGAATTCCTGCGTCTACCTTCTGAGTGCTAGGATTTATTATTCTCTTCTGCATGAAGAGACAGGGTTTCTCTATGTAGCTTTGCACCTTTCCTGGAACTTCCATTCTCCTTCCTTGGCTTCCCCTGGTAGCTGGGATTCCAGGCCTATGACAGCAAGTATTGCTGGACTTCTCATTATTCTCCCCCCACCCCTTTTTTTTTTGTTTGTTTTTGTTTGTTTTGTTTTGTTTTGTTTTTGAGACAGGGTTTATCTGTGTAGCTTTGGAGCCTGTCCTGGAACTCACTCAGTTGACCAGGCTGGCCTCAAACTCACAGAGATCTGCCTGCCTCTGCCTCCCAAGTGCTGGGATTAAAGGCATGCGCCACCACCGTCCGGCATTATTTTTGCTCTTTAAAGTCAGAATAGCTCAAAAGAAAGAAAGGAAGGGAGGGGAGAAGGAAGGGAGGGGAGAAGGAAGGGAGGAAGGGAGGGAGGGAGGGAGGGAGGGAGGGAGGAGGAGGAAGGAAGGAAGGAAGGAAGGAAGGAAGGAAGGAAGGAGATAAAGGAAGGAAGGTCATTTGTGTGGTGTATCCACTTTTGAAGGTACCTTTGGCTCTGTCTTACAAAGCTGAATACAGTTAGTTCATGATGCTGGAATCTACCATACTGCTTGGTCTTAAAATGATGCATTGAAAACTTACATGCAGACAAAACCTTTCATATGATGGTGATAGCAGCTTTAGTCAGAATTGTTAAAACTTGGAGGCACTAAAGGGTCCCTCAACAGGTGTATACATAAACCGACTATGTTATAGCCATCCAGTGAGATCAAGAAATGAGATCTCAAGTTTGAAAACACTTGAGGGAACTTTAAATCTTATCACTTAAATTTGTATCTTCACTGCACATTTGGGAAGGCTCCAGACTGGATGATATTAACTGCATGATATTCTGCAGACCACAATAACTACAGCACAAAAGCCAGTGCCTACCAGGGTTCCATCTTCATTGTCAGCTTCACCGGATCGAGAATCCTAGTGGAACTACATCTCTGGGGATGTCTATATTTCTAGAAAGGGTTGATTAAGAGGGTGGAAAGACAAACTCTGCATGTCACCAGCACCATCCCAGGGCCAGGGACTCCCGACCCCCCAAAAGTAGAAAGCTAGCTGAGCAGTAGATGTTACCTCTGTGTCTTGACTGGGGACCCAACATGACCATCTGCCTCCCACTTCTGCCGTCATGCCTTCCCTGTCATGATGGACAGCATCCCTCTGTAAGCTGTTTTTGTTGGGTATGTTGTCGTGGCAATGAGAGAAAGACCAACCCAGGTAGATGAGGGAGGAAGGGCACAATGGCACACCGAATATTTCAGGCATTGAAACTGTTCTGTGTGAGACTGTAATGGTGGGCACATGTTATTAGGAAGTTGTCAAAACCTGTAGAATGTACCACACAATTCATACTTCTGAATAGAGACTCTGATTTTTAGCTAACAATGCGTTGGAACTGACTCATCAAACACACCAGGCTAAGCCAGACATTTAAAATAGGAGAAACTCCAGGAGGTGAAAGGAGAGAGCAGGAGCAAGGGAGTGTATGAAAATTTGGTATTTTTTGCTCATATTCTCTATAAACCCCCAACTATCCTATACTTTTGAGCCGATAAATTATTTTTATTTTATGTAAGTGGGTGTTTTGCCTACATGCATGCCTGGTGTCCAGAAGTGGGTGCTGGATCCCCTGTAGCAAGTGTGGGCCATCATGTGGATGCTGGGAATCTAACCCAGGTCATCTTCCCTCAACCTTTGAGCTATCTCTCCAGTCCCAAGTCCAGCAGTTAAAAACAAACAAAATCATTAGCAGCTGCTATATGTAGCAGATGTGATTTCCTATACAAGACCAGCAAAGGACTGGGCCCATCAGCATCCTGCTAAAGGAAAGAGTGGGGCTTGTGGGACCCCACCTCCCTGAGGATTTAGAGATAGTTAAGGGTTAATGGAAGAGGAGGAGACATTTTCTTCAGTGGTATAGCCACTGGCAAATGTACCCATGCTCCTGTAAACAACCCTACTCATTGGGCCATGTTAAAAGAAGAAGAAAAAGGAGGAGGAGAAAGGGATGGGGAGGAGGAGGGGGGAGGGGGAGGAAGAGAAGGAGAGAAGAGGAGGAAGAGGAAGAGAAGGAGGGAAGAGGAGGAGGAGGAGAAGGGGGAGGAGGAGATAACAATGATGATGGTGACATGAGAGTGGAGGCTCAGCTAGTTGTCAGGAGGAAGAGAAGTGTGAGGGGAACATGAGAGGGTAGCCAGGATCAGTGAGTAGCATCAAAATGCACTATGTACAAGTATGAAAATATCATAAGGGAACCCACTGTTATATATAATTAATATATGCTAATAAAACATTTTTTAAAAGCACTGCAAGACCCATGGCCTTGCCTTGCCTTGCCTTGCCTTGCCTTGCCTTGCCTTGCCTTGCCTTCCCTTCCCTTCCCTTCCCTTCCCTTCCCTTCCCTTCCCTTCCCTTCCCTTTCCTTCCCATCTTGAAATAATCAGAACATGAGTGGCAGACTCATGAACTATTAGATGCATGAAAGTTGTAGCCCTACTTTTACCTTGGGACTCAGTAGAAAATTTTCACCTCCAACTCCCCACCTTCTATTGCATAGTCATTTTTATCCATGGAGGTGTGATTGTGCCAATGAATACCTACAGCGTTACACCTGTGCTTTTGTGAATGAGACCCTGATATTCATGATTCGCAAAACTCTTCTGTGACAGTATTCACATACCCTGTGCAAATTTTCATTTTGGAAATAATGGCTTACTTGTTTGTGTCTTGTCATTATCATTCCCAAATGGACATTGGCTCTTTATAAGAGAGACGGCTCAGTTTCCCTCTCCGCGGTATAAAGAACAGACACCCTATAGACGTCTCAGTGTAACACCAGCTCCCAGGAAACCTCTCTGGTTTCTCTTTTAAGTACCGTAAGAACATATTAGCCCTCCATACAAAAGTCAATACATTGAATTATGAAAAATCAAACTCCTTTAAAAAGGTAGGATTTGGGTAAGGGGTGTGTGTGTGTGTGTGTGTGTGTGTGTGTGTGTGTGTGTGTGTTAAGACAGGGTCTCATTGTGGAGCTCTGGATAGCCTGGAATTCCCTGTGTGTTCTCAGTCTGGCCCCAAATCATAATCCTCATGATGCTGTCCCACACCTCCATGCTTATCAGAGGTGTTGACTGGCATGCCCAGAGGTTTTTTTATTTTTGTTTTTGTTTTTAAAGAAAACATCTTGAAATATTTATAGCTTCACAAGAAGTTATAAAGACAATACAGAGAGGCACCATGTATGCTCCATTCAGCTTTCTAGCAATATCAACAAAGACCAACACAGATTTTTATATAAAGCAAAGTATTCAAGCTTTAGGCATTAGCCAGTGCTGGATTTATTCCCAGTTAAGCAAGTCTACTTTTCTAATCATTTAATGGTCCTTGGGAATTTGTTTTATTCATCTAATGAGATTCACCTAATGTGATGTCTTTAGGATGCAGAGCACGTCAAAAACACTTACTAGATTTCACACCTTGAATTTTAGACTTAATGGACTTAGCTAGAGCCTTAGGAGTGACTGAGTGATGTTAATGATGGAGCCTGGAGACATGCCTTAAGAACCAAAAGATGAAAATCACATGGCCTGTGGCTCTTTTCATGTATTTAGCATGCAAGGGAAAAATAACTCTGAACTCATTTGAAATCAGAAACACAGCTGGTGAAACTAAATCATTTTATTATCTCTGAACATGTGACAGGAAAGACCTGGGCTGAGCCCACTCCATCCAAGGTAAAACCAGATTATGTCTAGGATGAAGTTAAATCACTGGAAAGCAGTCATGACTAAGAAAAGCAAAACATAATCAGGTGAATGGCACCCTGTCTGAAAATAAGAGCATTCTGTGTACGTCTGTAGAGATTCTGGAAAAGAAACCCTCCAATGTGAAATGTGTGGTGAGTCTTCACTATCCAGAAGAACTTCTTTACCAATGGATGTGAATAGTCAGCCTGGAATATACCAGAAAGGGGTCTGCCACGCGCCTCAGATGAGTCACCTTTCTTATTGCTGTGATGAAACACACAAAGCAACCGGAGGCGGAAAGTCTTATTCTGTCTCACAACACAGTTTGAGGAAACAGTCCACCCAGGGAAAGCCTGGTGGCGGGAGAGGGAGGCACTAGATGGACCTTGGATCTGCTTTGAGGAAGCATCATGTGAGCAGGAATGGGGTCAGTCTATAAACCTCAAGGCCCACACCCAATGACCCACTTCCTGTGGTGAGGCTCAACTTCCTAAAAATTCTACAACCTTCCCCACACAGCGCCACCAGCTGGGGACCAAGTGTTCAAACACCTAAGGGGGACATTTTACATTCAAACTATTGCACAGGCATCGGACTTGATGATATTAATCACATAATCACCTCTTCAGTTGTTCTAGTGGCTTTGTATAGATGACATGGTGCCTCCTGTCTTTCTAGGCAAACTTCTCATCGGCTTGGAAGTTATTTTTTATGTAAATGAACATAATGAAGATATGGACTCTGAACCCGTTTCATATGAGTTTGGTTAGTCCTCTGAGCTGTGTCCTCACTGAGACCCAAGAGATGTAGTACCTATGGGTCTGCAGGTAGGACTTCAGGTTTATCCTCATGCTCAAACAGATCGACCCTGTCTCTTCTCTTCATACGTCAGATGAAGTATGGAGTTTATCATCATTTCCCAGAACTTCAGAGAAGAGACCATGCTGTTCCCGCTAGTCTCAAGAACTCTGAGCTTCTGAGACTTTTCTAGTTCACAAACTATGCTTCCCAATGACAGTGGATGCTGGAAGGAAAGGCAGACCAGGGACTTGGAGTGAACGCCACCAATAGCCGGAGCCATGACGTGGAGTATTACCTTTGGCTTTCCCAGTGTTGACCATCCCAGGACAACTCAAGTACCATCAGAAGATAGCTGTAATAGGCTGATGACCTGTTACTGGAAAAGAACCAGAATTTAACAAGCCAGAATATTTTTAAAATTTTAAACATAATTCTTTATGTATTCTTTGGAAATTTTACACCCTGCACCCTAATACTGCTCACATCCCAGTCCCTCCATATGCACCCCTTGTCCCTGCAGCATGCACCCCCAAAGTTAATGAAAAACAAAACAACCAAAAAACCCCCGCACCTTGCTCCTCGGTCTTCCCACCAGTTCTTCATTCATCCTAGCGGCATCAGGATGATGCCGTGTGTCCCCCCAGAACACCCCTTTTGTCCAATCTGCCCCACCCACAAAATGAGTCATTGGTCTGGTTCAAGGCCTCTGGTTTCTGGTACACCATCACCAGTGGGCAAGCCAGAGTATTTTATAAAGGACAGTGGGAGCACGACTGTCCTCCGCACTGGAGAACGAACGGTTCTATCTTGGCTGTTCCACGTGCGTGCCTGTTCGATGCTCCAGAAGCTAATATCGTAGCTTCGAAAGCAACCAACGAAACCGTCCTTTGTTCCACATATGTTTCCACAAATGTCCTTCCAAAGGTGCAGGACAAAGAGCAGTGGTGCCAAGTGTGGAACTGTGAAAGGTCAAGGAGGAAGCGTTGTCTCTGCTTTGTGCATATTGCAACAGCTCTCAGTCATAAAATCAGCACTGGGTTAGAAGCTTGCATCTAGAAATTACGCTCCTTCATGGTCTCGTGCATATCAATTAGAGCTACGTAAAAGCCCCGTTGCCCAGACTTGTGTCCTTTGAGGTAGAGTCGGGTTTGTTCATGTGTGTGAATTAGGAGTTGAAGATGTAGCTCAGTGGGTATAGAGCTTGCCTCGCCTGCAGGAAGCCCTGGGCCTGTGGTTTATTGTTTTGTGCATTCCTGACAGTTCTGGGGAGGGATCCTAGAGCCTCATGCATGCCAGGCAAGTGCTCTACCACCAAGCTACAGCCTCAATCGTAAACCCTCAGTTCCATTTCTACTGCCACAAAAACAACAATAAAAAACAAAAACAAAAGCAGAGGCTGTAGTACAAGACAGTAATCCTAGCACTCGGGAGGCAGAGGCAGGTGGATCTCTGTGAGTTCGAGGCCAGCCTGGTCTACAGAGCTAGTCCAGGACAGGCTACAAAGCTACAGAGAAACCCTGTCTCGAAAAAAAAAAAATTCAAAAACAAACAACAACAACAACAAAACAAAAACAAAAACAAAAGCCAGTAATCATAGCACTCCCAAATTGGAGGCAGGAGGATCAGAAGTTCAAGGACCCTCTCAGCTACATATGGAGATCAAAGCCAGCTTGTTCTATATGAGACGTTGTCCAGTCCATAAAAAAGAATGTGTGTATATATATACATCATGGATGTACATATGCACATCCGTTTCAATCATGCCCTTGCAAATATTTTTTTAATTGAACCTTTGTGAATTTCATATCATGCACCCCAATCCCCCTCATCTCCTAATCTCTCCTTATCTGCATTCCACCCTTGTAACCTCCCCCAAAAGAAAACAAAAAAATTAAAACAATAACAAATAAAAAAATTAAAATGAAAAGTAAAGAATTAAAATAAAAAGTTGGGGATTTGGCTCAGTGGTAGAGCGCTTGCCTAGCAAGTGCAAGGCCCTGGATTCAGTCCTCAGGCCTGAAAGAAAAAAAGAAAAACACCTCCAAGTGGAAGCGTTGGTGTGTCATGGTGTGTCACCCAGTCTACCGTTTTGCCCAAATAGCTTTGCTTGTGAATATTCCTTGCAATGAGTCTTTGGTCTGGGTTCGAGGCCCCAGGCTTCTGCTACACTATCAATACTGGGTCCTCACTGGGACTCCTCTGGGATATCCTGTTGACATCCTGTGTCATGGAGATCCTGCAGCTTTGGATCTGCAGGGTTGGTACCTTCATGCACTCCAGCAGTTTTTAGATGGGTTAAGTGTTGGGTGGTCCAACTCAAAGTCCTCGATCTGGGTGGGATCTGGGCCTGGGTGGTAGCTGAGTTGGTCAGTCCACCCAATCTAATATGCCGGGGCCACCAGGGCCAGCTCTCCTGCTTTGCCCAGGTAAGGTGCAGGGCCCACTCTCCCAAGGGTTGCAGCGGTCATTGGGCAGGACCAGCTCTCCAGAACTCACGCCCTCTGGCTCACCTGTACCCATGCCACCAGGGCCAGCTCTACTATGCTGCCCAGGCAAGGTGTGAAGCCCACTTTCTCAAGTGCTGCTGCCGGTGACTGGAGGTGGGCGGTGTGGGGGCAGCTCACCCTCACTCACTCCTTCAGGGCTAGCTCTCCAGCTTTGCCCAGGCGAGGGGCCCACTCCCTCGGGTGTTGCAGAGGCCAGCTGTCCTGTACTCACGCCCTCAGGCCAGCTCACCCACAACAGTGCCTTCAGAGCCGCTCTAGTGTGCTGTGGTGAAGAGGTGTGGGGCCTGTTCTCCCACGTGTTGGAGCCAGTGAGGGGGAGGTCCAATTCTGCACATTGTCGGACATCAACATGGCCCTAGGTGGCAGTCCAGACTAGGGATATTGCATGGCCTTTGGTGGTGACATGGGCCATCGATATCGACCCTGACCCCCCCTGCTGTTGTAGGGCCACAGACCCAGACAGGGCCCTCAACAGCAAGGCAGGGACATTTCCACCGCCTCGGGTAGCTGTTTAGGCTACCTCACATTGAGCTGTTCCTCTCCGCCCTGGCATGCCCAGTTCCACCTCTGTTCATAGTGCACAAACCGTTCTGCTTGTCTTTCTCATCTCTCCACCATGTGCTTGTTCGTCATGTTGGTACACACACCGCCCACGCTGTGTGACTGCGAGCTGGGGCCTCTCCAGTGTCTGTCACTTCTGTGACCAGCCAGCGGCCGGCCGTGGGAGCTCCAGGTGCAGACCCTGCCCCATGTCTCCTCACTTCGGGCACAGTGCCGGGACCCCACCCTTGCCAACACTGACTCTTGCTCCTTCCCAATGGTTCTATTTTTTCCATTGTCAAATTTCATAATGATCTTTTGATCATAATGCTTTCTATTTTCTCCTCTTCGGGATTGTTAGAGTCTGGTTTTATTTCCACAACACAGCCAGTTCCCAATCTCGACTCATTCTTATATCTTGCGTATTTTGAAAGACTAACAAAATGCTGTTGTTTCATTTGCTCTCCAGTGGTTACAATTTCTGTGTCCTTCTGTTTTCTGTAACTTTGTTTATGTCGTGCTACAAAAGACTTCTGATCCTATCTTGATAAAGTGTACCAGACACAATGTCTCCTATGCATCTAAGACAGCAGTAGGGAAAGGGAATCTCTATTGTCCGCTTATGCTAATTGGAACATACTGTGTTGTTCCCCTTTGTCAATGAGATGCAGACATGATAATTGTATTGTGTTTACTTTTTAAAAAAGAATTGGCATTTTATACAGAATGAGAAAAATGGTTATCTTTTTAAAAATATTGAAAAAAATCTATGTCTCATCTGGTTAGACTATAAGGAGAAAGTATAAACTTCATTTCTAATTTTTTGCAACTGTGATTATTTATGGAAGATTGATTTGATGTGAAAATTAGATTTGTAGAGACTGGAAACATGCTTCTTGGAGTCAGCTATCATTTTATTCCAGGCAGACTGCTCACTGTGGATATAAAAACTTCAGAAGCTCAGTATTTTGAGGGGTTGGTTTTGGCTCAATAGCTAGAAGAAATTCTGGCTCTTGGACATCTTTGTCTACTTCCACACAAATGTTTAGTGACAGAGGAGGCCCAAAGCTTCAGTATGACAGATGTGAAGCCCCACGGTGGTGGCTCACGCCTTTAATCCCAGCACTCGGGAGGCAGAGGCAGGTGGATCTCTGAATCCGAGGCCAGCCTGGTCCACAGAGTGAGTTCCAGGACAGCCAGGGCTACACAAAGAAACCCTGTCTCAAAAAGCCCCCCCAAAAAAACAAAGGAAGAAGGAAGGAAGAAAGGAAGGAAGGAAGGAAGGAAGGAAGGAAGGAAGAAAGAAAGAAAGGAAGAAAGAAAGAAAGAAAGAAAGGAAGAAAGAAAGAAAGAAAGAAAGGAAGAAAGGAAGATGTGTTAGCAATCATTCAGTTTCATTGGCTGTCACTCTCTGTTTCTGTGTCTCTGTCTCTCCATTTCTCTCTCTCCCTCTCTTCTTCCCTGCCCCCTCTTCAAGGTTGTAGTTCAACCTGGCATTAAACTCACTGTGTATTGGATAACGACCTTGAACTCTCAATCCTCCTGCCTCTACCTCCAGAATGCTAGTATTCTAGGTGTGAATCACAACACCCACTGTATGTGGTACTGGGAGTCAGACCCAGAACATCGCGGACACTAGGCAAACACTTTACAACTATAGTTATGATGCTTCTAACGAGCCTGTGTCTCCCATAGGTGAATATAACTGAACACTTGGTCCCCAGTTAGTGGCGCTGTGTGTACAACCCTTAGGAGGTAGATCCTTGCTGGAGGAATTCCATCACTTGGGGTAGTGGGCTCTGAGATTCTTTTTTTTTTTTTTTTTCAAGACAGGGTTTCTCTGTAGCTTTGGAGCCTGCCCTGGACCTCGCTCTGTAACCCAGGCTGGACTCGAATTCACAGAGATCCGCCTGCCTCTGTCTCCCGAGTACTGGGATTAAAGGTGTGCGCCACCACCGGGAGAGGGGGGGGGCTCTGAGATCTTATAGCCTTGTCCCACTTGAAGTTCTCTGTCTCTGCCTCATGATTGCAGCTGAAGGTATAACTTCTCTCAGTTTCTTGGACCGCCACCAACTGCCACGCTGCATCTAACACAATGGACACTCCTGGAACTGTAAGCCAAATAAACCTTTCTACCACAGAAAGAAAAATATACCTGCTCCTGGTAGTTTATCACAGTATCAAAAACTAACACACCCACTGAGCCACATCCCTAGCCATTCCATTGATTTTTAAATCTCTTAAGTGGTCCTGATCCCCAGGTTCCTGGAGTCCCCATAACAGGAAAACCAGTAGACAATAACAGTGTTAAAGTCTCAGACACAACATTTTCTCTGAGGTTTAGGCTTCCTTCCATAATGAGGTCTTAGAATTTGTTCAGAAGACTCTAGCACACCATCTGTGCTAGACTGGTGCATCTGGTAAGCCGTGGTTGAGGGTGACTGCTAGTTCCAACCTGGATTGGCTAAATGACCGAGCTAACTGGTCGTAGACAGGATTCTGGGGCACACCTTTTCACTAAGCCACATTCTTCAGCATCTTCCTCTGGCAGGCTGAGCAGAGGCCTCATTTCCCCTGGAATGACCTAAACCCTGTTTCTATTTATGTCTGTGTTCTGGGTGGAACTTCATTGGAAAAATGAGCTAGCCTCAGGAATATGTCTGACCACTTTTATTAATGTTTAAAGGTCACCAGAGTACCATTTTGAGTTTTTATTTTAACTTAAAAAGGCTTCTACTAGCCCAAAGGAATTTATATATCTTTAAGCATGTTGACTAGGACTGAGGATCCAGTGAAATGATTCATCAGGTAAAGAAGCTTGCCACCAAGCCTGACAACCTGAGTTTGAAAAACACACACACACACACACACACACACACACACACACACACACACACAGACACATACACACATACACACACACACACACACACACAATGAACTGAGAACATATGGTAGAGTAATTAAAAATCCACAATTTAGTTTTCCATTGAAGAATTATTTAAGAATCTACATTTTTTTACTTGTTGAAAATTCATATTTTCTTCATATAGTCCCCTTGTTGACTATTAATGAATCGTGGATTGACTGTATATTTATTCTTCTGTGTCCCTTATTTTTATCCACTGGCAGGGGCTTATGAACAACCACAAGTCCTAGCCGGGCAGTGGTGGTACAACCTTTAATCCCAGCACTCGGGAGGCAGAGGTAGGCAGATCTCTGTGAGTTCGAGGCCAGCTTGGTCAACTGAGTGAGTTCCAGGACAGGCTCCAAAGCTACACAGATAAACCCTGTCTCAAAAAAAAAACAAAAACAAAAAAAACCAAAAAACAAAAACAAACAAACAACAACAACAACAAAATAAAACAAAAAACAAAGGAAAAAAAGAATAATGAGAAGTCCAGCAATACTTGCGGTCATAGGCCTGGAATCCCAGCTACCAGGGGAAGCATGTAACCACATAAAACATACAATATAAATACATATATAACCACATAAAAAGTTATATATCTTTTGAATCAAACTATGTCTAGAAATCTTTCAATGATAATTAATTTATGGTACTATAGTCTTTCACCAAGATTTACAAGGGCTGGATGATGTTACTTCAGTCAAATAGAAAATCTCAGCCAGTTTTATTGATGTCACATTGCAGGACAGTGCAGTAGAGGTGTTGGGAGCCAGGGTCTGGATTCAAATCGCCCCCAGTGAGTGGGATTTGAGGGTCTACGTTTATTTACTCCACGGCCTTAGGCAAATCATTTGCTTCCCCTCTGCCTCAGTTTTCTCATAAAAAAATAAATGTCGTGGGCTGATGACACAGGACAGTAAGATCATCAAGCTGTTTACGGTTTAATATTATTGCACGTGGGCTAACAGTCACAGGATGACATTGGCTGGTTCCCCGATGACTGTTGCAGGGATTCTAGCTCTGTTTAAAATTTCAGCCGTTTGTTTCTGGGATTCCACTATGGTTTTTTTCTCCCTTTGGGCCTATGCCACCTCAGGGTACTTTTGACTCTCCTGCTGCTGGCCCTACAATATCCAGACGCTTCCAAAATTGGACCTCTAGGAATCTCACTGCACCAAAGCCACAGACCTTTCCAGGCAGACAGGAGAGAAATACCCTTTGCCCTTTTTCTGGCTATTGCGTATTAAAAGTGTTCACTTTTAAACACCATGACTACGGCCTCTTTGTCTTTAAGCACCAGGCTTAGGGCGCTACCTTCCCGAACAATGGTGTGTGTGTGTGAGGCAGAGATTTCCTTGTCTTCTCTGTCTCCTTCCTGCTCTTCAATGAGAAAATGCCTTGCAAATGTGCTCAGGAAAATCCTGAACAGAAGAAGTTCATGGGAGACCTTGGATGGCCCGGGCCCTGATGCCCTCCTTCTTGGCTGCATGGAGATGTCAGGAAATGCTGAAACCGCATTTGAGCAAGCAGTGGGGGTGAATGTCTGTGCCGTGTTCCATTTTGGGCTGTGGAACATTCCTGCACTATTTTCCATGTATATACATCCTAAACAAAGTAAGTCTTCCATATGCTTTTGTGATATTTTTGGCATGCCACTCAGGGAGCGCAGGAAAAGTCTGAAGTGTGTACAGTGCTGTTAAATAGCATCAAGTGTGTGTACTTCCTTAAAGCCGGTTTCCATCATGTTTTCCCCCCATGATAGCACCTTATTAACAAGATTTTAAATTAACTTTAAAAAATCAAATGCTTAATTCAAAGTTATACCAGCTTGGGCCATGGACTGATTTAATGTTACCTAGGAGGCAATATTTTCTTTGAGATACATGATGACAAGTAGAAATGGAAATGAATATGTATGAGGCTATTTGGAGAACCTTTCAAAGACTGGGGTGAAGGGCCAGGCAAAGCGTTTTTCTGCAGGGCTTTCTTGATGAGCATACACGCAGGCCAGCATGCCTCCATCACTACCTATCTGCATTACCACAGCTTCATCAGAAGTGCAGTTGGCTATGACTGTACATGATGGTCTGAAGGCCATCTGTGAATCTTACTTCAGATTTCCTGTTAATTTACCTGACTGGGAATCCCTCGTTCACTAATCTTTTCCACAATGAGGGGACAGCTATACTATTCCTGTTTGGCATCACTAACATTTCCTAAAGCATAATCTGATTCCACTTACGCCCCATTGGGAGTTTTACCTCTGAGTCGGCATTAATAGACAAGGAAAACGCTTGAAAGCATCAGCAACAGCTTGGTTCTGGAATGCTCGATCGCTGCATTTCAACAATGCATACATTTATTCTGCTGCATGAGCAGGGAGCACGGATAGATGACTTTAAATAGGGCTTCCCTAGATTTGTACAACCGCAGCCTCAAGACCAGGTACTGTCAGAAGAGAGATGGCAAAGCCTGGTATACAGCGATTCAAAACGAGGTAGAGACCTTGGGAGAGAAAATGCCTCATCATCAAAATCAGGCTCCATGGCATAATAGAAGCAGCTCCTGAACCCCAACAGGGCACATACAGGCCAAGAGGACTATGGTTCATACCTGAACCTCACAACCACTGTGAGCACACAATCATCCTGGTCCATACAAGCATTTATGTAAAAAATAATAATAATAATTGGATGGAAAAAACAGGACACTTGTGTTCACATAAAAGTAGACTGTGTGGTAGAGGAAGGTAGATTATACATACATTTTGAAAGGAAGAGGAAAAAAGCAGAAACTGTCTGTTGTTATGGTTTGGATGCTGCATTTTGTCACTCAAATATTTAAGTGTTGGTTCCCAGTATGACAATATAGGAGATGCCGGGACCTTTTAAGGGTAGGTAGGGCCTTGAGGAAAGTTTCAAGATGACCTACCTCCTCCTTGCTCCGGCTTCTGGCCTCACCCTGTGCTCACACCTTCCCCAGCAAGTTCCTGTCACAGGGTGATGTAGCTATAAGGATCCTCACCAGAGTTAATATCATATTGTTGGGATGTGCAGCCTCTGAGACTGAGATCTTCCCAAACCTCTTGGGGTTTGTTTTAACATTTCATTTATTTATTTACTATGGGGGGGGGGATGAATGTACGTGTGTGTGTGTGTGTGTGTGTGTGTGTGTGTGTGTGTGTGTGCTCATATGAAGGTAGATGACAGTTTTCAGGAGCCAGTTCTTTCCTTCTACCATGTAGGACCCAAAGAACAAACTGAGGACAAGCAGCTTGGCAGTAAGTACCATTATCCCCACAGCCTCTTGCCAGTACCCTCTTCTTTATAAGTACCTAGCCTTTTGTATTTTGTTACAGCAACAAATCCTAAACAAACACACCCTTTGTGTATTCACAAAGACAGAGAGAAAAGGGAGTGGGAAGAGCAGACACCAGGCCAGTATGCTGCACTCCTGGGAGCCCAACACTTGAGAGCCTGAGGCAGGGAAGTCAGGAGTTCGAGGCCAGCCTCAGTTACATACTGAGTTTGAGGCAAGATTAAACTATATGAGACCCTGCCTAAAAATAATAATAAACCTATTTTAAAAAACAAAATATTAGCCCCTGAATGAAAGCTCAGATCTTTTCACTTAATATTTTCTGTGCTTTGATGGCTTGACAGGAAAATTGGGAGTAATTGGTGTCCACCTACCTTTGGTATTTATTTCAGCTTATTCTTTGTTGCCAGCCAAAAGAAACCTGTGGAAACATCACACCATGTCTTTCATGATGATGCATACCTTTAATCCTAGTACTCTGAGTTTGAGGCCAGCCTGACCTACATAGCAAGTTCAAGGGCAGCCAGGACTACACAGTGAGACCCTATTTCAAAAAGAAAAAAAAGCACACCATGATGTAAGCATGGGCTTATATGTACGGACACTTTGATTATGAAGACATCGCTCCAGATGAATAGTTATTATTTTACATAACCATTTATATATGTTCATTCAGTTCCTGCCAGTAACAAAGGTCAATCTTCTATCAATACCCAGGCCATGGAGTACACTGTCTGATCACGCTAACAGAGATTATCCTCCTAGGACTGAGAGGGGACCCATATGGAGAGTGAGCCCTTGACCTAAGACTCATAAATTACAATATCCCTGCCACCTGAACTAATGGGCCAAAGAGAAAGTAGGCATGTTCAATCAGAAGACAAGCAGGCTTTCTCAACATTGCCTGCTGAATATTAAATTATCCTCAGCACCTTTGTCCCAGATTAAATCATTCTATTACTTTTATCCATTATTCAGAAAGCTCAAATTCTACAGAGTAAGCAACCAAATGTAATTGTGAACCTTGGGAAGATATTTGGGGGTTAATTGGAAGAGTTCAAAACCATATTAGGCTGTTATTCTTTTAGGGACAATAATGCAATTAAATAGTTACATATAAATTTTTATTTGGTATTTTGTGGAGTGTCACTATGTAGCCAAGGCTGGCCTTGATCTCTTGTCAGTCCTCCCACCTCAGCTTCCTGAGTTCTGGTATTACAGGAACGCACCATGATACACAGCCTAAATGTAAATATTCTTAGAAGCTGTGAATACAGTATGATGAATGCAGAGGCTTTTGTTTTGTTTTGTGAGACAGGATCTGGCCACATAGCTCAGGCCTCCAACACATTTTTAGTCCCAGGCTGGCCACAAAAATTATGATCTTCCTACCTCTTCAGTGCTGGGAGTATAGGTGAGCCACCATGTTCAGCCCCAGACAGACAAACAGGCAGGCAGGCAGACAGACAGACAGACACAGAGAGAAAGTGAGAGAGAGAGAGATGGGGAGAGAGAGGGAGAGAGAGAGGGAGACAGGGAGAGAGGGAGAGAGGGAGAAAGAGAGAGAGAGAGAGATTATTGAAAAGAATGGATATTCTCTTTTTTTTATTTTTGGGAATTCCTAAAATAAAAATTTGGGCAAATAGTCTCTCTTTCCCCATGTTACAGACCGCAATGAAAAACAATCCTAGAAACATCATTGTTAAAATCCAATATAGTAAAACAGAGACAAGAACTCGCCACCCAAGTCAGGTTGCAAAGAAAAGCGAATTTGGCTGATTTTGGTTTGCATCTTTATTCATTCATCAGATATTCATTGAATAACCTGTGTTCCATGAAGTGGTAATAAAAGAATAATTAGGAATTTATAATTCAGTAATCAACACTAAATACCATTATTCTACCTCCATCTTCTTTCTGAGTTCCTTCAAAAACCACTGGTAATCGTCACTTAACACCACTGTGACTCTTGCCTAGACTCTGTATCAGGTCTCACCTGGATTGCTGCTCTTGCTCCAGGCTCTCTGGTTAGATTAGACCTGTATCACAGCCCAGACCTCTGTACCTGCGCAGTAGAGAGTCGATCGCTTCTTGTTTTCTTCATTGCCGTGCTGCTTCCTGCTTTCAGGGTTTCTGTGTGTCTCCTTTAAGTCACCCTCACTCCTCCTGTCTCTTTGCCTGGGTATCTCTTACAAATCCTGTAGGTCTCCTACGTGACATTTCCTGCAGGAAGCTCTCTTTGGTCTTCCAAGTCTTGTCACCTTGGCAACACCGCCTCTTCCTTTCTCTAATGTTTTACATATTTTACTCCAAATCATACTGCCAGTTTAATGACCCAATCCATGCTTAAAAATTAGCACAGTGCACTTACTATGATGAACTTTGGCACCATTGATAAGATAAGGTTAGTAACACTGGACAGAAACATCAGCTGGATATTGGGAGGGTGTTCAGTTCTCTGTATGTGGAGAAATCTGGAAATGGTAGCCGGCATTACCTGCTGCCATGGGGGAAATTGTCTCGTTAAAAACTTCCAACAGAGGCTAGACTGTCAACACATTTTTCATTTGGAACCACTTTGTTCTTAGGAATATATAACCTTATTATACTTGCCCAATACAGCACCATATACCTTTAAGAGCATCCCTGTATATGATGAGAGTGGAGTAGAATAGTCGAGAAACTCACAACCTGACAATGTGCCTGTTTACCCCACAGCCATTTATCGTGCTGTTCACAACAAAGCCTTGCCCAAGTCCTACGGTATTAGAAGTAATTCTAATTATAGGACACTTCTGCTTCACTGTGGATCCTGTTACTGACTGCTTTCTCCTTCTTTGCCTTTCTGTCATGGATTATTAATGACGGCTGACTGTGATTTATTATCTGTCTTGCACAGTGTTTCTTAAGTGTATCATTGACATTAGCTAATTGCCAGTGCTGGACCCTTGCCATAATCTCCGCCAGGCTGCTTTCCACTTAGACACTAGCTATTTGGCCCACCCTTCATTCATCCCTGGCCTTCTAAAGAGCAAATGACCTGCAGGGCTCGCTAGATTCACAGTGTCACTTTGACTCAGCATATGAAAAGCCTAAAGTGTGCCTTCAAGGAATTTCAAATACATTGTGTATTTTCATGCATGTAGTTTTAGACATTCCTTTCAAAGTTTTAAAAATAAACTAGTTTGCAAAGTACAGGATTTTCTAGGCTTTAGTCATAACTGACTGTTCCTTAGAAAATGAAGGGCCACTCTGTAATTTGTACCTTATGTTTAGAGTCCATATGTGGCAAAAGAACAGTACCTAGTATTTTATCCTCTGGCAACTTCAAATATCTGTGGTAAACGATATTCTTGATGATAAACTCGAGGAAGCCACAAAGTCCTGAAGATTGTAATAATAATAGTCTATATTGCTAACTTCTATTCCTATTACCCTAGTCCAATGGTTCACAACCTTCCTAATGCTGTGACCCTTTAATACAATTCCTTGTGTTGTGGTGACCCAAACCATAGAAGTTATCTTCATTGCTACTTCATAACTGTAACTTTGCTACTAGTATGAATCATAATGTAAATATCTGACATGCAGGATATCTGATAAGCAAACCCTGTAAAAAGGTCATTGACCCCTTAGGGGGTCATGACCCATAGGTTGAAAACCATTGCTCTAGTTCCTGTAGCCTTAGAACCATGATTGCTAAGCCTTTCAAATTGCAACGCCTGTGCTATGTTACTGTTCAGAGTTCTATGGTAGCTGCTCATTGTTATCCGTCTTTTCCTGGATGGATTATCCTGTGTGCAAAGCTCTCATTCTCCCCTAGGCATTTACCTTTTTCTCATTTAGATGGAATTTTTGTGTTTGGAAATAGTCATTTCAGAATCTGGAAAAAGAAAAACCACATCAAATGAATGAGCAGAAATGTGTTTCCCTAGGGGGTGAAACATCTTTCTAATGTGTGATAGTTTCTCACAAGGAGCACAGTAGAACTGCAATGCTTCTACAAGAACAGAGAATACCCCTTCCTTCCTCCCTTTCCTCCTCCCCCCATTCACCCTCCTCCTTCCTGTCCTCCCCCTCCCTGTCCTCCCACCAACTCCTCCTCCTCCTCCTCCTCCTCCTCCTCCTCCTCCTCCTCCTCCTCTTCCTCCCCTTTCTCATGCTCTGTCCTCTTCTCCATTTTTAAAGGAGTTTTGGAACTAGGACAAAACAAATTGCCAGTCTATCCAGAGAAGAAGGTGTATCCTAAGAAAATTTAAAATCAGTTCATAAATATAATAGGCCCGGGTGCTTCAATATGGAAATACTAAAAGAAAAATAAATAAGTGAACTACAAAAGAGAGAGCATGAGGAACGCATTTGTTGTGTTATAAAGCTGATGGAAGATCCCTCCCTAGACCAGTCTGAGACCTGTCACAAGAGTGTCACAAAAGTCATAGGGTTCACCTTGAGGAAGAGGCTGAGTGGGGGATCGGGAGGATGTAGTATATACAAACCAGGCAACTGAGTTAATGACAATGTCCTGTGTTGATAGAAGCCTAGATGCAAGTCACTTCACAAGAAGATTTTAAGGCAAGTGTGATGGCGAATCCCTGTAATCCTGGCATTCAGGATACAGATGAAACAGTGGCCTGTGAATTTGAGGCTAGCCTGGTCTACATGGTAAATTCCAAACCAACCCAACATTATTCTTGGGGAAATGTGTGAGCAAGCATCTGTTCGCTCTAGAGAACAAAGGACAGACAGATCAAGGAAATTCTGGCTTGGTGAACCCATGAGTTTTATTGGGTTGTTTACAGGAACCTGAGTGAGGGGTTACTTACAGGAGCAGAGATGACACAAAGACAGGAGCATCATCAAAGTTCACTCCAGCATGGGTGATAGACCGAAAAAGCTGGGAACCTGGAGCTCACTGCACAGCCTGCAGGTAGCCCAAATGGTTGAAGACTGTCTTTCCCATGGGGCAAAGATAGTTTGAACTGTTTCAAAGCAGCTCGGCTTGTCTGAAAATGTCTCCCAGTGGTCCTTACTATATGTGGATGCTTGGGGAGAGAGAGGTTTAGAGTACCTGCTGGGTATCTGGGACTTTGTGTTCTTTCCAACCTGACCTTAAGGCACTTCCATGAAGGAAGGAATGTTTCACTTACCTGTAGTGGTTCTTCACCTTCCTAAGAAGGTGCTGTGACCTTTTCATACAGTTCCTCAAGTTGTTGTGACCCCCAACCAAAAATCATTTCATTGCTACTTCATAACTGCAATTTTACTACTGTTGTGAATAGTAATGTAAATATCTGGTATGTAGGATATGATATGCGACCTCTGTTGGGGGTCACGACCCACTGGTTGACTACCATTGCTTTAGAACATCCTGTTTCTTCGAGAGTTTTCTTCTAACATGCTGTTTCATCTCAGAGGAAATTGCTACACAATACCAGGGACCAGGGCTATATAACAAGACCTTGTCTTGGAAAAAAAATTATTATACTGTGTGATTAAGCCAATATGGGAAGCTAAACTGGGGGTTATTTCTTGGTTTCAAATCTAGGTGTATGTGAGTCGATGCCACTGTATTTGGAAATGGAAGGGCTGGTGCCCTGGCTCTGGTTCAGTCTCAGACATGAACTCTGTCTTATTCAGTGAAGCTGGAAACAAAGCTGAGGAGACACAGGGCAATGGAAGGCTGCAAAGGGGAGGCTCACCAAGGCCTGGATACACAAGCTGCCACCTCCATTCTGTGGCTTACTTTGTTTCTCAGAATATCAAATACGTGACGTGCACTTTGAAGTGTAAACCTAAAGTTGCCCATGTCTGTCTGAGTTTGCAGAAAGATAAGAGAGTAGTAACACTCAGTGCTGAAGAAGCCGCAGGGATTCTACAATGGACTCAGCTTAGTTTAGGGCTCCTGGGATGTCAGCACATAATAAAGCACCTTTCCATTACAAGATAATGGATGATGAACGTCTGAACAGCAGACATTGCTATGATTTGGACCTGAAATACAATACTACACTCTAATCCTCACCCCTCACCCCCAACCTCCCACCACCAAGGCTCATGTGTTAAGGGCTTCGCCATAATGCATCAGGGCTCAGAAGTTTGGCTTTGGGAAGTTAATTGGATCACAAAGGTTCTAACATCCATGAAGTCATAATTTGATGGCATCATTTGAAGTGATAGAAACTTTAGGACTTAAGATCTACTTGGAGGAAGTAGGTAACTGTAGACATCCCTTAAAAGCATCTCTCACCCTGGTGGCAGTGGTGTAGCCTTTAATCCCAGCACTCAGGAGGCAGAGCCAGGTGGATCTCTGTGAGTTCAAGGCCAGCCTGGTCTACAGAGCGAGATCTGGGACAGGCACTAAAACCACCAAAACAACACAGAGAAACCCTGCCTCACAAAACCACACACACACACACACACACACACACACACACACACACACACACGCATCTCTCTCTTCCCCCTGCCCCCTCCAACATTCAGCTCCCAAGTAAGCACAAAGTGAAAGGCTTGCTCAACCAAAGGCTCCCCACCATGATGACCTGCCTCACCACAGCCCCAACAGAGCTAAGTGACCTGAACTGAAACCAGGATTCAAATCAAACCTTTCCGTTGTAGAATATTACTTTAAGATGTGTTATATTTGTTTGTGCTGTGGAATATTGGTTTCATGATGCAAAGATGCATTGCATTCTTTTATGTTGCATTTGTTTATCTCTGCAAAGCTGTATTACTTTGCCTGTCTAAAACACCTGATGGTCTAATAAAGAGCTGAATGGCCACTAGAGAGGCAGGAGAAAGGATAAGCAGGGCTGGCAGGCAGAGAGAATAAATAGAAGGAGAGATCTGAGAAGAAGGAAGAAAGAGCAAGAGAACAAGGAGAGGAGGATGCTAGGGGCCAGCCACACAGCCACAAAGTCACACAACCACACAGCCACACAGCCACACAGCCACACAGCCACATAGCCAACCACAGTGTAAGAGTGAAAGTAAGATTAATGAAGTAGAAAAAGAAAATCCAAGAGGCAAAAGGTAGATGGGATAATTTAACGTTAAGAAAAGCTGGCTAGAAACAAGCCAAGCTAAGGCTCAGCATTTATAATTAAGAATAAGCCTCTGCGTGTGATTTATTTGGGAGCTGGGTGGCGGGCCCCCAAAAGACCAAAGACCAAAGAGTGAGAGAGTAGAAAAATAACCAACACCACCTTTCCTCTCTAAGTTATTTTCCTCAGGCAACTCCTGAAGACAGGTTAAGGTGGATATGATGAAGTTACAATAGCAAAAATAGTTGGGAAGAGAAAAGGATAGTTGTCCCAGAGCCAACCAAATACATAGCTCTTCACGAGCTACTAAAATTGACATAAGGAATAGTATCAGGAAAAAGAAAAGGCTGGATTTTCAGAGGTAGAGACCAGAAACCTAGAAGCTGTCCTGGGTTACCCGCGACCCTGTGTTAACAAAAGCAAGCTAAAAATACTGTCTTAATGTGGGCTGCTATAATGTATGTTGCAGACTGGGGAGCTGAATCAATGGAGGCCTCTTCCAAGTTTCTAAGTCTGAAAGTCATGATACCAAGAGAATTAGGTTCCTGGAGAGGGATGTATCTTCCTGATTATGTCCTCAAAGGGTTTTCTTGATGTGTGTCTTCAGAGAGCTCTTGTATTTCTTCTTTTCATGAGGACATTCATCTCATCTCAGGGGCTCTGTTTTCATGACTTAATCTGAATCTAACAGCTTCCCAAAGACCTCGTCTGAGAATGCCATTGTTCTGGGAACTAGTGCCTCAGTGGGAATTTGGGAGGAGGGACCCAAGGCCCATTCACTCCATAGCAAATGACAGCATAGTTTACAAAGCCAAAAGGCCCACAGCTAGGTCATGTCACTTTTCATAAAGAAATAAATGGGACAACTAAAAGGGAGTTGGAATCGTGAGTGTTGAGAAAGAGACACCAGCCAGGCATGGTAGCACATACCTGTAATTCCAGCTGCTTGGGAGGCTGAGGCAGGAACATTTCAAGGTCAAGGCCTACCTGAGTTACTAAGAGAGTTCATCCTGTCTAGGGAGTGGGGGAAGTGGAGGGAGGGGAAGGAAGGGAGGGAAGGAGGAAGTGAGGGAGAGGGAGAGGGAGAATGTGAGAGGTAGAGAAAGGAAAATGAATAGAAGATGCTTGAGCCCCAAGACTGCACTTTGTGTCCCTGCAGCACATGACCTTACTTTGGAGGTCGAAACAACCAATTATTATAGGATGGTGTCATTAGGTATTTAAAGACTGTATTTCCCCCTCTCCCTCCCCCTGTAAGCCATCGCCACCCTCTCTCTCGTTCTACATTCTTCACTAAACAGATTCTGATTGTAATGTGCTTTCCCACGCACATTTCCCACAGGGAAAGAATGTGCTGCACTTGCAGCTTGGACAGTCCACGGGATCACTGCATTTCTTTTCTTAGCTAGCGATCTGTCATTTCCATTTATATAAGCCATCTCTTTATGAGCTCGTCTGGCATATGCTGGATATCCAGAAGCTAAATCTAGTCTAGGGATGCTAACCAAAGAGCGTAGACTTTTCTTTTTCACTCATTCACAGAATTTCACTCCTTTCTCAGTATTCCTCATTGCAAACTCCGACCACCAGTGCTTTAAACACGCAGGGGTCTGTCCCGCCCTGCATTTCAGACTCTTGGTTTTTTGACAAGTGTACATTGTATTGGCTTTCTCTTCACTTCACCTCAGTTACCTGCTCCTGCAATCATATCTTGCATATTGGTACCATCTAAAACTGCTTGGCCCGGCAAATCATTGGCTTGGTTACCTTTTATGAGTACGACCTGTCTCTTTCTGGAGCTAGCTCATTTCTTGCCTGTCAAGTACCTCATAAGTTTAAGGATTTAGAACAATGCAGAGTTCCTTTATGTGATTTTAAATGTTCTTTACTAAAGACTTTCATTTGTTCATTGGTTTTTTTGGTGGTAAAATGTACTAACACAATATTTGCTGTTTTCATATCATAATAAAAACCTTATTTGTGTGTGTGTGTGTGTGTGTGTGTGTGTGTGTGTGTGTGTGTGTGTGCCTGCTTGTCTCTATCATGTGCATGTAATACCCTTGGAAGCCAGAAGAGGGCATCAGATTCCCCAGAATTAGAGTTTCAGGCATTTGTGAACTACCTGATGTGGGTGCTAGGAATCAGACCGAGGTCCTTAGCAAGAACAACAAATGCTCTTTATCACTGAACCACCTCTCCAGTCCCCTTTTCAAAACATAAAGTGCCATTTTCAGTAGCATTGAGTGTATTTGCAATGTGCAATCACCTATCTCCAGACCTTTCTTCATGTCCCAAACTTAAGTGCCATACCCATTAAACACTACCTCAGTTTCCTCCCTCTCCACACCCTGTGGCAACCACACTCTCCTTTCTGTTTCTGTGAACTTTAATACTTTTGGTACCTCATGTAAGTGGGATGGGACCGCATCATATCTGTCCTTTTGTGACTAACTTATTTCATTTAACACAGTGCCCTCAAGGTTTATCCATGTTGTACTGTGTGTCAGTATTTCCATGATCTTTGTGCCTCAATGATGATATTCCTCTACATGTAGATGTCATATTTTGCATATAATTTTCTGAACTCTTTTTTTTCCAGAGCTGAGGACCGAACCCAGGGCCTTGTGCTTGCTAGGCAAGCGCTCTACCACTGAGCTAAATCCCCAACCCAATTTTCTGAACTCTTGATGGACATTTAGGATGTGTCTTAGTTACTTTTCTATTGCTGTGACAAAACACCATGGCCGGGGAAACTTATAAAAGAAAGCACTTAATTGATCTTACAGTTTCAGTTAGAGTCCATGACGGCAGAGCTAAGTGTGGCAGCAGGACCAGCTGAGAGCTCACATCTTGATCCACATGTAAGAGGGAGAGAGGGATCGTGTTGGCAATAATGGGAGGCTTTTGAAACCTTAAAGCCTGGCCTAGTGACACACCTCCTCCAACAAGACCACACCTCCTAATCCTTCCCAAACAGTTCCACCAACAGGGCATCAAGTTTTCACATATATGAGCCTATGGGAACCATTCTCCTTCAAATTGTCACAGGGTGTTTTCCCTTTTGGTTATTGTGGACAATACTGCTATGAACATAGATGTACTGATTTACCTTTATTTTATTTTTTGATCCAGGGTCTCATGTATGCCAGGCAGTCCTTTGAGGACTCAGCAGATAACCTTGAGTTTCAGATTTTTCTGTCTCTACTTCCTTGTTACAAGTTTAATGTACTTCTGGGAATTGAACCCAAGTTTTTGTGCATGATAGATACACTCTAGCAAGGGAATAGACCCCCAGCCCCAGAGGTGCTTTTTAACAAAGTTATTTTATAATGTTTGCTGATTGAGTATACTTCCATAGGTATAAGTATTCTATTATAGCTGGCTAGCTAGCCTGATTTCATTGAATTCCCAAAGATGTGTGATGTAGTGACTAAAGAAGATTCAGACTAAATATGGTTTTCAAATATATTGTGTGTATGTGTGTGTGTGTGTGTGTGTGTGTGTGTGTGTGTGTGTGTACATGTACATGTGTGTGTGTGTGTACATGTATATGTGTGTACAGGTTGAGACCAGAAGTTGGCATTAAGCATTGTCCTAGTTAGGGTTATTATTGCTATGTTGAAACATCATGACCAAAAACAAGTTAGAGAGGAAAGAGTTTATTTGGCTTACACTTCCACATCACTGTTCATCATCAAAGAAAGTCGAGACAGAAACTTAAACAGGGCTGGAACCAGGAAGCAAGAGCTGAGGCAGAGGCTTACTCAACCTGCTTTCTTATAGAACCTAGGACCACCAGTCCAGGGACGGTCCCACCCGTAATAAGCTGGACCCTGATCCATCAATCACTAATTAAGAGAATGCCTTGCTGGCTTGTTTACAGCTCAAACTTATGCAGGCATTTTTTTAAAATTGAGGTTCCCTCCTCTCAGATGATTTTGGCTTGTTGACATAAAACTAGCCAGGATAAGTATCTGCTTCAGTCACTCTCTGGCCTATTTTTGAGATAGTCTCTCTCACTAACACTGGTGTGAGTTCCAAGATCTACCTGTTTCTGTTTCTCCAGAGCTAGTAATATAGTAATACAAATGTACAACTGCACTAGATTCTCTCTCTCTATCTCTCTCTCTCTCTCTCTCTCTCTATCTATCTATATATATATGTGTGTGTGTGTGTGTGTGTGTGTATGTATATACATATATGTATATATATACATCTAGATATAGATTATAGATATAGATCTTGTGATTTGGGATCTGAACTCAGGTTTTCGTGCTTGCACAGCATATACCTTACCCAATGAATCTCACCATCCCCTCAGATAATGAATTCTGAAAAAAATTTAAACTCTTCCCCACCTTCACACACATAGTAGAACTTTACTTTTCTTTTTTCTTTTTCTTTTTTTTTTTTTTTTTGGTTATTTGGAACAGGGTTTCTCTGTGTAGTTTTGTGCCTTTCCTGGAACTCGCTTTGTAGCCCAGGCTGGCCTCGAACTCACAGAGATCCTCCTGCCTCTGCCACCTTGAGTGCTGGGATTAAAGGCATGTGCCACCAACTGCCCGGCTGAACTTTACTTTTCTATGATCCCTGCAGTTAGAGAGTCTATGAGGCTATTTCTGATGAGTGGATTGCAAGAAAAAGCATGTGTGCACCTCTTTGAGGCTGAAGTGATGTTAGTTTATTTCTCTGTCAAATTTCTCTCTTCTTCTGCGCATCAACTAAGGAGGCCCCTTGCTCTAGACGGCACATCTGGAGGATGACTGAACTGCTAACAAATGGTCACCAAGCAGACACATGGAAGGCATTGCCCTGGAGAGATGCCCAGAACTTCAACTGATATTTTGCAAGAAATACAAACCAAGAAGTAAACAGCTAAGATTCGTGGAGTTGTTTCCATGATATAATCTAGCCTATCCTTAATAGCATAATAGTGAAATAGTTAAGTAAGTTGTTGGTTGACACATAGTCATTAAACATACTTCTACTAACATGAATGAAGCTGAGTTAGAAAAATCCTCTGAAGAGTAAGGTGCAGAATATGGTGTATAGCATGTTATCATTTATGTAAAACACAATTAAATGCCCATGCATTGAATATGTATCCAGATGCACAGAACTCTGGTAGGAGTGGCCATTCTGGAGTTCTGACTGAAGCCTTTTCTAATATTTCCTCACCACCCCCAATTATGTACATAAGCTATCTGGAAATAAATGAATGAATATATAAATTTGAAAATGATAATGAAAGCCTGGTATAGTGGTACTTGCCTGTATTCCTAGCATCTGGAAGGCTGCTAGGAAGGGCTCATGAGTTTAAGGTTAGATTTTTTCAAATGAGAGTACTCTCTTAAAGCAATAATAAAATAAGGTGTTTTTTTTTTTGTTTTTTTCTTTTTTTTGTTTTTAAGGTGAAATCAGATCATAGAAATATTGAGTGAAACCTAGTGATTTGGAATCTACCAGGAATAATTGATTGGGAATTAAATATCTTTATGTATTGGTAGAAAAATGTGATCTGGGTAGATGAGATGGATCAGAGGGTAAAGGTGCCTGTTGTTCAAGCCTAATGATGCAAGTTCAATACCCAGAACCCATGAAAAGCTTGAAGGACAGAATTTACTCCATGAAGTTGTCCTCTGGCTTCCTCTCATGTGCTGTGATACAGTTGCATCCACACTCACACTCATATACACACAATAATAAATTTTTTAAAATCACCTCATTGGAAATAACTTTGGCATTGTTATGACAGCATTTATATAACGTGATTCTTAAATTTTGTTTAGAGTATTATGTCCATGTCTTAGTTGTTGTTCTATTACTGTGATGAGACATCATGACCAAGGCAGCTTATAGAAAAAGGCATTTAGTTGGGGGCTGGCTTACAGTTTCAGAGTGTTAGTTCATGGTCAGCATGACAGGAAGCATGGTGGTAGACAGGCAGGGATGGTGCTGGAGCAGTCGCTGAGACCTTGCATTTTATCTGTAAGATAGAGGCAGAAAGGGCAAAGACCAACATGGGCTTTTGAAACCACAAAGGCCACCCCTAGTGACATACTTCCTCCAACAAGACCACACCTCCTAATCCTTCCTAGACAGTCCTCCAACTGGGAACCAATTGTCAAGAATATGAGCTTTGGGTGGGGGAGGGGTATTCTCATTCCCGCTACCACAATTCTGAAGCATCCAGGTAATAGTAGTCATTTATCTCATACTGTGTATCTTCCTACCGTCTGCTTTGACCCTTCTTCTTCTCTCTTGGTATGTTGGAATTTTGCACTGATATAAACAGTATTCCTCACAGGAATGCCATCCATTCTCCCTTTGAGAATCTCAAAGAGAAAGACTTTTCCACCACGTAAACCAATGGTACCAGTTCCCCTGTGTATCATTAAATGACTTCCAATTTCCCAAACAGGTAAGAGAACAGACTGGTGGGGTGTATGCTGAGGTGCAGGGGACTTTAAACCAAAGGAGCCAAGTTCTACCTGTAAATGAAAGTTGAAGAGGTGTGGAGAGTACACAGGTAACCTGAAGAGACGGAGGGAATCACCTTTCTCTCTCACAGGCAAAAGTAGCCCAGTGACCCAGAAAGGGGCAAGGGAGGCCTCCTCCAGTGCCAGAGCTCTGCTTCCCAGGAAGAGTACCATGCAAATAGATACAGGCAAAGCAGAACTGACTTACAGATGATTAGACTTGGCATTGCAAAGCTATTAACCCTTTAACACAAAGGCTTTTAACACTTGGAGCTGATGACTGTAACTCAGCCTTCCCTCTTCAATCAGGATGACTTCTGACTTTTTTTCTGCTCCTGTATGCTCTCATCATTGTGGTGAAATTGTGTTCCCCAAAATATTGTTCACCCTAATAAACTTATCTGGGGTCAGAGAACAGAACAGCCATGTAGTGGGTAGCCATCCCAGCTTTGACCTGGAAGTTCCAACCCCCATTGAGGCTTCAGTAATGGTCACGCCCACAAGGCAGGGCTGAGGGAGGAAGCAGAAGACCCAGGATCGAGAGGAGAGATCTCTCTTGGTTCTGGGACCCTGGACGCTGGAGGTAGACCGAGCAGAGTTCTCCAGAGAACACCGCCGGACTGTGCCATACCTTTCCCAGACCCTGCAACCTATCCCTTCATTTGTAAGTTACCCCACAAAATAAACCTCCCTTTTAACTACATGGAGTGGCCTTAATAATTTCATCAATACAGTCACTAGATATAGAGGCCAGAAAATGGTGGCACACACGCTTTTAATCCTAACATTCCAGAGGCAGAGATCCGCCTGGATCTCTGTGAGTTCAAGGCTATACTGGAAACAGCCAGGCATGGCAACAAGAGCCTTTAATCCCAGGAACTAACTGATGGCAGAAAGCAGAAAGGCATTTAGGCATGAGGATGAGGAACTAGATGCTGGTGAAGCTTTTAGGCTTCTAGCAGCAGTTCAGCTGATATTCATTCTGGATGAGGACTCAGAGGCTTCCAGTCTGAGGACACAGGATCAGCTGAGGAATTGACGAGGTGAGGAAACTGGCTTATTCTGTTTCTCTGATCTTCCAGCATTCCCCCCAGTACCTGGCTCCAGGTTTGATTTTATTAATAAGGTCCTTTAGAGATTCGTGCTACACATCATTTTCTAGACTGTTGCACGTTGGCATCC
Organism: Onychomys torridus; assembly: GCF_903995425.1. Lineage (NCBI taxonomy): Eukaryota > Metazoa > Chordata > Mammalia > Rodentia > Cricetidae > Onychomys > Onychomys torridus. The sequence goes on from NC_050455.1 coordinate 42,332,402, forward strand.
TTTCTAGATTCTAGGCTAAAAAAGCTTGTCTCCAGAACTTGCACTTACTTATTTAACCCCACTTTCTGAGTATATGACATCATTCACGGCTTGTTCTTAGCTTTTGCTATTCCTCTCCCATCATAAGTGATGCTCACCCTTGGGTCATGGGACTTCTCAGGATTCCACAGGAACATCTTGCAGGGCATCTCATTCTTGGAGGGAATCTAGACAAGGGAATAAGGGGGTCATTTAGAGAGAATGAACCGACCTAGGAAGTTATAGAATTAGTAGTCACCAGCAATACGGTAAGGAAGGATGACTACTCATCATTGGAGTTGCCTGTATTGAATGAAATTCTACCCTCCAAACCGCAATCTTGGGGCCAGGGGGACGCCATGGTCTGTGAAGCCCTTGCTGGCAAACATGAAGATCTGAGTTTGATCCTCAACACCCACGCCTAAAACTAGGCATGTTGTGCTTTGGTGTGAAATGTCCTCCACAAGTTCAAGTATTAACATGTGGTCCTCAGCAGGTGATACTGTGTAGGAAGGCAGTGGACCATCTAGGAAGCAGAGCCTTGTGGAGGAAGTAGGTCACTGGGGGCAGATCCTTGAGGCTTTATAGCCAGACCCCCACTTCCTGTTCATGCACTGGTTTCCTGCCACGATGCCTTCTCTGCCTGATGCCATGTCTCCCATGCCATGAAGGACTATATCCATCTGGAACTGAAAGACAAAATAAACCCCTTTTCCATGAAGTTGCTTTTGTCAGGGTGTGTTACCACATCCAACAACATGAAAAACAAGACAGTAATGCATACGCGTAATCCCAACACTCAGGAAGCAGAGGCGGGAAGTTCAGTGTTGTGTTGGATTGCAAAGTGAGTTTAAAGCCTGCCTGGGCTAGATGAGAACCTGTCCCAAAGAGAAGAGAAGAGAAGGGGTGGGGGTGGGGGAGAGAAGGGAAGAGAAGAAAAGAGAAGGGGGAAGGCAGGCAAGAGAATTCATATTTTAATAAACTGCGAGGGTTTGTCAAATATTTTCATAATGCTGTAATTCTGTTGTGTTGAAATAAGGTTGCTTCAAGTACACATAACTTCCATGGGTCATAGATTTTTTTTAAAAAGATTATTCTTTTCAGCTGGGCATTGGTGGCACACGCCTTTAATCCCAGCACTCGGGAGGCAGAGGCAGGCGGATCTCTGTGAGTTTGAGGCCAGCCTGGTCTACAAAGCGAGTTCCAGGAAAGGCACAAAGCTACACAGAGAAACCCTGTCTTGAAAAAAAAAAAAATTCTTTTCATTTCACATTTATACATGTGCAGTTTATGAACCAGACCACATGCTAGTTTCTCTGACATTAGAGAATTGATATCTTAGTTGTTGTTTTTGCTTTGCTTTGCTTTGCTGTGCTGTGCTGTGCTGTGCTGTGCTGTGCTGTAGGTGGAAGACTTCCAGTATGTCAGTCAGAGGGTGGAGTAAAACTCCTAATTGTATGATTTATCCTGAAACAGAAGCCACAGGGGCTGAATGCCCCATCTTCACACTCATAGACACTTTCACTCAGAGGTGTGACCAAATCTTCATTCATCAGAATTGTCTCTAAGAAACTGAGACACAGAAGAATCATTCATGGCGCTTTAGAAATTTAACTTCAAGGAGGAAGAGAATTCCTTCCAAGTGTCATCTGTTGGACCAGCAGTTCTCATCTTGTGAGTCCTGAACCCTTTAGGGGTCGAATGACCCTTTCATAGAAGTCTCAGAAAATACAGATATTTACATTATGATTCGTAACAGTAGCAAAATTCCAGTTATGAAGTAGCAACAAAAGTAATTGTCTGGTTGGGGGTCACCACCACATGAGGAACTGTATTAAAGGGCCACAGCATTAGGGAGGCTGAGAACCCCTGCTCTAGACTGTCTGGAGAATTGCATCCCAGAAGGCTGTGAGGGAGACTGTAAGGGTGCATGCTATGGAAGGAGCTATCCAGTATCTCCAAAGAGTCATGTGACAAGGAGGCTTCCTAGTATCACACCTGCAATGTGTCACTGCCTGCCAGTGTGGAGCCCTTGCACAGCCAGGGATTTCTCTGGTCCATGTCTTCATGTAAACCAGAAATGGATGATGCTACTCAAGAATCTTTTCAGGTATCGGTCAGAAAAATCACTGTAATATGCCAATCACAAGACACATCACTGCCTTAAGCTAAAAAATTCACCACAGTACCTTGATGTTAGAGTCCCTAAAGTAAGCAGCATTATCTTACTGTGCCAGAGAAGAACACAACCCTCTTCTTAGCCTGCTGTCCCAAGGCCTGGGCAATAACTGCTCGCTCCAGGTTGCTGCTTCCAATTCAGTGGAGCCACAGTTATTCTGTTGGGTGGAGGACATCTTCGAGAATCAAGAATTCTAATACTGCAGAGCACCAAGATGGACAAGCAAGGCCTTTGATGGCTCAGTGAGTAAAGGCTTTTTGCTGCCAAGCCTGATGTCCTAAGTTCAATCTCTGGAATCCCTGTGGTGGAAGGAGAAAACTAATTTGTCCTCTGACCTCTGTGTGTGAATTTATGCTCTCTCTGTCTCTGTCTCTGTCTCTGTCTCTGTCTCTGTCTCTCTCTCTCTCTCTCTCTCTCACTCACACACACACACACACACAGTGTAATTTTTCAAATCTTTAGAAAAAGAGACAAGAGGATCATTAGGCTTATTTTCTTTTCCTTCCTTCCTTCCTTCCTTCCTCCCTCCTCCTTCCTTCCCTCCCTCCCTCATTCCCTCCCTCCCTCCCTGCTCTCTTTCTTTCTTTAAAGACAGGCTCTCGCTATGTAGCCTTAACTGGCTTAGAACACATTATGTAGACATGGTTATCCTTGAACTTGCAGAGATCTTACATCTGACTCCCATATGGTAAGCGTGCAGACATCTACCACCATACAGCTGGATCATTAGTATTAATAGGAAGAGTGCTACACCCAATTCTAAACATTTGGCCCTTAGTCTCCATGTTAAAGGGTCTCAGTGTTGTGTCTCTCCCAAATTCACATGTTCAAACCTAGCCCCCAGAATAATGGTATTAAGAGATGGGGCCCTTGGGGACATACTGGATACTCCTCAAAGGGACACTGAAAGGAAACACTGTCCTCTGTGAGGACATAGAAAGATGGCCCCACTGGGCACTAAATCTGCTGGTACCCTGACCTTGGACTGCTCCAGCCTCCAAAACTGGGAGAGAAAGAAAAACCTTGGGTTGTTTATGAGTAATCATTCTAAGTTACTTTGTTACACAGTTGTCTCAACCAAGACATTTTGGGTGGAAGAACAGAAAATATTTGTTTCTGGTTCAAAGCTGCCAAGCTTTTTGGTTATAACTAAGTTTGTATCCCAGATATTAGGTGTTGAATCTGGTTCTTCACTGTGTTAGTAAGACCAATAAGGGACAGAGCCCGGTAGGAGCTGTTGGTTCACTGGAGACATGGCCCTGTGACTGTGTTATCACCTTGACACATCTAGCATCACCTGGAAAGGGGCTTCTGGAAAGGTCTGTGAAGGGTTATCTTGGTTATGTCAATTGAGGCAAAGAGTCCCTCACTCCCAACCTGTGGCATTATTTCATGCCAGGGAGTTCTGACCTGCCTAAGAGTGGAGAGAGCAAGCCCAAGCACTAGCAAGCACACATTCATTAGTTCATTATTTTCCAACTGTGGGTGTCGTGTGACTGCTGCTTCAAGTTCCTAGAATGACAATGAACGTTCCCCCTGAAACTCAGTCAGATAACCCCTCTCTCCCTTGAGCAGTTTGTGCTGTGATCTTTGGTCACATCAACAGGAAAGGAAACTAAGACAGCCCTGGAAGGCATGTGGCCCCCTGGCCCCTCACTCTTTCTGTTGTCTCCCTGATCAAGAGGTGAGGGGTTCCTCTCTGCCATAATGCTTATGCCGTGATGGGCTGCCTCACCACAGGCTTGAACTAACAGCACAAACTGATCGTAGGCTAGAACTTGAGAAGCTCTCAGTCAAAATAAACCCTTCCTCTGTATAAGTTAATTATCTCAGGCATTCTGTGACAACAACAGAAAGCTGATAAAATAAGAATTTACTGTCTCTCCCAGCTTTGTGTTGTGGGCTCCAATCTACTTTCTGATGTCTCCCTTTTGACACAGATTGTTACCCTATGCATACCCTACTCTGCCTTGAAATCATGTAACTTGTTATGTTTTTATTTTACAGGGACTAGTAGCTGAAAGAGTTCTTATTCAGATCAGTGGACGCTTTCAACTTGAACTTTTGAGAGATGTTGAAACAAATTAGAACTACCAGAGATAAGATTTCTTTTTTTTCCATTGTGAGGTGTGCATGAACTTTGGAACTTGTGGGTACAGTGCCTTGATTTTTGGCTATGGTCTGAGTGAAAAGTTTGTCATTTCTGTGAAATTTTTGGGAGGGAGGACACAGAGGGGGAGGGCCATTGCTTGACCCTCTCCTTGCTATGGTTTTATGTTTTGAAATATGATTTCTTCCTCCTACCTGAGACCTACCATTGTAATGAGTCAGTAATGAGATCCTCTTCTCACCAGAGTCAAGCTAATTCTGGTTGCTTTCACCTCAAATGTCTAGAATTTTGATCTTAATAAACTTCTTTTCTTTATGAGGTTAGCTTGTCTCAGGCATTTTGTTACAGTGGCGAGAATTTAGAGACAAATACTGCATCTATAGAATTGCATCCCAGATTGCCAAGACTGCATCTATAAAATAGCACCCCAAATAGTCCAGATATTTCTTAAGCTATAGAACTGAATACTTGTATAGCTATTTCTTCCACATAAAACATTTCCTCTGTTAGGGAAGCTCCTTGTGTAAACAACCTTCACAAGTCTCAGAAAGTTTCTAAAACTTACACGATTCACAAGGCCCTTCTCCAAGAAGCAGTAACAGTTGCTCTGGAAAGGAGACTGTCTAACCTGCCTGGCTATCTGCAGGCTGTGTAAAGTTCCAGGGATGCAGCTTTGTGGATCATCACTCACCCTGCGATAGGCTTTTGACATAGCTGCCTTTGAGTCATCCATGATCCTGTAAGCAAGTAACTCCAGCAAGAAAAGGAAATGGTCCCTAACTACACTTGGGTAGAATTGTTTCTTTGCTCTTTCAGTGCTCTGTCTGTGAGGAACAGATGTTTGTTCATGTCTTCACAGGAAAAGTAGCATAAGAACACTCAGTATTCTACCATTTCTTGAAGGCAGCTAACTTTCAAGTGATGAGGCAGTATGATGTCTGTGGTTTCATGAATATTAACATGCTGCCTAATTTTACTAAAAAGAAAATGGATCAAAAGATATTTTAAAGAGATTTCCAGTTAATAAAATGTTCATTAAGTCCACAGATGGTGATGCCTGCCACTATATGGTAAGACAAGTAAATTCAAATCTAAATGAAATGTCTGTTCCAAAAAAAGACAAAAATGGCCTATACGTAATGACTGGTAATCAGAGTAATCCCATGTGCCTCTTGTTTCCACTCATATTGGGTACCACATTGGAACCTCAGGTCTAATTATTGCAGATGTTCAATTAGATACTCATCAATGGCATTACTAGGCCAGCTTTAGTCAGGAAACATCCACATTTGGAGTCCCTGCATAGCTATATTTATCTCAGTGTGGCCATTATTTTCACAAGCTTATCGAGTAAGCACAAGAGTGTTTCCAAGAATATTTTGTTTCAGTGCAGATCTCTCTCACTCATTCTTTATCAGGAGCCAACAGCAACTAAAATCTAGTTGTCAGAAGAATTATTACTTGGCAAAGAGGATATGCTTGTGCTCGAACACCCTAGTGGCCTCTGCTGTGATTCCTGTATTGGAATTTTCACAGGATTTAGAGTTCGTTCTAACAGGCTGCAGCAATGTTGGGCCCTGTTGTATACCAAGTAGCAGAGGCTGCCTGCAGGAAAGGCTATACTACTGTGATTGCTAATCCTATTTATAACTTGACACACTAAGAAGAGGGAACCTGAAGAGCTGTCTTCATCAGATTGTCCTGTGGGCATGTCTGTGCAGGCGTTTTCTTGATTTCTGACTGATGAAGGAGAGCTCAACCCAATTGGTGGTACCATCCATTAGTAAGTGGGCCTGGCCTGTGTAAGACAGGCAGCTACATGTGAGAAGGAGCAAGCTAGTAAGCAGCGTTTTCCCATGGTGTCTGCATTACTTTATGCCTCTAGATTCCTGCCTTGAGTTCCTGCCCTGGCTTTCTCGGTTGATGGACTATAAGCTATAAACCAATTAAACCCTTTTCCCCTTAAGTTGGTTTTGGTCAGCAACAGAAAGCAAGCAAACATGGCCAACTACCTAGCAGTTTGTTTTTGGTTATTTTTTTAAATCCTAGGCACCATTCAAAGCTCGGGGCCATTTACATCACCTTGGAAAGGAATCAAAGAAGTACACATATTATCTGTTGATTTCAAAATCCAATGAGGTATATCAAGCACTGTGTATCCTTCTTTAATGATTTTGTATGCAAGGTACAGAGGCCTGCCCTTCATATTAAGAAGTTAATCTGCTTCAGACAGACACAAAACCCACACAAGGTCACTGCTAGTTTCTGTTTCTGGATATTACCAGCTTGGTCAAATAATGTAGTTGACTGGCAGAAATATCTCTATAGAATAGTAAGACAATTAAGTACCCTACGGACTAAGTTGTGGTCAGAACATAAGCTTTGTAATCATGAGAAATGACTATATTAATGTTCCTGCCAAGCACAAGGGAAATGCTTCTGAGATTTCCTATTTAAAAAAAAAAAAAAAATGAAGTGAGTGTGTCTGTGCACATGTGCGCATGCACACATGTGCGTACGTGAATGCAGATGCCCAAAGAAGCCCAGAAGAGGCTGTCAGATCCCAGGAAATGGAGTTTAAATGGTTATGCTGGGAACCAACCTCTGTCCTCTGTAAGAGCGATACATGGTCTCAGCCACATAGTGATCTCTCCAGCCCTGCTTCTCTAATTTTTGAAATAATATTTGCCAGGCCAGAGAAATAAAAACCCCAAATTGTTCCTACCTGCTCCAATAAAGAAAGCTGATCTGGTTTGGCCGTGGTGATTTGGGAACAGATAACCAACTCAACAGGAATGTCTATGGAGCATTTCTGAGCATTCGGTGAAATCCACACTGGTTAAACAAGGTTCTTCTGTACTCTTTAGTCTCCCATGGTGCCATCACCTTTGCCTCTGTTCCTTACTTCTTGGTCCCCTCCTCAGTACATGACATATTATTTCCTCTCTGCGTGCTGTGACAAAATGCCGGATACAAACATATTGGTTTAAATATTAAGGCAACTCCATGTAGTTAAAAGGGAGGTTTATTTTGTGGGGTAACTTACAAGTGAAGAGATGGATAGGTTACAGGTTTGGGAAAAGTGTAGCGCAGTCCGGCACACCGGAGAACTTTTGGTCTGCCTCCAGCGTCCAGGATTCAGGAACCAAGAGAGCCAGCCCATCCAGATCTAGGGTCTTCAGGGGTCCTCTCTTGGCTCCGCCTTTTGGGCGTGACAGTTTCTGAAGTCCCAATGTGGGTGGCACTTGCAGGTTAAAGCTGGAATGGCCACCCACTACACAAACTTCAGCAAAGAAAGGTTTATCTGGGCCCATGATCTTGGAGGAATTTCAGTCCATCCCTGTAGGAACAGCATGGAGAACTCACCTACAGCAGCCTACAGCAGCCAGAATGAGATGCTAGAGAAGCTGGCACGGCAGTTAATCAGGCACAGAAAGAACTGGACATCACAAACATCACCTTCATACCAAGTCCACGGCCCACCCTAATTCACCTGCTTCCACAAGTCCCACTTTCCCCAGTAATTCACAACCTCCTCTAGCAGCCACTAGCAGGAGACCAAGTGTTCCATACATAAGCCTATGTATGATAAGGAGCATTTTCTATTCAAACCGTAGCATATGCTTCAGCTCTTCTTTTACTGATCTACACAGAGGAGGCGGTCAAAAGTTTTCTCTTTGTCCTTTCTACCTTAATAAGTGTAGTGAGCTTATGATTTATCATTAAAACCAAGGTTATTATTTCTGTCGGAGACATGGTTTTTCTTTGTAGTCCGTGGTGTCCTGGAACTCTCTCTTCTCACGGAGATCCACCTACTACTGCCTTTTGAGTGTAGGGATTCAAGTCATGCACCATCACACCAGGCTAATTTATTTATTTATTTTTTAACATAGGAAAAAGGAATAGCAGTAATGGAGTTGGGGATTTAGCTCAATGGTAGAGCTCTTGCCTAGCAAGCGCAAGGCTCTGTGTTCGGTCCTCAGCTCAGGCAAAAAACAAAAAACAAACAAACAAAAAAACAAAACAAAACCCCCCAAAAAACCCTGATAGGTCATTTTCAAAAGGTGCCTGTGTCCAGCTAGGGTCCAGCTGTATAGGTGAACAGAAAATACTAGATTCCCCATAACAACTGCTACAACTGATGTTATTTATCACCCCACTGCACCAAGTTTTTGGTTTTGACTGAGTTACTTAAGTGATAAAATGTTCTGTGTTTGTTTTCTTGTTTTAAAGCAAGTCAGTTTTTATTCTCTATGTTCAAGATGTCTAACACAAATGAAGCAAAACCGCACCTTGGTTTTTTTTTTTTTTTTTTTTTTTTTTTTTTTTTTTTTTTTTTTTTTTTTTTTGCCAGACCTGAGGACCGAACCCAGGGCCTTGCCCTTCCTAGGCAAGTGCTCTACCACTGAGCTAAATCCTCAACCCCACCTTGCTTTTCTTGGTCTTCACTTCCTGGGATCTATTGTCCACACCAGAATGCTGGAGTACATGAGAGGGTACTTGTGAAAATTATGCTGGAACAAGAAACATCAGGAAACTATGGTCTTTCATGGCATTAACCATGGGCTGCCCAAAGTCCTTTCTTCCGTCAGTATTCATTGTGGGTGACCAGAGATGGTCACTGACTTCAGTTTGAATTGGGTTCCCAATTGGTAAGCATTTACTGGACAGGATGGTGTTTTCTAGAATGGCAGGAAAACCTGGGGTGGAATTATTATTGTATTATTTTAAGATGTGTTACATTTGTTTATACTCTGAAACATTTTTTAATGGTGTAAAGATGTGTTGCATTCTTTTATGTTACATTTGTTTAACTCTGTGAAGCTGTGTTACTGTGCCTGTCTAAACTCCTGATGGTCTAATAAAGAACTGAATGGCCAATAGTGAGGCAGGAGAAAGGATAGGTGGGGTTGGCAGGCAGAGAGAATAAATAGGAGAAATCTGGGAAGAGCAAAAGAACAGAGATAAAGGAGCAAGAGAAGGAAGAGGTCACAAGGAGCCAACCACCCAGCTACACAGCCAGACACGGAGTAAGAAGGAAAGAAAAGGTATACAGGAATAGAGAGAGATAAAAGCTCAGAGGCCAAAGATAGATGGGATAATTTAAGTTAAGAAAAGCTGGCTAGAAACAAGCCAGGCTAAGACCAGGCATTTATAATTAAGAATAAGCCTCCATGTGTGATTTATTTGGGAGCTGGGTGGTAGCCCTCCCCACCCCCCACAAAAGAGCAAAAACAACAAACTACAGGAATCGCCTCACCTCATTCAGTGGTATTTAATACCAATAAAAGATGAACCAGAAAGATAACACAACAGGCTCTTGCAGTTATATTTTGATGTATTATTATTATTGTATGGTCAAATGGACTTTGGGCTATAAGATTACAGTAAGTATTAATTTTCTGTGTCTACATAGTACTCAGTCATTTAAACAGGTATTTTAGTCAAGGCAAAGTATTTGTGTAATTTACAGTGTTGCCTGTGTAATTTAGAGATAAGCCCTTTTTTTTAGGGGCAATTCTGGTGCATGTGAAAAGACTCTAACAGTGCTAAGGAAATGTCAAGTGTGGCAAGAATAACAGTGCATGCTTTGCAGGGAAAGGGGGGCAGGACTACTCTGCTAGCTCTAGGATAGAATTTTGTCTCATCAATAAGTGAAGAATTACCTTAGGTGGACTACAACATGTCATTCAAATCTGTTATTCTATGAGTCCACAGAACACCAGTGTGTAAATACCTGAATAATTACCTCTAACCCAATGATAGAAAAGCACAGTTCAGCTGGGGATGCAGCTTGATTTGATAGAGGTCTTGCCTGACATGCAGGAAGTGCTGGGCTCAGTTCCTAGAACCACAGAAAGTGAACTTAGTGATAGGCGCCTTTACTTCCAGCTCTTGGGAGATGGAGTCACGGAGATCAGAAGTTCAAAGGTCATTCTTTGCTGTATAGTGAGTTGGAAACTAGTCTAGGCTACTTGAGACTGTGTCTCAGCCCCTGCCCCCCACCACGCACAAAGGACAGTTAATTGCAATCCATATGCTTATAAAGTCTAATGGGAGTTTGCTTATGTTTTTGCTTTCCTGTTAGAGAGGGTGATTGACAGGCAGAGGGCTATGGGGCTTATTCCATACTTTTGTTGGAAGTTCATGTAAGTATAATTAAGAAATTATTGTTCTATCCAGACTTTTTTTTTTTTTTTTTTTGAGACTGTGTTTCACTCTGTAGCCCAGACTGGTCTGGAACTCATCATGTAGCCCAGGCTGGCCTCAGACTCATGTCAATCCTTCTGTTTCAGCCTTTTGAGTGCTGGGATCACAGGTGTGAGCCATTATGCCTAGCCCAAAAGGACTGAAAAGGAGCTGGAGGAAGTATGTTTGGACATAGAACCACTCTTGTATGCATTATAAATTTCAGCATAGGTGTTGGTGGCTCACTCATTTTTCAAGAGATTGATTGATTCATTGATTTAGTGGGGGTGCATGAACACACAGAAATCGGTTCCCTCCTTCCACCATGGATTCTGAGGGTGGAGCTCATGTTACCAGGGTTAGAGGCAAATGTCTTTACCAAGTGAGCCATCTTGCTGGCCCACTCCCTCATTCTTGATATGGACTCTATCTGTAATGCCCCCAGTTAAATTTTAGGCCACTATGCCAACTATGGAAAACTTTACAGTTTGCAACAAGCTACACATTTTCTGTGTAAGTGCGAGAGGTTTTGCTTTGTGAAGAATGATTATGACCCTTGCCCCACATATTATGCTCTGGAAAATTAAGTAATATTTTCATATTACTCCACTGAAATGTCCTTGACCACTGCCTAAATGACCGCTCTTAGTACCTTCAGTATGAAATAATGATGGCTTTGAGACAGCAAATATTCCCTAGAAAATACACTTCCACAAAGATGATGTGGGAAAGAAAGCTTTAGAGGCAAATGTCCTCCAACTATGGCGTGACTTACAGGTAGACCCCGTTCACCGACTATGATTGCTTGAGTGGGGGGCATGTGACTCTTGGACTTCAGTAATGACAATGAAAAGTAGCGCTATGATATCAAGAAATGAGCTTCGAGAGGCGGCTCAGCAGGTAAGAACACTTGTTGCTTTTGCACAGCCCCTGGGCTTGAGTCCCACATAGCGGCTCACAACCACCCACTATTCCAGTTCCAGGGGATCCGATGCCCCATTCTCACCACGAAGTATGCACATGGTATGCATAAATACATGCAGGCAAACACTCATAAGCATAAACTAAATAAATCTAAAAAAAATTTAAGACCAAGAAGGCCTAGGTTTGTTCTTTGAAAGTCGTTTTTATCTCTCTAAGGTACATTAAATAATACTTATCAAATAAAATTATAATTTGGTGTTCCTTTATTTAGAATCCATTTTTCCCAGTGGAAAAATCTGGGCTCTGATCTTTACCTGTGAATCACTCAACATAGGCCTCAACATGTTTGCATTTATAAGGAATGACCGTGCCAAATTCTGGAATGAATTTCCCCAAGGCTTCTTTAATGGCCTGCATTTTAATGCATGATAGCTTTAAATCCTTTTCCAATTTGATCGATTCCTTTTAAATTTGAATGAGCTTCTGCTCTTCCTTACAAACTCGGGTAATGCTACTGACTCAGGGGCATGGGATCTGCACTTTGAGTGGATTTTGCAGTTGTGGTGGCATGAATCAGTCCAACCCAGACACCCCCACCCAGATCTCCACGTGACAGATGATGCTCCTGACTAGTAGAGAGTCTGACCTGGCTTCTGGCCTAGAACAGAGCGAACTCTGGAACCTCCCGTAGGGCCTATTTGTCCTGAGCCTCTGTGTTATGTTTCTGGGACCAGCAGATTTCACAGATAGTGGGGATTCCTTTTATCTCTGAAGCAGACCTAGACTTCTGCTGTCTTATGTCTCTTCCCAAATCTTTAGGCAGGAATTGTTTTATTTGCTAATATTCCCTAGCTTAGGTTGGGTTTCAAGCCAAGGACATTACTGCAAGAGAAGCAGGAATAGAAAATCAATACTGTATCGATTGCCTGCAAAAATGGCTATGAATAACTTCAGTTATTTCCTCATAGTTTAAGGACCATTGTTCTATCTTCCTCGTTTATGGATCTCTGAGTTTTTATAATGAAAATATTGTTTGAGTCAAGGACCCCAGGAAAAATAATGTCTATTCAAGTTTGTAAGTATCTAAATAGTGTGCCTAAATAAAATCTTTCAACATTGACTTAAGTAGTTTTAGTTTCTTCTGTATATTTTTAAGAGTTATTTTTATTATTTTTAATTGTGTGTGTGGTGTGGTGGTGGTGGTGGTGGTGGTGGTGGTGGTGGTGGTGTGTGTGTGTATTGGTTATTTATGTACCTGTGAGTACAGATGCCCTTGGAGGCCAGAGGTGTCAGAGCTGGAATTAAAAATGACTGTGAGATGTCTGATGTGGGTGCTGGGAACTGAACTGGAGTCCTGCGGAAAGACATAAAGTGTACTTAACCTCTCAACTGCTCTCCAGCAATCCCTCCCCACAAACAAGGAAAACATGACTAATACAGTAGTCATGCTTGTTCTGATCTAATTACTTGTGCACAACATTTCCACTCTACTTCAGCATATCAAAGACGTATTGTTCATGTGATAATGTATTTGTTTTAGATTTGACATTTCCTTCGGAGACCGAACATAAAAGGGAGTGTTTAGCTGCCTGTTCACAAGTAAATGCTTTAGACTTCAAAGAAGACCCAGAGTGCTATGTCATGCTTGAAGAATTTCAGAACGTAAGGAAATGTATTCGTTAGTTACTGGAATAGAGAGTGAGATTAGGAGAGTCAACCTGATGTGCTCGGTAGGTTCCTGGAGAAATAAGATCCTGCAGCTAGGGGGCAGCTCTTTGGGAACCCCACAATGTGCAGATTCTGGGACATTCATTCTGGTTCAACTGTTAGGAAGGCGGCTTCTGGGAAGAACCGGAATCCTGCTGTCATTTTTGATACTGAATCATTTGGTTGCAAGCAACAGAAATGACCTCAGCTGATTCAAATGGAAGAAATACACACTAGAGAAATATGAACAGTCTCAGAAGACAGGAAACACTGGGAACCCAGACTTGGGGAAGGAAATGAGCTAAAACAGAGTTGGCAACTGACGTGGACATGGAAGCTGACACTCAGCAGTGAGGTAATATTAGTTAGGTACCATTTTTTTCCATTTATTGTTGTCATTCAAATTCTGGGCAAGTGCAATTGATGTAGCTAGGGTCCTGGGCCTTGGGTGGGCCTGACACTGTGATGTGTTGATGGGGGATGGGTCTCAGAGAAAAGCTAGGAAACTAGCTATTACCAGGAGGGCCGGAAACCAAACCAAACCAATTACAACAAAACCCCATATAGTCCCCAAAGGTGGCATTTTTCTCACTCTAACTTTTCAAGGCTGTGCCCTTCATTGTCCCAGTAGCCCACTCTCTTCATAGCAGTTACATTATGGACTTGACTCCTAGAAAGAACAGACAAGCCTAGTTCAGCTTTGATCAAAGCATTGAGGAGCCCTTGAGCTTTGGTTCGGCTAATGCCTTATGATCTGGTTAAGACACAGCTTGCTTCTCTCTTCTTTTCCAGTAAGCAGACACCCTGAACTGCTTCTAGCTAGTCCTTCATTCTAACAAGAGGCTTGGATACGTTCCTGAACACCCAGTGCCTGGCACCTTTCCTGCTATCGAACTTCCCTAAGCTGTTCGGCACCATCACTTCCCTATTTCTCAGCACTACGCTTCTTCTATGAGAATATTTTGATTTTCCTGAGGAGTCCAGCTAATGACAACTGATTGTCTGCCAACTCTCTGTGTCTCTCTTTCTCATAAATCCAGCTCTTTATGTGGTTCTGGTTCGTTCACTATTTCTTCTATTTAATTTACCTTTTTAAGTTTGTTTTTGTCGATATTGAGTCATTACAAAATTCTAATGCTAGTATATATAAGATTTAAGGAGGTAGGAATAATCAAAGGCATTGACCAGTGCTGGGGTTACAGGTACACACAGCCATGTCTATTGATAGACAATTACATGTTTACACGGTTGGGCTTGCCCGGCGCACCGCCTATTTCCGGTGTAGAATAGCCATCTCCGGGTCAGACATCTCCCGGGACCGGGACTCTGGCCTTACGTGGTTGTGTAAAGCCATGTAATCTACGCGCATGCGTGGAGTACACACAGGAGTCCCTGTACGCATGCGCGGCCCAACCTTTAAAAAGCCGGGGCGCCATCCTTGCACGAGGCTCTCAGTCTCTCTCTCTCTCTCATCCTCCTCCTCCCCCCCTTCTCTCCTTACCCACGTGTGTGGTTTCACCCAGGCACACACAGCCATGTCTATGCCTCGCTTTTTACATGGGTGCTGGAGATTCAAACTCAGGTCGTCACGCGCGAATTGTGATTGCTCTTAGGTACTGAGCCCTCCCCCTAACCTGTCCATCTGATGGTTTTGAAGCATGGGCTCTCTGCTGAATCTGGAGCGCATCTACTTGATTAGGCTGACCAGCTAATGGGGGACCTTCCCGCCCCTGCAGCCACCCATGTTGGGATCATATGCCCTCACTATGGAGTCCGGCTTTGTATTTTAGTTATTTTTATTTTTTGAGATTATAATATAATTACATCATTTCCCCCCTTTCCCTTTCTGCCCTCCAAACCTTCTCACATACCCCTCTCTGTTCTCTTTCAGAGTCATGGCTTCTTTCTTCATCAATTGCTGTAATATACATAGTTACATATTATATGCTTCCATCTTCCTATATACATAAATACAACCTTCTTAGTCTGTATACCGTTACTTACAGGTATATTCTCAGGGCTGACTGGTATTGGACAATCAATTAGTGTGCTCTTTCTTCCCAGGGGAAGACTATTTCTCTTGTTCTCACCATTTCTTAGTTGCCTTTAGTTCTTTGTGTGGGGTTGAGGCCTCCTGGGCTTTCCCCAGTCTGTGGTAGATGTCTACTGATGTTGTTCTTGCTCAGCTCACATTTAGGCAGCCATGTTGGTGAGACTTCCTGGGTGTAGCTTCTGACAATCCTAGGAGACACACTATCACAGCAAATTCCTTGGTCCTCTGGTTTATTTAAACGATCTTTTATTCTCTCTTTCATAGTATTTCATGAAGCATTTTGTAGATGAATCTGTTGGGAATGGACTCAGCAACTCTGCATTTTGATTGGCTGTGGTTTTCTGTAATGGCCTCCATCTATTGCAAAGAGAATCTTACTTGAGGAATAAGGAGTACATTTATTTGTAGGTATAATAATAAATATTAAATATTAAATAAACATAAATAAATAATAAATAAAAATGTTCTTGTGAGGGTTGGGGATTTACCTCAGTGGTAGAGCTCTTGCCTAGCAAGCACAAGACCCTGGGTTCGATCCTGAGCTCAAAAAAAAAAAAAAGGAATGTTCTTATGAATCATGCTGGATTGATAAAATGGTGGTTGTAGGTTCTCCTCCAAGATATGTGCTTTTAATAGCCCTGGATAGTTGGCTAGGTTTCTAGTATCAAGCATGACTTCCCTCTTGGTGAGTAGATCTTAATTCCAATTAGAAAGCTGTTGATGACTAACAAAGTGTGTGTAGCCACTACTGCATCTTTAGGGTTGTCATGCCATGCTAGTTGTTGTTATGATTCATAGGGGTCATAGCTGGGTAGCACTGTGGATTGCTTCCCTCCTTTGGAAGCTTGCATAGTGCCTTCTTGTGTCACTAAAGCTAGTCCTTAGGGAGGAGACTTTCAAATCAGTTGCAGCTCAGGGACCTCTGGGCCTTGAGTCCAAAGTGCATGATGTCTTCATCAATGGAGACTTAACCTTCCACCTCTGGAGGGCAAAGAGAAACAATAGAAAGAACCTGTAATGTTTTGAGAGTCTGACCAACAACTCAAAAGCAGGTTTCTCATGCTTGGTGTTGGGGTGTTTGTTAGATGGTCTCTGGCCCTTGGTGGGAGCACTGTCAGCCCAGATGGGAAACTTGAAACTATATATGTGTATTTATACACAGACTTATGTGTATTGTGGTTTTTTCAGGTAGATAGTTAATAGGATGATTCCTTATGACTTTTCGGGACATTCTTAGGCTTTTTACTCTCCCCTCTCCTTCTTTGTATATATATCTCCTGACTGCTAACTAAAGCCCCTCCCATTTTCCCATTTCCCCCAACAGTACCTGCACTGTACCCCGATATTCCCCTCACTACTGCCCCCACCCAGGCAATAGTCCCTTTTTACTTTCCTGGTTTCTGCAATTACTCCTGAACATGCACTCACATCAGAAGATTTAGAACTAGGAGCCTCAGACGAGAGAGAACACGTGACATTTGTCTTTCGGAGTCTGTGTTACCTGATTGAACATGACTTTTTTTTTTCTAGTTCTATCCATTTACCTACAAAGCTCATGATTTCATTTTTCTTTACAGCTGAATAGTATTTCTTAGTGTGTGTGTACCACATTTTCATCATCTACTTGCCAGTTGGAGGACATTTAGGTTGTCTCCATTTCCTAGCTTATAAGGAGAGCAACAATGGCCACGGCTGAGCAAGTATGTGTGGTATAGGATGTTGAGTCCTTTGGGCTTAGGGTAGATTATTTTTAGCTTTTTGAGATTTCTTCACACCGATTACCAGATTGGCTGGAGCAGTCTGCAACCCTGCTAGCAATGGATGAAGGTTCCCTTTTCCCTAGCCCCTGCCAGCAGGTGTTTTACTGAGCATTGCCATTCTGAGTAGGGTAAGATGAAATCTCAAAGTTGTTTTGATTTGCAATTTCCCTAATTCTTAAGGGCAATGAACATTTTCTGATATATTTTTCCTTCTTTCAAGGACTCTCTGCTTAGGTCCCAGCCATATTTTTTTTGAATGGATCATTTATTCCTTTGGTTTTTGACTCTTTGGTTTTTTAGTTCTTTATACGTTCTGGATTACTAATCCTCTGTCAGGTGTATAGTTGGCAGTGGTTCTCTCCCATCTGCAGAGCTGAGGTTTTTATGAGTGCTGGACCAGTTCAGGTCTCCTTGCCTGTGTGCTTTACAGACTGAACTGACTACCTCTCCAGCTTCATCACTCTGTCTTAAAGTGCCACCTTGCCTGCTTGGTCAGAATGAGTCCAGAGAAACTATGTTGGCATCTCAGCTCTAATGGGTCTTATGTGATCTTGGATAACCGTTCTTCTTTGCATATCAATTAAAATCACCTTTGTTTAATTAAGTTGATGTCACTGCTACATGGCTGAGATAACTGTACTTCCTTTATGTGATTGACTGGTAGCCAGTGTCCCTAGCACCCTGTTTTTCATGGTTAGATTCCGTTCACCCCATTAAAAGGTAGGATGTCTAGAGTACATAAAGTTGAGGTCCTTAAGTCCTCTGAAGTTGAATTGGTCTTTTGTTTTTTGAAAAAATTTTAATGATATTTTAATTAATTGTGTGTGTGTGTGTGTGTGTGTGTGTGTGTGTGTGTGTTCTCACACATGAACAAATGTGCATGTAATAGCTGATAAGTGAGGGTCACATGACAGGCTGTGGTCCTTCCAACAAGTGGGTCCTAGGGATCTAACTAGGGTTGGAAGCTGTGGTGGCAGGTGCCTTTTTCTGCTGAGTCGACTTGCTAGCCCTTGTTCTTTAATTTTTATCTTTTTGAGAGAGGGGCTCATGTAGCCTAGGCTGGCTTTGAACTCACTGTGTGACTCCTGATCCTCCTATCTCTGACCTCCCAAGTGCTGGGAATACAGGGGTACAGACCTTGCCCAGCTCTAAAACCCTGATCTTAAGAGCAGAGTCCAGCAGGTACCCAGAGGGCCTGACCATACCTAAGAAGGATAACACATTGTATCCACACTCCAAAATTACATGGTCACATTTGGAACCAAAGACATCATAGCAAGACATTAGTCATCCATACTTTGACTACATAAACACTGCTCCCATATAATCTTCCCTCCAGCCCCCACATGTTCGCTCCTGCCAATCCAATCATCCTATTTTTAGATCAGTTTTACCCAAAGTACATGCCTCAGTCAAACCATTTACTATGTTATATTTTTAGTAAAAATAGTTTCCTTCACAGAGCTCCTTAAATGTAATCCTCTTTCTTCTTACCTTTCTATTCTTAACACTATGAGCATCACACAGTAGGTGCTTAATAAATGTTTGTTTTGTAGAAGGTATAGAGACAAGATTTAGCCTACCTAGGACTTCTTAAGAAACTTTGATCTAAAAATAGTGTTTAAGGATGACTTGTCTGAAAGATTACTGCACTGATATTTAAAAAAGAACCATAAACCAATAATCAGAGTTAAACACACAATGCATGCAAAGATCAAATGGCGTCAGATTGCCTTTCTGTATAAAATTTAAGCCATGTGATGGTGGTGCACCCCTTTAATCCCAGCACTTAAGAGGCAGAGCCAGGTGGATGGATCTCTGTGAGTTCGAGGCCAGCCTGCTCTACAAAGTGAGTTCCAGGTAAGGCAGAAAACCTGTCTTGAAAAACAAAAACAAAAACAAAATTAAAGTCCTTAGCCCATGTTTGAATTCTTGTCGAATATGGTCTTCTGACATTTTCTAGTTTCTGAATTTGACACTGTTCCATGCTGGCCTTGTCTGTTGGCAAGTGGGCTGGGAGAATGCTTCACATTCAGCCTGACCTACTGAGCAGGCCCTCCTAACAGGGCCCTGACATCTGCACCCCTCCACTTGCCCCATGTCTCCACCCCCAGAGTTCTGCCCTGATACATGTGAGGAGTGTTCTGTGAACGTTAGCAGATGAAATCACACTAATAAATTAACTCATTTCAGCTTAAATGGATGTGTCCACAGGGATTGCCACCCACTTCTGAAATTCTCTGGTTATAATAGTAGTGGTTTTTCTTTCTTAAAAGAAATCCCATTTGGCTGACAATAAAAATTACTCAGAATCTCAATGATTGTGACACTGTCTTACAAAGATCACTGAGTCTTTTTTAAAATCCAGTTTAGAACAAAGTCTGTAATGTGCAGAATGTTGCTTTCAATAAGAAAAAGCAGCAGAATTTAACACATCAAATCCTAAGGAGGACATGATAAGTGCTTTAACGGTCCCTGTGTGTGGGTGGATTCCACAGTGGCTGAGTGACTCAGAACAGCATTTCTCTCCGTAGGTGGTGGGTGGGACGGAGTGTCTTGTGTGCAAGGAGCTAAATGACAAACACATTTGTGGTCACAAAGCAGAGATGGCATTTGTAAAGCCTATGAGCATAAAGCAATCACACATGGACTGTATACATTGAGACAAGAATCAGTAGTGTAGAGCTCACCATCTCCTTCAGCTTTTTTTTTTTTTTTTTTTTTTTTTTTTTGGTTTTTCCAGACAGGGTTTCTCTGTGTAGCTTTGTGCCTTTCCTGGATCTCACTCTGTAGCCCAGGCTGGACTCGAACTCACAGAGACCCGCCTGCCTCTGTCTCCCGAGTGCTAGGATTAAAGGCGTGCGCCACCACCGCCCAGCCTCCTTCAGCTTTCTTAATAGTCCGACCCACTCTTCCACTCTAACCAGCTAGATCTAGTCAAACACAGACTGACGGTGTATTTTAACTTCCCCCTCTCCGTGTGCACCTGGGGTCTACGCAACACGATTATCATCCATCATTTATTTGCCCTGCAAGCTAGGAAAATTTAGAACTCAACTGGATGTGGCTTTAGGTAATGAAGCGGGAGCTACTTGACATTATGATGAATAAATCTCAAATTTTCTCAGCTTTAATTTTTTTTTTAATTATGTGCATGTGTGTGTAGCTGTGTGCCTTGAAATGTGAGTGAGTGAGTGAGTGTATGAGCATCTGGAGTCCAGAAGAGAGTTTTGGGTCCCCTGAAGAGTCACAGGTCATCATGAGCAGTGACAAATGTCTAGTGAGCACCTATTGTGCCTTTCTGCAGGAAATAAAACACTAAATTCGGAGGTCATGGAGAGAAATAGGTTACATTCCCACTCCTAAGGACTTTAGAAACTACTGAGGGCTTAGCCTCTGGTAATTTCTTGAAAATCAGTATATATGCTTATGCATGTCTTTCAGATAAGACAGAAAATTTAGGTTCCCTAGAACTTCAAACCTTCAAATACATCAATATCAACTACAGCATGTGGTTACCGTACCTAGGTTATATTAATGTTGCCTCTAGTAAATAGGGCAATAAAATAACTTCTTCGTAAACTGGCAATGTAGACAATGCTGGATGGATTTTAGCCATGCTTTTCACTTTTTCATATTTACGTCAACTGATGGGTTTTTCTCTTTGTATAAAAATACATTCTCCTGGGGTTCAAAAATAGTCTAAAAGTACAACACAATATCTATTTAAGTATTTAATATGGATTAAAAACAAGCTTGCCAATCTATCATAACCCAGAGGATTTTTTGTTTTGTTTTGCTTTGGTTTTTGTTGGTTTGTCTGCTTGTTTTCAAGATTTCCAGTTGAATGTGTGCTGCTGCTAGTATATATATATATATATATATTTTTGAGCCAGGAGTGGGTGTGCTATTTTTAAAGCCCCAAACATAGTTGCTGCTAAAGCATTTTCTTAAGGATAGTAACAATCGTAGTAAATATTATTTGAAATTCTGTTGGCTTTTGTATCAATGTGGGTATGTTGTTTAGTGGGTTCAATAGCACTAGCCAATCCTGTCGTGGTGATTCTGTAAAAGGTAGAGAGGTCGTCACATGTCGCCCCTTAACTGGCATTACACTGAATTGGGAATTATGACAGTTATTGTCACAATACAACTTGGCAAAATGTTCAGAGTTGTTTTCCTGAGCTGTGGTGTCCCTTGCAGCACTGAACTGGGTTAATCCTGAAACTAAGTTAACAATAGTGAGGGTACCAATGGGGATTCTAAAACTTGTCAAAGATGGACGACTGTGATGCTTTTAAAAATGCCAAGCCCAGGAATCAAGGTCATGTACCCTGTTATTCTAGTGGATCTGTCTTAGCTAAAGGACAAGAATTTCAAACGATAAATTTTTCCCATTTAAAATGGAATTACAGTGAAGAAGTGTCAATAAATAACAGCTGGTTTGGCCCTTGTGAGCAGAAACTAGTCAATAATGACTATTTGCATAGGAAAAAATATCCATGCCTTAAGGGACTAATAGTGTTGTCTGTAAATGCCGATTAAAAAGAAAAGGCGTGTAGGGTGCTTACAGCAGCAACAGTCACATGTGATTGCCTGTTACTGCCTTCAACTACTCTACAGCTCACTCAAACCAAGGTGTCTAGGACTACAGAGATGGGTCAGTGGTTAAGAGGACTTGTATTCTTGTAAAAGACCCAGGCTTGACTTCTAGCACTTACATGGTGGCTTGTAACCATCTGTAACTCCAGTTCCAATGGATCTGATTCTTCTGAGTTCCGTGAGCTCCTACCCATGTGTGGCACACATACACTCAGGACCCCCCCACACACACACAAAAAAAAAAAGCCCCACATACACAAAATAAATAAATAATATTTAAAATAAATGCGGTTATCTCATTTAATTCATGGCTGGTGAATAATAAAATAACCCATGCATGCCAAATAATTCACAATGACAACTTCTTTTTAAATCAGTTGCTTTGAATAGTATTGTTACTTATTAATTTTCCCAAATTTTCCAAGAACCCCATAGCAAAATGTTACATAAGCCTGAGTTTTGATGAGATGGCCAGCAGCTGCTTCAAAGAAAAGAACTTTTTTTGTCATTAGCTTTTTTTTTTTCTCTTGGCCTTTCTGCTATATCAGCTTGAGTTCAATTCCAATGATGTATGATTCCATCTTCTTCCTCATCTTCATATTATGTTCTTGTTCATCTATGCTGAATTTAAGTAATTTGAGACCTCTGGGGATTGAATGAGTCCTCAGACTTCTATGGTTAAGAGTGAAGGTCACTCCCAATCTAAAAAGATGGTATGCATCTATTTTTCTTGTTCCTTTCCACTAAACACAGCTACTGTCCCTTAAAATGATGTGAAGCATGATCAAAGGGAAACTATGAAATGTGATGAGAAGATGTGGTAGTTAGGAACCCCAAATTACAGGAAGCTTATCATAGAGTATCCGCCAATGATACTCTCTCCAGAGAGAAGCCCATCGCAGGCTGTCCTGCGTGTTCCTACACATCAGTGGAATGCCACCAAGACCTAAGCTGACTTTCAGTCTAGCAAAAGAAAGCAGACCAAGCAGGTTCTTTTCTTTCCCTGAACCACACTGAAGTCTTTCTGACAGCCCTATGTGGGACTGACAACCACAAGTAAAAGGACTGAACTGGGAACTGCCCTTGGAAATCAGTACCTCAGGAGTCACTCTTGCTTGCCACTGGAGCTGAGCCTCTCTTTGTCTAAGAGAAATAACCCAGATGGCAAGGCAGGGCTCTTAGGAGAGATTGAAGCCTGGTCAGAAAAGTCCATCTGTTTCTACAGAGACTCTCCTTGCCCACCCAGAAACACCAGAATGGTAAGCAGAGAGAACAATAAAAACTGACTCTACACAATCTCTTCATATAGAAGAAGAAACTTCCTACCTTACGTTACAAAGGCTAGCATTGGCCCTAACAGCAAGGGCAATGCCATAAAGTAAATGATGGAAACAAAACAGGACAAAAATTAGAGACAAATGCAAAAATGTAGAAAAACAAATAAGCAGACAAATTCCCACAACAATGCATCTAAAATGTACACTGTGACCAGCTGGGATTTATTATATAGGTAAACAAGACTGGTTGACTTTTTTCTTAAAAATGTTAATTTTATCTGTGGCTGGAGAGGGAGTTCAATGGTTAGGAGACCTTGCCGTGCCTGTAGAGGACATGAGTTCAGTTCCCAGCACTGGTGGTTCCCAACCATCAATTACTCCATTTCTAGGGTATCCCATGCCTTCTTCTGGCCTTCTAGGGCATCAGGGATGCATGTGGTATACAGACATACATGAAGGCAAACACACATGTAAAACTAAAAGTAAACCAATCTTTAAGATGCCAGTTTTATCTACTTCATCAACAATCTAATGAATGAAAAACCCCTTTGCTTGAACAATGTTGTTCTTTGCTATAGAGAAGCTTCTCAAGAGTGTCATGGAGTCCCGTTTATTAATTATTGGTCTTAATGCCTATGTTACAGGTATGCCAAAGAGTTCAAGACTATTCCTTACTTTCTATCAGATTCAGGGTACTGAGACTTATGTTGAAGTCTTTGGTCCATTTGGAGTTGGCTTTTGTGCAGGGTGATAGATATGGATCTATTTACATTCTTCTCCGTGCAGCTGTCCAATTTGACAAGCACCATTTGTTGAAGATGCTGTCTTTTTTTTCAGTGCATATTCTGGCTTCTTTGTAAAAAAAAAAAAAAAAAAATAGGTGTCTGTAGATGTATGGAGTTATGTTTGGGTTTTCAATTCTATTCCATTCATTAACATGTCTGTTTTCATGCCAATATTGCGCTGTTTTTATTACTATAGCTCTGTAATACAGCTTGAAATGTGGGACAGTGTTATTTCCAGAAGTTCTTTTGTTACTCAGAATTGTTTTAGCCATCCTGGTGTGTGTGTGTGTGTGTGTGTGTGTGTGTGTGTGTGTGTGTGTGTGGATTGTTTTTTTCAAGTTCTGTGAAGAATTGTTGTGGAGTTTTGATGTGGATGATGTTGAATCTGTAGATGGACTTTTTCACTATATTAATCCTACCAATCCATGAGCATGGGAGATCTTTCTATCTTCTGATGCCTTATTCAACTTCTTTCTTCAATAACTTAAGGTTTTTATTATACAAGATGGAATGATCTTCCATGCTTGAGTTTGCCAGCATTATCCCAAATTTTTATATATATTGTAAAAGGTATTCTTTCCTAGTCTGTTTATCATTTGTATATAGGAAGGCTATTGATTTTTGTGCATTAACTATTAAGTTGAAACTCATCATAAACTTAATGTAATGTAAAATTATGAAACTTTCAGAAAAAGAAACAGGAGAAAAACCTTTGGGGTCTTGAACTAGGCAGAGTTCCTAGACTGACACTAAAATTTGATCTAAAGAAGGAAAAGTTACCAATTAGATTCCATTAAAATTCTGAAAAATTTTCCTCTGAAAAAGACCCTGTCACAAAAGTGGGAAGATAATTTAGAGACTGGGAGAAAACATTGCAAACATATGTCTGACAACAGCCTGGGAGTAATACCAACACAGAATGATGTGTAGCCCTGGGGATGTGGGTCAGTGGTGCCCACAAACCAGACTAGAATAACTCTTAAATTTCAATAGCAGCTGAGTGTGATGACACATGCTTGTAATACCAGCATTTGGGAGGGAAAAACAGGTGAATTACCAGACAGGGTTATGTGGTGATTTGAGTGAATTTATGTAGCATACAGTGAGACCATGTCTAGAGACCAAAATCTTGATATCTAAAAGCCAATAATGTGTTTAAACAATAATCAAAATATGATGAAGAAGTAGTTCCCTAAAAGAGATATAGAGAAAGCAGATGTACAGATGTTCAAATTTATTAGCTTTCAGAGAAACAAAAATTAAAATGAAAGATACCATTATATATCTATCAGAGTGGCTAAATTTAAAAATAGTGATAACATTAAATGCTTGTAAGGATAAAGAGAAATTGAGTCACTCATACATAGGTTATGGGAATGTAAATAGTTCATCCATGCTGGAAAATGTCTTGTGAGAAATGACATCTAGCTACCATATGAGTCACAAATACACTTCTAGGCATTTATGACAATTACACTTCTAGGGATTATGTCAGGAAAGTGAAAACTCAAGCTCACATAATCCCTCTGCAGATGTGTTCAGGCAGCCTTAGCTGGGATAGCTAAAGCTTGAGATCAGCCTTGGTGTTTTCCAATAAGTAAATGGTTAAAGTGGTGAGTACACACATAGCATAAAATACTACTCAGCAATGAAAAAGGATGGGCTGTTGGTGCACCCAACAGCTTGGATGAATTGCCAGGAAATAATACTGAGAAACAAATAGCCAATCCCTGATGGCTAAACACTGTGGGATTTCATTTGTATTCATATTTTATAAGTAGAGACCAGGGACAGAGCCAAAGTAAGATAGTCTTTCAAGAGGAATGATACCCAAGGGATCCTTCTGTGTTGTTTGCTATGGTTGCATGTAGCTATATAATTATCACAATAAAATCCACTTTAAATTTTAAAATGATTTAACACAGTATTTAGAAACTGAATGACATATTAGTACTAGTATCTGTGAGTGATATTTTTATGTGTTTTTGAGGAGGGGGAAATTTGTGCATAAATTTAAGAGAATTCAAATATTTTAAACTAACAATAAAGACTTGGTATATTCAAGGAGAAATTATCATTTTGAATAAATGCCACTAGCTGGGCAGTGATGGTGCACGCCTTTAATCCCAGCACTTGGGAGGCAGAGCCAGGTAGATTTCTGTGAGATCCAGGCCAGCCTGGTCTATAGAGCGAGTTCCAGGACAGGCACAAAACTACAGAGAAACCCTGTCTCAAACAAACAAACAAACAAAAGTAGAGCTGGTGGTGAAGACACGGGGGAGCAGGCTGACTGACAAACACTGCAACCAGCCAGGATCAGAACCAGGGTTATGAGCTGGCCCACCCCAACATCCACCCCATCCATGATCTGCTGGAGCACATGAAGGGACAGGTCCTGCAGACCCAAAGCTGCAGGATCTTCACAACACAGGATACCCAAGAGATGTCACAGTGAGGACCCAGCATCGATAGTGTAGCAGAAACCAGACCAATGACTCTGCAATGACCACTTGTAAAGATATTTGGACAAAAGTGTTTACTGTGTGACTCACTGTGTCACACTACAGCTTCCATGCCAAGACTGATTTTTCCTTTTCCTTTTTTTTTTTCCTCTTAAATTTTATTTTATTTTGTGGGGGGGAAGGTTGTAAAGGCAGAGAGCAGATACAAAGGGATGGGGAAATGAGTGGGATGGAGATGCATGATATGAAAAACACAAGAGTAAATAAAAAGAAAGTTAAAAAAAGAAAAGTACAGCTCTTTTCTACTTTTGTATTGAACCAACTTATGATGTAAATAAGTACATGAAGTCTCTACCTTTACCTTCTTTGGATAATAATGTGAGGACTAGTCCAAGGTGTGTAAACCTGTCCAAAGTTCCTTTAGGAACTTCATTATCAACAAGTCTCAAACGTAACTTTTTTGTTTGTTTTTGTTTTGTTTTGTTTTGAGACAGGGTCTCTCTACATAGCCCTGGTTGTCCTAGAACTCACTATGTGAACCAGGCTGGCCTTGAACTCACAGAGATCTGACTGCCTCTGCCTCTTAAGTGCTGGGATTACAGGTGTGTGCCACCACACCTGGCACTCAAACATGATTTTTTGATATGATATTTTGTAAGACACTGTGATTGTTAATTTCAGTCATCAACTTGATGAAGTCTAAAATCATATAAGAGACTAGTCTCTGGGTGTGACTACAAGAGTTTATCTTGATTAACTTGAGGCAAGAAGACCTGCCCACGGTGGGTGTAACCAATCCCTGGGCTGGGATCATGGCTTGTATAAAAAGGAGCAAATTATCGGAACACCAGTGTTCATCACTCCCAGCTTTACTGTGGATGCGATATGACCTGCTGTCTCTTCAAGTTCCTGCCACCATGATTTTCTCCACCATGACAGACAGTACCCTGGAAATGTGAGACAAAATAAGTCCTTCCTCCCTCCTTCCCTTCCTCCTCCCTCCCTCCCTTCCTCTCTCCCTCCCTCCCTTCCTTTTTATTTTTAAGACAGGGTCTCACAAATATTATTTGTAGTGTGTGAGTCTCTCTCTCTCTCTCTCTCTCTCTCTCTCTCTCTCTCTCTCTCTCTCTCTCTCTCCCTCTGTGTGTGTGTGTGTGTGTGTGTGTGTGTGTGTGTGTGTGTGTGTGCCACAGCATGCATATGAGGTCAGAGGACAATTCTGTAGAGTCTCTCTCCTTCCACTTTTAACATATTTTCTGGGGATCAAGCCTAAGCCGTCAGGTTTGCTTCATTGGGTAGCAAAGATCTTTGCCTACTGAGCCATCTCATAGACCCAACCCTTCCTTTCTTCCTTCCTTTCATTTCTTTGGGGATTGTAAACTGATTATAACATTTTTCCTTTCTGTTTCCTCCTCCCAAACCCTCTTATGCATATACCAATCCTCACTTTCCTTCAAATGAGCCTTCTTAGATTGCACTTCTGGCAGTATTTTATCACAGTGACAGACAGATAAGTAAGTAGACACCTGGTCTTTCATTTCCTCCTAGCATGAATTAGAAGAGAGCTAAGAGAAGACAGTATAAATGATCAATTTAGTTAACATTCTTTTTTTAAGTAGATCAAAAGTAGTACTGATAAAAAAATGTCCCAACAGTGTGTCAAATGGTAGATTAATATAAATTTTTGCCTTGATGTAATGCGATTTACATTGGGACTTATTTTTGGGGTGTGGATTTTACTCATCTCTGGTCTCTAGAAACCTGTTTAAGAATTTCAATCTGCCATGGGGGAGGTCTGGGGTAGTGGTACAATGATCCTAACCCAGCAGGAATTACATAATATTTGAGAGTGCCCTGGAGACCAGAACTCCCACACCTAACAACCTACCATTTGGAAAGGGCTTTGAGTCAGCCAGCAATCTCAGCATTTCTGTCTCCAGAGTGAGTGGACAGCAGCTCTGTGCTCAGACTCACATGCACAATGACTGGTGGGCATGATGCCAATCCTGTCTATCTAAAGACAGCGTCTAGTTATAACGAGCCATAAGAGACTTGTTAGCCCACCGGAGGCCGAGTGAATGCAAGGAGCCTCTCAGCCTCCAACATGGGAGGACCTTAACTAAGTCACACATGGAACGTGTATGTCAATATTAGAGGTTTTGCATTTGGTACAGTTTCACAGGCATTGTAAATTCCAATGCTGTTTGACCTTTGGCACTCATTTTTATGGGTCCTTTCAAAGTGTACACCACAGCTTTTGAAGTCTTGAGTTAATTAGATTAGAATGAAATAGTTACGCCACTGTCAGAGAACAATTTGACTAATGAGAAAAACAAAAGGATCCTGTTTTCAGGATTTCTGCTCTGAAAAAGGACATTATAGGAAGGGATATTTTCTTATCCCTTAAAAAAGTAGAGGGAAGAAAGTTCATCTTGATGAGTACCAATTTTGAGAATTTTTTTTTTTTTTCCTGGAGTTTTGTTAAGACCTAGAAATAATCTTGTGTGGTTCTGAGGCACGTTAAACAAATGGTGTGCTATGGAGCTGCTGTTAAAAAATGAAGAATTCTGCAAGATGGTTAATGTCACATGAGTAACAGTATCAGCCATTGTAGGAATGTAACATCATAAAAAATAAGTAAATTCCCCCATTCCCATCCGTCACATGGCAGCATGGGCAGGGAGAGATGCCCTCCCCCACATCAGCCCATCAACACTTGAAGCAGGTGGGAGAGCTGGTCCTGAGGTCATAAGAATGGGAGAGCTGTCCCTGCCCCTCATCAGCTGTAACACTCAGGAGAGTGCTCCTGTGCCACACTTGGGCAACACAGGAGAGCTGGCCCTGAAGGTATAGGTGTGGGAGAACCAACCCTGAGGATGTGAAAACAGGAGAACTGGCCTGGTCTCTTGCTCATCGCTGCAAGGGGTGAACTAGCCAAGGCAATGCAAGAGAGCTCACCATGGTGGTGAGGACAAGGGAGAGCTTGTGGGCTGACCAACTTTGCAGCTTACCCAGGCCCAGAACCAGGGGTATGAGTTGGCCCGGCCCAATATTCACTCCATCTGGATCTTCTGGAGCACGTGAAAGGATCGGTCCTACAGACCCAAAGCTTCAGGATCTCCACAACACAAGACAACAAAAGGAGACCCAAGAGGAGTTTCAGTGAGGGCCCAGAATCATCAAGCATGTACCAGAAACCAGAGGACTGGAACCAGACCAATGAATCTTTGCAATGAACATTTGCAAGTGAAGATATATGACCAAAAGTGTTTACCGTGTGACTCACTGTGTCACATTGCAGCTTCCATAACGAGACTGATTTTTCTTTTTTCCTTCTTGGTTTTTTCTCTTAAATTTCATTTTATTTTGAGGGGGAAGGTTTCAAGGTCAGAGGGTGGATATGAAGGGACCCTGAAATGCATGGAATGGAGATGCATGACGTGAAAAATATAAGGAATAAATAAAAAAAGAAAGATTAAAAAAAAGCAAATTATACCCATCACATCTCTGTGCCCCCTCCTAGCCTAGAACCAGCTGCTGACATTTACTGCCATCTTCCTGTGTATTGGTTAGCCTTTCATTAATATGACAAAATACCTGCCACCTATTAAAAGGGACAAAGATTTATGTGGACTCCAGATTGCGTCCATTTCCAAGAAACTGGACCTGTTTGCTTTGGGCCTGACATGACGTAGACTGTCATGGCAGCAGGAGTGTGCAGTGCAGGGCTGCTCACTCCACAGCAACCAGGAAGCAGAAAAAGAGCCAGAAAGAGGCTGCTGACAAAATCGAAGGGCAACCCCCAGGGCTCCCTTCCTCCAATCATGTTCCACCGTCCACAGTGTCTTCCACTTGTCACTAGCCTGTTCAGCAGTGAATCCATCAATGAATTCACCCATTGGCTGGATCAGAGCCCTCGTCACCCAGTCTCTCCTCAAGACCCCACTTCCCCAGACTACACTGGGGTTCAAGTCTTCACCTGCGAGCTTCCTATCCAAACCATAAGCCCTGGATACTTAACTTATTGGGGGACTAAGCGGCTTCTTGATGTTTGTAGTTCTGAGAGGGGAAGGTGGGGGAAGGCTTGCTTGTGTTACAATAATTTCTCACATAGTTGGCATGAGAAAGTCTGTGTGATAGCTGTGATACAAAGAAAGCTTCGCCATGCCTTGATGAAAATGAGGACATGGCTGCTCCTAAGTATGGTTGAGAAGAAGGTTTTATTGTAGATTTGAGAGAGAAAACAGCCAGAGGCATCTAGAAGGCTTCAGACTGAACAGGGCCATGAGAGGAGAGTGAGAGAGGGAGAAAGAGAGGAAGAGGAGAGAGAGAGAGAGAGAGAGAGAGAGAGAGAGAGAGAGAGAAGACAAGACAAGACAAAGAGGCCAAGAGTGAGCCCGACAGGAGCCAAGAGAAGAATCATGGCAGCGGCAGCCAGCATGGCTGAGTTTCATAGGGAAGGGAGGTCAGGGAAGGGAAGGGGAATTCCAGCCCCTAGGAGGGAGAGGTTTAGGGTAGGGGGTGGGGTGAGAAGTGTTGGGAGCAGGCACACTTCACTGGGAGAGCTGGCCAGTGTTGCTTGATATGCTAATTAGCACCTCAGTTGGCCATTCCGCCCCAATTTCTTTGAGGCCTAACAAAACCGCCAAAGACAGTTGGTTCATTTGCCTTTTAGTACAACCTGATAAGGTGGATTTTATTAGTACACTCAGTTCCCATTGTAAGTGGTTTTGTTTTCCTGTCCAGAGTCATAGACCAACATCGGAACTGATAAAGACACTTAAGTTTTCACATTTTAACTTGAAAATAATTTCTAGGGTTAGAGATTTAGCTCAGTGGTAGAGCGCTTGCCTAGCAAGCGCAAGGCCCTGGGTTCAATCCTCAGCTCCACAAAAAAATAAATAAATAAATAAAATAATAATAATAATAATAATTTCTAGTATGTCATGTTTCAGAAAGAAACCTGCACTAAGATTGGCATGCATTCTAAATTGATTCAGATGGGTCCTTTGGATGTCTTTGTGACGCTGTTACAGAATGCCCAGAAATGGGTCATTTCTAAAGGTCAGAGATTGATTTCTTGTGGCCTGGATGTTGAAAGGTCTGAGATTGTGATAAAAACTTCAAGTTGCGGCTGTTCCAGAGGCCCTGGATTTAGCATTCTCATGGCAGCTAGCTCACAACCACCTGTAACTCCATGTCTAGAGGATCCAATACCTTCAGCTGACATTCTCCAGCATCAGACACACATATGGTGCAAAGAACCTATATGCACAAATTAAAATAAATTAATTGTCTTAGTTTGGGTTTTTATTGTTCTGAAGAGACACCATGACCAAATGAAAAGCAAATCAAAGCTGGATGATGGTGGCACACGCCTTTAATCCCAGCACTCAGGAGGCAGAGTCAGGTGGATCTCTGTAAGTTCGAGGCCAGCCTGGTCTACAAAGTGTTCCAGGACAGGCGCCAAAGCTACACAGAGAAACCCTGTTGATTCAGCCCCAGGAAATAGTATTTATCTCAAGCTAGGCTTTGGTTCTCTGTGAGCTAGTGCTCAATCAGGAATTGCTACTCTAGGTATTTCAAATAGGTGACTTTATGAAGAGATTTTTTTTTTTAATGTAAAATTTAGAGGATGAGATAAGGAATGTGAGTGCAGAAGTTAGTTTGCATTATGAAGAGGTCCAAGGTGCTGCCATTGTTTCTAAGCTTGATGACTTCCTTATAGAATGCTCCATTCCAAGGTCACCTTCACAATTCACAGCCTGCTACATCCACACTCGGGTGTGGTTTGCAGGCCTGGACAGGAAACGTGAGAGAAGAGATAAGGGAGGAAGTGTCATCATCCTCTTCTTAGCTCCAGTGAGGGAGGTTCTTGAGGTTCTTGATGGAGGATTTGAACCCGAGGATGGTCTGTGAATTAACTGGGGCTCTCAGGGTGGGATTAAAGTGGAGTTCATCTCCAACCCTTAGATCTGCCATAGTTTCCAATGTAGGGCTTCCAATGGCTTCCTGCAATGCTCTGCAGCCATTCACTGTAAATCAATCTGAGAGTACACAAAACCCTTCAGGGTGGGCCCCAAAGGGATCTGGGAATCTGTAATTTGTAAAAAGCCTTGAAATTAAAGGTTAAAAAAAAAATCCTATGTATTTCATAAGATCGACAAAAGTTTACTCTGGAAAGGATGTGGGCCCAGGAGAAGTTTGAAGGTTAATGTGTTTGGATTGCTTGCATATGGGCCCACATGGAGTACGTGTTATTAAATATGTGGGCTTGTGGGCATGAGGGGTGTGTGTGTGTGTGTGTGTGTTGGGTGATGGTGGTAGATGGATAGCATACAAAACAAATGTGACACTAAACAACTATTTATCTATGTAGTATACAATAAATATACAGTATTTTATGTGTTTAGACTATATATGCAATAATTATACACACTACATTCTATAAACTGTATAAGTTATCAATGTGCTTTATACATGTATGTGTTTAGAATGTAGGTAGTTATAAAGCTGTAGCGGTTTCTTTTGTGACTACTTCATCCCAAATGAATCTTGGTTGATACTAGCTTTACAGTATGGTGGTAGCCTTACGCCACATTAAAGAATCCTTGGAACATATAATCTACTTGGAGACAGCAGAGACACACATGGGAACAGCACTACCGAGACCACAATGAGGCAATCATGAAGGAGACAAACGTGTTTGTGGCAAGAAGAGGGCAAAAACGAAAGCTTTGCCGAGACCGAGTGTCTGTAGCACACCACACCATTCTGAAACGTGCTCTGTGTTTAGGAGCATGGACTTGGCAACTCGGCAACCCACTGTTTAATCAGATTCTCGAGGCAGGGGACCTGGCAAAGATTTAAATCGGCTCTCCTGTTTTCATTTCCCAGCTGTTAGAATCCCCAGTGCTCTTATTTACATATAACGTTGCTATATTAAATCAGGGGAAGTTTCTAAAAGGGATGGTCAAAAATAACTAAGGTGCCTTGTAATCTCAGCATGTTTCCCAGGACACAGCCTCCTGCCCTCTGCCCCTCCATGTCCTATGCACTGGGTGTGACGCTGAGTCTCCCCACAGGAGAGCTGATGTGGCACTCGCCAAAGCTGACAGAACAGAGCAAGGAAGGTGGGAGGCAGCTTCCTCCACAGCAAAATCACAACCTTCCTTTAAGAGGCACCCTTGACGGGTGGCACTCAATTCTCTGTGGACTGCAGTGTATGCGGAACTGCTTTTGATACGTGGTAACCTTCATTTCGTCTAAGAGGCTATTGGTTTTGAGAGGCTATTGGTCTTATATACATGACGTACATTCACATTAATTAAAATATATTCTATGTCAAATCCCTCTTAGGACCTCTCTGGCTATGCTGACATGTTGCAGTATAGTCCATCCACTTATTATAAGCCTTCTCACTGGCTGCTTTTTGTGATCTAACCTTATCACAGCAGCTGAAATATTCTCCAGTGTAACTTAGATAATATCAAAGCTCTCTTTAAATTGTCCAGTGGCTTTCCTTTACTCTTCCTATTTGTGAGATGGACTGAGAAAAGTACCTACTTATTGGGAATTTAAAAAAGAATTAAGGGATGCATGTGGAGTATTTTATAGGTGTCTGCATATAGTGGGCACTTAATTAATGTTTAAATTTAGCACTGCCATTATTTCTTTGGGGGGGGTGATAAGTTAAGAGTTATTTTGTGCTTGTCATTCCTTTTTAATTTCGTGTGGTGGTGTGCCAGTATTGTTAGGGAGAATCATCACCATTCCCCAACAAAAATGACCACGGCATGTTTTGGAGCACTATAGAGAGAATGCCCTCTTAAAAAAGCAGCCTCCTCTACAAATGGTTGCCCCTGCTTGTTTCTTTATAGCTGACTGGAACACCTCAGAGTGACGGCACATTTCTCCGCACTGGAGAAACCTTCCTTGGACGTGGTGTGGTTGTTCTAGAAGATAAGTGCATCTCTTCCTAAGGAGTCCTTCATGCAGTCCTACTGTGGAATCCAAAGGTGCCACAGTTAAGTCAAACTAACCTAAGCACTCTCAAAATTTTACAACGTAACTAACAATTACTACAAAACGCACTAAATCATTACACAAGCAGAAACCTCTATATATCTAAGCTTACACTGGGGGCTCTGTGCGCGCGCGCGCACACACACACACACACACACACACACACACACACACATACACACACACATCATAGCTAGAAAAGTAAAGGGAGAATAAATAGAAGTATAAGAATCAATAGTATACCAGAGTTGATGACTAAAATGCACGTGATAAGGTCCATGGACTACCTAGGAGAAGGCTGCAGTCTGGAAGCTGTCTAGCCTATCAGATTGTACCTAAGGAGATGGTGTCCTCAAGAGATGAAAAACAAAGGTTGAAAAACAAAGGTTGAAAGGAAAGTAATTGTTTTAGGTTCTGTCACACGAAAAGTTTAGGTCCTCAGGATGAGGCTATGGTACCACGTGGTGTCGTCTTCACAAACATTCCTATAGCTGGTATGAGGGGATGGAATTGCACCTGTAACCCCAGCCAAGGGAGTTGAGACCAGCCTGGACCACTTGGCGGGCTCCTGTCTCAGAACAAAGGAAAGCTTCCTCCAGTCACTGCCAGAGTGCGTTTCCCAGGACTCTCATTGTTCCTCTGGCAGTCACAGTCACAAGGCTGACGGGTGTGGACAGGGATGGGACAACGGAATGATAAAACACATCTAGAGCCAGGCAGAGGCAGGCAGATCTCTGTGAGTTTGAGGCCAGCCTGGTCTACAAAGTGAGTTTCAGGACAGGCTCCAAATCTACACAGAGAAATTCTGTCTCGAAAAAAACCAAAACCAAAACCAAAAAACAAACAAAAAACAAAACAAAAACACCCCACATCTAGTGAAGGAGTGCTCATTGGGCAATAAAGAGACACAAAACCACACAAGTGAGATATGAGACATGTCTGACTAAATGGAAGTGTATATTTAACACTAGAAATTAAAGGGTGATGTTTTTTCTTTTCCTTCTTTCTTTTTTCTTTTGTTTTCCAAGACAGGGTTTCTCTGTGTAACAGTCCTGGCTGTCCTGGAACTCTTTTTGTAGACCAGGCTGGCCGAGACCTGCCTGCTTCTGCCTCTCAAGTGCTGGGATTAAAGGCATGCACCACAATCGCCTGGTGTATTTTTTTTTTTTTTCAAGAAAATACTCTACAACAATATTTTTCCACCAAGTTTTTGGTAAGTTTAACATGACAAACTGGTCTATAGTAACATTCTCAGAGACTTCTCTTGATACCCAATGTCAGGGCAGACCCATTAATTTGATAGGCACTATTTTATCAGCGCTAAGCCTAATTAAGACATGATAGGATTGCTACCATCTGATATCAACAATGCAACTTCCTGCTGTATCCTGAAGCACAGAGTTGTTGGAAAGGACACTTAGGGTTAAAATCAATTTAAAGCGGAAGTCTGTTTGCTAAAAATAATTATTG
Organism: Onychomys torridus; assembly: GCF_903995425.1. Taxonomy (NCBI): domain Eukaryota; kingdom Metazoa; phylum Chordata; class Mammalia; order Rodentia; family Cricetidae; genus Onychomys; species Onychomys torridus. The sequence goes on from NC_050455.1 coordinate 42,367,963, forward strand.
GGCTGGCCTGATGGCTTAGTGGGTTAAGGTGCTTGCCACCAACTCTGAAGATCTGAGTTTGATCCCTGAGACTCATGTGTGCTACAAGTTGTCCTTAGACCCTCACATGCACTGGCGTGCACACAAACATACCCACACACGCAAATAAATAAACGCAGTAATTAATTTGTCAAAAATTAAGAGCTGGGGAGATAGTTCAGCAGTTAAAGTGCTTGCTATAAAGGCAGCAGGTGTGAAGAATTCTGATCCCCACAACCGGAGTAAAATTCTTGGTGGGCATTGCAGCCCATCTGTAATTGCAATGCTCAGAAGACAGTGAAAGAAACCCCCTGGAGTTAACTGGCTAGCTATACTACTGGCTAGCTTTGGGTTCAGTTGAGTGACACTGTTTAGAAGAATAAGGAAAAAAAAAATAACTATGCCTGGGTCCGCTCTGGGCCAGGGCTGCTGCTGAGGGCCATGTCTGGGTCCGTGTTCTTACTGTAGCCAAAATCTGTAATGATGTCCCTGGCCCATGTTACCACAGAGGGCCATAAGAAGCATGTGTGTTGAAATCTGAGGGCCATTCTGAGCCTACCCTGGCCCTCACTGGTCTTGGGATAGTTGGCCCTGCCCTTCATTGGACATTACAGTAGGAGAGCTAGCCCTGTACTCCAAAGAGATGACCCCACCTCTCACCATGGGCATGGGCCTAGGTGAGCTGGCTCTGCCCCTTGGCTGATAAACACAGTCCCAGTGGTAGGGACCTACCAGCTCAGCTACCTACCTTGCAGGCCCACCCCAACATCTACCCCATCTGTAAAGGGACTGGTCCTGAGGAATGATAACCACAGAATTTATGTCTTGGAGCAACAGCAAGATATCTGAAAGGGATTTCGGTGAGGGTCCAGTGATGATGGTGTGCCAGAGGCCTTGAACCAGATGTATGACTCATTGTCATGAACATTTTGTGGGTGGGGCTGGTTGTACAAAAGGGTATATTGTGTGACACACTGCAGCTCCCAATGCCACTAGAATGAATGAGGAGGCATTGGAAATTGAGGTGGAGTTTTTTTGTTTTGTTTTTAATTAATTTTGAGGGAGTTTCTTTTTGGGGGAAAGATGCTGCAGGGGCGAGGGGCAGATATGGAAGGACTGGGAGGTTAGCAGGATTGGAGTACATGATGTAAAATTCCCAAAGAAACAATAAAGAATTATGTTATAAAAAATGTGGATAACTCCAGACATCAGCCTCAGACCTCCATACATATCAGCATATACCCACACATATCTGCATGCATGTACCCTCACAGAGGTGAATGTGTACACATGTGCATGCACACCACACACATAGACACGTGAAACAGAAAGCTAGTAAAAACACCAAAATAATTACTAATAATTGAGAACAAGTATGGCTGAAAAGATCAAATCTATAACTAAACCATTATTCTACAAATAATAGTTCTTCAGCTTAAAGAACTTGTAATTCGTTAAGATTTATTGCTTTTGGTTTTGAGTCAGGGTCTTGCTATGTAAGTCAGGCTGGCCCTGACCAGACAGAGACCTGCCTGCCTCTGCCTCCCTAGAGCTAGGATTAAAGGCTCATGCCACCAAGCAAGATGTGACAACCAGAATAAGAATTAAAGCTCTTCTAACTATAGATCATAGACAGTGTCTGGAGTTCTTTCTCACTTTTAAGTCTTACTAACATCTCTTCAGTGTGTCTTTTTACCTGGGTCTTCCCTGTGTAGTCTTTCAGCCATTCAAATTTAGCTTGTGTGAATCACTAATTTCGCTGGAGTGGGGTGAGAGTGGGTCAAGGGCTTGGGAAGGTGGCACATGCCTATGATCCTCGAACATTGCAGGTGGATGCAGGGGAACAGGAGCTCAAGGTCACTCTTCATCACTGAGCTGTTTCTTCAGTTCCAACTGTGAGTTTTCTCTTCTATGAAAACAGAAAATGACACCTACGAACCAGAACAAATATTGGGAAAATAGTGGACATTCTTCAGTAGTTTTTTGTTTTATTCTATCCCATGTATGACTGCACAGATCCTCTAGGTAACTGTCAATTAATTATTCTAAGAACCAGATGTGTCAGTAGAGCTTTATCAGCAACTAAGGTTAGACTCTGTCCCCCATTAAAAACCTCAAGCTCTTTCATTTGACTCGGTGCCTGTAGTACAGAGACAAATGACTCACCCCAAATATCTACACTTTAGTCCCTAGAAACCATGAATGTATATGTCTTACATAGTAGTCGAGACTTCCTATTAGGATGAAACCAAAGGTCCTGGAGAGACGGCTCTGCGGTTAAGAGCATGTAGTTCTCCAGCAGAGGACCCAAGGTCAGTTCCCAGAACTCATGTTGAGGAGCTTTCAACTGCCTGTAATTCCCCAGGAGATCTGACACCCTCTTTTGTCCTACAAGCAACTGCTTTTGTGTGCCCCTATCTCCACGCAGACACACATGTATACATGTAATTAAAAAGAAAAATAAATCATTATAAAAAACGAAATTAAAGATTTTGAGACCAAAGGATTATCTTTGTGGGCTCAGCATAGTGACAGTCACCTCTATAAATAAAGAGAGTCAGAAGAATGGTAGCAGGAGATGATGTGATGATGGATGCAGAATTTAGAGTGGTGTGGTACTAACTTTCAACATGAAGAAAGGGATACTGGAAGCCTCTAGAAGCTGGAGACTGAAAGCAAATGAGTTTTCCCTTCCAGCCTCCAAGAATGAACATAACCCTGGGAATGCCAGAATTTTAGATGAATGAGAACCATTTGGGCACTTCTAACCTCCAAAGCAATGAAATACTAAATTTGCATTCTTTGAGGCTACTAGCTTTGGGGTCATTGACAGCTGTTGGAGAGTGAGATAGTGCTGTGCTATATTTGGAGTCTGAAATCCGGAGCTTGTCTCTGAGTCTTTTCAGTGAGCCAAGCTGCACAAGGCTTGTGAGATCGTGATGATATTCACACTTCCAAATCAAATTTAGCCTGTCTCTCTTCATTTGTATGCAAAAGGTAACTTAGACAAAGGCATACACCAAATCCAGCTTTATGTGTTTGAACTAGAATTGAGAATTGTGTGTCACTATCAGTGCCATGGCTACATGAAACATGGCAGGAAGGGAGAGGTTTAAAATTCTGTCTCACCAAGAAGGACTGACTGATTCAGTAGCTCTGAAGTGAATGGCTCTGTGTTAGTTAGTCTGTGTCAGCTTGGCACAGTCTAGAGTCCTCTGCAATGGTCTTGCTTTAGCATGCATATGACTTGATAAGTTTTAGAAAGTTATGAATGATTCTCCACCCATTCTATTGTGTAGTCTGTACTAGAACTTTCTATAATTTAAATAGTCTTTAAACACTGTGAATATGGAAAATGATGGTGTTTATTATCTCTCCCCTAAATATGATTTTCATAGTTTTGAATAGCAATAAGTGAATGAGATGGAATCCCAGACAAAGAATTTAAAAGAATATTCCTAAAAATATTTAGTAAAATCAAAGAGGCTACAAATAATCTTAAAAATTAATTATAAGAGAATACATATAAGCAACTGAGTGGACAAAGGAAGTCAATACAAGGACTTGAAACAGGAATTCAAAAAAGAGACAGTTTTACTGAAAAAAAATCCAATTGAAGTTGAGAAATGAAAAGTTCAGTTCACCAAGTAAAAAACTCAGTAGAAGACTCACCAGTAGAATGGATGGAGTGGAAGTCAGAAGGTCAGGAGTGGGAGACAAAATGGATGAGTAAGAACAGTCAACCCTGACAAAGATAAAACAAAACGGAAGTAGTAACATGCGAGATCTACAGGAATAGCAATAAAAGACCAAACCTATAAACCATGGGGCTAGAAGGAGGAGAGGAATTTAAGACTAAACATATCAACAACATTCAATAAAATCATACCAGAAGGTTCCCCAAATCTAGCAAGATTACAGCCCAGGCTCAGGAGGCGTTTAGATCACCAAACTGGCAAGACTAGAGAGAAACCTCCCTAGATCATACTGGAACACTAAGAGCAGTAAACATTAAACACTGAGGAAAACAGACTGAGAGCTATAAGAGAGAAGCGCTAGGTCCCAGAGAGACAAACCCTTCACAACCACAGCGACGTTTCTCAACAGAAACTCTAAAAGCTAGGAGAGAAGGACAGAACGTGTCCCAAGCACTGAAATGTAGTGATTGCCAGGCTGTATTATTATATCCAGCAACATGACCTGTCACTGTAGAAGAAAGGAGAACTTTCTATGACAAAAACAAGCTAAAGGAATTCATGACCGCTTCATCAATACTACAGAAGATATCCGATTGAACCCTTAAGACTAAAGAGAAAATCCAGGAAGCTATAGGAAAGACTAGTGGAGGCTAGGAGAGTAAGCAAATGAAGACTAGGAAGATATCAAACATCACATCAACAAAATGACAGGAATTGGTGCCCACCATTCCATAATAACCTTGAATATTAATGGCCTAAATTCCCCAAATCAAAAGATTAGCAGACTGGATTAATAATCAGGGTCCATCTATTTGTTGCCTGTAAAAATGTACCTTACCATCAAAGACAAACGTTACGCTTAGGGTGAAGAGATCAAAAAAGGTGTTTCAAGGAACTAGAAAGCTAGCAGAGGCTGCTGTTAGAATACCTGACAAAACAGACTTCAAACTGAAATACGGCAGCAAAGGTGAGTCACTTCATACTGACAATATTGTCACTTTGAATATATACACGATGAACAGTTGTGTATCCAATTTAATAAAACAAACAGTAATGTTTGTAAAGGCACAGATTAACCCAATACAATAATAATGGGTGACTTCCAATAAGCTCTTCTTACCAATAGGTAATCTTAACAAAAAATAATCAGAGCAACATTTGAGTTAAATGATATCTTAGATCAAAGAACCTAATGGCCATCTATGGAACATCCCATCCAAACACTACAAAATACCCATCCTTCTATAAAAATGTCTCTGAAATAAATTGCATAATGTGATACAGAGAAAATCTTAACAAATATTGAAAAATTGAAATAATTCTTATATTCTGTCTGGCTTCACTGGAATAAAGCTAGAAGTCAACAGCAAGAGAAAATACAGAACACGCATAAATTCATGGAGATCGACTCACACTCTATTGAAAAATAAGTGAATATAGAAGAAATAGGGAAGGAAATTAAAAGTTTCCTAGGAACGAAGATGAAAATACAACATACCAAAGTGTACTCGGTACAATGAAGTGGAGCTAAGAGGTAAGTTGAGTTACAAGTGCTTACTTAAAAAAAAAAAAAATCAGAGAAAGCCAGGCTTAGGTGCTGGCAGTCCAAACCTTTGCAAGGTGGAGGACAGAAAATCAGGAGTTCAATGTTAGCTTGAATTTCTTGAGGCAAATGGTGTACCAAAATTAAACCAAGATGCAATAAACAATTTAAATAGAGTTATAACAAGGAATTAAATAGAAACAGTAATAACAATTTTATAGCTAAGAACTCCCAGGTCCTGATGAATCCATTGGTGAATTATATCAGATGTTTAAAGGAGAAGTAACACAAATGTTTCAGGAACTACTCATAAAATAAAAAGGGGATACATGCTACCAAATGCTTTTTTTATGCAACCAGTATCACCCTGATGTAACAACCAGATAATGATAGAACAGTAAGAAAAAATGAAAATTACAAGCCAATCTCCCTGATGAACATAGATGCAAAAGCTGTCAATAAGATACTTGCAAATTGAATGTTAGAACACTTCAAAATGATCAGTTACCATAATGGAACTGGCTTCATTCCAGAGATACAGAAATAGTTCAACATATGCAAATGTAAATGTTGTACATCAAACAAATGGATTCAAGGACAATATCACATGATCAGCTCAGTACATGTAGCCCAGGCTTTTGATAAAACCCAACATCCTTTCATATAGAGGTCTTGTAGAGACAAAGACTATAAAGGATATATTTCAATGTAATAAAGGCTGTATATAATAAAGCTATGGGTAATACCCGGGGAAGAAACCTCAAACGAAAACCAAGAACAAGACAAAGGTGTCCACTTGCCATGCTCTTATTCAGCATGATGTTGGAAGTCTTAGCTATAGCAATAAGACAAGAGAAAGAAATAAAAGGGATACAAATAGTAAAGGAAGAAGTCAAAGTACCCTTGTTTGGAAATGATATGACTTTATCCATAAGATACCCTAAAGCAGTGGTTCTCACCTTCTTAATGCTGAGACCCTTTAATGCAGTTCCTCATGTTGTGATGACCCTCCCCCAACCATAAAATTATTTTTGTTCCTACCTCATAACTGTAATTTTGCTACTGTTATGGACTGTACTGTAAGTATCTGTGTTTTCTGATGATCTTAGGCAATCCCTGTAGAAAGTTCATTCGACTCCCCAGGGGGTCATGACTCACACAGGTTGAGAATCACTGATCTAGACTTACTCAAAAAGTAATGCCCACAACTGACAAATATGATTTCATGAAATGAAAAGGCTTTTGCATATAAAAGAAACAACCAGTATAGAGACAGCCTATAGAACTGGAGAAAAATCTTTGCTGTTATACCTCTGTCAGAACATTAACACCTAGTATATATAAAGAACTGAGAAAATCCAAAACGCCAAGAAATCGGAGAACCCAATCAATCAATGGGCTAATGAAATGAGCAGACATTTCTCAACAGATAAAGTTCAAATGGCTGATAAACATATGAAAAAACTTCGATCTGACTAGCCAGGAGAGACATGAAAAGCAAAACAAAAGTGAGATTTCATTTAACCCTAGTCAGAACACCAGTCATTAAAAAAGCCAATAACAGCTGGGTGGTGGGGGGGCACACCTGTAATCCCAGCACTGAGAGGCAGAGGCAGGTGGATCTCTGTGAGTTTGATGCCAGCCTGGTCTACAGAGTGAGTTCCAGGACAGCCAGGACTTCACAGAGAAACCCTGTCTTGAAAAATGAATAAATAAATAACAAGGTATGGGAATATAAACAAGTGCAGTCACTATAGAAATCTGTGAAGTTGTTTCTCAAAAAAAAAAAAAAAACCCACAAAAAACAAAAACAAAACTACCACATGACCTAGTCATACTGTACCAGGCTATTTTCCTAAAGGAATACAAGTCAATTCAGTCCAGATTTGCACCTTAATGTGTATTGCACACTATTCAGAATTAGCTAAATTATGGAATCTACCTACACATCTACCAACAAAGGAATGGATAAAGGAACTGTGGTATATACAGAATCGAACTTCCTTCAGCCACAAAGGAGAAAGAAATTTTACGTCATTCGCAGGAAAACCAATGCAAAGGTAGAGAATTATAGTGAGTTAAATTAGTCTCTGGAAGACATTTGTGTTTTCTAGATGCTATGTGAACAGATAAAATCATATATGTGCATGTGATATGAAAGCAGAAGCAAACTGCCTAGGGGGACATGGGGTTAATATGAGGTAGAAAGGGAGGAAAGGTTTGGTGGTGGGTAGTGACTGTGCTGAATGTATAGTGTATATACTGCAGGAAAATGACCTTATGGCACCCAATGGAAAAAACACTTAACAAGTCATTTTATATTGACAAGATCAAAATCATTTCCTTTCATCTATTGATTGTAATCCTAGTATTTACTACAATTTTAATTACTTTGCTCAGTATTTTATTTTGAGTACAGTAATTAAAGCCATTATTATTAACACTCAATCACATGCAGGAGAGTTTCCTGATATCCGGAAGAGTATTCTAAAGCCAGATTTTTATTGTAACCTTGATCATGATTGCTGAGCACCCTTTTCACACCACTTACAGACTTCCAGTGAAAAACAAGAACTGGCTTTGTTAGGGAACTTGCAAAAAATCCAAACAAGTCAACAACTTGCTACCCCATCTCCAAGTGCCCAGATGGCAACACGAAATTTACAACACAAGCCGGGCGATGGTGGCGCATGCCTTCAATCCCAGCCCTCAGAAGGCAGAGGCAGGTGGATCTCTAAGTTCTAGGCAAGCCTAGAGAGAGAGAGAGAAAGAGAGAGAGAGAGAGAAAGAGAGAGAGAGAAAGAGAGAGAAACTTTTTGTTTCATTTTTAGAGATTTATTTTGTATTTTGTTTTTTATTAAAATATTTATTTTGTATTTTGTTTTCTATAATGTTTGTGTGTGTCTGTGGGAGGCGGGGTATATATGAGTGCAGGGGTTTGAAGAGTCCAGAAGAGGGCGTTGGATCCCCTGAAGCTGGAGTTAGAGGTGGCTGTGAAAGCCCTGATGTGGGTGCTGGGATCCGAACTCAGGTCTTGGGCAAGAGCAGTACTTGCTTTTAACTGCTGAACTGTCTCTTCAGCCCCAGCTGGTATTTCATGATCAGTTAGACCATAAAGACCATAGGAAACAAAGGTGCATGGGATATTGGACGGTACTGACTCCCATTATTGTCGATATACATTGATAAATATACTCTAATACGTATGAACGGAACAGTTCTGGAAAGCAGCAAGTGTTGGCAGGGGGTTGAAATGTGTCGGCTGTTAGATCAGGTTACTCAAGCTGGCAGAAGACAAAGCTTTTAAGTCACAATCCAAAGGGTTAGGCCCATAACTGGCAGGGTGTCAGTAAGGAGCTGAGGTACACTGCCTGGTGACAGGATGCAGCTGTCCTGGAACACAAAGCTTTGGCAGGGTGGGATCAGCTCTGCCGATTATTAGAACACGAGCCAGAGTCCAGAGGGACGGGCGGGTAGCAACCGGAGTGCAGCAAGGCTGAATTCAAAAGTTCACAGGGCGGAGTCAGAGCGGGCAAAGGGAAGCCAATGCATGTTCCTCTCCTATTGTCCCGCCCCAGCCTATGGCATGCCTGAAGGAGGCAGGGCCCTCACTGCTGAGCAAAGAGAAATGGGGAAAAAATCATCCAAAGGAAATCAGAGTGCCTTCAGGAAACGATATACTGGTGGGGCTCAGCCAATATCCCATAAAAGTTCATATACACCTACGAAAATCAAGACTAGTAGGCCCAAAGTAAGTTGACATGATGCTTTACCACAGAGTCCGACAGTGTAAGACCATATATCCAGTTCTAAGTCTTAAAATTTTACAGTAGGGATTATCTTGGAACTTGCTGTTTTCACTTCCAATCACTGTTCATGCCGGGCTGAAAAACAGAGATTCCTGGGGGCCTTGTGGCGTCTAATAACAGCTGTCTATTTAGTGCTTACTGTATGCCGGACAATGTGGTAAGTATATTACAGATTTATCACTGCATTTAGTCTTTCTGGTGTCAGTATGCTATAGGTGTTACTGGCCCACTTTACAGATCAACTAAGGTCAAAACTACTTAAGTAGCTTATACCAAGAAGGAATATAGAAGAAATCTCCAAAGACACCTAACTCTATAGTTGCAGAAAGAAAGTAAATGGAAGTATCTTCTTGCATCAGTTTTAACATTTGTTAAACTGATATTTATCCAGTCAAATATGAAAACAACACCCTCAGAGAAGTAGGTGAGAAGATACAGAAATGCTGAGAATTTAGCAGTAGGGATGATGTTAACACGAGGAATATCCAAGTATAACAGAGATTAAAGAAACAGAATTAGACAAAGAAGCCTGCTTCCTTGTTTACTGTCCAAAGGGCACACGAAGTTCACCCTGCAGTTGGCACCAATGTAGTCCCTACCAAGCAGAATGATTCAGCAATGGGGCATGATGATTCTCTTAGACGCGTGAAGCAGTCTGGTCCAGTGACGCATGCTCAAGTCGAAACTGGAGCTAGGGAAGAGAATTTCCGTGCAAATGCATACCTGCTGTGTGCTGGTTGGGAGGTTAGGAAAGGTTCCAATTTTATTTAGGAAAGGAAGCGGAAGACGTCTAGTGTTACATAAGCAGCAGGCGTTAGGCAGATGGGTGAGTGGCAGAGCTCAAAGTCTACTGTCCCCGGAGCTCAGAGGCAGCAGGCAGAGCCCTGCCTGATTCTTACTGATGGGAACTGACTAGACACCTAGCTAGTCTTGCTCAGATTTGGCTCAGGAGCTGTGATGGGCTCCTGAGGTGAATGTAGGGAGATATGATTCCAGAATCATAGAAGGCAAGTGGGAAGGAACGGAGCAGAGACAAATGGTTAAGATTATCTAGAGAAGCCAGGATTCATGTGTTACCCAGAATTCAAGCTATCCTGGAAACCATTAAGGGGGAATTTAAAAAAAGGCAGCTTAGCTAAGTCTTCCATTTGTCACAAAGCAACATTCTCTGAATAGACAGTCTTACTTAAAAGCTGCCAAAATTCAGGACTCCTAATGGAAAAAAAAAATTAAATTGCCTAGCAGGAGACTTAGCCGCTCTTTTTGGCAAAACTTTTTAATTTTTTTTTTTTTTTTAGCTTTTTTTAAATGGTGTTTTGCGGTGGTGTTTGAAGATTTTCTTTTGAAGTTCTTAAGCACTTGGCATAGTTGTTCAAAAGTTGCTGTTTCTTATTTACAATATGTCTACCCTTTAGTTTCTCTTTTATGTAAAGATGAACTACTTCCTACACGAAATGCATTATGTTGAGGAGTGCTTGGGACTGAATTTTTGCCTTTCCAAAGTTTATGTAGTCAAACTTTAGATCCTAACACCATGGTGGTATTTGAAAGTGGAGCCTTTGGGAGGTAACCCAGTTCAGGGTCAAAGTCAGGGTATGGAGCCTTCAAGATGGGCTTAAGATGAGGACAAGAGAGATCACTGTTTTCCCTGTCCACACACAGAGGTACGAGCATTTGAGGACACAAGAAGGCTCTAATCCCAAAGTCTAGACAAAAGCTCTTTCCAGAACTTCGCCTTCCTGACAGTCAGATGTTGGAGTTCCCGCCTCTAAAAATGTGAGAAAATAAATTCATAATTTTAAAACATTCAACTTGATATATTTTGTTGTGACAGTCTGCCTTAGTCTGTTTCCCATTGAATAACATAGCACTCAGTCTGAGTAATTTATAAGGAGACTTGTTTGATGTCTTAGTCAGGGTTACTACAGCTGTGATGAAACACCATGACCAAAAACAACTTGGGGAGGCAAGGGCTTATTTCACTCACAGTTCCAAACAACAGCTCATCATCAAAGGAAGTCAAGAAAGGCACTGAGGCAGGGCAGATCCTGGAGGCAGGAGCTGATGCAGAGGCCATGGAGGGGTGCTGCTTATTGGCTTGCTTCTCACGGCTAGTTCAGCCCACCTTCTTATAGAACCCGGGACCGCCAGCCCAGGGATGACACCACCAGAAAACACCTTACAGACAGACCTTAGAGAGGCATTTTGTCAACTGCAGACCCCTCCTCTCTGATGACTCTAGTCTGTGTCAAGTTGACATCAAATTAGCCAGGACATTCGGGTTCACAGTACTGGAAGCTGGGGAAGTGCAGAGGTAGCTGAATGGCAGAGGGTAGAAGGGCTAAGGGGCACACAGAAGAAGAATGGACTTGCTTTATAGCAACCTGCTTTCAAAGTAAGTCATGCAGTTCTGTGAAAGGATTCACCGGCCACGTACAAAAGGCATTAATCTACTCTAAGAAGCTCTGCTCCCATAACTCAGATGCCTCCCATCAGGCTCCACTTCCAATGCTTTTGCAAGGGAGGGATTTCCCTGACCATCTGGGGCACTCACCCAAACCTTGCTTCAGCTTGAATTAAGAGAAGTCCAAAAACTGGGGCTTTTATTAAACTTTTTTTTTTTTTTTTGTCAGACAGGGTTTCTCTGTGTTGTTTTGGTGCCTGTCCTGGAGCTCACTCTGTAGACCAGGCTGGCCTTGAACTCACAGAGATCGGCCTGGCTCTGCCTCCTGAGTTCTGGGATCAAAGGCGTGCACCACCACTGCCTGGCTTTATGAAACATTTCTAAAGATCATTGTTATAATAAAGTCTCATGCAAGTTTTGTGATTGTTGCATATACACGTTTTTCCCACTTACAAAATGCTTTAAAAATCCTACTGAGGATGGTATAAACCAGCATGTTGACTCTTTCTCGAAACAGTCACGTAACAGTTGGTGTTTCGTGAACCTTGGGGACACCTGAAGCAATGTTTACTCACCCTAGACAGGCACTAAGCACAGACCAAAAGTTCCAACTTGGTGAACTGGTAAATTTATTGGGCTTAGTTAAAGAACATGGCCGAGGGATTACTTGCAGGTGTGTGGGTAACCGCTCTGCAAACAGCTGCACCACCAAAAAGTCTAACTCTAGCATAGATAATAACCCCCCCCCCATTTAACTTACTGCACTTTATATATTCGGACACCTCCTGAGAGCATGTGCAGCTTGGGCAGAATCACAGTGGAAAGGAGTAACTGGAATCTTGGATGGATGTCTAATGACCTTTCCAGCCCCTTTCTTCTACAAGGGGACACCAGGGTGATCGTTTTAAACCTTTATTCCTTGAGAACTGCATACGTACACTTGGATCGTGTTCCTCCTCTGTTACCTACCCTCTTTTATCCGCCTCCCATCCCCTCCGGACCACTTCTTCTCAAAAAGTCCCTTTTATACTTCCAGCTGTTTTTTTGTTTTTTTCCTTGATCCACTGAATTTAATTAGGGCTTTTTGCAATGCGTAAGGGAGGGGCTATTTATTGGAACATGGGCGACCTACCACCGTTGGCTCTATCCCTGAAGGGAAGTAAGAAATGACTCCTCTTCCCTCAGGAGTCGGTCACCACAGAGAACTCCTCTGCAAGGGTTGGGGCCTCGGGAGCCCCTCCCCCACCTGCGATGGAATGTTCATAGGCTTGATCGTGGGGAGGTCCTGTACAAACAAGCTGGCTGCTCCGCGTTCATGAGTGCCATGGACCACACTGTGTCCAGAACGCAGTGTTTCACAGTGTTCTTCCTCATCCTCCAGCTCTCACATGATTTGGGCTCCTTCTGTGATATTGCCTAAGCCTCGGGCATGGTGTAGGCCTGTGTGTGTGTGTGTATGTGTGTGATACAGATGTTCCATTTAGGGCCCAGCCATTAACAACCATGTGTTCTCGGCACTTTCACCGGGTATGAGTGTGTTTTAATCACCCCTTGATGATGGCAGGATTCTCTTTAGACGAGGTGATTAAAATGTGTCCTTCTTCTCCCAGCCCCTGGCGATTGTTACAGTGTCTCATTTTGTTTCATTTTTCTTTTTGTTTGAAGATTTTTCTTCTTTTTCAGTAACCTCTACTTACTGAAAAAGAAGCTTCTCTGATCAAGACTGAAAGTAGCACTAATCTATGGGTATAAACAAATAGTTAGAGGCCAGTTTGACATCATTTCCAGCAAATGACAGTGGTAGGTAGGTTCCCTCTTAGAGCCTATGATGTCACCAACCAATGGGCTTTTGACCAGGTCTGTAGCATGAATTCCCTCCTGTGGAGAAGGCTTTGAGTCTAGGAAGAAAGTCAGTACAGTCCCTATTGAATCAGTGGGCACATCTTGTCGAGAAGGTCAGTGTTGTAGTATGCCAGGTCCACCACTGGGTATGACTGGTGATGATTTTGTATTCAAGCAGTCTGCATAGCACCTCTGGGCTCTCTGAAAGGTAGCTTCCATTTTAGTTTGATTTCTCTATGTCCTGCAACCAAAATGTGTGGTCTCTATCCTCAGCAATAAGATCTTACCTTACAGTCCTGGTAGACAATCCATAGCAAGGGAACAGGCTTATCATTTTGGGGGTCTCTGGAGCCTCCCTGATCAACACTCACAGCGAGGTATCACACGAACTGGATCAGTCTTATGGATTGCTTGCACATCATGGCAGCTGATTTGAAGAACATAATTTGCCTTAGAGGATAGCATTCTACAACAATTTCGAAAAAGTTTGCCATGTAAAACTTGCCTTAACGGGAGTATCTGCTGTACTTGCCTGACATTCTCATGGGGCCCTTCCTTCTGCACCAGGGGATTAAAATGTGTCCTTCTTCTTCCAGACCCCCCCATTGTTACAGTGTCTCATTTTGTTTCATTTTCTTTTTGACTATTTGATTTTTCTTAATTACATCTCTGCCACAGGTATTTGATGGTAAGGATAATACTGAAAAAGAAACAGATGAGTTTTGTTTGGTAATGCCTCAGGCTTTATCCTAGGTCAACCACCAAAAGCACCACAGCTGCTTTCCGGTTACAGGTAAAATATGTGGAAGGAAAAAAATGTGTCACCTGGCTTTGCTTTGAGAGCTTTTAATTCGCATCTTAATCTCATAATTTCCGGCTCATAACTAACCAAGATCCCCCTTTCTCCTGCTTGGAACCTCATTGTTTCGGGAGGAGGGAAAATGGCCAGCTTTGCTTTCCATAGTACACCAATCTCTCTTTCCCACACAGCAAAGAACTGGTAGGAAATGGGTGTTTTCCCACAAAAGAGAAAGGATGCGACTACTTGAGCACGTCAACCAAGAATATCAGCAGAGTGTGTGTGCCTGGAGAATGGCTGCATCAGGTCGAACAACACAAGCAAACTGCATTGGCTTGCAAGACAGCAGACTGGACAGCACACACTGCGGTGTCGAGACATTAGAAGAGCTTGGTTGAGATGTCTTCGGTTTGGCTTTTCCTTTGCCGATACAAACTATTTTCATGGTGACTTTTTTTTTTTTTTTCTTACAAGTTTTTGGAAGCGACTGAACATTTAATTCCTACCTTGATTTCTTACCGGTTTCAGTTCATGAGTTTCCAGTCCAATGTCGATGAAAAATATTTACTTAGGTGTTAGAAATGTAAACCTTCTCACCCACATCTAATTAAAATATATTCAATCCACATATTTCTATTTGTGGTCTAAGAGGGTTGGCATTATTTATTGAAACTTGGCCTGGCCTGGTGACTCAGGCCTGTGATTCTAACCATTTGGATGCTGAGGCAGGAGGATTACAAATTCAAAGTCTGCCTTGGCTACAGAGTGGGTTCAATGCAAGCAAGCCTGGGCAATTTAGAGTGTCTCAAAAAATAAGAGGGCTTTAGATGTCTCAGTGATAGAGCATTTGCTTAACCTCAGATACAACGCTGATTTATCTGAGGTAGATAGCATATTATGGATGATTGGCAGTGAAGGGCAATGTATTTTGTAGACATTTCTCTTCCATTTATTGAGGTGAGTTTAGCTTCATTTATTTTCTAGTACTGGGTCCTTGGAAGATCAGCTTTTTAGACCAGAGACTTTGGTATATGTTGTTGGAGGAGATGCAATATTACCTATGTCTGGACATGTATAAATCTTACCTGTTCCTCCAACACACCGACCCCCTGTACTATGGGCTGAACTTAAGTCCTGAATGCTAGGCTAATTCTGTTACTAAGTCTCAAGTCAGCCCCAGCTGCCTTAGCTCCAACATGCAGCCAGCCACCTGCCTGTCTCAGCCTCCCCAACTGCTGGAATCACAGGCCTGTGGGGCTGCGCCTGGCTGTACGGAATCACACAGTGATGGTGTGTTACATCAGTGAACAGCGCTTAACGAAGAATACAGCCCCCTGCCCTTTCACAGTGGCCGGAGTGGCCTGGGAAGTGGATTCCGAAACCTCTGGTTCCAGTTTTGAGCTTTACAACTTAATGATTTGAGTCACGTTTAAGTGTCCGCACTTCTAAGGGCTACATTTGGTGGTGGTGGGAGAAAGGCAATCATATCTATGACACAGGGGGATGGTGACCTGAGCTCACAAACGTGAACCACGAACCATATTTCTAAGCATCCCGAATCCGTGGAGTACACATCAACCGGGTCCTGATTTGCTGGCACCTGGAGGGGCCGTCCAGACCCTGTTCACGAAGGCCTTGACACCCTCCCTGGCTGAGCCACGGTGCCCTGAACGCTCTGTCCCTTGATTCTCAGCAGCATTTCTGAAGCTCTCCCAGTTCTCTGCAGACCTGGCTCAGCCTGCCTCCCACGGCTTCAGCTGGAAGCCACCAGGGACCTACAACCGCTCCCCTCTCGCGCGCCACTCGCGCGAAGGCGGGGCGGGGCGGGACTCAGCCGTTCTAGGTCCTGCCAGCCAATGAGCGCGTGGCCTCCTTTCCGGCCGGCGAGCCAACCAATCCGCGCCGGCCGGTGTCATCTTCGGCTCCACTCGGCTCTTTTCGCCGATGCGGGCAGCTTGGGGGCCTCCGCCGCTGGAGAGACGAGACGCTTTCCCTTTTTTTTTTTTTTTTTTTCCTCTTTTCTTTCTTTCTTTTTTTTTTCCTCCTCTCATGTGTTCACTTCCGGGTCCGGTGCCGCTCCGGATGCTCGAGGCCGAAGGATGTTTGACCTCCGGATAAGCGAGGCGCCGCCGTGCATTCATTCCCGGTTGCATCGGTGGCCACAGCCGCGGCCCGGACAGCGACTCGGCGCTCAGCGGCGGCAGTAGGAGGCGCCGGCAGCGGCGGCGGCGGCGGCGGCGGCGCGCAGAGCCAGTCGACGCGGGCCGGGCCTTCCCCCCACCTCCACCCTCGCTCGCGCCTTCCTTGCCCGGCCTCGTTCATCTTCTGCGGCCGCCCGGCGGCGGGGATGTGCCGGCGCTGACGGGCTGGCGGGCGGGCGGACTCGCGCGCCGGGCCGAGCCCGCTGCCCGCGGCGGCGCCACTAAGGTAAATCCGGGTCGGCGGGGAGGCCCGCGGGCAGGCCATCCAGCCAGCTATCCAGCCAGCCAGGGGCGCGGGCGGCGGGCGAGGCCGGGGCTGCGGGCCGGGCTGGGGAGGGGCCCGGCGGCCGCGCGGCTTGCCCGAGCTCCGGGGCGGCAGGGAGGAGGCGGCGCGGAGCAACTTCCCTCGGCCGAGGCGGCGGCGGCGGCGGCGATGGAGCGGTGTGCCGAGCCTGCCGCCGACTCCGAACTTGGCCGAGCCGCTCGGGGGTGGGGGAAGGCGGCGAGGTGCCTGCCGTGGGCTCCCGGGTCGGGCTGGTGTGTTTACCGGCTGGCGGGGGAGGAGGCACCGCGTTTGTTGGGTGCGGGGTGGTGATGGAGATCGTGGGTGCTTGCTGGGGTCCGGGGAGCTCGGGCTGTGCCATCCACGACCACTCCTGATCGCTGATCGCCCACCCGGTGTTTCAGGACGGAAAGTTGAAAGGGTGAGGGAGAAGAAGTCTTGAGTGTCAGCAAGCGACTGTTGCTCCAGGCTGGGAAGGAGTTTTGAGCTCTGTTGGGATGGAGGAGTATCCGGGCTTGGGTCAGTGCCCCCTTTGGGCATTCTGTTCAACGTGTGCTTAATATTAGAAGATGAAATACCTTTGGAAAAATAAACGGACGAAGACACACTGTTTTTACTCTTGCAATGAGTTCTTGGGATTATCCTTGGTGTGCGACCACAGGTTGGGAGATCGAACAGTGAGGGGGGAAATACCACCAACACATTTAAATGTTTGCTTCTTTGAAGAATCGTGGCTTTCCCTGTAAACACAACGTGGAAGAAAAACAGTCACAAAGTCGTATAAGAATAATGAAAATTAGACGTGAGACTGGTTTAAGAAATTATATTCTGCGACAAAAAAAATCAAATGCTTTGCTTCATTTTAATTGCTTATTTTTGAGATGTGCTTACAGTGATTTATAATGGTTACCTAACTTGGCTTTCACTGTGATTTTGTCCCAAGACAAGCTGTCCATATTATGTATATTAGGTTCCTAGCTGCACAAAAATTAATATTATATTTATAGGCCCTGGAAGAAAGGTATTATCAAGTACATTGTGTGTCTTTCACCTACATTCTTAGTAGAATGTATACATAGTTTTGCTTTAAGTGAGCTTTCATTTCTGGATATGTATGCATCATGTAGAGGGACTTCATACAGGACTTGGGGACAGAAAAGGTTTTATTTTGTTTAATTTGTTTAGATGTTAATTTTGGAACTTTGAGACAGGATCTGACTACCTAGCTTGGACTCGAATTCTTTATCCTCCTGCTGAGGCCTCGTGAGTGTTAGGATAACCAGCAAGTGTTCCACTTGCTTTTATTGTTGATATGGATGAGACTCTCTTGAAATTGTGGGAGATCTTGAGAAATGATTATTGATGATTTATGTACTCCATGACCCCCCTTTTGTCAGCTTAAAAATTAATGAATTATGTAATTATTGACATTTTCATTACTAGATTTGCAAATGTTAATGTATAACATAGATCTTCCAAACACGAAAGTCATTTGTTGCTCTTTTCAAAATAAAGAACTGGGATTAGAATCAGATGTTAATTTAATGAACTCATACCTTACCACTTGATGTTATTAGAAAAACAGGTAGAATTATGAAGATGAATGAGACTCTAGCTCTCTTCAAGGGGGAAGCAGGCATGGTCACAAATAATTGCAACACAAGCTTCCTGTAGGTTTTATGAGAGTGGATGGAAGCATGGGGTGCGTGTGAAAGACACTAATTTGAAGGGAGTTATGAATGAGCGTGGAGCTGTGACACTGTGCTTGGGCCTTTAATATTCTCATAGGCACAGCGGGCTGAGCACAGTCATGGCTGGTGGTAGAGCACCTGTTGAGCTGGGTGCTAAGCTGCTGTAGAAGAGGGAGCTCTGAGACTAGGTGGAGGGCAGGCCATGCATGGTTCCCAGTGCCTCCTGTTGAACAGTGAGTCAGTTGGAGGTGTGAAGGTTCAAATGCATCTCTTCTGACAAGAGGTAGACAAATAAGAATGCTACGTTTAAGGAAACAGATCATAACCCAACAGTGAGCTGGCTGTCGTCACCTATGCCAGCGAAAGGGAAACCGATGTGTACAGTGACATCAGTTTATACATGGCTTTATAAATTTTCCTCCCTTACATTTGATTATGGGTGTGTCTGGTAATCAGGTAATTGGTTTTACGTGGAATAAATCAGGGCTATAAAAATGACTCAGGAAGAAATGGGAAGCTCTCCAATTATTTCTGTGTTCCCTCTGATCCATCCTGTCATCTTCTCCCTGCTGGGAACAGAACAGATCATTTCTATGGTATAGCTTTTGGTTCAGTTCTTTTCTTCTTCCCAGAATAGAACAAGTATTGGTTTAATTATAAAGGGCATCCCTTAACAATATATGCAGTTAAATAAAGGGAGTGCTGACATAGTAAATAACATAACAAAATGCAGGCAATTGCATAATCTGTTACTGTGAATACATCTGAAGGTCAGATTTACTATGGATAAAGTATCATGAGGAAAAAAAATCTACACACGAAGAAATTTAACTGTAATAGTAAGATGGTAAAATGAAAATAGCCACCGTTCCAGGTAAACATAGATGAGGTTTTTTTTGTCATCTTAAGTATCAGTAGACTCTAAAATAATTTAACCCTCAAATCACTATTAAAGTAGTGCTTAGAAAAATAACTCTCATCAGTTTTTGAGTGCTTGTAAAAAACTGAACCATGTTACAGTGAAGGTTTTTTTCCTCTTTCTAATTTCTCTCAATACTAACAAGACCTAGCTTGTGACTGAATTTATATTATAAACCTCCTCCTAAAAAGCAAAACTAGCTACAGTTTACTTTTAAGTCTACTTTGTGTAAGACCACTTTGAACTCTTCTGGGGGATTAAATGATAGGACTCCCATTTTGAGAGCAAAGAAGTCTTTAGTGATTTTAAGTAAGCTGTTGAAAATGTATTTTGGGAATGGCAGTGTATATTTGAGTCCTTTTTTCCCTAACTTCACAGTCAACAATATTGTTTTTTCTTCAACCTTTATATTCTTTTTGTCTTTATTCAAGCAGTTGGCATTAGTAATATTATTTGATATTGTTCCAGTGTTGGCTCTTTAAGAAGAAAGTTGGCACTTTCTTTGGAAGTAGGATCTTGGGGATATAAGTCTTTTTCCAGTTGCAAGGACTCTATAGGCTCAGAAAACAGTTTCAGTGACAAACATTCCCTTTGTGTTGACCTACAAGACAGAATCATACTTGGGGCCTTATTTTTGGAATCAAGTATGCATTTGTTAATGAGGAATGACTCTGCAGGACCTGGGAACTTCTTAGAAAATATGTAATAAGGTGGGGATATAGCTCAGTGGTAGATTGCTTGCCTCACAAATATTGAAGGAGAGAGGTGTGTGTGTGTGGATTATTTTTAGATACTCACTGTTAGGCATGTTTTCCTAGCTCACTTCTCAAAGTTGGAGTTTAGAAACTGTGTTTTCCCTTCTATTATGGGACCTGGGGTTAGCACATACTGATTATGTTCCTAGACTATAAGTGGTTATTTCTTCTCATCCATTCCAGTTTCCCACCTTAGCATTCCTAACAACGAGTATTAATGTTTTTTGGGTAGAAAGAAATACTTTTTGGCCATTGTCTTTATTAATGATGTATAACCTAGTTAGAATTAAGTTTAATAAATTTGTGGCTGAATCATGTCAACTTTTATTTTTATAGCTTCCAGTGGTTTAAGACGAAAACATCACATTAGTTATACCAGTTGTTTTTCTTTAACTGCTTAATGCCTTTTCTCTAGTATAGTGATGTTAGACTTGAAGTTGTGTTCAAGTTTTTATTTGCATTTAGCCAATTGTGGATTGCTTAGAAATACTTTCTTTAGCTTATAGCTACATTTGGGGTGTATGTATGTGGCTGGTGTGTGTGTGTCGGGGAAAGAGGAGAGGAGATGAGATTGAGGGTTGGGGTTGACCCTGCCATTATGCTCTTCATCCAGACTCAGCAAATGGTTGTGAAAGTGCCGAGGTATGATGCCATATAGATCTTCATTTCAGAAATTGCTGATATGTATCAACTGTTAAAAGGGCTGATTGGTGTGTAGACTAACCAAAGACTCTTGGGAAGACTCATTGTAGGAGAATGCCTCTTAAGTGACCTCTGCTTAAACCCACTCACTCGTTTAAATGATACTGCCTTCTCCTGGTAGAAGTGACCAGCAAAGCCCATGCTGTGTGGGGTGGCAGTAAGCTACTCTAGTTTCCTCGTGAACTTTCCTCCCTCCCACTGTCCCTCCGGAGAATCATTTGTGTTTATGCTCCACAAACCATCGGTGGCAGTTACATTTGATTTTGTAATCACATATTGCAGTAAAACCTTGTTCAGCAAATTCGGAGGTTAGAAACCAGTTACAGTTGAAATATGAGGGCTGGTATGGGGGGGATGAAATTATTTTAATCCAGGACAATCTAGAAGGACCTATAGGAAGGCTGTGTTAAGTGTTGTGAGATCCAAGAGTGCCCTGAAAATGGACCTTGTCTTGTTTTAGCTGCAGTAAATCATTTAGTGTCTACGGGTTTTTGTTGTGGTTCTGCAGATTTAAATTTTTTTTTCTCTCTAAAGCTAATTTACAGCTGTTGGTAAACTAAAGAGCAATCTACTAAAATCTAATCTCCTACTTACACCAACTTTGAGACTTACTTAGTAATATCTCTTAACGACTGGTTTTTGTTTTTGTTCCTTGTTTTTTGTTTTGTTTTATTTTTTGAGATGATTTCAATCTGTTGTGCAAGGTTGCCCAGAATTCACTATGTAGCTCAGGTTGATCTTGAACTTTAAATCTTCCTGTCACCTTCCCAAGCACTAGGATTATAGGCTTGAGCCACTTTGCCTGGCTGTGTCTTCTTTTTAAAACAAGAAGGAAATTTGGGTCTTCCTGATCCAACCAGAAAGTCATTTCTCAGAATAAGTTGTTTAAATATCTAGTCGTCTGACTGACGTTGGTCTCATAGAGTGTGCGCTGCACTTGACCAGATCTCGTATGCTTTTTTTTTCCAGCTTTTGTACAGCGTCAGCATTGGACTAGAGCCTTATCATTTCAGTAGCTCTTCAAGTGGAGTAGGGACTGCTAGGTGAAGTGGTAGGTGAGGTTGTTCTTAGAAAGTAAAAATACCACTCCCTTGATGTGTATCGGGAACACTTGACTATGATGCAAAGCATGCTGGTCTGATGGCTTATGATTGCTATGCTGACCTGCCTAACTTAGCTCAAGTTAGAAAGGAGAATTTGCAGTTGAAAAAATAACAAGGTCCGGCTTGAGAAAGATGCAGGGAGATGCTGTTTATGTGGCTTCTTCAGAAGGCTGAAATGCAGTGCACTGAAGTGCAGCATTGAATTGGGACGGCTCAAGGCTGAGTCTTGAGTAGTGGTTTGCCTTTCTGTGACTGTGCTGGCTCTTGCTTGTGCTCTTGATATATCTTAGGCTGCTATCAGATCACATTGGAGATGTGTATTGGCAGAAGAGAGAGTGGAGCTTGCTTACCTGTCTTCCTTCATCTTGTCCCTTCCTCCAAATCAAAGAAATCTTAGCATTGGCCTACCAGCATAGTTTTTCCTTCATATTTTATTGATCAGAATTAATGGTACACCTGTTTGATCCAGTTGGGACAAGGGAAATAGAGTTATGTTTGGTGTCTACTAGTCAGGATATACCCCTTGCCCTGCAGTTACATAGTGGAGAGAGGATATTTTGAAAATAGTGTGAGGAGGAAGAATGGGAGAAATGCATATTAGAGATGTGATCAATAGTGACCATTATATCTGCTGCTTTTGAGACTGAAATCAATAATGCATGTAAATTATTATACAGATGCAGCGGGTGGAAGGTTGGAAAGCTTCCATGGTGCTGTCTTAAATATACTCTGGCTGAATATTTTTCAGCACTAAAAATACTACTAGTTTTTAAATTTACTAACTTGACTCACTAAAATAGGTTATCCAAGTAATAAGATTCTATGTTTTACATGGCACTCTTGATGCTATTCTAATTTCAAATCAAAACATTTCATGAATACATTTATTTAATTATTTACCAAATTGCTGCCCTCTGGTCCTTGTTCAAAATCCTGCCTACACCTTTGATCTCAGTAGACTGCTTTGTTTCTTATACCAAGTGGAGAGGAAGCTCTCTGTGGAAAAAAAAATAAAAGTCAGACAAGCTTGAGACAGGTCTCAAGTCAGACAAGTCTCAATGACAGGAAGAAAGGGTGGTGTCTTACCAAATTTGAGAACAGGAGACAGTGGTGGTGGGGTGGGGAGCCGTGGGAGAATCACGCAGTTTTAAAGCTGAGTGAGTCATGGGAAGGTTGAGTGAAATATTGATGTCATGCACTTGATTAGTAGAGTTCTCATCTCCAAATTACTAGTATCATACACTTCTGACCACCAGGTGGGAGGCCATAAAAGTAGTCTTGTCTCTATGGCAGATTTGGGCTGTGACTGCAGATCAGCCAACCAGGCTTTTCTAGGACGGGTACCTGGTTCTTAGTCTTCGGAAGCATTCAGCCCAAGGGTTTTTCTCCAAGTAACAGATTCTTTTCATTCCCTTCAGATAAGCAGCAGTGACAAACACTTCCGTGTGTCGTACACTCACTGGGTAATCTCAAACTTGACCTGCTCCAGTGAAAATGCAAGCAGATTGGGGTAGAAGCGCTTACATAGTCTCATTCTGAAGAAAG
Organism: Onychomys torridus; assembly: GCF_903995425.1. NCBI lineage: Eukaryota > Metazoa > Chordata > Mammalia > Rodentia > Cricetidae > Onychomys > Onychomys torridus. The sequence goes on from NC_050455.1 coordinate 42,391,275, forward strand.
TTATAGTAGACAGTTCCTACCTTCATTGTATGTGAAGGAAAGGCACAGATATGTACGTGTGTACATACATTTACTATTTATCTCCCAGAAGAATGTTAATGGAAGTTATTTATAAGTGATAGTGTTTAGAATTATTTTTATTTTTCTCTTTTTAGTATTTTTCTGTATTTGAATTTCCAGTATGTCTGTGCATTTCTTCATCCAACAAATGTCCTTTTTCTTGTTTTTTTGTTTTTTGTTTTTTGAGTAAAGAGAATAGATTTCTAGTGAGGAATGTTTTCTGCCAGTTTAGGTATTTTTACACATAATTTTACTGCCATGTAATACCGTGAAATAAATGTTCCTAAAATGTATTGGTACATTATTATTATTTTTTTTTGATTTTGGCTGGCTGGGAGCCCTGGGATCTGCCTATCTGTCATGTCCCTCCACTAGCACCCCGTGCCGGGATTACAGGCATGTGCTGCTGCCGTGCCCAGCAGTTTTACAGGAGGGCTGGGTATCTGAGCGCAGGTCCTCATGCTCATTCAGCGAGGACTTTACTCACTGAGCCGTCAGTAGACCTCTGAAGTTTTAAGTTAAAATTGGCCATGTGATGTGAGACCTTTTGGTATAAATGTAGTTTGGAGAAGTAATAGCTTTCTCAGTATTTTGAAATGATTGCGTTGTATATATATATTGGTTTTTAGAGACAGGGTTTCTCTGTAGCTTTGGAGCCTGTCTTGGACTAGCTCTGTAGACCAGGCTGGCCTCGAACTCACAGAGATCCACCTGACTCTTGAGTGCTGGGATTACAGGTTTGTGCCACCACCGCCCAGCGCGTTGTGTATTTTTTTAGATTTGTTTTTACAAGAGTACTAGACAGTGTATTAGAATGTGATATATTTAGAGTTAAGATTATGTTCAGAACTTCCTTTGTGAAAAGGGAAGTGAAAATGCTTTTTTCCCTTATACCCAGTCTGTGTCATGTTTGTTTTCTATTTCTTTGAAATACATACTCTAGCAATGAATACTGCACATTCGTATGGTGGGCAACTATGTTTGGTAAAGTAATGGAGAAGAGAGAACATTCATTCTGTCCCACTAGTCTTATGTATGGCTTATGCTGTGCAAACATCTGCCCATGAGTCCTTATAATGAAATTGTAATCAGGTATTGCCTGGCACCAATTTGCAGGTATAACTAGTAGGCATTAGTTGTTGGGTAGGTGGCATTTGTTGGTGCAAAGGTTTATAAAGCATTATTTTGTATTCATTCATGGGATCTGAAAGTAATATTACCCAAAATACTTACTAAATATAATTCTTTAAGACATGGAATCTTGTGATACCAATTTTCATTGAAGCAGTGGTAGATTGTTTTCTGATTTCTTTTCTAGCATGCGATTGTTAAGGTATATTGTGCCTAAAATATCTTTATATAATTGAGATTCTATAAATGCTTCTTGTTTATAAGGTATTTAAATATCATCAGTTTAAAAAGTTATTCTTTTGTATATTTTCTCATCTGTTGAAAGTTAGTTGATTAAATAAAATATGTATTGTATGCTTTGCTAATTATCTTAATACTGTACTTACAAAAGTATTTTTGAAGACTGCAAAAATAATTTATGAGTATTTAGGATGAGAAAAATTAAATAAGTGGCTGGGCAGTGGTGATGCACACCTTTAATCCAAGTACTTGGGAGGCAGAGGCAAGTGGATCTACAGCCTGGTCTATAGAGCGAGTTCCAGGATAGCCAGGGATATCTCGAAAAACCCTGTCTCAAAAAACAAAAACAAAACAAAACAAAACACAAAACAAAAAAAGTCAAATAAGTGAAAATGAATCTTATTCCATATAATCTCTCCACCCCCTCTTAAGAGCTGAAAAGTCTATTTACAAGATTATGTTTGTAGACCTGAGAGAGAGTGTTAACACTTTGTTAGGAGGTGAGCAGAGAGAAAGGACCCTGGAGAACATTTTCTATCAGTGGCTCTCAGCCCAGATCCCTGCTAACATTTTCATAGGATATTACCCAACTAGTTTATATTTGAATGTGGTGGTTGGGCCAGAGTGTTGGCATGTTTTATATTTCTGTAGGCTATTCCAGTTGGCTGCAAGATTGAAAAGAACTGATTTCCTCCTTTCTTTATACACCTTTCACCATTAAAAACCAGTGACTTCATGCTGTCATTTTAATTGGGAATGAGGTGTGAAGATGCTAAGAGAAATGCGTGGGAAGGGCGTGGTGGGTCATGGACCTATAGTCCCAGTGCTCAGAAGATCACTTCCAGGGGATTGCCTTGAGTTTGTGGCCAACCTGGTCTATAGAATGAGATCAAAATACACACACACACACACACACACACACACACACACACCCAGCTATTATCCAGAGGATCAACTTAAAAAATTGGACCCAGCTTCCTTGGTGAGGCATATTTATATCACAATAGTAATTTTTGGTAAGCATAGCATTAAAGCTAGAACATTTAAGATAGCCTGTAAAGCTTTTTAAAGAGGTATTTATCAAGATGAAATTACAGCAGCAACTAGGGAGTACTCTTGGAAATATTAAGAATTAAGTAATACAAATACATCTCTAAAATGATCTTTAAAGAATGCTTGCTAATTAAAAATTACTCATTTTATGTTATATGATTATTTATAAAATCATTTTTTTTTGTAGTTTTTTTGGTAGTTTCTTTTGTCTTTTTTTTTTTTTTTTCTTTTAGGTTTTTGAGACAGAATCTTGGTGTATAATCCAGTCTGCAAAACTTTGAATTTCTTTTCTTAGCTGCTAAGTGCCAAAGTGACAGGAGTCTCCTTGGGGACAGAAGAGACTTCAGTGGTCATATAGTAGACTGTACTTCCTCATTCTCTTGTGTATCATGGCTGACAAGTACCTCTGAGTTTTCCTCAGTAGAAATAGTTTGATCTCAATAGTAGTATGTTTATATTATATCGCCTATATTGAGTACAGTTAGAAAATGTGTGCACGCCGATGCATTGTGGTAATAGCAGGTGTGTACAGATCCTCTTGTCATTGATGACCACTTGAGGTCCGCTTTTGTGTCTCACTTGGTGCTGACTTCTGGCTCAGGAGCAGCCGCATTCGTTACATTACTTTTGGACTGACAGAGGAGAGCAAGCCTTTTCTTTTTTTCTTTTTTCTCTTCTTGGTTTCTCTGTGTAACCCTGGCTATCCTGGAACTCACTATGTAGATCAGGTTGGCCTTAAACTCAGAAGTCTACTTGCCTCTGCTTCCTGAGTGCTGAGATTAAAGGTGTGTGTCACCACTGCCCAGCAAGGGAGCAAGCCATTTTATGAGTTCAGTTCAGTTGCAAGACACACACACACACACACACACACACACACACACACACACACACGCTGCATGGTGGCAAGTTTTTGCTGTTCTATAAATTGTAAGGATTAGATTTCTAAAAACTATCCTGATATTTAAGAATTTGTGGTCGAGAGCTTTTAACATTGCATACATAGGATTTGGAGAGCACATTATTTATGAATGTTATGAATGACTTTTGGAGATTATTTTTAGTTCAGCAAAATAATACAGTACCATAGTAAAGTCAACACGCAATAAAGAGTAATAAGCACTTTGACAGGACTACAGTTTGTTATTAATAATTTTACTATACAAAATGTTCTAAAATACTAATTTTTTACTTTTTGGCATGGATTGACTTGTTTTAAAAATTCAAAAATCTGTTCTGAGATGTTATCATTAGTATTCTTAAAAATTTTTAAATTGTGTATATGGTGTGTGTGTGTGTGTGATTGTGTGTGTGTGTGTGCATGTGCTGTGATGTGTGTGGAAGATGGGACAGCTCTGTTAGTTCTTTCCCTCTGCTTTTGTAAGTCTGGAGGTCCAGTTCAGGTTGCCATTCTGTCATGACATGATCCGTTGTATGATGAGCAGTCTGGCTGACCCTTAGGTGTTTTGTTTTGTTTTTTTCCCAGTATTTAGGAGTTAACCCAGGGTCTTGTGCATGGTAGGCAAGCAATCTGCCAGCTGAGGTATATCCCTTGTCCCTAAAATACTACCCTTACTTCCTTATTTTATGTATTTGTAGGTTTCATTATAGATTTGGCAAATGTGTGATTTTTTTTTTTTTTTTTAATTTCTAAATGTGTTATCCAGTCCTTACTGGGGTGTGTGCAGACTCTATATTACCTGTCAAAAATCCTCAGACTTTCTGAAAACTAAAAAAGGTGACTACAAGGACGTTGGAAGGAGTTGTGTGGACTTGGATGGATTTGCATCTGCTTCTTAACAGACACTACTTACTATGAGTGTTTGTATGTAGCTTCTCTGGGTAGTTTCAGTAGATGCTAGTTAATATTTTTTGTTTTCTTTCTTGTAAGTTTATGCTCATCAAAAGGACTTGACTTTAGTCTGTGTCAGTTTCTTTAACAGTTATTGGGAGTCCCTCCCCTGTCCACCTTTTCCTGCTTTCTTTAGTCCTCTCCTTACCCAGTCGCTAACCCTGGAACTTGGGCCGACTGAGGTCCCAGAAGCATAGTGTAGTTAGGATGCTCAGTAGGGAACCCGTTAAGTCTGGGCTTAGCTGAGTATTCAGGCGCTCTCTTTAGTCTCCAGGAATGTACCAAGGGTATTGCACACGATAGCTTCGTGTCAGAGCACCTGCAAAGCAGTCCTCTTTTTATACCTTTGACTCTGCCCCAGGCCCCCAATGACAGAGTCAAGGGTGTGGTTGTAATGTCTGTTTTAGTTTCCTTGAACTTCCTTAATTGGTTTGTAAGTCACTGCTGTAAATATCTTTATACCTATATCGGCTCTCCTTTGCTTTTGAATCCTTATCTTCTTGGTTAGCTTGATTGTTTTCCCCCTTTCTCTCCTTTTCTTTGTAATCTCATTCCTCCCTCAAAATATGCTCCTCTAGAAACTTAAAATTATGGCATTCTGTATCAGACTTTGTTGTTGTTGATGTTCGCTATAAAGGTAGCAGAAACGAATCTGCATTTAAAAGTCTTGTAGGCACTTGCTGTCGGGGAATGGCACTGATTGTGAGGTATGGTGTTCTGTGTATATGTTCTTCTTGCTCTCTTTTCATCCTGAAGGGTATGGGTCAGTGAGCACTGCTGTCATGTGCTTTGTTACCTGTGTTTTTGAGTGTACCAAGACACCAGGCGCTTGAAGGTGCACATCCTGGAGTGAGCTTGTTGAACCTTGTAGATAGCCGACTTCTCTACTTAAATGCAAGACGTAGAACTTACCGTGAGGTTCTGTACGCATGAACGTAGACTGGTTACTTTTGATTTTCTGTAACACTTGGTCATGTGTTCCATGTTGCCTTAATAGCAATGGGTGCATGAACATTCATCTTCTATTGGGAAGATTGATTAAAAAATTACATGTGTGTGTATGAGCATGCACTTATGCACTCATAGGTGGGTAGGTCCTATCATTCTCTGTATTATTCCTTTAAGACAAGGTTTCTCTGAACTTGAAACTATCCTCTCTACCTCCCACAACACTGACTGGGGTTACAGGCACGTGAAGTCACCAGCTTTTTATATGGTCTTGGGGGTTCAGACTCAGGTCCTCATGCATGTGCAATAAGCAGTCTTACGTTGTGAGCCATTTTTCTGGCCCTCCAGCTTTTACTTTACACTTTTAGTTCTAGAGTAAGCTTATTAGAATTATTTAAAAGAAAGTAACATTCAAGAGCTTTTATTGTCTATATAAGGTAGTATATGTATGTTGTTATTTTTAGTGGTGTCTTTTAAGTATTGGGGATTGAATATGGGGTAGTGTATATATAAGCAAGTGCTCTACTATTGAGCCATATCCCTTGCCCTCTTTTGATTTGTATTTTGAGGCAGGGGCTCACTAATGAAGTTAACCAGGTATCCTTGAACTCAAAGCTTCTGTTCATCCTGTCACAGTGCTGGGATTTATAGACCCAGACTTTCTAAGCCCAGCTTTTTTTTTTTTCTTCCCTTTTTGGATTGTAGCATTTTGGAGAGTCAGAATTGCAGTATTAAAGACCTTTGATCAATGAGATAGTATTTCATTTCTCATGTTGTGTCTTGGAACAATAAATTGCCTTACAGCTTTATGGTCAGCATTCTATCCCTTTATTCAGAAAAGAAACGGCTATGTGAATTAACACTCCCAAATTTCTAAGAACGTTTCCATTGATCATTGATTATTCTTTGGAACAGTTTTTAATGTGTTCTGTTATTGGGAAGAAAAGTTGAGTAGCATAACCTCTGTTTTTGAGGACATCAGATTGACAAATTGGAGTATCTTGATACTAAGTAGTTAGCATTGTTCTCTATGCTTCCTTAACATGAACAGTGAAATGCAGAGGTTTGATTCCATTCAGTTTCCGATGTTTTGCTTCTATTGGAAAGATTTGAGCATTCTTCTTATGATATTAGCAATCATTCCTCATCTTTGTTTAGTTTTATTATATTTACTAGGAGTCATATAATGGTGATATTTAATTCTTGTTCCTTATTCATTTATTAGATGAAGGTAAGTGTGAGTGAGTGTGTGTGTGTAGGCCAGAGACTGACATCTGGTCTCTTACTTACTTGTTCTCTATTTTGGTTTTTGAGAGAGTGTTTCTCACTGAAGCTGGCTCTTAGGATTTGGCTAGACTGGCTGGCCAGCAAGTCCTGGGGATCTTCCTGTCTTCACCTCCCTAGTGCTGGGATTGCGGGTGCATGGTATATCATTCCTGGTTTAGTTCAAAGATGGTACTGGGGCTTAAACTTAGCTCAGCGTGCTTACAGAGAAAGCACCCCCCCCCCAAGCTCTCTCCAGCCCTGGAATACTTTTTTTTTTTTTTTTTTTTAATAAAGCCAATGTTTCTCTGTGTTGCCCAGGTTGGTCTATGGTTTAAGATCCTCCTACCTCGGCCTAGGATTATAGATGCAGACAGATGCAGTGTTTAACTTTTTATTTGTGTGCTGGAGATCTGAATTCAACTCCTTGCTTGTGTGACTGAACCATCTTCCCAGCATGAGGTGGAATACTTTCAATGAGAAGATTTTCATCAATTAGAGGAGATTTTTACCTTTTTTGTTTTGACCATTTGAGGATTCCATATTTGCAAATTTTCCTAATTGCTAGCATTTATTTGTAACCTGAAAATTAATACTCCTGCTGCTATTCCAGTGAGTCACAAACAGGAGCATACAAAAAGTAGAAAAAAACTTTGAGTCAGTGTGTGTTCCCAGCTGAGGTTAAATAAGGTGACTCAGACTCCTGGTTTTGCTTTTCATAATGAGTCCTTTCCTTTCCTTTTTCCTTTTGTGATTTTGTTTAACCTGACCCCAGACCTACTGCTGAAGTGCTGAAAGATGTCCCCAAGCACAAGAAAACTGGTATGTTGTGGACAAAATAAGTAAGTTAGTTCAGGTGCAGATGTAAGTATCCTGTTGTAAAGTACTTTAAAACAGAAACATACATAAAATAAGTTGGCATATTAGTTGGTTGATTGAACTTTTGTCATGAAAGAAAGTGGAAAAACCTTCAATGTATTTTCTAAGAACAGTGGTTCAGTGTTTGATCATTCTGTATTTGCACTAACCTCATAAAACATAACTTGTGAATCAGATGTTTTTGACTTGACTGTTGAATAGGAGTGAAGAATTTTTTAATGAATATGAAAGGTATACTTGAAAAGTGTAGGTCATGGAAGTACAGATAATATACACCCCAACACTTCTGCTTGACTCCCCCCCCCCATATCCACCTCCTCAGCCCCTTCCAATTTCATGTCCTCTTTCTTTTTTAAAAACTCACCAAGTTCAATTTGTGCTGCTCATATACTCTTGGGTGTGGAGTACAGTCCACCTACCAGGGGCCACACCCTTAAAGAAAACTGCCTCTCCCCCCAGCAGCCATCAGTTGGCAGTAGCTCTTCAGTTAGACGGGGAGGCATATGAACTCCTCCTCCTTCCGTGCTAGTGTGCTGACTGGCTTGATCTTACAGGCACATGCCTGCAGACACAGCTGCTGGGAGATCACAGTGCAGTGGTCCTTGTTATATTCCAAAGGCAGTGTCACGCCCACCCTCCTCACCTCTGGTTCTTAAAACCTTTCTTCCCCTCTTCTCTGACGGTCTCTGAGCCTTTGGGGTGTGAGAGGAGTGTGATACACATTTCCTATTTGTGGCTGAGTGCTCTGCTGACACTTAGTGTCTCCTCTGATTAGCTGAGATTTGTGCTTGCCACTGCCTACCGCACAAAGAAACTTCCCCAATGAGGTTTGAGGGCTGCGGAAAGATGAATTCAGGGGACAGTTTGATACTGTGTCTCTTTAGCAGAATAATAGTAATAAATTCAATGTGGGGGTCTGTGAGCTCTGGAGTTATGGGTTCAGAGCCAGATTTATGATACGAGGCATGAGTTTTCTCTTCTAGAGCAGGCCTGAAAACCAATTGGAAAGCAGCAGGTTATACTCATGAGGTTGTTCCTACTCATGTACCCCAGGATGTATCTTGCCAGACTAGTTGTTACTGTAATTCAGAGGGTTTCATGGTAGAAGAGGTTTGTTGGAGGGTTAAGCACATCAGTTCTGGGACTGGAGAAGTAGTTGATGGAGTGTAAAATATTCTTGTTTCATTTCCAAACTGTAATCAGCCAGTGGTTCTGAGGGCTTCTTGCTCACCATCTTACCTGGAAAGACAATTCTTAAATGGTCAAATTATGAGTCTGACCCGCAGTTCTCTGTGTGTACTATAGTACATGCTTAAAAGACTGGGTAGTTTCCAGTTCTGCTGACAGTTGAGACATGTGGGCTTCAGGAAAGATGTATGGGTGTTCATACTCACTTATGAGGGACTGGAGAGATGGTTCAATAGTTAAGAAGTTAAGAGCACTTGTTCTTCTTTTAGAGGACCCGACTTTGGTTCCCAGCACCCATGTTAGGTGTCTCACACACTCTAATTCCAGCTCCAGGAAATCCAACACCCTCTTATGGCCTCTGTAGACACCTGCACATATGTAGCATACACACATAAACATACACATAAATAAATATAAAAAACAAATCCACTTGTGAAATTGAAAATAAAAGATACTGTGTGGACTTACATCCCAGTGTATTGGTCTGCTTTCTGTTAGTATTCTGAAAACCTGAAGTTGAGTGCTTTTATAAAGAAAGGAAGTTGGGGCTGATGAGATGGCTCATTGGCAAAGTATCTGCTGTGCAACCATAAGAACATGAGTTCATATTCCCCAGATTCTTTTAAAAGATCCAGATGTGGTTGTTGCATACATCCCTAAGTCTATGCAGTAGAGACAGCTGGATTTCTGGAATGTGCTGACTAGCTGCTCAAGCCAGTCAGTACTAGTTTCAGAGAGGGTACCCATCTTAAAAAGATAAGGTAGAAAGCAATTGAGGAAGACAGCAACAACTTCCCACACGTGTGCACATGTATGCATACACACACACACACACACACACACACATAAACGTGATCACACAGACACTACATGCTCACATACTTCACCCTCCCTCCTCCAGTAGAAGTTGATTTAGCTCATAGTTCTAGAGATTTAAGGGCATGCTGATGACATTGGCTTGTTCTGGTGAGGAATTCATTTTGGGAGTCCTTATGGTTGTGGATGGAGATGTCACATGGTGAGACAGGAAACCAGAGGGTAGGGGAAGCTCTTTCATGACACTTGAGAACTAAATCACTTCCCAGGGTTTATCTTGACCTCCTAGGTCTGATTTTCTTCTAGGACTGCTTTAAAAAAAAAAAAAATCACACTGTCTTTTAGTATCACACTGAGGACCCAGTTTTCAACATGTGAGCCCTTGGGGACATGTTCTAACTATACTTATCATGGCGTCTGCTTACTTGACAATAGTCAGATCTGGATGGCTAGAAAATTCTTTCAATAGACTTAAAAATTTCCCTCTGCTGAGGAAGTTTAGAATTTGATAGTTTCTTAAAAATTGCCTTCATTGTACCTAATTATAATGTGCTATGATTTGGTATTCCTCTTGTTATATACTAGTTTTAATTGTAGAAATATTTTTGACCACAATCTACAGAAATATATTTTACTTAGGATCAGTCCCCCTTTCTCTTTCTTGAGTGCACTTCCTTCCCCCCCACCCCCCCCACCGTTCATTATAGAACTGAAAGTCTTATTAAACACGAATTTTGGGCCAGGCATGGTGGCTCATGCCTTTGATCCCAGCACTTGGGAGGCAGAGACTAGTGGGTCTCTGTGAGTTTGAGGCCAGCCTGGTCTAAACAAGTGAGTTCCAGGACAGCCAGGGCTATGTAAACAGACCCTTTCTCAAAACAAAACAAACAATAACAACAAAAACAATACGATTTTTCCTTATTACATAGGTGCACTCCATTTTCTTTTCTAATAGACAGTGTCATCTTAAATACCTGCTGTTTAAGACCCACTAAGTTAGTTTCATGAGTGACTAGTGGATCCTACCCAATCCACAGTTGAGAGAATATAAAAACTAGTTAGGAATCTCTTTTTTCTTTTAAATTTCTTTTCCATCCTTCCTTTTTCTTTTCTTTCTTTTTTTTTTTTTTTCATTTTTCCCTCTTTTAGGTGGTAAGTTTCAAAGGCTAGACAGTCCTAGTTCATCTTCATAGGAATGTAGAGGAACATCATTGAAATCAAGTTTCAGAAATATTAAGTAATTTTAGATGATAGGTTCTAAGTGATTTGAGACAATTTTTTTGTAGTGTGTAATTAAACTGATGTCCATATTTTTGACATTACAGCTAATGACAACTTTAAAAGCAAGTGTTTATTCTTTTTGTAGACAACTGTAGTTGGAGTAATGCCAGAAACCAGTAACTGGGACACTTGCTGCTACAGCATGTGATGCGGTGGCTAGCCATCACATTGCAGATGTCTCTGTTCATTTACATTTCAGAGAGGCTCGAAGACACATATTCTGATAGTTCTTTTTATAGAGACTGAATAAAGCGTTTGAGACCCCAAATGAGCCTTTTTGTAGTAAATACACAGTTTTAACTTTCTGCTTTTTGAGAATTTTATACATGAATACTTCTCCTCATTTTCGCCATCTCCATGTCCCCCTACACCTTTCACATTCAAGTCTCGCCTTGATTATTTTTATATTCATACATATACACACACAATACATGCAACCTAGCGGGTCTGTTTAGTGTTGCTTATATAAATACATATAAATAATTTTTTATTTCATGTAACAAACCTGTGGGGAAATAACACTGCCACAAATAAGATTTGAATATAAAATTTGATATTAACTTTTTGTTACAATTTTGTGCTAGTAAATTATAATGTTTGTTAGAGGTTTCTTTTCCTTTTTTTTTTTTTTTACTACAATAGTATTTTGAAAGTTAGTATAATATTAAATTCTTTTAAGAATCTGGAACTTCTCATTGGTGTCTATTTGGCATAGGAGGCAGAATATAACTACACAGATACATTCTAAGACTGTTTCTCTGTTTTATCTAGGTTGTGTCCTTAAAGAGGTCAGCCCTCTGTGTAAGGTCTTAAATGATTGAACCATGCAGATTAGAAAATCTGATTTTCTGTTTTGAAGATTTATCAGTGATTGTCAAATTAGAGTATACCAGTCCCTGTATGTCTACAAACAGTCAGGTAATGCTAGTGTTCTCCAAATCGAAAAGCATTTTAATTAGTGGATGTCAGTATATCAAAATTGAAGCTGTTCATGAAAACAAGAGAATTGATTATTCATATATGCTCCTACTTAAAGACAATTGAAAAAGCACCCTTTTGGTCAATTCCCTGTCTTTTAACATATATTTTGTTACCACTTATGCACATTCATGTAGCTAACTATGTTTACTAATATTAGTAGAAAGATTAAGATTTCAGTTAAAGGGGAAACAACTGTTAGAAAAATTACAGTATCCTCAGGCATTATAAAGATTTTGTGTTTTGAAAAATTGGGACAGGGTGTGTTTCTGTGACACACCTCAGTAGTTATGTGTAGTTAGAGTTTTCCAGTGTCTTTACATGTTGCTTTTCATGGCAGTAGGCGGTGTCTCTCCCCAGCCTTCTACTTCCCAGAATTCTGTTCTCTCTTGTCCCGCCTATACTTCCTGCCTGGCCACTGGCCAATCAGAACTTTATTTACACAGAGCGATATCCACAGCAGTTATGATGCCTAATCTTTACGATCTACTGTTTAGTCATGTTCCTTGTATCCCTTGGGTTGACTGTTTCTCTAAACACATTCATAGTTTCACTCTTGATAATGTCTGTAGATGTAGTGCATCACTATATTACTACTACAGCACTACACACTACACAGTACAGCATTACTACAGTACTACAGCACTGCACGCTACAGCACTGCACGCTACAGCACTGCACACTACATACTACATCACTGCACACTACATACTACAGCACTGCACACTACATACTACTGCACTGCACACTACAGCACTGTATATTACAGCACTGCACACTACAGCACTCCACACTATAGCACTCCACACTACAGCACTGCACACTACATACTACACACTACAGCACTACACACTACATACTACACTATAGCACTGCACACTACATACTACATACTACAGCACTGCACACTACATACTACATACTACAGCACTGCACACTACATACTACAGCACTCCACACTACAGCACTCCACACTACAGCACTGCACACTACATACTACACACTACAGCACTGCACACTACATACTACAGCACTCCACACTACAGCACTCCACACTACAGCACTGCACACTACATACTACACACTACAGCACTACACACTATATACTACACTATAGCACTGCACACTACATACTACAGCACCGCATACTGCATACTACAGCACTGCACACTGCATACTACAGCACTGCACGCTACAGCACTCCACACTACAGCAACACTCCACACTACAGCACTGCACACTACAGCACTGCACACTACAGCAACACTCCACACTATAGCACTGCACACTACAGCAACACTCCCCACTACAGCACTGCACACTACAGCACTGCACACTACATCAACACTCCACACTACAGCACTGCACACTACAGCACTGCACACTACAGCAACACTCCACACTACAGCACTCCACACTACAGCACTCCACACTACGTACTACACACTACTACAGCCACTCCACACTACAGTTCTTTTCTTAGCTTTTTTTTTTTTTTTTTTAAGTAACTGGAATTTAATTGAATCACATTTGTGCTTTGTGTTTGACTACTAGAAAATGCAGAAATAAATTCGCTTTGTGTGGGTGCTAAACTGAACAGCATATAATATTTCTTCCTCATTTTCTTACTTAAATACTTTTTAGGTCTTTTGTAGTATGTCTATTGAAACTGTTCTAGATATTTTAAAAAACACAGTTGAATTTTCAACCACTGGTGTTAGTATTTAGAACAGATTGTTTCTGAGATTTATTTCTCTGTTTTTCAAGTGCTAGGGCTGGGGCTCAGGTCCTTGCATGTGGAAGGCAAGTACTTTTGAGAGAGCTACACCGCCAGCCCTGTTTCTAAGAAGGTGTTTAGACAACAGTTCAGTGAGGAAATGAAAGTATACCTTTGTACCTGTTCGTTCCTCCTTAAAGACTGTGTCATCATTGGAAAACTATGGGCTCTTGAGTCAGGAAAACGTTGGAGAGGTTATGGATTTCAGATTAAGAAGTCCCCAACCCTTTCCACTGTTAAAATTTGTGTTGTCTTTAAGTGTCCACTAGGAATAATGAGGTTTCGCACATCAGCTCTGGCTGCCTATTACTCTTTAGTCTTTATTCGTCCTCATCTGTCCTCCTGATGCTGTAAATAGTCATTTTATCTCCGTCCCTATCCTAGTCAAGTTTTCCCTTACCTTTTTACTTTATACTCGCAAGAAGCAGAAATTCTTGTTCCTGTACTTTCTTTTTCTTTATTTGTGCCTCATTAACAATCAAGCTTCTAGTAATTGTGTCATAACTTTAACATGGTTAGGGTCCATACATTTATTTTATTTTATTTTTTTGCAAAATTAATTCTGCAGATTGGAAAATCAAAGACCTTGGCTTGTACTCTTTAAGACTAACTTTGGGCCTATGCAGTTTGCTAGGTTTATCTTTTCCCTGTTTAGAATTTATTTGATGATCCCCTCCCCTCTCTTTTGTTTATTAAATAATTTATTAACCAGGGTGCATTCTTTTTCTTTTTCCTTCCTATTTTTCTCCCTCCCTCCCTCTCCCCCTCCTTCCTCCCTTCCTTTCTTCTTTTTTCCTTTCATGGGGGGAGCATTTTTCATATTAGATTTCCTTAAATGTCTAGTGATCTTTGATTTTCAGTTCAAATTTGTGAATGAGGGGATTAGAGTATGTATTTAGGTTTTCCTCATAAAGCTCTTAGAGTCCTGTATACAAATAAAGTTTATTGACTGGAAGTGTTACAAAAAACTTCATTTACCAGTGTGTAAACTGTCCTAGCTCCAAGCATGGATTAAGTTCAGGGGTCATAAAGTTGCATATACGAAACAGTATCATCAAATACTAATACTGCCTCATGGGTACTGTCATAGAGAAAGTTCTACCATTACTTGGGTCTGGCCTAGAACTTGGCAGCCCTCCTTAGTCTTTCAAATGCTAGGATTTCAGGCATGTGCCATCATGCCTGCCTGGTTCTACCTCCCAGTGTTGGCCTTTGTCATTCCACCTTGTTTAAGACAGGGCCTCTTTACCTTGGCACAACCAGCCTAGTTGACCCTTCTCTGCATAAGTGCCTGTGCTGGGATTAAGATAATATATTGTCTGACTTTTACATAGGTTCTGGGGAATCCAAACTCAGGTCTTCAGGCTTGTGGGACAAATGCTTTGACTCCCTGAGCCATCCCTCCGTCCAGCCCCTATACCTGAAAGTCTTAAACTATTTTAATTAAAAAAAAGTCCTAAAAATAAGAATTCTATATTACAAGTTTATGAATAGTTTCTGGAATGTTCTGAACTGTGTGAGGTAAAATAGGAGTTAGTTTCTTAATGACCATTGTTGTGCTTTGACTTGCCCCCCTTACCTGCCATGAGTGATTGATTCCCTAGTCAGTTTCCATTGCTTTGTTTTTAATCTATCAGAAAGTTCAGTTCTGGGAATGGACTCACTTGCAGCAGTAAAAAGCCTGCTCATGTTTGAAGGCTGTCTTTTAAGCTGGGTCACTGCTGCTTGCTTCTCTCCCGACTTGCAGTTTCAGGTGTGGGTCTTGGTTCTGGGTCCCTCCAGGGAAGGACTGGAGGGCTGTTTCTTGGCTCTGCTCTCCTTCATTGTGCTGCTGAGGCCCCCCCCCCCCCCCCCCCCCCCCCCCCCCCGTTCATGAGGGATGGAGGTCAAGGAAGGAAGAGAGTAAAAGCTTTTCAATTCAAGGCTATTCTTTTGCTTTCTGTTTCTATTGTGGGACAGTTTGCATTGTTGGAAGCCTTCCTATGTACCTCTTACACAGACACACACAACTGTGCACACACGGGTTTTACCAGAAGAAGCAGTTCAGTAAAGTGAGAGTAGTGCTTACCTCTGGGAAGGGCAAACAGGCTGAGGAGTAAGAAGTGTATGAAATTCGTGGAAAGGTTTACTTCATTTGTGGATTATTTGGTTTCTTATATGTAGAGTATGGTTTTGGATAGCTCACTATTTAAACATAAATGAAAAGCTATACATTGAAAATACAAAAAATGGAAAAAAAGCAGAGAAGGAATTTTATTTTAAAAGTTTCAAAAATATTGCTATTATATTAGTTAATAGTTAACAGTTCATTAACTATTTAAAAGAGCTGCATCTTAAGATAAGCTTTATGTAAAAATAAGGGGGATATGCTTTGAGATATTGTGCTGTTTTTGTTTCGTGAATGGGCATTGTTTTTTAATATTAAATTATTTATGTATATTTGTGCATGTGTGGAGGACAGAGGGCAGTTTTTGGGGGTTGAAGCACTATGCCTTTACCCTCTGAGTCATTTAGTTAGCCCAGCTATTATTTTAAAAGCTCTATTTTGAGGTGCAGTATACATATAACACCATGTGCAGGTTTTCAATGTAGTTTTATGCATTGACAAATGTATAGCTGCCTATACTGTACCTTAATGAAATGTTCCTCCACGATATTTTCTAGTGAACTATCCTCCACCTGGTAAGCCATGGCTGATTTCTATTCCTGTAGCTTAGTTCTGCTGGTTCTAGGATTTCAATGACTATAACTCATTTGTGCCTGATGTCTTTTGATCAAATAGTATCCTATTATATGAATATACCAATTTGTTTATTCTTCTGTTGAAAATACTTTGATTGTGTCCAGTTTTGGTTATTATAAATAAGGTTACAATAAGAATTGGTGACAAATCTGTCTGAATACATTGTTTATTGATAGGTCATAGGATAAATATACATTTTACTTTATAAGAAACTGTCAGCTATTTTATACTTGCACCAGAAATTAATGACAAGTCTATTTGTTCTTAATTTCTGCTAGCATTGTTATTGACAGTCTTTTAAAGTTTTGCCATACTTATGAGTATGAAATGATATTTTTATAGTCTTAATTTGTATTTCCATGGTTATGATAAACAAGACTTCATATATTAATTGGCTATTTGCTTATGTTCTTTGTGGAAAATATATTCAAATTTTTTTCCATAAAAATAAAGTTTATTATTTAATTGTAGTATATTAATGCATATTCATAAAAGTATGAACTAATTTCGCTTAATTTTTGGTGTTTCCATTCAGTTCTATTTATTAGCTTTTAATCTTATTTTTGTTTTATATACCATAAGCTTGCAAAGCTATTTCTCTTTATGGTTCTACAGTTTTTGTGTTTAGACTTACAATTCATTACATATTTGTAGTAGGAATCTTAAAGGTACTTGTTAATGAAATCAAACCTGAGGCCACTTATTGGGGTGACTGCTGGAAGATCAGAGAAGCAGAACAAGCCACAGCTATCTCACCTTGTTAGTTCCACAGGTGATCCTGTTTCCTCAGGCTGGAAGCTTCTGAGTCCTCCTCCACATGAATCTCAGCTGAACTGTGTTGCTCCAAAGCCTGAACGCTTAGCCAACCAAATGCTTAACTAACTACATGCTTTACTAACTTAGATCCTGGTCCTCAGGCCTTATATACCTTTCTGCTTTCTGTTATCACTCCCTGGGATTTAAGGCTGGGTTTCTGGGATTAAAGGGCGTGGGTCACCACGGTTCAGCTGTTGCTAAAGTGGTCTTGAACTCAGAGATCCACCTGGCTCTGCCTCCCAAGTGCTGGGATTAAAGGCGTGCACTACCACCGCCCAACTTCTGTTTTCTCATTTTCTAGCCACCATTTGTGGCTCTGTATCTAGTGGCTGTCTGTTCTGACCCCAGATAAGTTTATTTCGGGGAACATACAATATTTCAGGGAACACAGTACCACCACATTTCCCCTGTTTTTGTCTAAAATTAAAAAAGCTTATAACTAGTACAAGAAAAACTGTTCAATAAGTATATACAATATATACAGTCAAGAATTACATTAACAATGTCTAGTCCATTAACATTTGACAAATTCAGGCAAAAAACTCCATTATATATAACAATGTCCAGTCCAGTAATATTTGATAAACTCAGACAAAAAAATTTTCAGTACTTATCTTATTTAAAACAAGTAGTTCCTTTTTAAAAAGTGGATTCCATAATCTCCCTTTTTATCTTATCATATCCATATTCTCTCATTTCTTTTCATAATAGATTCAATAATCTACCTTTTGTCATCTTTCTCTTTCTCTTTTTAGAATAGATTCAATGATCTACCCATTTATGCTATTATTTCTTTGTCTTTTTTCTAAGAGTAGATTCAGTGATCTACCTCATATCTATATTCTCCTTTTTCCTTTTCTTTTTAAAACAAAACCTCTGATCTAATCTTCATGTTCAGCTTTTTTCCTGACCATTAAAAATGAACAACTTGTAACCAATCATCATAAACAATGACAATATCCAAAACTCATTAAACGACTGAAAACCTCCCATCCCACCCTTTGGGGATGTGGGCGTCGTCTTTTTAAAATTACTTCCATCTTTAGGGGATCCTGAAAAGAAAATTTTTGGGTTAATTGTCAAGTCCTGTATCATTTGTCCCGCTGCTGCATAGTGAGATGATAAAGTGCAGGGCTTGTTTCAAGTCCTTAGGGTTCAAGTAGTCCGTCAGGCTGGATCATCTCAGCCAGTCATCTCGAAATTGTCCTGAGCAGTTTGTAGTCCAAAGTTGATCTTTCCATGGTGTTAATGGCTTTACCATAGTCCATGTGGCATCATCATTGTGGAGTCCCATCATCCTTTTGAAGATTTCAAAGTCACTGTTAGGCATGATCATGGTTCCTTTTAGATTTTTTTTTTTTTTTTTGGTGCCTCCTCTGTGGTTTGGAGCAGTCACAATCTGATAAATATCTGTCTCTCGGGACCATGAACGTTCTTCCCTAGAAGAGAAAATCTTCACAGCAATTTCTTCCCATCATTTGTCTTGTCAAACTTTTCCAAACTGACCTTTGCCGAATCTTTCTTGTAACATGATGGTCCTGGCAATTCTTCTCTGAACGAGCAGCAGTAAGCCCAGGTAGCAGCATCATTGTATGTTCCCCAAAATAAACTTATCTGGGGTCAGAGAACAGACAGCCACTAGATACAGAGCCACAAATGGTGGCTAGAAAATGAGAAAAGCAAGCCATAACAGAAGTTGGGCGGTGGTAGTGCACGCCTTTAATCCCAGCACTTGGGAGGCAGAGCCAGGTGGATCTCTGAGTTCAAGGCCACTTTAACAACAGCTGAACGTGGTGACCCAGCCTTAAATCCCAGGGAGTGATAACAGAAAGCAGAAAGGTATATAAGGCCTGAGGACCAGGATCTAAGTTAGTAAAGCATGTAGTTAGTTAAGCATTTGGTTGGCTAAGCGTTCAGGCTTTGGAGCAACACATTCAGCTGAGATTCATGTGGAGGAGGACGCAGAAGCTTCCGGCCTGAGGAAACAGGATCACCTGTGGAACTAACAAGGTGAGATAGCTGTGGCTTGTTCTGCTTCTCTGATCTTCCAGCAGTCACCCCAATAACTGGCCTCAGGTTTGTTTTTATTAACAAGTACCTTTAAGATTCATACTACACATATTATTCTTTCATGGATTGAGGCAGGTCCTTTTTTTTTTTTTTTCCACACAGATGTATGGTTATTGTGACTCATGTCACTTTGGAATCGACTTGGTGCCTTAGTGGAAAACAGCTGACCATCTGTGTGGCTGTTTTGGAGTCTGCTGTTTCGTTTACCCGTTCTGTAGTAGCTCCGCATTATCTTGATTACTGTAGCTCCCTAGTAAGCTTTGGCATCAGGTGCTGTATATTGAATGTTGTTTTTGTGATTTGAAATTGTTTATTCTAGAGTCTGCATTTCCACATCAACTTTAGGAATGGTCTTATCAGTTTAGAAACAAACTCACTGACCAGTTAGTTGCTTGGGGTTGTGTTGACTTTATAGATATTTTTACACGTTACATTTTGAGGTGTTCTGTTCTTTCTTCCGTATTTCATTATGTAGCCCAGTAAGGGCATTGCAGGCATATGTTACCACAACCTAGTTTGACACTGTTACTGCAGGGAATGGAAGCCCCTTTGGAGTGTTTAGATGTGATACAGCTGCCAGATTGCCCACAGAGGTCACATGCGTTTGCTACCTGAAAGTTCTAAAGGAAGTGTGTGATTGCTCTTTGAAAAGTCCCCAACAGTTTCTTATTTTGGAAAATTCAATACATGTAGCTAGGCATGGTGGTATATAGCTGTAATGTTAGAACTCGGGAGTCTGAGTCAGGAAGATTGTAACTCTGAAACCAGCCTGTGGTACATAATAAAACCCTGCCTCTAAAAGAAACTTTTATACCTATCTTCTTCAACATCTCTTAGCCTCGGAAATTACTTCTTGAAAGACTTAGTTTGAGTGTTACATAAAAATTATTTTCCTTGAGAAATATGGAGACTATGTTTTTGTATTATCAGTTTTGTGACTCTTTCCTATACGTAAAGAATAATAAATATTTGAGTAAGTGAGAATATACTTTTGAAATGAAGATAAAATGAAAATATACTTTTGGAAAGTCTAAAAATTAAGTGTACAAGAGTGAAGAAAATCGTTAAATAAAAATTTTAAATGTGGTGTTCTTCTGCTTTTAAATAGAATAGCTGTATGAATACCCCAGACTTTTGAGTACTCCTTTTTCTGATTGCAATAACTTAAACTGGAATGTCTAGGTTACTCAATGTGTATTGTTTTATGACACACTCAGGACTTTTTCCTTTGTTGTTTTGAAGTAACCAGATCTCTGATTTTTAAGTTTTGTGTTTGTGAGGGACAGGGAGCTGCCTCAGGTGGAAAAGTAGCTCCTGCACAAGCATGGGGACCTGAGTTTGGATCCCCAGTGCTCATGTAAAAAAGGCGGGCATGATGTGTGCCTCTGTAAGCCTGTCACTGGAAAGGGGCACAGGCAGGCAGACCCTTGGAGCTTGCTGTTCTGCCAGCCTGGCTAGCCAGTGAACACTAATTAGATTAGTAAGAGCCCCCCTCCCCCCCCAAAAAAAAAGAAAGTAAAAAGGAAAAGAAAGAAGTGGAGAGAGATTAAGGAGGACATCTGTGGTGACTTAATTTCGAATGGCCCCAGTAGGCTTGTATATTGGAGCACTTGTCCCCAGTTGGTGGTACTGTTTGCAGAGGGTCCAGAATTCTTCGGAGGTCTAGCCTTGCTGGAGGAAGTCTGTCACTCGGGTAGGCTTATGTTTTCAGTCTTAACCCGCTTACAATTTGCTTTCTCTGCTTGCTACTTGCAGTTGAGATATGATCTCTCAACTTCTGTGTGAGCCACCTGATGTCTTGCCTTCCTCACCATTGTGGCCAAAATAAACTCTTCTATAAGCTGATTTTGATGATGATGTTTTAGCAAAGCAACAAAAGCTGATTGCTACCTCTGGCCTTCATACATACATGCACATACATGTGCCCACATGCTCATGGTCATATAAACACACATGCACACATGTACACACAAATACACGATTTTTAAAAAAAGTTAAATTTGGTTTTTGTGGTGTTTGGTCTTAAAGTATAGACATACAAAGTAATGGTAGACTTAAGAGTCTACTGTGCTTTGATTTTAGGGTCCTCAACAGGTAACCTAAGCTGTTGTCGTTCACTTCCCTAAATATGTGTGCTATCTTTGTTGACAGTTTTCTCTTTAATGTTACAGCTCTCTATCAACACCAGCTTGTATCACCGAGAAGGTAATTTTGAAGACATACTTTGCTGAGAAGGAATTTTGAAGACATACTTTGCTGAGAAGATAATTTTGAAGACATATTTTGCTGAGAAGCTAATTTTGAAGACATACTTTGCTGAGAAGACAGCTGTGAACAGTTGTCCGAATGGGATGAACACGCATCAGTTGACGGTCTACCCGCTGAAGTCTGAATGCTGACATTGCTCATCGGGTACTGTTACCTAGTGATGCACCTACTCTTACAGTACCCCATTTCATTGTGCTTGTCTTGATTAAAGAATTCAAAGTGGAGTACCGCAAACTTGATATGGATAGTAAAAAGAAAGACAAGGACAAATCAGATGATAGAATGGCACGACCCAGTGGTCGATCAGGGCACAGCACTCGAGGAACTGGGTCTTCGTCATCCGGAGTTTTAATGGTTGGACCTAACTTTAGAGTTGGGAAAAAAATTGGATGTGGCAATTTTGGAGAATTACGATTAGGTGAGATTGTTTCTTTATTACATAATGTGAAGAATACACTTGTAAAGCTACTTTCTTGTTTTAGTTGTTGAGTTCTTCCAGTGTACACATTGAGGGCTTTAGTTGACCATGGTTTCTCAAAATGCTGGTTATAAAGAATACAGATGTTGCAAATTTCTTAGTTATTTGTGCTTTGATTTGTAAGGAATTCCCTAGTATCTAGATGTCTATTTGTTTGAGATTATTCTTATTTCTTAAGAATGTGAGAAAACAAGAAAAAGTAAATTTAAAAGGCCATGCCTATGGCACTTGCTCTTTCAGAGCACCCAGCTTTGATTCCCAGCACCACGTGGCAGCTCACAACCACTTGTAACTCCAGTTTAAAGGGATCCTGTGCCTTCTTCTGACCTTCCTGAGCATCAGGTTCAGGTGCACAGTGCAGACGTATGTCTGTCTGTCTGTCTGTCTGTATGTATGTATGTATGTATGTGTGTGTATGTATATATGTATGTATATGCAGGCAAAACACCCATACAAAGGCCATAGCCTCCAGGAAGTCTTTTGTTGCATAGTATATTTTTGGTGGATATTTAGGTTCTATTTTCATATTTCAAAACATAGTAACTGATCACTTTAGAATCATATATGTGGCTTAACGTCAAGTTAAGATACTATGTAAAATTAACTTTGACTTATTATAATAGCTTGTTTCTCTGCACCGTTCACCCCTTTCCTTTGCCCTACTGTGTCTGTCTAGGCTAAGATTCAGGATCATTTCTTTAACAAGATCTCAAGTATATACTCATGCTGTTAACAGTGTGGGAAATGCTGGGCTTCCTGAAGCTCCTAACTGTCCACTTCAGGAACCTGAGGCTCCACAGGGAAGGTACTTGCTGAATGCCACAGAGTGGCTCAGTGACAGATAGAGATGTGAGATTTCAGTCTTCTTAGTCCTAGTGAAGTAAAGACGCTGTCTTCATTGAAAAGAAATATGGAATGTGGCATGGAGTCACAGAAATCAGTACTAAGATACGTTAAAGGCTTGCCTCACTAGACCAAGACTATGAACTTGAGGGAAAAAAATGACTTCACAATTTTCACTGGGTCTCAGCAGTTTAAAATAAAATGATTTGTATGTTTCTACTGAGCTATCTCTTATCATCTTGTAAAACATCCTACTTTGTAGTGTCTCTTCTGTTTAATTTGTTTTGTGTTGCTAATGTACCTTAAATAGGAATGAATGAAGAAGCAAGCTAATAAAAGCTAGTGACCTTCTTTGTACATAGCTATAAACGATGTAATTGGCAGATTCCTTTGCATTTAATAGGGACTAAAATGTTTGAAAGGACAAATACTTTAGGCCTATTTTTCCAAGATAGTATTCTTACTTGGGAGTTAGAGAAACTAGATTATTTACTTTTCTGTCACATTTTGAGATCATTCATCCAATTCTTAACATTGATCATATACTGAAAAATGTTCATGAATCATGTTCTAGGTTATTATAAATATTAAATTTAAAGTATAATACAAAAGACTAACACAATATCTGTATAGGCTTTGGTTGTTTTTATTCGTTTTCCACATAATTTAGAAATAACTATTCTTAAATATACACTCTGTGTGTGTATATATTCACATAGAACAAATCAAGTGGGCCAACTTAACCAGAACAATATGAGACATAGTGTCTCATGAACTGTATACTGAAATTATAATGCATATATATTGTGGAGCATTCCTTTCTTTGTATTTGTGAGTGAGCAAAAATAAAAACGATGTGCTGCCTTAGTATCTCTAATCTTATTCAATCAAGTGGTTATGTAGAATCTAAGTGTGTTGTATTTATGTGTAAGATACTTACATATTTATTTAAATATATTAAATATATGTGTATCTTTAAGTCAAGTTAGTGTACTATAATAACATATGAGACTTTCCCTGCAAAGACATGATTCTATCAAAATCAAGCTTGGTAAACCCATGAGTTTACTGACGTTAATTTCAGTAGTCTACGTGAGAGGCCAGTATGCCTCAAAGGCAACATCATCACTGAAAAGCCCACCCTGTGTGGGTGCCAGCTCAGGAAAAGTTGCACTTCTGGAGATCTGCCTGACTTACAGACAGCTTGACAGGTGGGGAGAGTGTTCTTTCCACAACCTCATGGGTGGGAGAGCCTTTTCTCTAAGCAGCTGTTATTGCTTCCATAAACTTAGCCTTGGGGAGGGGCCTTGTGAAGGTCATTGACTTCCTGAGCTTCACGCTTCTTCCCTCCCCAGGAGGAGTGTCCATATCCAGCAGATAAATGTCTCTTCTCTTGCTATGCATGTCATTGTTGTATGGATGTCTAAGTACTTTACATATGTACACTCATGTCTATAGACATGTAGAGCTAAGTTAGTCATTTTAATTTTTCTTACTCAGAGACTACTCAGGGGTCTCTTTCTTTTCAAAGCCCTCCGTGGTTTCTTTGTGTAGAAAAGTTATTATAAGCATTACTTTTTCCTGCATCTATATGTGAGTACCATGTGTACATTACTTTTAGTGCTTGCAGAGGGTAGAAGAGGGTGTCAGATCCTGAGACTAGAGTTACGGATGGTTGTGAGCTGCCATATGAGTGCTGGGAATTGAACCCAGGTTCTCTGGAAGAGCAACCAGTGCTCTGGACTGCTGAGCCATCTCTCCAATCCTGCTTTGGATCCTTAAAGTATTTTTTATTAAAGTCACATTAATAAAAAAATCTAGAGGTCCTGAGTTCAATCCCCAGCACCCATATGGTGGTACACAACCATCTGTAATGAGATCTGGCACCCTCTTCTGTGTACATAATAATAAATAAATCTTTAAAAAAAACATTCCAAACATTTGATTTTCTATACTAATTTGTGTGTGTGTGTGTGTGTGTGTGTGTGTGTGTGTGTGATATTTGAGCGAGAAAGAATATGAGGTTTACCTTTCATAGATAAGTGCTTTTTAGCAAAGATGCTTATTTTCAACAAGGATGCCCATTTTAGGCTGGACAATTTTTTGTTTTTGTAGAAAGCTGTCTCTCATATTGTAGGGACTCATTAAATACTTGAGACCTCATTGATACCTTGCTATTGTAACCTTACATAGAACTCAAAGATACCCCCAGCCCCACCCCATGTAGTTGCCCCAAGGAGATACAGTGCTGTCCCCTGCTGGAAACTGTTCTTACAGGTTATTATTAGTTTTTCAAAAAGGATTGAGATTAAAAACCAAACAAATTTGTAAACATTAAATTTAAATTTTATTTAAATCAACATGTTAGACATTTTTATTTTAAATGATAGGTTGATTTATTTGTTGTTTTCTTTTATATCCATAGGTTGGCAGTAAAACTTGAGTTTTTTGACTGTTGGTAGATAGATTTCAAGTTTAAACAATTCAGGATCCCTAGAACTATTTTTGAAACATACCACATACTTCAAACATAGCTAGCCAAAATAATAGGATTATATTGTGTATTTAAAGCATTTTTTGTATGTTGTGATCTTTGGGCATCTTTTAAAAATCATTAAAATTCTTTAACGATTTCATGCATATGTGTGACGGATTTGGATCCCCACACACCTCTTAGATCCTTTCCAATTGCCTCTGTACTCTTCCCAGCAGTCTCCCTTCTACTCAGCAGGTTTTGACTTTTAGAACATGGCCCTACTGAGTTTAATTAGGACTGCCTTGTCTGTGCCTGTGTGAGGACCAACTTAGCGGTGGATATATATATATATAGCTCACTGAAGAAAGTTGCTTTTTCTAATCCTAGACTGCCAGGGTGGCACCTCAGGAGTCCCTCCCATCATGCTCTAATGTTGATGGCTGCAATCTTGAGCAGGTCTTGTGAAGACAACCTCAGGTGCTGGGAGGTCATGCATGGAGTCGTCATGTCATGTAGAACACAGCATTTCATAGCACTCTTTCCAGTTATTAGGCTCTTGATTCCTTCTGCCCCTCTCTCTTCATGTTCTCTGAGCCTTAAGGCTTGGGGGAGTTATACTCAACAGTGACTGATTTCACTTGCTTCAGCCACTGGCTTTACCTTCAGCACACTGCAACATTAAGCTTCTCTGAACTAATTTTTGATACCAGTTTATTGAATGAATTGGGCTAAATTGGAAGGTGAGGTACCTCAGATCCCTCTGGTACTAGCTGTCTTTACTTGTTGTTGTTTAGGGGAGGGGCAGGTGAGAGCCCTGTGTCTAACAATCCAAGAGTTTCTACAGCCTCAGTGTCTGGTGAGGTTTTCTCTTGAAGTAAAAGAGCTTATTGTGCATTGTTTTGACTTTTATTTCATCAAGTGTCAGTGCCGAGGCTTCTTCCTCACCACCCTTTATTTTTTGTGGGTGTTTTGCCTGTATGTATGTCTGTGTACCATGTATGTGCAGTCCTGTGGTGGTTAGAGGAGGATGTTCAGTCCACTCGATTGGAGTGATAGATGGTTGTAAGCTGCCATGTGGATGCTGTGAGTTGAACCCGGATCCTCTGAAATACCCAGAAGTCTTCTTTGGACATCTTAAACAAACAAACAAAATCAAAAAACCATTTTGTTTGGGGAGAGCCTGTGCCTCCTAGAGTTGGTCAGTTCTTAGGAAAAGAGCAATTACTAGAGACTTAAGTAGGGGCATTCCTTGAGTATGGGAATTATCCAATCTCCAGCTTTACTGTCTTTATCCGCCTATGTGTCCAAGAACAGTATTCTGTGCTGTGCTATTGGAGACTAGCCCTCCACCCAAAGGTCATTGGAGCTATGGAGACACATCAGCCCTAATCTGTTTACCTTGTCTTGTCTTCCCCCAAACTCTATAATAAAGGCCTTGGCTTCAGCTTTCCTTACCTTCTCGTCTTCTGCCACTAACTCAAACAGGGAGCTTCTGCAGTCCTCCATGGCAGTGGTTCTCAACCTTCCTAACTAACGCTGCAATGTTTGATACAGTTCCACGTGTTGTGGTGACCCCTACCATAAACTTATTTCCGTTACTACTTCATATCTGTAATTTTGCTATGTTAAGAATTGTAATATAAATATCTGTGTTTTCCAATGGTCTTAGGCAACCCCATGAAAGGATTGTCTAACCACCCCCAAAGAGACCATGGCCCACGGGTTGAGATTGGCTGTTCTCTGGCATTCTGTGTGATGCTTTCAGACTTTGAATATAAATAACTTTATTTTCCTGAGTTTCTCTTCTATTTTCTTGTAGCTGTGTCTAATTGGCATTACATTAAAAAAAAAAAGTCAGAAATAACATTTTATGAATTTACCGTATCTGAAATAAGATACAGTACCTTTTGACATAAGTTTCCACAGGAGTTTATAACTTCTTATTTTTGTTTTTCTCTTCTGATTGCTGAATTGCTCACAACTCCTTATTTTGATGTTTGTGCTTGAAAATTACAGTGTTGAAAGTTCCAAAAGCCTTATATCTCCATTATGTAAAGATTTGGGTAAATTCATCATTTTTTTGTTTATTGACTTTTCTTCTGCAAAAAAATTCTAAAACACTTGAAAATGTAAAATCAAAGAATAGATGGTGGGGCTGGCAAGATGGCTTAGTGCACAAAGGCACTTGTCACCCAGCCTGATGACGTAAGTCTAATCCTTGGTACCCACGTGATGACAGTCAGACTGACTTCTGCAAGTTATCCTCTGACCACTACATGTGCTCCACGGAACATGCATGCTCCCCCCCCCCCCAATAAAGAAAAAAATGTAAAAATTTAAAAATTGACAATGATGTTATGACAGAGAATTTGAAAATCCCCAAATAGAGGTTTTTTTTTTTTTTTTTTTTTTTTTTAATCAAATTATTTTGTTTTCTTCCACATAACCCAGACCAGAGGGAGAACACTCGGGGTATCTGTATCCTGTATGTTCAGAGTGTGGCTTTAGTGTCTGTACTGTGATCTTACTGGCTGCTACTCCCTTCCATCAGCCAAACTGAAAAGCAAGATTCTGGGACATAGTACATTCCTGGAAATTGGAGGTGTTGTACTTCATGTTCACTGGTGTGAAGTTAATTACTTGGCCACATTAAGCTGAAAAAGCCTGGAAAATGTAGTTTGTAGCTAACTGGAAAACTACTTTTGAACTTGGACATTCTTTATTATGGGAAGTGCAGAGTTAGTACTGATGGATAACTAGTAGTCCCTGCTATAAACATACATGTAACATCTGAAGGACATAGTTTTCTGTAATAATTCCAATTCCACAGTATTGGTAAAACTTCTTTGGTTCAGTGCAGCAGAAAACTATTGGAAATGTCACGTGAAATAGATTAAGATATCAATGAACTCTGCCCAGTCCACTTAGAACCTTAATGGAATTCTCTATATCTGCTCTGTCTTACTCATACCACACAGACAGACACACTTTGTACACCATTCACTTTTGTGTGTAACACATTGATTAAAATCTAATGGTAGCACTATGGCTGTACTCAGTGAGAAGACTGTGTATTAGTTAATCATCATTCATATTTATGACTGTAATCCCCACCATTCAGCCAGATCTCTCTGTTAGCAAAGATGATGCTTTTTAAGATTCAACTTTGTTTCCTTTGTTTCTTTCTTTCCTTTTCTTTTTCTTTCTTTCTTTCTTTTCTTTTTTTTTTTTCTGTGACATGAAAGATTAGACCATGAAAGTGAGCAAAAATTTTGGTGTGTTTTGGTTCTGTGGTATCTGTATTTAATAGTTCAGAATAAAATGATATAGTTATGAAGAGAATATAATGCTCTGAAGAAACATATTTTTTTCATTTTTGATTCGATTGTGACTAGGATACCAGTCTAAAATGGTTACTAACACTCTTAGATTTGCTAGAGGACACCTACATTTTAATTCATATGAGTTTCTAAAAAGGTGCATGAAAACATTTCTAAATGTGAAACTAGTTCCTTAAAAATATAAAACATTCTCTAAAATTTGAAAACTATTTATGTAGGTTTATTTAATGAGTTTCAGAATAAAACTTGATCTGTACCACTTGGTATTTCTATTGGGTTAAATGTTTCAAATATGTTGAGTTTATGAGATTAATGCTACCCAGCATTAATATGACAATTTTTCCCTTTATGCATTTTTATGCAGTAAGGACACTATTTATACCAAATCATGAATATTCTGCTCTGTAAAGGGCAGAATTCACTTCTGAAGCTGAAATTAGGCACTTCCTGAAAGGTTAAAGGGTGCTGTGCAGAAAAATGCCAAGCATGAAAAGTGATAAACTGCCTGTTTTGTTTTTAGTAGTCACTGTAACCAGAGCCACTTTCTCAGTTTAAAAACAAACAAATAAACAAGTCATTCTGTTTTGTCACTCATGCTAATTGAAAAAGTACTGGAAATTAAGAAACAACATGTGTTATTTTTATTTCATTCTTTTCGATATACTTGTAAAGATACATGTTAATTTATATTTCAAATTACCCTTCTATGTTTATTGATTCTCAGATTCGTCATACTATTTTTTCCCCTGGGGCTGCAGATGCTGACCACTGGAATTTTTTTTAGCTTATATCCAACACAAAGATAATTGTAGTTTATGTAAATTCTTTGCATGTTAGTGATGTTAAACCTGTATTCTGATTTGTCATTTACATAGCTTTGCACTTAACATAATTGTCAGTATTTAGAAGTTTAAATTATTTCATATAACCAAATATGCATAAAATCCTGTCTTCATGTTTTCTTATTGCTAGAAAGGTCTCCATATATTGAGATAAGTATTTTTTGTTTCATTTTTTTTATATTTAACTCTAAATAATTTGTTTGTAAGTTGAGACACTAATAATTTTCTTCTAAAAGTAGTTAATGTGTTTTTTAGCCAATATTGATTAGTTTTCTTATTATGTTTTTTAAACATATTCCAGAGTTTTTAATATATCTGGATTTTTTTTATATGCTGGATTAAATATGTGGCATAATAATACTGTATTCCACAATGGTTTAAAAGGAAATGGTGAATGGGGAGAATCTTCTTTCATATAAGTATTCTGGCTTAAAATGGATTCAGTATTCACTTGCATATTGGTTATTTTCTAAGTTGCATGCAATATAACAACAGTCAGAATATTTTCCTTATTATAATTGGATAACATACTTATTAGTACTGATTTCTACTTGGAATCTAAGTGAAATATTAAATGCATTATTGAGTTGATAGCAAACTTAGCAATTTCCTTTTTTTTCAGAGTTGGAAGTAAAAGCATTTAAATGTCTTACATACTTTTTTTTTGTAAAAACAGTATAGGTCATGAAAGTTATGTCAATTAAATTTAAAAGTATTAGCAGGATCTGACTTTTTTCTTCCTTTTTCAAGGTAAAAATTTATACACAAATGAATATGTGGCAATTAAACTGGTAAGTTCATGATTATTTTACAATTATTTTCTTTAATTATTGGCTTATTAATTTTTCATCTTTATATTTTATAACTTGAGTGTTCATGTAAAAAGAAAAATGCTTGCATGGCTGATCTTTTGTTCATGTCTCCGAAGCATGTTATGATGTATAGAGTGTCAGTGTCTTCTCTGCCATGAAAACTCTGTCCTTACTTTGGCAGTGTCATGGACGTGAAA
Organism: Onychomys torridus; assembly: GCF_903995425.1. Taxonomy (NCBI): domain Eukaryota; kingdom Metazoa; phylum Chordata; class Mammalia; order Rodentia; family Cricetidae; genus Onychomys; species Onychomys torridus. The sequence continues at coordinate 42,421,624 of NC_050455.1, forward strand.
TTTTGTAGTTTGGCAGTGTTTTTAGTTTAGAATTAGTATTTCTAAGTGGATAAAGGCAAAATTTTTCTTTCTGATTCCAGCATTTAGACAAAATAACTATGTCTTTAGCATTTAGGCTCGTATTTGAACACACACTCCTAATGATCTTGTAAAGTTTTTCTACCAGTGTTTTATAAATCTGGCAAAGCTGGTTGTTGCTTGACTTCCAGGAACTCAGAAAGTCATGAGTGTGGGTAGTAGCAAGGAGAGCAGCCATGGGAGTCACGTGCTCAGTGTGACAGCTACAAAAGAGTTCTCTTCTGCGAGAATTTGTACCCAGGGACTGCTTTTATTCATTTATTTTATCATTCATTTATTCATTGATTCATTCATCTATTATTTATTTGGGCAGAGTCTCTATTTAGATCTGGCTGTTCTAGAACTCACTATGTAGACCTAGCTGGCCTTGAACTCACAGAGATCCACCAGCTTCCGCTTCTCCAGTGCTGAGATTAAAGGTGTGCTAGGAATGATTTGTATAAGGCGTATTTTCTCTTTTTGAGTGACAGGCAGGTTTCCCTGAGGTCCAGGTTGGCCTGGTCTTCTCATTCTCCTTACCCTTGTCTTGACAGTGTGATTGTGTTATTAGGACGATGTCAGTCAGACTGTCAGAGGAAGAGGCAGTGGGAAGGAATCCAAGGAAAAAGAAAGCCAGCTTAGGAGCTGCAGTGGAAAGTCCCTGCTACTCCAAGTGTCTTTGTTAAGCTAAGCTGGCCTGTGGCCCCACAGGACACATGGAACGATGCTTGACTTGTCCAGATGACTTCTCCCTGGTGTCAAGGTCTAGTCCTTGACTTTACAGTACAGTGTCTGGTTAGCTTATGGCAGGATTGCCACTGCCAATTTAATTGAATTTGTGGCTATCAGTTGTGAGATCAGTTAATATAATCAAGCTCTTAGTGTTGGCAAAGTTGAGAAAAATAATTTCTAATTTTTTATGAGAATTTTTTTATTAAGGTCAGGTGCCCACATAAGTATAAATATTGTTTTATTTAAAATATATTTAAAGTTTGTTCTTTATCCATGTTATAAATGTAGACAGTGTATCTTGATCATATCTATTTTCTCCTTCTTCCCTCCCTCCACTTCTTCCAGTATGTCCCCCACCCACCTATGTCCCTTAAGAAACAAAAACCAAAGGTCACTGAGTCCTGTTAGTGCTGTGTGTATTCTTGTGGTGTTGGGCCATCCCCTGGAGATTAATCAACCTGTCACCCCCACCTGCCCCGTTCACTTTCCCTTCTCCAGCAGCCGTCAGCTGTCAGCTGTGCAGAATGCCTTATGCATCCCTGCCCCCATCTGTGCTGGGACGTTGGCAATGGGCTTAGTCTTGTTCAGGCAACTTAGCTGTTCTCAGTTCATGGGGGCAGTGGCCGTGCCGTGCCAGAAGACAGTATTTTACACCACTCCTTCCACTCTTGACATTCTTTCTGCCCCTCTTCAGGAAAGGTTATATCCCTTGAGGGTTTAAGGACTAAGGTGGGGCTATGAGGGACTGATAGCAGCTCTCCCATTTAGGGTTGCTCTCAGCACTTGGACCGGTTATGCGTTAGGTCATTTTAAAGAAAGCCAATTTCAGCAGACAGGACTCTGTATAGGAATCACAGCAGAGAGACTGAGCCTACAGGAACTGTACATATTTAGCGGGCAATCTGATTTTGTGTGGTGTTCTATGCTAGTGCTAAAGCGGCCATAATTAACAGTTGTGTGCAGAGGGGACAGGAGCCACTGCCAGGCTGCCTGCTCCCTGGGTCTGGTTAATTCAATCAGGTGTGACCCTCAAGTCCGGTTATTTTCAGACTTGGAACTTGTCTGTCCTGTTCCTTCCACGGGTGCCTTAGAAACTGCCAGCCGTGTCATCTTCTAGCCTCTCTATACATGTACGTGTAACACTTTCATTGCAGTTCACTTTGTCTATTCCCTTTTTTGCCCTTTTCTGGGGAGGTGTCGGGGCAGGGCACCCTTCCTTTACTCTATCTTGTTAGGCAGGGTTTTTTTCTAGGTCAGGCTGGCTTTGATCTTGATGTACAGCTGAGAATGACCTTGAACTCAGGATCCACTTCTGCCCCTTTTCCAGTGCTAGGATTACAGGTGTAATCCACACTCAGCCTGTTTGTCTTTTTTTAAGTGTAGTGGTCAGCATTACATACAAAAATTGTTACTACTCATAATTTAGGGTAACTGGGAATGTTTTTACTTTTGTATTGTGAGAGAAGTATGGCCTATAGTCACATTCTCCCTAAAATAATTGGAAAGTCAGAAAAATGCTTACATTTTGGTCCTTAGTTTATTGTTTTCCATGTGTGTGGTTTGCTGTGTTGATTATATCTGAGTGCAGTAGGTGAGCTATAATTTTGTTTAGAACCAGCAATAAAGATAGTCACTTTTAGATATACCTCGTGTCTGTATTTTGGAGAAATAAAGGCACTGTTTGCTATTTTTGAGAGAGTGGCTATTTATAGTTCTGTCCCAGCTTGCAAGGTGTTCACTTTTGTCTTTGTTACTCTACTTCAGATTGGTAGCTTACCTAGGGTTTCCAATCACATAATTACCAGTTGCCCATGACAACTGAAAATGTCATTCTTTGATGATGTGACTTTTCCTACATGGTGGTATTGTAACATTGTAATTGCTGTTGAAGTATAGGAATCAAGTTGAAATTACTAAACTGAGTAAGGACCATTTCCTTTTCTTTTTACCTGGAGGACATCAGTGATTAAGATGTATGTTTAATTTCAGTTGTGATGGTGTAAGTGGACATTATTTCACATCTTAAGGTTGTGTATTTTTAGACAATTAATCAAAATTTATGGATAATGTGTTGTTATATGGAAGGTACTACTTTTCACTATTTTATGTTACATTTTATATTATACACACAGACACCCATGCATATATAGAGGGAGGGAGGGACAGAGGGGACCATAAAAAGTTTTAACTATTTTACAGATGAGGAACTGCAACATACATCAAAGTTAACTAACTTTCCAAACCACACAGCTAGTGAAGTGGGAAATCGAGGGTTTAAACCTAGTATAATTTGGTTTCAATCTCCATGCTTTTAACTACTACTCTGTATTGCCCCTCAAGATTTAAGCTTACCATTTTCTATGAATAATCCTTATGAATTGAAGTCTCTAGTGCACTTAATATATATTTATACATACCTCCTTGGGCTTCTCATTCTTGATTTTTTTTTTTTTTTTTGATTGTGACCATTGCTGCCCACTTTCCCATCACTGCCTATTAGACTGTATTGTTCAGATCTCTAATGATGTGGTTCCTACTTTCCTCTCATAATGCATCGACATAGTCTTTCTGTTAACCTTTTACTTCCCTCAGTCTCTTTGTTCATTGTTGTGTTTATCTTTTGTTGCAGAAAACTATGCTTTTAATTTAATTATGTTTTTTTTAAACCTTGTTGGTTCTTCTGATGCTCAGATACTTACTTATATATGTTTACAGATGGTATCAATTTATTGAACATTGAACACAATGCCGATTTTTTTATATAGATCTAGAGGAATAGAGATACCTAGTAGAATATTATAGTGTATATGAGTTGATACTACACTTTAAAACAGTTGGAGTTAGAACCTAGTGATTGTCTTATAACTGAAATGCCTTTTGTTCTTCAATTGTTTGCCTAGGAGCCCATGAAATCCAGAGCACCACAGCTGCATTTGGAATATAGATTCTATAAGCAGTTAGGATCTGGAGGTAAGTTATATGAATTTTAATAATTTAATAATTTAATAATTAATAAATAAAATAATTTAATTCTTTAGTTTCAAAAATAGTATTTTAAATTTGATTACAGAGACTTCTTTTTTAAAAAATGTTTTTTATTGAGGCTGAAGAGATGCTTCAGTGGCTAAGAGTGCTTCCTGCTCTTTTAGTACAGAGAGTTCCTAGTAGATTTGTCAGGAGGGCATCTGGCTCCAGTTCCCACTTCAGAAGATGGTGTGTTGTAGTGCACATGTGGAGGATAGGGGAAGGTGTGTAGGAGTTGGTGCTCTCTCTCCACCTTGTGTGTCTTGGGGACTAAACCCAGGTTGTTAGGTTTGCTGGCAAATACCTTCACTGCTGAGCATCCATATTGTTAGCCTTTATAGCAATATTACTGATGTTATGATGGATATAAAAGTGGTTCCATAAATATATCCACATGGAGATCCCTGGAACCTATAGTTAGCATATAGCAGTCATTTGAGATTGCAAGATTATCCTGTATGTCTAGGTAAGCCCAGATGCAACCCTAAGTGTCTTTACTAGAAAAGCAGAGACATTTGACATACACAGAGAAGGGGAAGACTATGTGCCCATGGGGGCATTGATTGGAGTGATCTGAATGAACTAAAGAATACCTGCAGCTCTAAGATCCTGAAGGAGGCTCCTGGGTTCTCTCCTAGAGCCTGTAAAGAGACCATAGCTCTGCCTTGATTCAGCCTCATGCAACTGATTTGAGACACTGGCCTCTAAGGTGTAGTGTTTTTGTTATTTTAAGCTATCAAATTTGTAGTAATTTCTTAACAGTAGGTAATGCAAGTATATGTGCATGAAGTTCTTAAATCTTAATGGGAATAGAGATTTTGCTATTGGCAAATATTTATGGTTAAATTTTCTACTATGTGTTACATTGTAGCTTTCAAGTGCCACTTTTGTTTATTCCTATTCTTCTAATTGTAATGATTTTACTTGTACAGTTTTTCTGTAGTACAGTATATTGTTTCCCTAGATTTAATAAAATAGAATTTCTTGATGTGTGTTTCTGTAAGCATATTTACATTCTAGTTGGTAGAGCTGTCCGTTTCTTCAAATGATACAGAGTTTGCATTTCCTCCCACTAAGAGCATATACAAATAAGTAGTCCTTGCAGTGTTAGTAAACTTGAACGTTTGTATTAATGAGTATATTGTGGATTTTTTTATGTAGTGTCCTTCTCTGTTTCTTCCGACTAGTTTTGAAGTCTGTTTTGTCAGATATTAAGGTAACTACATCTGCTTGCTTCTTTGATCCATTTGTTTAGAATACCCTTTTCTATACTTTACACCGAGGTGATGTCTATCTTTGATGTTAAGGTGTGTTTCTTGGAGGCAGAAGAAAAATGGATCCTACTTTCAAATCCAATCTGTTAGTCTGTGTCTTTTCCTTGGAGAATTGTGGGTTAGTTATTAATGAGTAGTATTTATTAATTCCTGTTATTTTGTTGTGGTAGTGTGTGTTTTTCTACCCCTCTTTTGATGAACTGTCCTGGGATTATTTGTTCTTGTGTCCTCTTAGGTATAGTTCTTCAGACTTCTTCAGACCATCACTTCAGACTGAGTGCTTTCTGTGGAACTGAAGTGCTGGGCAGAAATTGCTTAAATTTGTTATTGTTGTGAAATATTTTCCTTATTCTATTGATTGTGATTGATAGTTTTGTTGGGTATAGTAGTCTGGGCTGGCACCTGTGGTCTTTTAGAGTTGGTAGAAAAATCTATCCGTTCAGGCCCTTCTGGCTTTCAGAATCTACATTGAAAAGTCAGGTGTTATTCTCATGAGCCTGCCTTTATATGTAACCCTTTACAGCTTTTAATATCATTTTCTTCTGTACATTTAGTATTTTGATTATTATATGTTGTGGGAGGTTTCATTTCTGGTCATGTCTGTTTGGTGTTCTGTATGCCTCTTATACCCTTGATAGTCATCCCTTTCTTCAGATTGGGGGAGTTTTCTTAAATGATTTTGTTAAAAATATTTTCTTTGCATTTGACATGGATTTTGATTTTCTTTCCTACTTCCTCTATACCTATTACTCGTAGGTTTGGTGTTGTACAGTGTCCCAGATTTCCTGGGTGTTTTCTGCCTATTTTTTAGATTTGACATTTTCTTTGATGGAGATACCTTGTCTTCAAGATCAGAAGTTCTCTCTTCCTTGTCTGTTACTCTCATGGTAAGGCTTATCTCTGGGGTTTCTGTTTGACTTTCTGAGTTTTTCATTTCCAGTTTTATTTCAGTTTGGGATTCCTTTAGTGATTTTATTTCTTTGTTGAATTCTACTGTTATGTCTTGAATTGTTTTCATTATTCCATTCAATTCTTGGTGTTTTCATGGTCTTCATTAAGGTGTTTGCTCATATCATCTTCAGTGTCCTTGGGTGTGTTCTTTCTCTTTCTACTGGTCACTTTCTAGTTGTTTTAAGCTTACTATTTGTTACTTGTATGAGGCTATTATTTTCAGATCTGTATTCTTGCACATGTAATGGCCTTTCCCAGTGAATGCTGGTAAAACCCTAGCTAAATATACCTGCTTTGCAGCACATTTCTTGCTACCACTTAGCTCCTCTAGAAGAGAGACTTTTGTGTGCTGTCATGTCATTAATTTATAACTGAATATTTTCGGTATTCCTATGGGAACATTGTTTTTCAAGTGAGTGACTTGACTTTTGAGGTTCTTTGAACTATGCAGATCTACACTAATTTGGTGGTAGCAATAGTGGTTGTTACTAAAATTATAACTTCACAGTATTGTCTTCTAAGAAGTAGGGAACCTCCCTTCCTTCTTCCTGCTGCCCCCTCTACCTTCCCAATCTGTGCTTTATGAAAAAGTCATGACTTCTGTATTCTTTACATGTTTCCATCTGGTTTTCGACACTTCTATGCATACTGTCCTTTAAAAACTCTAGTTCTGTCTGCTGTAAAATGAATATAGAGGATTCTATAATTTATAGGATTATACTTATTAATTATACTTTTTCCCGAAGAATTTTGGTTGTTGTATAAGCCCTGTCTGTAAACATCAGTGATATCTAGAATTCATCTTTTTTACAGAGTTACCTGATCATGCTTTTCAGAATCATGTTTTACCAAGCTTAAGAAATTATCCAGGTCTATTAACACATGCCTGTGACCCCCCCCCTTAGAAGTCTGAGGCAGAGGGTTATGAGTTTGACCTCATCTAGACAGCATAGGAGACCTGCTCACACAGCAACACAAAGGAACTTTGAGAACCCGCCCTCTCTGTCCTCTCCTGTAGGACTGCTGCAGTGAGAGGACTTGGGGTGCCAAGAAGCCTCTCGAGGAGGCCCAGCCCAGACACTGGGGGCGGGGCTCCTTTTACGCCTTTAAGGCTTTTGAGAATCTCAGAGACCTTTGCTGTGGAGTGGATTGACTGATATAGCCCATACCAGAAATCTAAGTAAATATAAAAGTTCCCAAATGGTCATTTAAAATAACATTCCAAACATTTAAAAAATCAAATTGAACTACTTTTCTTTTCAATATAAGTGAACAGGAAGAGTGTTGCTGCTTTGTTTTGCAAATATTTGAAATTTCCAGTGTAATAGAAAACAGCCAGCTTCTCATATCTTCAGACCATCATGATAGCACATATCCTGCCATCTCAGGAAAACTTACTATGAACTAACTTGGTAGAAAACGAGAGTTGAAAGGTAAATTAAATCCCCATGTTTTATTAAGTAATTCTAATATTGATTACCCCCTGAAATGGTCTCAAAGACCACTGTTGTTTTTAGAGCTCATATTGTGTCAGCTTTGATTGGTTATTTAAACTATGCATACACTTTTGACATTGTGTTAGTTATTTTTCTCATTGCAGAGGAAACAGACCAGAGATTGATAGAGCCCTAAAACCTGACACCCGTGTCCTCCATTCTCCTCTGGACTGTGAATCCCAAAGTCCTTGCTTCTTTAGGAAGAAACTTCCTAAAACAGCATCTCTGGCTAGGGAGTGAGTGTTCAAATACACTTGGTGTGTATATGGTGGAGGGCATTTTACATTCAAATCAGGCACTATACCAAAGTGTGAAAAGTGGTGGTTTCTTAAAGTTTAGTTGCAGTGTAAAGTTAGAAACTTTCACCCTGAGTCTATATGTTAAAATCTCTTATCCAGGCAGGGTTTTGCATCTATATGAAGCCTTGATCTCTTGGAAGATATTGTTTCATCGACATGCATATATTTCAAATACATCATGTTTCATTGTCCAAATTAGACCATAATAGATAGTAACACAAAATTTTGTTAGAATATTTGCATTTTTTTTTAAGATTTAACTTTTAATTTATTCTTTGTCATGCATCTGGATCCTATTTATCTCCGGGTCCCTTCACATCTGTTCTCTGTCCCTGCAACCTCCCCCCCCAAAAAAAAAACAAAACAAAAAACAGAACAGAATAAAATTTAAGAGAAAAGCAAATAAAAAAAAATCTCATTGTGGAAGCTGCAGTGTGACCCAATGAGTCACAGAGTATACCCTCCAGTCCACACATCTTTACTTGCAAGTGTTTGCTGCGGAGTCATTGGTCTGGTTCGAGGCTTGTGGCTTCTGTTACACTATTGATACTTGGCCCTCACTTGGACTCTTCTTGGGTATCCTGATGTTGCCCCCATGTTGTGGAGATCATGCAGCTTTGGATCCATAGACCTGGCCCCTTCACGTGCTCCAGTAGTTTATAGATTGGGTGGATATTGGGGAGGGCTAACTCATAGCCTTGGTTCTGGGCAGAGTTGGTCTGTCCACCAGCTGTTCCCCATCCTAACCATAAGGGTGAGCTCTCCAACACTGTCCCAGTTCGTTCACCCTATGCAGCAAGGGGCAAGGGGTGAGGGAAGTTCCCCTGCGGTCATGCCCCAGGTGGGCTCACCCACACCTGCAGAACCAGGGCCAGTTCTGCTGTTACCCAGGTGAGATGCAGGGTCTACTCTCCCGAGTGCTGCAGTTGGTGAGGGGCAGTTCTCCCACTTGCCAGCAAGTGGCAAGGTGGGGGAATTGTATTTTTTCCTTACCTACACTACCACCTAGCAGATGAGGGGGATGGGACCAGCTCTTCCATTCTCATGCCCTCAGGACCAGCTCACCTGTGCCCTGCAAACAGGGTCAGTTCTATTGTGCTGCCCAGGAGAGGTGTGGGATCTGCTTTCCCGAGTACTGTAGCCAGTGAGGAGCAGGACTAGTTCTCTCCAGTCTTGCAGCCAGTGAGGGTGGGGCCAAACCAACTCTGTGCAGCTACAGACATCCACACTGGTGGCAGTGGCAACAGGGCCATGGAGCGGACAACACTATGTCCCTGGTGGAGAGCCCTGGGCGGGGCAGGCTGTGTGCTGGCTCCTTTTCTTCTTACTGCCTGGGTCAGGCCACCTTCAGAATATTGAAGCATTATAAAGTTGTTAATGACTTGGTAACAATTTTATCAGTTTGTCTTGAATAGTTTCTCTGTGAGTTCTCAAGAATGCTTTGTTTTTGTACTTGTCAAAGGATAGGACTTCAACAGTAGTTTAGTTTAAGGTTTTAGTTGGCTTTATTTGTTTTTCTGATTTTGATATAGGTCTTGTAGTCCATATTGGCCTCCAAACTCACTGTGTATTGGAGGATGACCCTGAACTCCAGCCTCTTCTTCATGTCCTCAGTGCTCTATTTGCTGGTGGCATGTAGGTCACCATCCCAGCTCAGAATAGACCTTTAGTTCTCCAGGGTTAGAGATCAAAACCAGGGTATTAGGAACACTAAACAAGAATTCTGTCACTGAGCTGCACTCTCCGATCAGTGTTTCTTTTTTAAAAGATTGCACCAAGACCAGGTATGGTGGTGCACACCTTTAATCTTGGCACTGCAGAGGCAGAGACAGGTGGATCTCTGAGTTGGAGGCCAGCATCATCTGAATAATGAGTTCCAGGCCAGGCTATGCTAGATAATGAGACCCTGTCTCAAAAAACAAAACAAACCAAACAAAAACTGCCTCAGTGTCTTTCTGTAAACAGCCCAGGTGAGACCCCAGCTGAAGAGTGCCAGGTTTACAGATCTTCAACACTCGTAACGTGGAATTGAGTAGCTTGGTGAGCTAAGCAACAAGAGTGGTTTTATACACGGGACAAGGCTGACAAAAGCAGAAACAAGGAACAAGAAACAGATTGGCCATTTCAGGATTACTTCCTTCATAAGATAGTAGAGGGGAGACAGAACAGTAGAGAACACATGGCTAGTTAACGTCAGATCACGTCACTTTGTGTGAGGGTTAAAGTAGAGGCAACTTAAACGCCATGCTGATTGAAACTAGCCAGCTAGGGAATTTCTCCTGATTCCTGGAAAGGTTAGTTAAACAAGTCTGATATTTGGTAACACGGAGCTTTATTATGGGGAGCTCCATTTTGATGGTTGGTTCTGTTGAAGTGTGGTTGACTAGAAGAGTTCAAAGTGGATGATGTTCTTGTCTTGCTCCCAGTCATTAGTGGAATGAATTTGGTCTCTCACCGTTAAGTGTGGTGCTAGCTTGTAGCCGACATAAATGTGCTTTATGGGACTTCATCAGAGTTGTGTTAGATGTTTCTTTCTTTTGTGTTATATGACTTCTTCCCCATTCTACTAAATGTGAATTATATTGGTGGATTTTTAAAAATGTTGACCCAACTTTGCATTTCTGGGCTAACCCTTCAGTTATGGTATCTTACTTGGTTTTATGTGAATAATATGATCAATAAGTATTTAGTGAATAAAGATAGTGATGTTCCTTAAGTGTTTTTCCATTTTGGGTAACATTTGAAAAAAACTGACCACAAAATACTAGCCATATAATAACCCCAATTTTTTGAGACTTTATTCAGAGATTGCGTCTCTACAACTTTATTGGACAGTGGATGGTGAGTATAAGTAAGTAGAGAAGTCCTGTCATTAAGGAACTTTACAATCTTTATATCCTGTATAGTTTGACAGACTTTGATGATCTCATTTACTTACCTCTTATAGATCAGAAAGAACATACTAAAGAACAAAATAAAGGAAATACTTTACTAGAGATTGCTCAGTCGAGAACATCGTGATTAGCAGCTGTCAGTTCTGAGGAGGAGGAGATAGTATTGTGGGAAGAACTTTACAAACTGTGTAGTGGAGAGCTGTTGAAAAGTCCCAGGGGCAAGTTCTAGGTCTTGACTGTTGCTCCAGGCTCTGATTGTGCATGATTTATTTTAGTCAAAACAGGATTTTAGTTGCAGTGAGCTTTAGTAAGTCTTACCACGAATGATGAGTGACGAGTTGTTTATGCTTAGGTGGTGTGCTCCCTGTTGACAGCCCCAGGAGAATGGTTGCTGTTCTGGAAAGTGGGTACAGCTTGTACTTGTTTCCACTCTCTGTATCTGCCACAATTGTAGTATTCCAGTCCCCATGTCCTGCTGCATTGTCATCTTCACCTTGAAAAATAAATGGCGGGTGCTCTTGCCCAAACTGCTGTTATGGAGACCCACTTGAGCCTGAATGACACCCAGCCACACAGCACCACTGGTGAATGTTAGGACAGTCTGGGAACATGATTGTGCTGGCTTCTAGCTTTCTAGTTCAATGGTTTTTCTTCTGCCCCTGCAGCAATTGGCACTCAGATTTATAGGATTAACAAGAAGGAACCTATTTCCAAAGTTCTTCATTTAAAAGAATGGAAAGGATTTTGTTTTAAATTGTATATGGAAAGATAGAAAGCCTCCCACAAGAATTTGTGAGAGCAGAGCTTCATGTTCTCATATGAAACATTTATAAATGCAGTACTTAGGTAAAGAGATCACTCAATATCTATTTATTGGAAATTTATTTCTAAAAAAGAATGTTAGACTTTAGGTTTGTTATTTTATAGGACTTCATAATCAATTCTTAGTGACTTAAAATGTGAAACTTCATTATTTCCCTTTCCAAGGCTCAGAAAACCCGGCATGGCCTAGCTGGTTCTGCTGTTGACAGTCTCAGTGCTAAAATCAAGGTGTGAGTCTGGGCTGTGGCCTGAGGTTAATATCCTCCCTGTACTCACTAGGTTTGTTTGTTTTTGTTTGTCAGACTTCAGATCCTAATGACTGTAGGGTTGAGGCCTTCTGTTCTTAGAGGCTTTCCACCTTGTATGTGGATCTCTGCATAACACAGAGCTTGTTTCTTTAAGGCTCTGGACAAGCTCTCACTCATTCTAAATGGTTTTGATTCTTAGAGCTACTTTTTAAAGAAGATGAGATAAGGTTAGACCATCTAGGCTGCCTTTTGACTGACTTAAGATCTGCTGATAGGGACTATACATACGTGTACACACACACACACACACACACACACACACACGTGTGTTTTATACCTCCCCATACACATAGCCCTAACTGTAAGGGTGAACTCTTAGGAATTTTCCCACACTGATATTTGGGTTGATCTTAGCAGGATGCCAAGCATGGAGTTAGTAAGGACAGCAGTGACTACCTAGTTCAATAAAAGTAGGCTCCTGTTGTCTGAGCCTTTCTGATTATAGCTCAGCAGATGAGATTGTAGAGAGAGAGTAATGTACTTTCATGTGCTTCCAGGGACACAGTTACAGTGCAGGTGTGCTGAGCTGCCATGTGAACATCACAGAGTGGGTTTAGAGAAGAAGGAGGTTCATCAGAAAAGGGGTTTTTGTTTTTGTTTCTGGAAAAAAAATCGTTACCGTTAAAGTAACTAGAAAAATTAAAATATTGCTTATTGGTTTTCTAGGGAAAAGGCTTAGTATCTAAGGTGATGAAATTATTAAGTAACCTTTTCTTTTTCCCTAGATGGTATACCTCAAGTTTACTATTTTGGCCCTTGTGGTAAATACAACGCTATGGTGCTGGAACTGCTGGGACCTAGTTTGGAAGATTTGTTCGACCTATGTGATAGAACATTTTCTCTGAAAACAGTCCTTATGATAGCTATACAACTGGTAAGTGAAGCAGGGCGTTGGAGGTTGCTTGAACTTCGGTGTTTGATCGCAAGCTCCCTCCCTCCCTCCCTCCCTCCCTCCCTCTCTCACTGTATTCCTCAGTCTCTCTCTATATCTTGGGTTTTTTTTTTTTTAGAGACAGGGCTACTCTGTGTAGTTTTGGTGCCTGTTCTGGATCTCGCTCTGTAGACCAGGCTGGCCTCGAACTCACAGAGATCCGCCTGGCTCTGCCTCCCAAGTGCCAGGATTTAAGGTGTGCGCCACTGCCACCACCACCCGGCCTATATCTTGGTTTTTTTGAGACTTAGCCTCATGTAACCAAAGCTTGGTCTCAAACTCCCTATGTAGTGTATGTTGGTTTTGAACTACTGATCCTTCTGCCTCTCTTTCCTGAATGCTGGTGTTACAGGGTGCACCATCATGCTTGGTTTTCATAAATTTAAGTTAAAAGTTTTATTAAAGTTTTTTGACCTTGTCATATGGAGCATTTGACCCATATAATAGAAATGTTTTTTGCTTTTTATATTGTCTTTCTAGGATGCATAGAAAGTAAAATTACTGAGTCAAGTGCATTTTAGTAGTTAAGTAAATTAACATTTTAATTGGACAGAATGCTCACTTCAAGGGTTGAGGTTTTTCTAACACTTTTCTTGTGTAAGATGAGAACTTTAAATCCTCAGAAAAAGCGTTCTTAATATTGGAAGTTGACTTTAATGCCCTAATAAGAAAAAGTCTAATGAGAAATATACTTCAGTATTTAAATGTCAGAGAATCTATGAGGGAACATTTGAGATGATTTTTAGACAGTTTTGACATAAATGCCAATATAAGTATGCTGTAGAAGTCTTGGAATTGTTTTTATTCACTTAGTCATTAATTCTACTTCTACAGATTTGTGTTGGAAATATTTGGGTCACTTACAGTTTTATGTACAGGGCTAGATAAAATTGTAAAATAATGAGTAACGCCCTGTGGTGTGGAGCTAACAGGTGAATTGAATAAATCATGAATAGTCATAAAGTCATATGTAGCTGTTAAAGACTGCATTAAAAGAAGTTTTGTGACCTAGAACATGTTCACAAGATATTGTTAATTAAGGCATGGGTCACGGGAGTGTACTCCACAGTTTGTTAATAAACAGACTAGAACGGCTCTTGTATGTGTATGCTGGCATGGTACTGTTAACCAGGATCACCCCAAAGGGAACCTTAGATCTAAAGTTCTGTTTAGTTATTTTGTATGTTAAACATTATTTGAGAATCTGAAAATATTAATATAAATATATTATATTTATGGTTTATTTACCTCTGTAAATATACCTATATATTTATATAGTTACTATAAAATTTATATTAATAAAAAATTAATATAAATCTGTGTTATTATAGTTGGATTTCAAATTTGTCTGGTTTCAAGATTTTAAAGTGTTTAGTACCTGGAAAAATAAAATCTGTTATGAAAAAGGATACTGAATGATGCCAATTTTTTGATGCTGTTTTTTTTAAACAGGTAAAATTCATTCTTAAGGTTTTCTTGGTTATAAAAATTGCCTGATTGTTGAACTGAGAAAGAATAGTGTTAATTTTATGAATGTTTCTCTAGTTTTGATTTTGAGTTTTTTACTTTTAATCAGTAAGTTTTTTAACTTCATAACCTAGCATATTCTGAATATGGTGACTGAGTCTGACTTACTGCTAGGAAATTCATTTCTAACATTAGACACTTTCAATTACCTGTGACCGTGACAGCATTTAAGTCCTAAGTGATTAAATGCTCTTTAAGGAACTGAAGAATGACATCTTTTTAACTTTAAAGGGTTGAAACAGTTTCTAATTGTTTCCTTTCTTAAGTTATTTTTATTGTGAAAGTTCTGTCTTGGTTTTATCATTAAATCTAAAATAAAATTTTTTTTCTCTTTTTCCACTAAGATTTCTCGCATGGAGTATGTCCACTCAAAGAACCTGATATACAGAGATGTGAAACCCGAGAACTTCTTAATAGGAAGACCAGGAAACAAAACCCAGCAAGTCATTCATATCATAGATTTTGGTTTGGCAAAGGAATATATTGATCCAGAGACAAAGAAACATATACCATACAGAGAACACAAAAGCCTTACAGGAACAGCTAGGTACATGAGCATAAACACACATCTAGGAAAAGGTATGTGAACATGTGTGGAAGCTTGAATTCTGCTGTGTCAACAGTGTAAGTTGTTTGCTACTGTGTTTCAGTGTTTGCACGTTAAAACAGCTCATATTGTAATTTTTATTCACCATATACCTATAGTTTTCGTTCATTTGTATTTTGATAATACTGTAAAAATAAGGTCCTGTATAGGGTAAATGTTTCCTATGATAACTTGAAACGTCCAACCTTGATACAAGTAGGGGATTCATTTGAATATTTCTTTTTAAGATGAGGTAATGCCCAATTTTAACTGAATTCAGATTATAGCTCTCTTACACAGCTAGCCAGATTAGTAGCAACCTGACTAATTGGGTATAATGCTAACAGCATTGAATGTAAAGACAAGCAGAGCTGGCTTCTGGTGCTGTCTAGAATATTTTTTCCTAGCAGTGTGGCTTTAGATATGTTATTAACTTTAAAAATATATTTCCTGTATGTATAAAGAGTAAAAATATCAGCCATATAGCATTTTTATGGTTTTTTTTTTTTCCTTTTTCAGTTCAGGATCTAATTGGGACAATGTATTATTTGTATAGCTTTAATTTTTTTATTTTTTAAAGCAGGTCTACATCCTTCCCTTTCTTTATCTTTATAGTCTTAATCTTAATAAATTTTAGGAGCAAAGGCAATATTTTAGAATGTTCTTGGTTTGGGTTGCTTATTTTTTTCTCGATTAGATATTGGCATGCATTTTTAATACACATCCCATGAGGAAGTCTTATCCTTGTATTGTGTCAGGGTCAGTTGGTGTAATTATTTCCAGCTGGGTCTATTCACTTACTTAGATGCTACTTGCTCATGATACCTTCTTCTTTACACATCTGAAAATGCGTGAGAAATGGGAGTCTGCTTTTAAGCATAGTTTCAGACATGAAAAGATAAAAGACAGGCTTTATTGAGATGATATTTTTGGCGAGGCCTTTCAATAGCAAACTCTGCTGACAACTTTAAAACACAATTGGGTAGAGGTACCTTCTTTTAAAACCAGTTACACCCATATTTGCATGTGCATCGTCTGTGAGAAACTTTCATTTCATGGTTGTTGTTACAGACTATTTCAAAATAACTAACAGAGTTTCACAAGTATTTTATTGTAAGACATGAGGTCATAACTTCCTTATGGGCCAATGGTTTGTGTGTGTGTGTGTGTGTGTGTGTGTGTGTGTGTGTGTGTGTGTGAACAATGGTATATGTAGCAACTTTCTATTTGTAGGAAAGGCAAAATAAACTTTTGTCATTGTTAGGGAAGGCCTTCAGAGCTTGGGGAAGTGGCATTTAACTGTTGTAGGAATCCACAGACAACAAAAGCTATAAGATTTACCTTTTAAAGGCCTACGTAGCAAGTCTAATGTAGGTGGGTAATATTGATAGAAGAGGTGCTTGTTTGCCAGAACACAGGAATTTCTAATTTGAAATGATAAGACGCAGCTAAAGTGGTATGTGTTTGGGTACATTCTGTACACTTTGTGAGCTTGTGATGCATGTGGACATGAGTGTTTCATGTGTCTTAAATTTAAGTTACATGACTTGCTGAAGGGCGAAAAACCAATAAGAAAGAAAGAGGACCAGAGGAAAATGGGACTCTCGAATGTGGTTTTGACTTTGTATGTGTCTGACTGAAGCCTTCCCAGCTCTCCCTGGATTTTAACCACCCTCTTCCTTCTCTGTGCCTTCTTCCTTCTGGCTTTTCTTTCCTTTGGTTTTGCAGTGCTAGAGAATCAACTCAGGCCATTGCACCTGCTAGGCAAGTGCTGAGCTGACGAACTACATCCCCAGCCTGTCAGGGACCACTTTTAAGTCAGTAATTCATTCATTCGTTTGTTTGCCTCTCTTTATTTATATGAAAATTCAAAAGAGAGAATTGGTTGTTGGACAATGCATTACATAAGCATTTTTCCTTTTGAAGATTAACAATATCAGATTTAATCAGAAAAAAGGTATTTCTAGGATACTATAGATGAGTAGTTTAAAATCCACATTGTATAGCTTTTTATTTTTATAATTGCTATGGGTCTTAATATGGCATAAGGCCATTTATGCTCAGAAGACAGATACAGTGACTTAGTTATATCTTTGCATATCTACTTATGTCACTGTCCAAAGTGAAATAAATCCTCATAAAGCTGTGTGACAGATAGGGATTTCCACTGTCACGGAATGAAAGAGGCTGTGGCTGCTGCTGATTCTTCTTCTTCTTCCTCCTCCTCCTCCTCCTTTGTATTTTCATGCTGAATTGTTTTAGGTTAGCTCTAATTAGATGGCTACTGTTGAATAGCTTTTGAGAGACTTGCTTTGAGGCTCATTATTTTAATTCTTGGATCACTCTTCTGCTCTTTTATCTCTTTTATTGTTGAAATAATTTAAAGTTAAGTACTCTCCCCCCCACACACACCAGACAAGCTTAGAGAAAACGCATTGTATTTTTATTTTTTGTGAGTTTTTTTTCTTTCAACTTTATTATTATTATTATTTTTTTTACTTTGCCATGTTGTATAAATGTGGTTCCTTGTGGCAGCACCTAGCTTTTCCCTTATCTTGATTTGTTTCTCTTAACTTATAAGCCAGATTTACTGAATTATAGCTAAATTGAGAGAAATTTTAAGAGAGAACTTATTTAGAAATTAAGTGGCTATATGTGCTGAGTTCTTTCTCAGAAAAGAAATCAACATTTTTTTTGGTTTTCTTGATAGTGTTGGGTTATGTGTCTAGATGAGGGAGCTGTTACTGCATATTGTGCTACATAATTGTTTTGTTTCTTTTGTGTCGAGACGGTCTTTCTGTGTAGCCAGTGTGGTGTGAAACTCACTTTGCAGCTCAGGGTGACTTGGAACCCAGTTGTGTTTATCAGGCTGAGTTTGAAGTCAGCATTCTCCTGCCCTAGCTTTCAGAATGCTGGGATTACAAGCATGTACTCTCATTCTCTGCTCTTATATTGTCATTGGAAAAACACTAAAACTCATCTTTATTATGTAATTTGAATAAGTGTGAGTTCAGTGAATTTTGTGGCAAATGTGTTTCTGGATATTGTGTAGTAGAGAAAACTACTAAAACATTTTATAAGGAAATACCAAAGCAATTTCAAAAGATTTACTTTTATTTTTAATTATATGTATACATATGTGTTTGTCTAATAGTATTTACATAGAGTACAGTTGTCTGTGGGGCCAAAGAGGATCTTGGATGTCCTGGAACTGAAGTTACAGGTAGTTGTAAGTTGCCCAATGTGGGTGCTGGGACTTGAACTCAGGTCCTTTAGGAGAGCAGCAAGCTCTCTTAAACACTGATACCTCTCTCCAGCTCCTGAATATAACTTTACTTATATGTAGTAGATGTTTTGAGTTTTATATTTACAAAAAAATAATTTATACTCTCTTGAAGAGTTTTTATTCTTTGATTTCTCTTACCAGTTGGTACTTGTCTTTTGCCTTTGTTGTTTTTTGGTAGGAATTGAAGTAATAACTTTATCTAATTGATAAGGACAGCTACAGATAATTGAATAGTACTGTCCTATCTAATGGGGAAAGTAATGTTGAGTTTTTAATAGAAAAGCATTGCAGGAGGTCTGTAGTAACCCTGATTTCATTGTTAAGCTTTCCCACATGAACAGAATTCACAGCAGTGGATAGAATTCTGCCTGTTAAGTACTAATAGTTATTTAACCTCTAAGCCTACATTCCAGAATTGAGAGAATAGTTTCTACTTTCAGTGAAGTTATAACTTAAAACCATCTGATACATCTGAGGTTCCTAAAATGTGTTGTTTATGTAATGCATATATTTTTAATGAGTAAAACTCTAAATTAATTATATAAGTTAAATTGCTTTGAATTTCTTTAAAAGAAATTTTAACTGTACTTAAATCTCCATTTCTAATTTTTAGAAAGTTACATAATAAATCATAGCTTTGAGGGAAATACCCATTTTCAAACAGGCCTTTTCAGTTAAATGCTTTAGAAAAAATGTGAGCAGGTCTTAATACGGGCCTGATAACCTGTGAGAGATCTTTTTCATGTAACAGAACTCTAGCAAACTTGTAGGGTGTTCTTTAGTTACTCTATTTCAAAGAGAAAGTTTTCTTGTGACTTCTATTACTTCCCACTTGGTGACATTTATTTCTAGGTGTCACTTGGTAAAAGAACACAAAGAAAGCAATTATGAAGGTAGAAGGTGTTTGGATTGAGTTTTGGTAGTCAGCTTATTTTACTAGCTTCTGTTTGTGGCTTGAATTTATAATGCCTGGTATTTTATGAATCTAATACTGTCCTTTGATGGAGTGATACAGGTGAGATCACTTTATGATCTTTTTTCCTTAACTACCATTCTAATAGAATAGAAATGGCTTTTTGTGCTGTTTTTCTCTTTAACAAAGAATCCAATTGTAAGGTTAAAATTATATATATATAATATAGTGTGTGTGGGTGGTGTTGGGGTACATTTAGAAGGCTAGAGGACAGCTTAAGTGAGTTTCAAGTCTTTGTAAGCATATGCTATTTTACACACACACACACATCACTCAATCATTCATTCTCTATGGTAAAGTTTTATATTTTCTGGGTTTTGATACTGTTGTACAAAGATACTAGTTTTTAAATTTAGTTTCTAGTTGCTCATTGCTAATATAGAAATCTGTTTGATACTGTTGTATAAAGATATTAGTTTTTAAATTTAGTTTCTAATTGCTCATTGCTAGTATAGAAATCTGTTTGATACTGTTGTATAAAGACACTAGTTTTTAAATTTAGTTGCTAATTGCTCATTGCTAATATAGAAATCTGTTTGATTTATATATTAGTCTTGTATCTTGAAACCTTGATAAAATCACTAGTTTGAATATTTTACAAATTACTTAGAATTTTCTACACTGTACATTTATATTGTCTCTGAAGAAAAATAGCATTTCTGGACATCTTTAAGAAATTTTGATTTTATATTTATTATTTTATGTGTGTGTGGGTTGCATATGCCATGGTACTCAAATGGAGATCAGAGGCCATCTTTGTGGAGTGCATTCTCTCATCCCTTTATGTGGTGTTTGAGTCTCCAGGATTGCTCCATTGCGATGGCTTGTTGGCTCCCAAATACATTTCAATAATTAAATGATGTTTTTCTTGCTTTTTTGTACTATCAAGAATTTTCCATTGGATGTGGTGGCTCATGCCTTTAATCCTAGCACTTGGAAGGCAGAGGCAGGTGAATCTCTGTGAGTTCAAGGCCAGCCTGGTATACAAAGAGAGTTCTAGGACAGTCAGAGCTATTACACAGAGAAACCCTGCCTCAATAACTGCCCCTCCCCCCCAAAAAAAAAAAGAAAAAAAAAAAGAATTTTCCATATGATACTGAATAGAAATAAAGTAATAGGTATTTTTATTTTTGGTACTGACCCTAGGCTGTGTTTCTATAATTTAAAATTTATCTTAGGCCAAGTCTATTGGAGGCAGTAAGATCACAAACTCAAGGCTAATAAGTGTAAGTTCAAGGCCCTTTTGGAAAAGTTTACGAGAACTAATCTCAAGTGAAAACAAACAATGGAAAAAAAAATGGAAAAGAGAACTAGGAGTTTAGCTTGTTGGTAGAGTGCTTGTCTAGTATCCCTGAGACTCTGGGTACAGTTCTCAAGTACTACAACAAATAAAATGAATGAAAGACTAAGAAAAAAGAATGTTACAGGTTTTTCATAGTTGTCTTTTGTTAGGATAAAGGAAATTTCTATAACTTATTTTGCTGAGTTTTTATGTAAAACAATATGTTTTGTGGTGCTGAGGATCAAGCCAAGGATCTTGTGCAAACTAAGAAATGCTCAGTCACTGAGACTGAGCCCTTGCTGAGAATTTTTATGATGAATGCATGCTAGATTTTCTCAGATGCTTTTTATGTCTCTGAGATGATCATAAAATTCATGTCTTTTAAATTTTAACTACTAGTGTGTGTGTTACATGTGTGTGAGTGTGCAAGTATGCAGCACATGTCGAGTCCAGAGCAGGTCATCAGGGCTTTAATTTATTGCCTCATGACTGTCTCTCATGGAACCAGACACTTGCCTTTTTAGCTAGCAAGCCCTTGGGAACTGCTTGTTTCTGCCTCCAAGTCCTGGGGTTGGAGGCAGGTGCAGCCATTTCTGGCTTATGTGGTTGCAAGTACTCTTACCCACTGAGTCCTCATAGATTCTTACCCAGTCCCCCTAGAATCACCTTTGAAAGTTAAATTAACCTTATATTCTAAGGGTGAAGATTGCTTATTCAGGGAACATTACCATCTTAAGGATTTTGTGCTTGCTTATGAGATATTTCCTATAGTTTTTGTAGCTTGCAGTGATTTTGTTTGAAATAGGATAATATGATTTGAGAACTCTTATTTCTAAGAATTTTTGTTGACTTCTTGGCCTTTAGTAGAATTTATCAGTTATGCTTTTTATTTAGGTAAGGTTTTAAGTTGTATTAAAATGTTTATATATATTGCTTATGTGCATATGCATTTATGCATGTGTGTGTGTACATATGGCCCCAGATTATGTGAGAGATTTTTTCTGGGAAGATTAAATGCTCACATATGTCTGCTCATCTCAGAAAGCGAATTTACAACAGACCAAAGTTAACAGTTGCACTGGAGTTCAGTTCGGTGAATCAGTGAGTTTTTATTGAGGTTACTAACAGGAGTATGGGTGAGGAATTCCTTTCAGAAGCAAGATGACTCAAAAGCAGCCTCATCACCAAAATGCCCACCCCAGCACAGACAATGATGCATGAAAGTTTCCCTGAAGCTTTCTGTATCGCTTCCAGGTGGCTCAACAGGTCTTAGAAACCTTGGTGAGATAGCTGTCATTGTCCTTCTCCAGCAGTTGTTTAGTGCTTCTGTAACCTAGAGGGGCTCTAAGAAATCTTGCAAGCATCAGCTTCTCAGACATAAGAAGTTTGCTTGACTTGAGTCTCATCAAGCCCCCTTCTCCTCCCATAGAATGTATCAGTTTCGGGGAAATGGCTATGCAACAGCATATGTGTATGTAAAGATCAGAGTACAAGCTCAGGTGTTGATCCTTGGCTTCCATCGTGCTTGAGAAGGGTTTCTAGTTGTCCACTCTTGCATCTGTCAACTTAGTTGGCCTGGGGACTTTGAGACAGAAGGAACGAAGAGAAGAATTCTCACTGTGGGTGAGCTGAGATTACAAATGCATGTTAGGACATCCAGCGTTAGTGGGCTCTTTCTGAGGATCTGAACTTGGGCCGTTATGCTTGGTGGTGAGTGCTTTATCCACTGAGCCATCTCCCCAGTTCATACTTTAAAATTTAAATTAAATTTCTTTCACTGGCATAGAGCTAGTCACATATTCTTGAAGCAGTTTGGTAATCAGTAAATCTCTTTGTCTATTTCATCTCAGTTGCTGAGCTGGCACAGTGTTGGTTCCTAATTGTTGTAAATCATTCTTTCATGGTCTGTAAGATCTAGTCTAATGCCCCTTCTGTTGCTCCTTTTACCGCTCATTTGTGCTGCTTTAGTCTAGTCAGAGGATGAATGAATGATTTTATTGAAGCTTTCAAATAATCAACCTTTTCTTTTAGGTTTTTGTGTTAAATTTTTGTTTTCTGATCACTGACCTCTTTTTATATATCAGCCCCCATGCCCTGCCAAACTTATTTTGGGTAGTATTGATACGAAGACAGACAAGTAGTCAGAATGTAGAGTCCAGAGTATGAACATAGATGATCAGCTGAGTTTTGAGAATAATTCAGAGACAGTTTTGGGAGCAGGGAAAGTACTGTCAAAAACTGTACAGCCAGATTATCATTATTGACAAAAATGGATCTATTATTGCATTCTGTACCTAAAATAAAAATAAATTACTTCAAAATGTATAGTAGGTTTAAATATAAGAACCAAAGCTATAAAATCTACAGTTATAAAAATAGAAATCTCTGGTCCCAGAGATTTTTTTTCAGTTGAACATAAGCCAGTAAGAATAGTAAGAGGAAAATTAGCAATAAATTGGACTTCATGAAAATACAAAACACACACAGTTCATGAATGGTTTACAGTGGTAACATTTGAAGTTCAAGAGCATTAGTCATCAATAAGATACCGTTAATCCACGGTAAGCTTATATGTCATAGCTAATGGCCTGGACAAAATGTAAAAGACCGACAATGTTAAATTTCTAAGTAAGTGGTGGAGATCTGAAATGGCACAACCTCTCCACAGTGGACTTTAGAAGTGTCTTATGAAGCTGTGTATGCACTGCATGTGATGATGTGATGGCCTCCTAACGATTTACTCAAGATGGATGAGTGGTCGCACAAAGACTCAGAATGTTCATGATATTCTCCCTCCCACAATGACTGCAAACTGGAGCCTGCTTAGGTGAATAGGTGATTTATTGTGCTTGTCTTCATGAACAGCAATGAGCTCTTGATGCATGGAGCTCTATGGGAAATCTTCAAGACATACTGAGGGAAAGAATCCAGATATGAATCTGTACTGTATAATTCATACTGTATGAAAAATCTAATCTTTATTGACAGCATTTAAGTGGGATCCTGAGGCCAGAGGTTGGAGGTGGAAAGGGAAATTGATAGCAGAGCTATTTAGAGTTTCTGAGAAACTTCTTGATTGGGGTGGTAGTTATGCAGGTGTGGTGTCAAGGATATTGTGTATTCCAGTGAGCAAAGCTTTTCCCTCTAGGAATTACCTGACTGTACTCAGTATCATCTACTTGGAAAATGCACAGACCTCTGCTCCACTATATACAACGAGTCAGTTACCACAAGAGGCCAGCTTCTGCAAGCTTTTAAAAGTTTCCAGAATGCTTTCAGTTTTATTCTGGAGTTTGGATATAATATTTTCTTTATATTACTTTTCCTTTTTAAGACTCTGATACCCTAAGCATCCAGAGCCATTTTCCTGGGTAAACTGACCTTTCATCTTACTGAAGATCAGTACTTTGGAAAATTTGTTTTTCTGAAAGCATTGCATATTGTTTAGAATAATATACAGTAGGATGGCTCATTTGAGAAACATAGCTTGTATGCTGCATTTAAAGCATTTTTCTTCTCATTTGTTAGCATCTTTGTATTATTTTAAAAATCAAGGAATTTCAGTTTTTCAGTGACAATATTAAAATATTTACGTGTCTCCCAGAATCTTAGTCTGTTACTGTCTGTCATTTATATGCTACATATTTTGCTACAAAAACAAAACAAAAATCCTTAAAATAACAGTTGTTCTAGTAGCATTTGGGGGAACAAATAATAGTACAGGAGTTATTAATGTTGATATGTGTGTGACATGATTATTATTATTTTTTGGTTTTTTGAGACAGGGTTTCTCTGTGTAGCTTTGCGCCTGTCCTGGATCTCACTTGGTAGCCCAGGCTGACTTCGAACTCACAAAGATCCCCCTGCCTTTGCCTCCTGAGTGCTGGGATTAAAGGCGTGCGCCACCACCGCCCGGCCAAAATCTGTTTGATTGTTTGTTTGTTTGTTCGTTCGTTCGTTCGTTCATTCATTCATTCATTCATTCATTCATTCATTCGGAGCTGATAACTGAACCCAGGGCCTTGCTCTTGCTAGGCAAGTGCTGTACCACTGAGCTAAATCCCCAGCCCTGACATAATTATTTATTAGTTGGTTACAATACTAACTCTGTTTATTGTTAATAGAGAATATGTAGGATGTGCAAATTTTATGCTCATATGTGTTTAGGAAATTCAGTTAAAGAATGCTAAGCACTTTCAACTCCAGGGTTTCTCAGAACCTGTAGCTTGAGTCCTGTTCTGACTCTTTAAGATGGAGCTATAGGATACAGAGAAACTCAATTTGGCCATTGAACCTTTTTTTCTGTTGGCTGTTAGTTCAGTAAGTAGGTATCTAAGCAGGTAAATAAATTTCAGTAGCACTGAAGATATCTTATGGCAATATTTTAAAGATGACAATCTGTACAAAGAATTTCTATATGATTTTGTTACATAGAGATAGTAAAAATCTATATTTTACATTAATGTCATAAATGTAGAAATAATTCTCCATTTTTTCATCTTTCACTGGTGGGTGAAAGTGAAATTTGCTATTTCTCTTCTGTTTCAGAGCAGAGTAGAAGAGATGATTTAGAAGCTTTAGGCCATATGTTCATGTACTTCCTGAGAGGCAGTCTTCCTTGGCAAGGCTTAAAGGTAATTAATTGTTTTTTGTGTTTCTTTATTGGAGTACATAAAATCTTAATGTGTATTAAGGCCTTCTGTTACAACTAAATAGTTTTTAAAACACCACATTCTTATACTCCTCTTTCCTACTTTAGGCTGACACATTAAAAGAGAGATATCAGAAAATTGGAGACACGAAACGAGCCACACCAATAGAAGTGTTGTGTGAAAACTTTCCAGGTAATGGACGATGATAAATTTCATAAATTGAGACATGTGCTTATGCACAGAAAAACGCCAATTTTCATTGCTTAAGTTTATAAGTACTTTTTTATATACGTTGAAAAACATGAGCACTTTAAAAATGTGATTTAAAAGTTGTCAACAATTATTGCATAGAAACAGTTTGCTCCATAAAATGGCATTATATGAAGAAAATTCTTTTAATTATGTGAAGACCAGCTAAAGTCATGTTTCCTGCAGTGATTCATTTTTAATAAGTTGAAATATATGTTGAAGAATATAAGTGATGTTCTTTAGTGCACTGTTAGTTATTTGAGTCTCAAGGTCAAAGTTGTTAAAGATATTACTTAATTTTATTTTCAGAGTACTATAAAATATTACTGACTTTACTAATTTTAGGGAATTTTTATATTAAAGAACATATATTTTGAAAATAATTCTCTAAGCATTTATGGCAACTCAAAAGCAAAAATTTACTTAAATAAGCTTCTTAATCCTAGATTAAGAAATATTAATGAGGGGCTGGAGAGATGGCTCAGAGATTAAGAATAATGACTGTTCTTCCAGAGGATCCAGGTTCAATTCCCAGCACCCACATGGCAGCTAACAATTATCTGTAACTCTAAGATCTGACACCCTCACACAGAAATACATGCAGGCAAAACACCGATGCAAATAAAATAAAAATAAATAAGTTATTTAAAAAAAGAAATGTTAATGATTTGTTAATTAAAAGTTTATGTTTGAAGTTAGGCGGTGGTGGCACACGCCTTTAATCCCAGCACTGGGGAGGCAGAGGCAGGTGGACTCTGAGTTTGAGGCCAGCCTGGGCTGTAGAGTGAGTTCCAGGAAAAGTTCAAAGCTACCTACCTGTCTCAGGGGGGGAAATGTTTGTAATAGAAGCTTGTAGAGTTGCCCAGGTCGGTCTGTTGGTGGCCTTGTTCTGTCCCCAGGCCGGCCTGGGCCCTGCTGTCTTCCTGCTTTAACCTCCCAAGTGGCCTGCACCTCCAGGCTTAGCTGTTGATAGTTACTAAATATCTGGTATGGCTTGCATGGCAGCATGACGTGTACAGAAGACTGGCTTTGTTCAAGGTAGAAGTCTTACGTCACTTTGTATTCACTGGCTCTTCTATGTAATGGTAGCATAATAATAAGGTCAGTGCTTTGAAACAGTATATATTTCCTTACTCATTGTCAGTAAACTTTATTTTCTCTCTTGAAGTAACTTTTATAAATGGAAGATTAAACAATGTTGGTGACAGTTCCAGACGTTTTAGGTGTGGATAGATTGAGTTACTATATTATGAAACGTACAAACAATTTTCCAAGGAAAACGGAGGTGCCGAGATAATTAGCCCTGTAATTGGGTTTAGGTAGCAAGTGGAATAGTGAGAAAGTCCCTCTGTGAGGAAAGTCACAGGGCACCATGTTGCACTGTGAGTGAGTGGGAGGAGGGGCAGCAAATCTCCACATTGAGACTGCAGCGTTGGTAACCTGCTGCTTCTATCGGTAATGATGAAATACTCTTAGCTAGTTAACAGTGTTACCCTTAGACTTTTGCTTTTCCTTTCTTTCAAAAGTACAAATTTAAAAACAAATGTGCTGTAGAAATTTGTATATTAACCAAATAATTGTTTGATTGAAATGAAATGAAGGCTCTTACTGTGTTCCTGCATCAGAATTTTTTTTTTTTTTGAGATGATTTTGCTAGCTATTTTGCTAGCTCAGTTGGTTAAAGTACTGCTCATGGTGAAGGTTAGAAAAAAAATTTTTTTGGAGCTGAGGATCAAACCAACAAAAAAAAAAAGGTTAGAAATGTTATCACACGTTAGTAAGTTAGCGTATGTTGCTGATGCTGAAGGAAACACAGCAAACTGGTGCAGGTTTTCTCACAGGAGCTAGTTCCAGCAGTATTTTGAGTAAATTTTAAAATATGCATGAAGTACGCCTTGTGATTAGACAATCATGTCATTGAGCCACAAATAAACCTCTAGTACAACTCAAGACAGCTATTAAGATATTATTTTAAAAATGCTTTAACCTTTGGTATTAATGTTGCAAACAACTAATGGCTCACTTCTTTTCTTGTTTCTGTTCTCCCTTTCCCCCTTTTTAATTTTACTATAATTTAAAAATTTAAATTGAAGCAGAATTTTGTTAATATTTTATTGAATATTATAGAGATATGTAGTCAGAATAACTTTTATTTCCTTTCTAGAAGAAATGGCAACATATCTTCGTTATGTACGAAGGCTAGATTTCTTTGAAAAACCAGACTATGATTACCTAAGAAAGCTTTTTACCGACTTGTTTGATCGCAAAGGATATATGTTTGATTATGAATACGACTGGATTGGTAAACAATTGGTGGGTACTCTATGCTGTTACAATAGAAGATTATTTACAGTATTTTAATAGTACAGAATATTTGCATTGAAGATTGATTGTAGTTTGTAAGGAGTTCTTTTCATTTCCTGTTTTGGGACATTTCTTCAAGGGTCACCACACTTGGAATTGTATACAAGTTCTACCACTGAATTTCCTGCTTTTCGTAAAAGGGTGATGAGTTATTTTGGACTTTCTATCTTAATTTGTTTTTTAATACCAAATACGATATTTCTATATAGTATTCTTATGGAACTATAGTATTGCTGTTTCTTTATAGTATTTCATGTTCTGCTTTGATCAGAATTAAGAATTGTAAAGTTTCTTCTCTGAGTCAAGGTATTAAATATATAATTTTGTAATTTAAGAAGTATTTTTAAAATTTTATAATTATATATTAGCGTTGGATATGAGATTCATAAATACATTTTTACTTTTAATGTGAGAAAGTAACTTAACATTAGAAGACCCTTTATACACATAAAAGTTAATACGTTGAAAAGTGTTTAAATGTCTTGAAAATACTTTAAAAAGTAGCTGTGTTCTTGCTGGGCGGTGGTAGCGCACACCTTTAATCCTAGCACTTGGGAGGCAGAGGCAGGCAGATCTTTGTGAGTTCAAGGCCAGCCTGGGCTACAGAGCGAGATCCAGGAAAGGCGCAAAGCTACACAGAGAAACCCTGTCTTGAAAAACCAAAAAAAAAAAAAAAAAAAAAAGTAGCTGTGTTCTCTTTGCTTTACGATAGAAGCTTTTATCACTGTGCTTGAGAACAATGTTGTTTCTTGAAGACTTAATTTATTTAGCAATACCATCTATTGGTTCACTGATTCTTTTAAGAGAACGAGACTAATGAGACTGTTTTTGATGGGAATCCTGAAGCAGGCCATTCCAGCACTAACTGTGGTTCTCTTGCAGCCTACTCCGGTGGGTGCAGTTCAGCAAGACCCTGCTCTGTCATCGAGCAGAGAAGCACACCAGCACAGGGATAAGATGCAGCAGTCTAAAAACCAGGTTTGCTGCCCTTTGGATATGAAATCTTTACTTTTGTTATTGAGATGTGTCTTTTTCTTCAACCGGTCACACATCACACACACATGAAAGGATTGAAAGTACTTGTGTTTTCAGGAAACTTTCAGTTTTTGCCGTTAGTTTGAGAATAATTATCATTTCCTTATTCACGGTACCAATTAGTCAAAGCCTAGCAATATGAGGTGCTGTTAGAATGGAAGTGTTAGAATCATAACAACTTATGCTCTTCCTCTCTCGAGTTAATTCAGTGAGTTATTTACCGAATTTCTGCTGTTTAAAGTGATTTTTTTATTCATGTATTTTAGAAATACAGAGGCAAAGAAACTGTGTGTAAGAAGTGATTTAAACTGAGTGTCTAGGCAGTGTTTAGTTAAGAGCTCATCTGTCCCCAGAAGCAGACAAACATGAATGTGTTGTCACTCTGTGTACGTTTATCTCTTAAGGTCTGTTTTCTCACCTATAAAGTAGTAATGACACATGCTAACTTCTAGAGTATCATTTTAATTAGAATTCCAATAACAGAATAAAATAGAAATAAATTTACCGTCAGTAAATCTGAACTCAAGGATGGTGTTGCTGTGAATGATTTCTGTAATCAATGCACAGATAACTACATTTTGAAGTAGAATAAACTGTACTGCTTGGAATATACCACTTAGAAGATATGCTATATACATTTGCATATCTAATACAAAAATGGTTGTTTCTTGTGATGAGCCTGCAGAGTAAATGAACTTTTTTTTTTTTGAGCTGAGGATCGAACCCAGGGCTTTGCACTTGCTAGACAAACGCTCTACCACTGAGCTAAATCCCCAACATAAATGGACTTCTTTAGGCAAATAATGGAATAAAGGCATTTAAAGAGTAGTGAGCACGAGACAGGGAAAAGAAAGGAGGAAACAGAAGGCTTGGGAAAAGAAGAGAAAGGTAACAGAAAAGCAAGATGCTGAAAATCATTGATTATTTGTTTGAGGAATACAGGTCAGCCTAGTTTGTTGGAAGAGACTGTAAATTGGAGACCAGGCATAAGGAAGTGAGTGAGAGGAGATGTGGGTGAAGAGTTCATGTTTCTGGGAGGCCAGGGGCAGCTGTTGAAGACTTCAGCAGGGTTCTCATGTCTCTTTTCGCAAGAGGATTTTCCTCTCTCCTTGAATCAGAGTGTCTAGAAATTCTTAGTTATAGCCCTGTTTAGATTCTATCTTGCTTCTTTTTATTTTCACTTCTTTTATCCCATTAAAGTCCAAGTGATGGTTAAAACAAGATGAAAACTAAAGGGCAGAATCCAGTCATTGAAAGTGTACAGCTAAACAAGATGCTCACTTCCGGGCACCTTTAACAACATGTGTTGTAAGCTCATTTAGAAAGATTTGGTTTAAGAGTTGGACACAGAAAAATTGGCACACTGCAAAGTCTCATAAATGAATTCAACTATAAAATATAGTTGGTAACTTGAATGATCTGACAAGATAACTATGTAAGTACTGGGCTCAGAGGTTGAAATCTAGTGTTTCTGTTTTCTAAACTAGTGTTCGTTTCTTGGATGTCCTGGAAGAATGTCAGTGACTGGTCCTCTCAACTTGTCACTCAGGCTGTTGTGGGAAGGGAAGCCTGCAGTATTGAATTGCATCTTAACTTAAATGCTTTCAGGCTTCCGACTTTCTACTCGCCACAGACATAGCTATCTTAACGTGAACTCTCCAAGGGTGGGCTCGCTGTTCCCTTTGTAGTTCTTTCTGCACTAAGTGCAGGGAAGATTTTCTGTGTAAGGGTAATGTTTTACTAATCCTTTGTGATAGGGCTATGTATGGGATTTGAGACCTGAATATATAGTCTCCTTGCTAAAGAAAAGTTATGTGAATAGAAACCAGGCATCAGTGAACAGGTTTTTTTGTTTTGTTTTGTTTTGGTTTGGTTTTTTTATGACATACCCCATGGTTCACAGTCCCAAAGAAGAAAAACATGAGTTCCTTAAAAGGGCTGAACATTTTAATGACTGCAGACAGAGAACAGAGTCAGTGGTTGAAGTTCAGGAGAGCTATAGTTGCATATAAAATGTTAGGTACGTGCTAGTGTTTATACAGAAAGAGCGTGCATAGTTTTTAATATTTTCTCACGGAGGTCTGTCACCAGTTGCCAGTTGCCACAGATTATCTTTCTCAATTTTAGCGCCTTTTTAGATTCAATTTCCCGTAATGTATTCAGTGTCAGCTGCAAACCCACTAATTCCGACTGTGCAGTGAGAGAGGGGTGAAGACAGAAGTCTCTCTCACAGTGGGTTTGATGGCACACTTCATGCCATGGCCTTTGTAATTTCACACTATACAGTTTAATTTAGGAAGTTTACTCCCAGAATGGTTTTTTCCCATGTCCTTCTACTTATATTTAACATCTTTTCCAGAAAGGGTTACTCTGGCCTCCAGTGTACTTAGGCTCTCTTTATAGCCGAGCATACTTGGCACTTTGTGGCAAGATTTTGTGGAATTTGGTTGAAAAAAAGGGGCACCAGAGACTTTAGAACGTGTGTGGTCAGTGTGAGGAACTTGGTAGCACCGCTGAAGCTGGCCCTGGTGGGGATCCCACTGTGTCCGTGACCTTAGGATAGTATTTAATGTCTGAAGAGTTATCTAAAATCACTGGTTCAGAACCAGACCTCCAGGACTCTCGCTTCTCTTAGTGCTTTCCGTGTGTCCTGAAACAGGGAGAAATGACGGAGCCATTCAAATTTTTCCAGAAGAATGCTCGTGTCCTGTACTTAGTACCACACAGATTTAGATTTACCAAAGCGACTAAGGGATCCACAATTTTCAGTCTGTTTCATCAAAGAAGGCTCTTTAAATAGAACCAATTAAAAAAAATAAAGCAGTCGAGAGATTCGTAATTGTGAGATGATGACTTTTTAAATTGTTTATTTTATTATGTTCTCATAGTATTGTGCATAATGCTTTTTACTTTTCAAAGACCTTTTCTGTTTTCTCCTGTTATACTTGCAGTAGAAAAAGAATACAGCAAAAGAGAGAAACCTTTCCTAGGGTCTCAACCTCTTAAGGATTATTCTGTTCACATTGCTAAACTAACCCTGCATGGAGGAGCCACTGAGGTCTGTAAGGAAGCGCGGTGACGGCTTCCCGTGCACTTCTGTCACTTTACTCACTGGCTCACTGGTTCGTTTATGACCTCGGTGGAATCTGTGACTTCCCAAATTCTCTCCTTCTCAAATTTTATGGTTCTAACTTATTTTTATTGCTGATTATTACTCAATTTAACAATAAAAAATTATCTTTCATCTTCAGAGATAAATAACTGTATGTATTCAGAATAGTAAGGCTATTTTAAATTTTCTTTTATACATTTGTTTTGTATATTATAAGGATGAGATGTTTAACATATTGGGTTTTTCTTCTTCCATGCATGCCACATGCATTAAATAAATGGCAGTCGGCAGACCACAGGGCAGCTTGGGACTCCCAGCAGGCAAATCCCCACCATTTGAGAGCTCACCTTGCAGCAGACAGACATGGTGGCTCGGTGCAGGTATTTTCTGATTTTTGCATGAGTGATTATTCCCCAGATTTATACAACTAACCTTTTTTTGAGCTCATGGCATGATACTCTATCCTTATGAAAGCTTGTCGCCAAATTCTATCCATAATTCTATTCCTTTGTTACTTAACCAAAACCAAAGTTAACATGGTGCAGGAAGACCACCAGGGATGCTACAGTTTGTCTTAGTACAAGCAACAGTAATTAAGTCATACTGATGGCAAGTTAGAAAAAATGAACTTGAGTTGAGCTTGATTTTTAAATGTTAAGCTAAATATCTTTATTAATGCTTTAAACAAAACATTTAAAAAACTTTCCCCCCTTTTACTGATTTTGCTTCCTTCAAGTTTCCTTCATAGATATCTCAACTTTTTCATCTGTCCTACTTGGAAACATGGCCCTGTTTGCACTTAGAGAAAATAGCTGCTGGCCTCTCCCATTTATAGATACTCAGTAGCTGTGGTTTCTGCACATTTAAAGCAGGTCTTTCCTTATGGTTTGCTTCCTCTTTCCATCACTTCCTTACAGGAGCAGCTAGCTACTGCTCTTCACTGCCCTGCCTCTAAGTCTAACTATTTAGGTGTGATTGTAGAGACAGGGCAGACTGCAGCCTCATAGGTCTATAAAGTGCCTCTTCAGGGCAGTCTAAATGCTAGCTTAAAGTAACTAATGATCTTTATCTCAACTTGTTTCAGTTTGAAAACCTGATGTTTTGGTTTTGTTCCTCTGCATATTTCTACTTAAATAATTTTCCATTATATTTTATCAATTTTACATTCTTTTTAAATACATTATTAATAAACATAATCTACATTGAGTCATTTTATTTAAATTCTAAAACTCAGTTAAAAAGTAAGTCTTGGGCTGGAGAGATGGTTCAGCAGTTAAGAGTACTGACTGCTCTTCCAAAGGTTCTGTGTTCAATATCCAGCAACCACATGGTGGCTCACAACCATCTGTAATGAGATCTGGTGCCCTCTTCTGGCCTGCAGGCATATGTGCAGACAGGACACTGTATACATAATAAATAAATAAATAAATCTTTAAAAAAATAATTAAGTCTTAAGAGCTATCTTGTTTTCCTCACCATTACATTTTAGAAGTAAATAATGTAACTACCCATTTTTATATATAAAAATATATAGATTTTTAGTAACATGTAGTAGAACTATTTGAATAGTTCTATTAATTCAGGAGTGACAGACTCAGGAAAAGCTAAGTGAGCAAAGTATATTTAATTTGCATAAAATATGTTCATATGTTTTTGCTGCTTCTGAGGTCTCTTGTTTGTGTTGTGCTCCATGTTTCGCTAGTGCCCGGGAGATCTGCAGCAACCAAGGCTCTGGTAGAAGTCTGTCCTACATTTCTAGCGTTACTTGGAGTCTCTTTTATTGGCCTGTTGTCCTTTGTGTTTCCCAGGAGGAATGACGTCGTTCCCCCTCAGCACTTGGACTTCTTTCTTTTCTCTCCCAACCTTTCTGTCTGTTGAGATCCATCCAGCTTCATTCTGATATTCAATAATGTGATCAGTTTACCCAGTAGAACTCTAGTGAATACACAGACAAAAACAAGAGATCATACTCACTCTTGATTACATTTCTTTTCTGTCTGTTGAGATCCATCCAGCTTCATTCTGATATTCAATAATGTGATCAGTTTACCCAGTAGAACTCTAGTGAATACATAGACAAAAACAAGAGATCATACTCACTCTTGATTACATTTCTTTTCTGTCTGTTGAGATCCATCCAGCTTCATTCTGATATTCAATAATGTGATCAGTTTACCCAGTAGAACTCTAGTGAATACACAGACAAAAACAAGAAATCATACTCATTCTATTGATTACATTTCTTTTCAATCTTTTGTTTTGCATTTCTTCTTTTTCTTACATCCCAACCACAGTTTTCCCTTACTTCCCTGTCTTTTCATTCTTAAATGACTTAATACAATAAACATTTAAAAAATTTTAATGAGTAATTTACTAATACCTTAAGTATTGCAATGCCAGAATCTTATCCCATTGTAAAATGAAGATTGATTTATTTAATTCATTTGCAAATTATCTTATGCACATTCAGAATTACTTGAATTATTATGATTATGTATACTTAGACTAATGAAAGTATAAATTAAAAGTAATAAGAATGAAAGGAAAGTCCTAAAAGCTAGCTACCGTGAATATTATAATTGAGTACTATAGTTGATCTAAATAAAGGTAGAAAGGGAAGCAGTGTGTGTTCTGTTATTCTCATGTCTCTTAAAGGGAAGTGGTACAGAGTTTTTAAAACCTTGCTTTTGTTTTGGCCTTTTTGAAGGATCAAATCGTGTGTGTGTGTGTGTGTGTGTGTGTGTGTGTGTGTGTGTGTGTGTGTGGAAAATCTTAGCATGGTAGGCAAGAGCTCTAACATGAAGCTGCAAGCTCAGCCTTAGCAGTTACCTTCCATGTCCTTTTCTGAGTCAGTAGTAACGTCCGTCACTGTAGCCTCTTTTGTGGAACAGTGAAGCGCCATTAAACACTCTAGGCTATTTAGAGTTGACCAGGATAAAATTTCTTGAAGCTTTTGACTTAAAGAAACACATGTAAGATAGCTCTTATTTTGGGTATGCTGTGTGTATAGTATATATATGTGTTCAAATGATTGTGGTCACATTTGCATATATGTGAAAGCTGGAGGTCTATGACAGATAGCTTCTTCACTTGCCTCCCACCTTATTTTTTTGAGACAGGGTCGTTCCCCAAACCTGTACCTAACTGATTGGCTAGGCTGACTGGCCAATGAGCTCTAGGGATCCACTTGTCTCCATTTACCTGATGCTGGAGTCACAGATATTTACTGTCTTTACTTGGGTTTTTACATGGTTATTGGGGAATCCAAACATGGGTTCTTGTGCTGGTATGGTAGCTGCTTTACTGACTGAGCCATATCTCTGCCCCTGATGAGCTTTTAATGGAAGCTGAGTAGCAGAGTCTAAATTTGAACTTTCGCCTGTGATAAATGATAATAATTTAACAGACCAGATGTACATGCTACCAAAGTGATAAAGACTGAGATTTTCAAAGTGCTAGCTAAGTACAACCAATTGCTTTTATAAATCAGTGAACAACCTTATTTTATTCATTTCCTAAAAGTGAATTATAAAGACATACTCAAGATAAAATATTGTCAAATTCACTTGTTTTTCCTTTTATATTTATTTAATGAAATAATGGAAATACGTAGCTATACATCTAAGAAATTCTTTCTGCTAGAAAAATGAAGAATGCATAGTATGTCTGAAGATGTTATTTTGAGTCTATTCTTGCCTGTGTATGTTTCGGAGAGCCACTGAGGAATTTAGTGTGCCCATCTCTGTTAGCCCATAGAATCATTGCAGTGGATATTGCTGGGAAAGAGACCTGCCCATTTATAATTTTGGCCATTCATTATTCAGAAATAGCTGTGTGAGTTATTTTTAGGTGTTAGGCACTGTTGTGGGCTCATGGAATGAAAAGAAGAATGGAGAGACAGGAGGCTGTGGTGGGTAGGTAGAGCACAGTGCTAGGAGAGTATTTAGAGAAAACATACCTAAAAATGGCCTGGATGAATGATTCAAAGTTTCATGTAAAAAATACTATGAATACAAAGCATCAGCAGCGATTAGCAGCTGAAGAAGGCAGTAGAGGAAAGAGGAGCATCTCGGGCAGAGAAAACAGCATGCATAAAGTTGTTGAGCAGAGGGATACGCTTAGAAATTGAACTCAGTAGATATGGGTGTTTGTAAGCAATGAAACTGGGAGCTGTGTGGGTTTTAAATTGTGAAGGACGGAGTAGTCCTTGTTACTATTTTTAATTTTATTCTGAAGATCCTGGGGAAGCATAAGGAGGATTATGTAAAGCTAGTCCTGGTAGTGCATACTTGTAACTTCAGCCAGAGACAGGATCCCCAGGAAAGCTAACCAGCTAGGCTAGCTGGAGTCAATGGGCTCTGCATTCAGCAAGAGACCCCTTTCTTTTTTTTTTTTTTTTTTTTTTTTTTTGTTGTTTTTTTTTGTTTTGATTTTTCGAGACAGGGTTTCTCTGTAGCTTTGGAGCCTGTCCTGGACTAGCTCTGTAGACCAGACTGGCCTTGAATTCACAGAGGTCCACCTGCCTCTGCCTCCCGAGTGCTGGGATTAC
The DNA here is from genome assembly GCF_903995425.1 of Onychomys torridus. NCBI lineage: Eukaryota > Metazoa > Chordata > Mammalia > Rodentia > Cricetidae > Onychomys > Onychomys torridus. The sequence continues at coordinate 42,458,027 of NC_050455.1, forward strand.
AGGAGTGCGCCACCACCGCCCGGCTGAGACCCCTTTCTTAACAAAGAAATTATAGAGCAATATAAAAAGATACCTGATGTCAACTTCTGGCCTCCATATATATGGGAAAATGCACACACAATCATGCACACTACCCTCACACTTGCAACTCTCTCTCTCTCTCTCTCTCTCTCTCTCTCTCTCTCTCTGTGTATATATATAGTTTATGTCATTTTCCTTGTTTGTTCATCTACTGATTTGCAGTGGTGATGGTTCCATATGTTGGCTGCTGTGAATACTTTGTCACCAAGCGTGGGTGCTCAGCTATCTGTAGTATTCTTGCTCAGATTCCTCTGGGTGTATACTTAGAAGTGGTACAGTTGGATCATGTGGTAAGTTTTGAATTTGGAAGAAGAGTCATCTTGATTTCTGCATTGGTGCACTACTTGACTGTCACACTAGAAGGGTGTAATGGTTCCTTCCTCCTATCCTTACCAGCTAATGCTGTTGGATTTTTGTTTTTCTTTTGAAGACAGAGTCTCACTATGTAGACACAGGCCGCTGGCAGCCTCAAACTCCAGAGATCTGCCTACTTTTGCCTCCCTGCACGGGATGAAAGGGGTGTTCCCCATGGTTGGCCTTGTTTACTTGTGCTCCAGGGTTGACTCAAGATGACATGGAGTGTTGATACGCCTTTCAGTCACTGTCCCCTAAAGGTTTTGAATACTCTGCATGCATTTCCTAGTCATTTGTATTTTCTTAGTTTTAAAAATGTGTTGATTTGCCAATTTATTCATAGAATGATCTGAACTTTTGGTGTTGAATTTTTTAGTTTTTTTTAAATATATAGATTGTAGATAGTAACCTTCACTCAGATGCATAAATGACAAACATTTTCTCCCATAGGCTGTCTCTCTACTCTGCCAATTTTGTTTTCTGTGCAGAAGCTTTCTAACTCCACCTAGCCACAGCTCTCAGTTCTTGGATGTTTGTGTCTTGAACCCTTTTCCCTTTTCCTTCCTTGTGCAGTTTGAGGGGTTCACATTTTACATTAGGTCTTTTAATCCATTTTAACCGATTTTTGTGGCAGATAGAGATCTAGTCTTAGTTCTTCTGCATGCAAACAGCCAGTTTTCCAAGCAGCATTTGTGGAGGAGGCTGTCTTTTCTCCAGTGTCTGTGGTGGCTGTAACTGTGGGTGTATTTCTATCTTTTATTCTATTCCATGGGTGTGTGTGTGTGTGTGTGTGTGTGTGTGTGTGTGTGTGTGTGTTGTGTGTGTGTGTGTGTGTGTGTGTGTGTCTCAGCACACTGCTGTTTTTATTAGTAAATCTTCGCAGTGTATTTTGACATCTGTACCCCCACCCCTGCTCTTAATGCTTGTGACTACTGTGGCCACTTGAGGCCTTTGAGCTCCCACATGAATTTTAAAACTGTCTTCTAGTCCTGTCGAGAATGTCATTGAAGGTTTGTTGGGAATTAGATTGAACCTTAACCTATTTGGTCATATAACCATTTTCATGATACTGCTCTTGTGAATTGATGATTATGGGGATCCTTTTTATTGTTTATATCTTCTTCAATTTCTCCTTTTAAATTTTTCTATGTAGTCTTTCATCTTTTTCTTTAACTTTATGAGTGGGTATTTTTGTTTTGAAGCTCTTGTGAATCAGCAAGTTTGTTATTGGTATAAAAGTGCTACTGATTTGAGTGTGGATTATGTACCTGCTACCTTGCTGAGATGTTTCATAGATGTAAGAGATTTTTACTAGAATCCTTGAGGTCTTTTGAAGTATAGAAGAACCCTGTTATCCTATTATGGGGGTACTTTGATTTCTTCCTTTCCTGTTTGTATGTCTTTTACTTCTTTCTTTTGCTATATTGATCTGTCCAAAATTTTAAGCACTGTATTGACTAGAAGTAGAGTTACTAGACATCTTTACCACATTCATGATTTTAGAGGAAATGTGTTCAGTTTTTCCAGTTTAGTACATTTTTGTTATTTATAGTTTTATGATGTTGAGGCATGCTCTGGCTATTCCTTGTTTTTTTTCAGAGCTTTTATTATGGAGAAGCAGAACTCTGGTAATACATCTAGTAAGATACTTGTGTGATTTCTTTTCCCAGGTGTATTTGCATATATATAGTATTACATTTTTATATGTATATAGTAAATCTTGCATGCATTCCCTGTAATGAAGTAAATTTAGTCATGGAGTATGATTCTTTTTAATGTTTTTCAATTCAGCTTTGCCAGTATTTTATTGAGAATTTTTGTATCTCTGTTCATCAAGGAAATTGACACTTTTATCTTTCTGTTGTTTCCTTATGTGGTTTTGGTATTGGTAACATTTTCTTTGAAGATTGATTTTGGAATAATTTCCCTTCCTTTTCTGTTTTTTTTGTTTTTGTTTTTGTTTTTGTTTTTGTTTTTTTGAGACAGGGTTTCTCTGTGTAGCTTTGTGCCTTTCCCGAAACTCACTTGTTAGCCCAGGCTGGCCTCGAACTCACAAAGATCCGCCTGGCTCTGCCTCCCCAGTGCTGGGATTAAAGGCGTGCGCCACCACCGCCCGGCTCCTTTTCTGTTTTAAAAAAGTATTTGAAAAACACTAATGTTCATTTGTTCTTAGTTCTGGGAGAATTCGGCAGTGAGTCCCTCCAGTCCTGGGCTTTTCTTTGTAAGGGAGACTCTTACTGCTTCTGTCTTGTTGCCCATTTATGTTGTTTAAATCCTGCTGATTTAATTTTTGTAGATAGTACTATATAAATATAATTTATTCATTTCTTCTAGATTTTTCCATCATTTAAAAATAGAGGTTTTCAGAGCATTCCCTAAGTATCCTCAGGATTTCATTGTTAGTGTAATGTCCACCTTTTCATCTCTAATTTTATATTATCTTATATTATATTTATATTATTTTGGTCTTCTGTCTCTTTGTTTTGGTTAATTTGCCTAAAGGTTTGTCAATCTTGTTTATATCTTTAAAGAAGCAACTCCTTTGTTCCATTGATACTTTGTATCATCCTCTTAATCCCTTATTTTATTAATTTTGACGGGAAGCTTTTTCCTTCTGGTGGTCTCAGCTGCTGCTTCTACCCCATGGATGTTTAGTTTGTTTTCTTGAACATGACCCAGAGTTCTTTCATGTGGTTGTCATTCTTGCTGATTGTTTCTTTGTTTATGTTTGAATGTAGTATTTCTTCAACCTTTCTGCAGGCCCTGATACCCTTTCTTCTGCTCTACCTGGTCTATGGGTGATGTTTTCCACCATTTAGCCGAGTTTTTTACTTCCAGGGTCTTTACCACCTGCTCCCACAAATTCTCTGCTCTTACAGACTTTCTTCTGTGTTCCTGATTTTTGTATCTGTATCTTGAATTGATTTCCTTGTTGTGGACTTGACCTTCTAGGAGTCATTTGTTGTTTTTAGAAGTAGGTTTTGCATTCTTTGTCTGACATTTCAAAGGTACCAGGGGCTTCTGGCCTCTTGGATATACTGTGCTGCCTTGCCTTTTTGCTTGTCCTGTGACATCTGTGTCTGGCTGCTTATCTCTTCTTTTGTATTTCAGGTTGTTCTTAATGAGCAGTTCCTTTGAGCTCAACTGCAGTACTACTCAGTACAAAACATGCTGATCATTGATATAACAGCATCAATTTAAAAACATACATGATAGAGAAATGCACTTACTATCAGTTACAGCCCACTGATGTGCTGCCAGTGACTAAAGAACAGAAAATAGCAAAGATAATGTAATGTTCTGTAAAGTTGAAGGGTGGATACAGGGAAAGGAGAAAAACAGAGGAGGAAGCAGGATTAAATAAAAGAGGAAAGGAAGAGAAGTGAAGAATATTATGAAGAAAGAAAAAGAAGAGCTAAAAAAGATTGCCTAATAACGAGAAAATGTATAAACTAGACAAATGTAAGAACTGTTAAAGAAACACAAAAGGCTTTTTTTTTTTTTTAAACACAAAGTAAAATTAAGATGCTGCTAAAGGCATAGAGAAAAATGGGGAAGCATGGAGGGAAGAAGATGGAGTCTTAGAGCACCTTCTTTGTGGGTCTTATGTTGAGTGGTGTGGCCACTTGTAAGTTCTCAGAACTCTTGCAGATAACCTGTAACTCATGTTCCCAGAGTAGTCTGGTCCCTCTCCCCATGCAAAAAAGTCCTGAATATAGGAGGACTAGCTGGGAAGAGAAGGAGGTCAGGAGAAAGGGAGGGGGACAAGAGAGTGTGGTGGGGGTGAATATGATTAAATACCTGTGTGAAATTATGCCTAACTAATATATGCTAATGAACCCTTAACAATATAAATGAAAAGAACATAACCAGAATATTGCCCAGTCCGTAAGAGCAGACGTTTCATCAGAGAACACAACATTAAACCCAGACACAATTTGGAAAGATAAAAAGGAATTATATGGTTGTTGGGAGAGTGGAAGCGATAGGAATTGTGAAGGTTATTGCAAAATAACCTGCTTGTAGAGGTGGCCATTCAATAAAATGTCATCTCACTTAAAAATAATAGAATTGGTGTCTTCAGGTAGAGGCATGAAGGTAGGTAGGGGTCTGTTAAAACTGGAGAGTCTGTTTTTGTTTTTGTTTTTTTCTCTTCACCCTCCTGGCTGGTGCTGAGCCTGGAATGAACAAGTCTCAGGTAGCTGATAAAAATATCTTTCCTTTTAGTAGCTTTGATTCTTAATGTAGCAGGAGAATCTGGTAAGCATCCTTAGCTTTGCAGTTGGTGGACCACACAGACTCATTCCTGGTCCCATCTGTTTATACATGCTGGGACGTTTAAATGTTCTAGTCAGAGAGGTCCCCTTAGTGTATTGGGGAGTTAGAGGAGCAAGCACAGCATCCAGACCTACACAGTCAGACCACTCACTGTTTGCTTGGTTTTTGAGTCATGATCTCTTTATTTAACCCTGGCTGTCCTGGCCTTGGATACATTGACCAGGCTGTCCTTGAGCCTACAGAGAATCAGCCTGCTACTGCCTGTGCATGCTGGGATTAAGGCATGCACGAAGACCCCTGAAAGTTTCTACTTTGAAAATCTGCCCAGTATTGGATTGTGCTGGAGGTTGTGGATGTCAGGTGGTCCATTGGTACTTCAAAGTTCTCAGTCCTTACAGCAGTGAACCTTGTGGCAGAAACGTGGTTTCTGAGACCAGCTTATCAGCTGATGACTTACTTGGGCTTCTTAGAATTCACAATAATTCCTAGGTGATAGGCAAGCTCTTAGTGATTGGGGGTAGGGCTGCTGGCCACCATACCCTTCGCTGCCCAAGCTGAGGCTGCTGACTCTTTCTTTCTTTATGACTGCCTGCTGTAATTAGCGCTCGCTTAAAGCTGTGTTGGGTTGGTTCCGGGATCCTGGACTATGATTGTTCCTTGTTATCAGTCTCCCAGGGTAATTTAATCTTAAACACTAGGTTCCCACTTAAGATGATACCTGGCCACAGCACTCTGAGGTATGGGGAGTGGTAGATAGGACCTCTTCTCTGCTGACAACTTGTTACATGAGGGGAGTTACTGTCTAATTAACTCTGAAGTACTTTAAAGGCTTGTATAAACTGTGCTTGTTCTTTGGGCAGGGTTGCTGGTTTCTTTTCATCAAGGTGTCCTTGCTTGACTTTAGATGGGTACTTCTGTTCTCCTCCTCCTCAGAGAGCTGTGCAGGGCTGTGTCCCTCCTCCCCAGAGAGCTGTGCAGGGCTGTGTCCCTCCTCCCCAGAGAGCTGTGCAGATCTGTGTCCCTCCTCCCCAGAGAGCTGTGTAGGGCTGTGTCCCTCCTCCCCAGAGAGCTGTGCAGGGCTGTGTCCCTCCTCCCCAGAGAGCTGTGCAGGGCTGTGTCCCTCCTCCCCAGAGAGCTGTGCAGGGCTGTGCCCCTCCTCCCCAGAGAGCTGTGCAGGGCTTCTTTTTTCTGCGTCTGTATTTACCATTGGTTCTCTCACTGTTTCCCGTGGTCTTCCACTGTATCTTTTTGGAATGGAGTCTAAATTCCCTCATCTTGACCCTTCTTCATGGTGTCACAAAGAAGCAGCTTCAACTTGTCTTCTTACACTGGAAGCTTGAAGATCCCTTTGGTGAAGACGTGGTTAAAGGGAGAGAAGTATGAGTCTGAGACAAAACTGTGAAAAACCTATAGCTGAAGCTGGGTACGTTAGCTCATGCCTCCAGTCCCAACACTGAGGAGGCTGAAGGAGGATTGCCCCAACTTCAAGGCTTATAGTCTGGGGTACAGGTGTCTTTAAAAAAACAAAAAAGTCAGCAGGGCTTGGTGGCACACGCCTTTAATCCTAGCACTCAGGAGGTAGAGGTAGGCTGGTCTCAATTAGTTCGAGGCCAACGAGGTCTAAAAAGGGAGTTCCAGGACAGCCAGGGCTGCTACAAAGAGAAACGCTATCTTGAACAACCAAACCAAACCAACAAACAAAACAAAAAAAGTCTATAGCTGAGTTGCAGGACTGAGTGGTAGAGGTGAGAGAAATAAAATGATTTGAAATATAATAGGAAGTAGAGTTTGGTTGGATCTGAGGGCTAGGAAATTAGCAGCACAATTGCCACCCCAGTTTGATGTTTTTCTGTCTGGCTGATCAGATCTCTGAAACTAGGTTTTAAAATGTACTGGTCTTAACAGATACCAGTAACCTCCAATTCCATCATAACTGAGCCTTTCATTGGAGTACAGTTCCGTTTAGTTCATTGCCATTAAAAGTGGATTCTACAGTAGTTGGCAACTGTAAGCAAATGGAAAAAGAAAAACCTTAAGGATATTAGTGTGCTGAATGACCTCCTGATTGTTTGGGAATCTTTTATGGTTGGGAAGTTTTTATTTGAGCCTTAGGAATGATGTGATTTTTGAGAACCAAAGCCAAGACAGGTATAGAATCACAAATCATCTAAAAGACACATGTGGCCAGGTACTGTTAAGGAAAATGAAAGAATATGCATCATTGTAATAAGTAGTCTGATGTCTGTGCTTGTACAGTATCAGGTTCAAATGTAGATAATGCTGACATAAAGTTATGCAGACAGAAGTGTCTTGCAGTGGTACCAAATGTCCATGGTCAGACAGGAGTGGAGTGATTTTGACTTTGTAGACAGCTCTCAGTTGTGCTTAGTGTGTGTGACCTTTCTAAAGCCCTTTCTAAAGCCAGTCTTTGCCTTGTCAATGACCCGATATAGGAGACTGAGTTCAAAATGAGGAACAAGGGCTGGAGAGATGGCTCAGCCGTTACAGGTTAGGTCCACAACCAAAACTATAAGAATGAGGAACAAGACTGAAGACCGTTGTAATGCCGCCTACTCTCCATAGTCTTCTAGGGTATCAATAGCTACAGAAGAGCATTTATATATAGGAGGATGTAGTTACCGTTTCTATTGTGTAAATAATTCCACCCTCGTTAGTTTAGGGGCTCAGGACCGAACCCAGGGCCTTGTGCTTGCTAGGCAAGCGCTCTACACTGAGCTAAGTCCCCAACCCCTCCTCATTAGTTTAGGAAGTTTCCTGGTGAGTCACATTGGTATGAATTGGTATGATACATTTATTGGGATCTTCTGTTTTAATAACATTTTACATTAACCTCTCCAAAGATTTGAATACTCAGAGAAATTTGCTACGATTAATGTCTCTGTTAGTGAAAGTTAAATTGAAAACCTTCCTTATCTTGGTTTAAAAACAATGAAAACCGGTTGTGGTGAATCATACCCCTGATCCATGAGAAAGCCATTTTACTGTGGTGTCATCGTTTAAAATAACAGCTATCAATTATACTCTAGTTATAGTTTTCAGAGTATGTAGTGATTTGTGTCTACTAGTGTGGGTTTGATAAACTCTGAAAAATATTCTTTTAACTGTATCTCACATATAGCATGGTTTTTAATAAATGTCTTAGAGAATGCTGGTATGTTTTAGTGTGTCTGATATATTTAATGGATAGATGGCTATCTGATTCATTAGTATTGTGAGCCTGTACTGTATGCTTGGTAACCATGCCTTTGAGAAATAAAATAGAAACTTGGAAAGGTATAAATATAAGTAGTTTTTATGAATTTGTTATATTAGAAAATATCAACTTTGCTTTTGAAAATCCTTGCCCATGAGCCGAGTATAGTGATGCCAGCACTTGGGAGGCAGAGACAGCCTGGGTGGTGCTGCAGACTCCTGTTCAACCCGCTTCCTCACATTCCTTGGTGACAGGCGCTGCTTTGTGTGAGGCCTGCTCTGATATGAGAATGGCTTCTTTGGGAATTGCTTGTGAGCTTTCTCCTCCTCTCCTCTGAGACTTGGTAGTGAAACTAGAGTCAGCTCTTAAAATACTAATGATGATGTGTTGGTTTTCTTTCCCCTCAAAGTTGGAGTGTCAGAGCAGAATGTCTTAAACCATAACATACTTCATTATGCTCTAAAATGCCAAACTTCAGATCTGTCATTTTTATAAACTTTCCTGAAAATAAGTCAGCCAGAAAAACACTGATATTTCATCTTCTAGTGTAGTTAAAATTCTAGAAATGCCAGCTAACTAGACTGATTCTTTAGAATTTGACTTGTGAATTTTAACAAATGTATTTGCTTAGTTGATAGATTTGGGCTTCCTATAACGTGTGTCTTCATTTCTCCTTTGTAAAGGGCCGGCTGATTGCTTGATCTCTGGCTGTATGTGTGGTCCCATTTCAGCTGATAGTTAGACACTGCCAAGTTTCATTTCATAGCTGAGGGCACTGAGATTTAGCAAGATCAAAGTGTCTTTCTCACACTTCACTGGTAGTGGTATAGCTAGTTTGGGGTATGGATCCATCTTAGTATAAACTCTGTATAAGTCTATACAGAGAGAAGAGTGATCAGCTAATTGATGCCAACAGATACAGAAATGTTGTAGGAAAAGGAGGTACGAGCAAAGCTCAGAGTATAGTTCTCAGACTTACTCGCTGTTCTCAGGCGAATCCCCTGTTTGAAAGTCAAGACAGAGCAGATAGAGTGATGATGAGGAGAGAGTGAATGGAAGGACCTTAGGAATAAGGGAAGTGTGGGATGTGAGTTATCTTTTCGAGTTTAGTATAAGAGGAGATAAAAGAATAGGGTGATTAAATGAATTTGTATTTGAGTCTTAAAAGTCTTAGAATATCATTCATGCATGGCTGTGTTTATTTATTCTGACAAATAGGTACAAGGCCTGTTCTGTGTCAGGTATATTAGAGAGCAAGATGAGATTACTGTTCTTATGAAATAGTTTTAATAGAGGCAGAATATTAAGAACAAAATAGGTCAATCAGGAAATAAGAACATCCAGACAAAACCAAAAGCATACAAAGAAGCCAGGTGTAGACGTGTGCCTTTTATCCTATCACCTGGAAAGCAGAGGCACGCAGAACTCTGTGAGTTCAAGTTCCAGGATAATCCAGGGTTACAAAAATTTTAATACAAAAATGTCAAACATAAAAACACATGAATAAAAATCAACCCGAATGACTTATACAAAGAATCAGAAATCAAGTACAGCACAAAAGACTTTCTGTGTGGAAATTTTAGGCATATGGTAGAAGAAGCCTGTCATAGAGGTGCTCTCTGGGGAACCTAACCAGTGATGGTAGTCAGTGCTAAGGCCTGACCTGATGTGTTAGATAGAGGCTGGTGAGCTAAGGGGTTAGGGAGGTAGGCAGATAGTAGATTATGTGAGACTGTAGCATGTGGGGTTAGGAATACAACTTTTTATTCGAAGTTAAATGAGAAGCCAAAGGTTGGGACTTTTCAGAAGGGAATTATCACAGATTTATACCTAGAAAGGAGTACCCTGGTTGCTTTGTGGATGATGTATTTTACTTGTGATACAAGTCAGAACAGAAGACTAATAACTTTTTTGCCCTTAGGAGAGATCATGTTGTTTTGGTACTGGAGTCCTAGTGGTAATAGAGATAATGAGAACTGACTAGATAGTATGTGTTTGGGGACTATCTCAGAGGACCTTCTTACAGATCAGATGTGGGGTCTACACAGTGAGGTGAATGGGTAGTTCTGTTGTTCCTTAAAATGGGCAGTGTGAGTTGGAAGTGTCCGTGATTACAGATTGGAGGAGGGAAAGCAGACCATATGTACTGCGCCAAGAAGATGGGCACACAAGGGGAGCTGATGGGAATCTCAGTGTAGGAGGTAGTTTCTAGAAAGAAGCCGAAAATAGAAGTTTAAAGATGGAAAGGAAGTAAGTCAAAAGCACATGTCAGATGGTTTTGATCGACTAATTATTGTGTGTTCCTCATTAACTTTCTAGTTTAAATGCCTTAATCTTTACTTAGTATATGTTATTATGTATATGTGTTTGATATATATAAATATTCTTCCTCTCTCCTTATAAAACAGGTGGTAAGTTCTACAAATGGAGAGTTAAACACAGATGACCCCACGGCAGGACGATCAAATGCGCCCATCACAGCCCCTACAGAGGTAGAAGTGATGGATGAAACCAAGTACGTTTTGTTTTGCTTATTTCGGTAGGGTTTTTTTGGGGGCGGGGGTCATAACTTTTCATGCTTGAACTTTATAGTTACATACAATTATTCCACATATTATTTTTTCTGTAGGGAGTAGAGCACACAAAAGAAGTGATATAATTGATTATCTTAATCACCATTAAAGTACTACTACTTTAGTAAATACTTTCTTAATACAAAAATTGTTATTTAGGAACTGTGCTTAAATTTTCATTTAGCCATAATAGCACACTGGGTGGTGCTGGCACATGCCTTTAATCCCAGCACTCGGGAGGCAGAGCCAGGCAGATCTCTGTGAGTTCGAGGCCAGCCTGGGCTACAGAGATCCAGGACAGGCACCAAATAACACAGAGAAACCCCATCTCAGGGGGGGGGAAATGAATGAATAAATAAATAAACAAACAAACTAATAGCACATTTAGCTTTTACTATTAGGAACATTGCATTGATATTATTGCTGTATTAATTAATTAATTATTACTTTTCAATAAGTATAAGTACTTGGCATTGTAGGATGCTCCATGTTTAATGTTACTTCAAGATTAATGTTTAAGATGTAACTTATAGTAATACTGCTTGGAAAAATTAAGCATGCAAAACAATGTGATCATTTAATTATGGGCTATTTTTGATTATATCTCTTCCTCTCTCCCTTTTTCTTTTCTTTTTGTTTTTCTATGTATAGCTGCCAGAAAGTATTGAATATGTGGTGAGTTCTCAAGTGTAGGCAGGCAGAAATAGCTCCATTGACTACAATTTCAAAGATTTAGCACCATTTAAAACAAACAAACAAACAAAACTATTCTTAACTTAGAGATTATAATTGGTAAAACTGAAAATTCATTGATGCCAATAACATTAGCTCTGAGAAGCAAGAGACAATTGTTGAGGAGCTGTTTTGCCTGCTGCAGCTTTCTTGCTGTAAGTCCATAGTTGGGGGGGGGGGCACCTTTAACTGCATGGATGGCGTGCCAGCCCGCTTGTGCTTGCGCACCTCTTTTGTGACTTGGAAGTGGTTATTTGTTAATGTTAAGTAGAAAGCTAAGTTTTTGACTTAAACTATTTATCTCCCTGTTTTTAATTTTTGGATACATAATCTTTCCCCCTACAGTATCACTAAAATCTTATTTCATTTACTAACTAGTACTTTAAAAATCCTCTTAATAATAATAATAATAATATCTTAATAATATTTTTCCTGGGAGAAATAGTACTGAATTTTAGTTATTTTTTGGTATTTGCCTACTTTGCAATCTGTGTTTAAGTGCATCTCTCAATTTCAAGACACATTTTGAGTCAGTTTTGCAGTGAATAAATAAAGCCTTACATAGTTAGTTTTAAAGCCTGTTAGTCATTTTACTTACATCTTTAAGAACACTCATTTGCTAGCTGAAAACTGAGATAATGTGGATATTTATTTTTAGCAATCAATAATCCATTTTGGTCAGTTTTCATTTTAGAATTTATTGATGATATGACTAAATTTAGTATATTTAAAGAGATATTTAGTCTGCTATTTACTTGTTTGTTATTAAACAAAAAGTTACCATAATGGCTTGTGTTTGAATTTTAGGTACAGTTCTAAGGACAGTTATGACATAGAGTGGTTGTGTGGTACTTTTTTAGGCTTGTTTCTTTTTTTGTAAAATGCTGCTAATAATATCCACCTCAAAGGGAGTTGAGAAAATAGTAGATGTGACAAGGCTCAGTTATTTTGTCTGTTACGTTCAGGGACTGTGAGCTATTATCACACTTACTTATTTCTTCATCACTAGCTGCTGATAACCTTCCTCATCTGTGGTCTTCACAGGAGTGTGCTTCTTCCATCTCTGTCCCACAGTCGTTGTTAAGCCTGGCTATGTGTGTTTACTTCCTTGTAGAGACTTTTGATCCAGTCTATCCATTCTCCATATGTTTATTCAGTGGTTACACTGTTGAGATTTCACTTGCATTAGATATTAGTACATGATAAAGCTTTGGATTTGTAAAGAAAAGGATCACTTTGTGACTGAATAATCAGAGAATGCTTTGTAGAGTGGCTTTCAAAATGATATAATATATGGTTCACTTAGTTGTGATGCCTGTGGGTATGCATGCAAATAGGCTGGCTTTTCTCTCCGGAGGCATTGTAGGACAAGAGTGAAGGAAGCTATGAGACTGCTCTTCCTGAAGGGCTCTCCTCTATTCCTTGGAGGATTATGTCCAGATTTCTTGATATGACATCAAAGGACGTTTAGCTTGCTTACTCTTGTCATTTCCTGTTTCTTCCCAGACTCAACTTAATTCTGATGTTTACTACTGTTTTGTTAGTCTGCCTATTGTTTTCTTTATACATCTCTCACATCATGATGTCTTTCTCAGTGTATTGAAAATAAGGCCTCTTTCATCTTTAGACTCCCAGGGGTTAAAATAGAAAACCACAAAAGTTATTAGTGAATAATTCACTAAAGCAATTTTCCATACCCATGAAATGAATTATTATATAATACAAAGAAGTGAGGTTGAAAATTCTTCTAAGTGAAAGGAACAGAATAATACTATGCATTATATAGCTCTGCTTACATAAACTGAGCAGGGCAGTAGTGAAGGTACAGGCAGGTAAAGGTAGTGCTTGTCTTTGGAGAGAAGAAGATGAGAGGGAGTGACAATAGACAGCAGGCTTCCTTTAAGGCAGTGGTTCTCAGCCTTCCTAATGCTGCAATCCTCTATTAGAGTTCCTTACATTGTGCTGACCCCTACCATAAAATGATTTTGTGGCTACTTCATAATTGTCATTTTGCTACTGTTAGGAATTGTATTGTAGCTATCTGATGTGTGACTCTCATAGGTGTTATGACCCACGAGTTGAGAACCACTGCTTTAAGTATTTAATGAGGCAGCTTTGAGTTGGTAGTCATGGTGTCTGTACAGTTCTGTGAATAGACTATTTGTCTCTGCACTGTACACAGTATGAGGACAGATGTTATGACACATGAATTATAAATAGGTAAAGAGGTGTTAAAGGATAGCAACCTGTGGGGTCAGGAAAACTTGATTCTAGGTGGGTTGCAAGAATCCTCAGAATTTCTCTTCCTTAAAGATGTTCATTCAAACTCTTTAAACACATTTTTTTTTCCTTTCTTTTAGTTAGATTAAGTCTTAGCATTTCTGTAAGGTCATTAACATTGTTCAGATCCCTGAGACTAAGGTATATGAACATAACTTCACTTTCTAGATTGCATCCTTGTCCCTTCTAGTATTTACTGGACAAGTTATTGTATGTTTGGTGATTGGGGTGATTATGAAGATATTTCAAAGCTTTTCATACGATTTGAACAGACGTGAAGTGCACTTTTTGGTTTTCAGCCCTAGATGTGTAAGGTTTTATGTGTGTGGGGGTGGGGATTGAATCTAGTGTCTTGTACTATAGTCACCAAGCTATGTTCAGTTACTGTAACCAGTATAGGAGAGAAGTGGGGTTATAGAGGATAAAACAAGACTGTGTGGTGTGCACTGTGGATGGAAAGTCAATGCTTCCCTACTTCCTTGATCTTCCTCTTTTTCTTCAAAGATAAAATGAAGAGGATCAGGGAAATAGATAGGGGACCAAAGTTTGAGGAACGCTGTGGCCCCAAAAGGCTTAGCCAGTGAAGAACTAACGAGGAAACTGATAAGCAAGAGGAGCAAACTGTCAAGTAGAGACTTCAACAGGGAACTCCGGCTTTGGGGAGCTGGAGGGGTGGGGCATAGGCTCTCTAGTTCAGGCTGGCTTGAGCTTTTGATCTTGCTTTAGTTTAGCTGGAATTAGAGGTGTGGTCATCTTAAAAGGAAAATTCTGTTGAAAAATTCTAAACTATGGTATAGGCAAGATGAAATTTCTGAACTAAGCCAGCTTGAAAAAGGTGAGAAGGTTGCATCATTTTAGAGAGAGACATTAGTTGTGAGTGGATAGAGAGGAAGACATAGGACATGGGACTATAGGTGTCTTCTTGAAGGAGTTACATACATAATCTTGTTCTGATCTGAACTCTTGCTTAGCTTAACAGTTCTTCCCTTTTAAAATCAAGAAATCCACCTGGGATGGTGGTGGCAAAGACAGGTGGATCTCTGAGTTTGAGGCCGATCTGGTCTACAGAGTGAGTTGTAGGACAGCCAGAGCTGTTTAGACAGAGAAACTCTCCCTCGAAAAACAAACAAAACAATAAATAAAAAAATTAAAAAAAAAATCAAGAAATCCAAAGATAAGGTAAAATACGTATTTGTCAAAAAGTAAGTATTAGTTGTCAGAAAAGGTATTTTTCTATATGCTCAGTAAGCCACGGCAGGAGAGACTGGCTTCTGACGTCCTGAGTGGGTGGTACAGGCTGGAAGCAGGAATAGTCTCCACAAAGGTGATGCTGATGAGTCATTGTAGAAGGCTGTGTGTAAGAACCTCACATCCAGACAGGAAAACATGCTTCTCTTTGATTGAGAGAAGTGAGTGTGTGATGTAGGTCAAGAAAACAGCAGGCTCGAGAGGGGGGCAGTGAGTGAAGTGGGACAGCGGTGTGCTGGGGGCAGCAGAGCCAGGCTTGCCTCACTGTTCTCTGAGATGAACTCCGATGGCACAGGCTCTTCATTGCTAGTCCGTCTACACTGATGCTAGAGTCACATGGCCTCCCTTGTTTCTCTAATTGTTTTTGGTCTGAAAGCTAAAGTCTTCCCATTTGTTAAATAGCTGCTTTTGAATATAAGTATTATTGGATACAGAACCTACGCCAAGTCTTATCCTTGAGATCCAGACTTGGCATTTTAAGAATGTGTCCTGGGTCAGTTTTCTTCAGAAAAGCCTCACAGTGATGCTGAAATATGTGTTTTGTAGGCTACAGTAGAGTTTGTGGCCCATGGGTAAGAACTCTAGATTCAGAGCATACCTATAATTTTGACTAGACTTTTCTGTAGGGTTTGGTTGTGTGAAGGAGGCAAGTCTTCAACAAATACTAAACAAGTGGTAACTTTGCTCATTTGATGGGCTGTTTCTGTGAGCAGTCATTTAGAGTAGCGGTAAATGCAGACAAATGACCACCAGTGTTAGGAGAACAGCCCTGTTTCAGATGGAGTGCTAGGAAGCAGGAGATAAGTGAGACAATGATTTCCCAGTCACCAAGACTGAATCAGCTGGTTTTGAAACGACTTTATCTTAAAAACCAGCAGGGGTTACAGTTTGAATTTATTCCTTTAATGCTTCTGCTTCGTGGGCAGATGCAGCGCAGAACACACATCAATGCTGCCCTCTGGTGGTAATTGCTTTAATAGTATGCCATCCTATTTAGTGGGATTTATTTTAAAAGTTATGTGGCTAATCCTTTAACATTGTTTTTGAACTTAAAGAACCTGTGCCATTAGAAATTTTCTTGAAATTGTATTTTGTTTCAAATAAACAATTGGGCATGCTTTCTTTATCCAGTAGTCCTTACATTAGAAAGAAAGGTTTTTTAACAAAGGGAAAGAACTTGGCTCTCAGAACTAAAGACAAAACCAAAGAAAGAAATAAGTGAGGCGTGTGACTACGGCCCCAGTGTGGACAAGCTGGCAGTGAACAGCCTGTTTATCAACACTTGTATTGTATTACATTTTCCACCATTAAAGGCTTATATAACTTAAAATACCTTTTGAGTACATAGATTTTGAAGGGATATACTTTGGAGCTTGAAGTGACAAATGAAAATATATCAGGAACAAGGACTTTATATTAAACAGTACTGAATTTTCATCGAAATATCACTTGTGATTGATATATTGTGCACCCCAATAAACTTATCTGGTGGTCAGAGAACAGAACAGCCACTATAATAAACATAGAGGTTAGGCACTGGTAGCACATGCCTTTAATCCTTGCATTCTGGAGGCAGAGATTCATCTGGATCTCTGTCAGTTCAAGGCCACACTGGAAACAGCCAGGCATGGTGACTCACACCTTAAATCTCAGCACTTGAGATCTCATGTCTTGCTTGGGAAAGACACATGCCTTTAATCCCAGGAAGTGATGGCAGGAAGCAGAAAGGTATATAAGGCGTGAGGACCAGGAACTAGAGGTCTTTTAAGCTTTTAACCCTTTAGTAACAGTTCAACTGAGATCAATTCTGATGAGGACTCAGGCTTCCAGTTTGAGAAAACAGGAGGATTGGCTGAGAAGTTGGTGAGGTGAGGTTGGCTGTGACTTGTTCTGCTTCTCTGATCTTGCAGAATTCACCCCAATAGCTGGCACTGGATTTTTTTTAAAAAAATGAATAAGACCTCTTAAGACTGGTGTTATAATCACTAGATTCTTAAATTTCATACTTTAAATGTATGGTCTATTTCTTTTCCTTTAAATGACTTTTCTTCTCATTTTACCTTTTTCTCTGTGGATGTTTCCTATTAATGGGAAGATCACTTGAGTAATATTTTACCCCCCTATTGAGACAGGATCTCATGTATTCCACGCTCAACTCAAACTGTGACCGTGAACTTCTGGCCCTTCTGTCTACCTCTTGCCCACTTTGTGTGACACTGAAGATTGAATCCAGGGCTCTGCCCACTGAGTAGTGTCCCTTTGAGTTTCTATTTTTGAAAATTTATATATTTAAGATTTGAGAAAGTATTAGTTATTATTGCTGAAAGTAAACATGGCTGGTTTTCTAATTCCTGAAACAATATTTTCTACTTAGTGTTTGTTTTATGGCTGTAGCTCTAATTTAGACCCATGAATGTTTCAGTGTACACACACACACACACACACACACACACACACACACACGCACGCTCATTTCAGCTTTTTCTGGATAGTTACCTCAGTGAGGTAAGGTTTATATGTATATGTTTTTACCTAGGGAAAAAGGATTGAATATATAGTTTTGAATTATATTTAAAAAACCTATATGTTTAAAACAAGTTTGTATATATAGTTTTTGAACTATAAAATGGAATCATCTTCTCTATGCTATTTTAAATGTTAAGTATAAAAGTACTTTGATAAAAATTAATTTGAATAACTTACAATAAATTTTGACTCTTAAAATACCAAAAAGGTAGAGGCAAGTGGATAAACAGTTCAGTCATCTGCATCTATATTGTGAGTTTGAAGCCAGCCTGGGCCAGTTCAGAGTCTGTCCAAAAAAACCTTAAAATAAGTGCTGATCTTAATGTTGTACTTAGTCTGTTTTCTCTTTCTGTTGATAAATATGGTAAGAAATACTTGTTAATCAATGTTACTTTTTTATTTTGTTTTAGATTCTAAACTAAAATTCACTAAAATGAAATAGGTCATTATTGCCTTAGTAACAGGGACTTTAGGAATCAAAGCTACCAGTAAGAAAGGGAGAGACACAGAGACCAGTAAGTGTCCTGAGGAAGATGGGGCAGGTCAGTCGAGAGTCATCTCTGCTGTTCTCACTTCTTGAAGCAAAGCCTTTTGGACTTCCTGGCTCCTTTGTATGTTGCCCAGAATGACCGCTCCACTCAGAAGGCATGCTGATAGGACATAGTCACAATAACTGCCATAGGGTCACTAATACCAATGCTTCGCTGATATGTTCACTATCCTGCACGAGCCTATTGCTTTTTATGACTATCTAAATTACTATGACAAATCCAGTCTCTGATAACTGCAGTGTTTTTGTAATAAAGGAACATCTTCTTCATCTGCAGGTGCTGCTGTTTTTTCAAACGAAGGAAAAGGAAAACCATACAACGTCACAAATGACTGGACACAGACAGATCCTGGGGAGTTACTTACTTGTTCATATGCTGTCTCGTGATTAAAATCATCTCTGTAGTGACCACATATATTTTCAAGGACTCACTCTTGAAACAAAAATGTCATACTTTCATATTTCATTTTGTGGTTTGTCTTACATTCATTTCCGCTCCTAATTTAACTTTATGGAAGCTTTAAAATTTTGTCAAAATGTGAGTGCTTTGCCCATCATTGAATGGAATGGACCAATGAAGTGGTATTGATGAACACAGTTCCGGAGGACATTTTCCAGAAGCTCTTCTATTATAGAAAACGATACAGGTGTCCAAGTGTCAATTAATTGCACCTAATTTGATTTTTTTAATGTCTTCTATAAAAGCATAATCAAACAAAAATTTTCTTCCCAATGGATAGTGCAGCAGAGAAAACAGTTGCCCAAATATTAAAAACAACTTTCTTGAAAAGTTCCTATTTTGTGACATCTGCATTGATTTCAGTATGACTTATGGTACTGTTACTCATGAATCATATTGATATTCTATCTGTGAAATCAAGGTACAGTCACTGCCCGAAGGTACTGAGGGAAAGGCACTGGGATTGGCAAGCAGTGGTGGTGAATAAATCAGAAGAACTGTGGGAAATAGGAGCGTGGCCACTGTGTGCCACTGTGTGCGGTGCCACTGTGTGCGGTGCCACTGTGTGTGGTGCGGTGCGGCTGCAGAAGTGGCCGGAGCACTGATAATATCTGTGTGATGTGACTCCATGCTTCCAGAGGATAATATAGGCTAGATAGCGAACAAATGAGTACTGGAGAAGGAGTCTATGTCGAAGTTCAAAAAATACACCAAGGAAAGGAAATAAATGTGAAACTTGTTGCGGCGTGTAAGACTAGAGCCCTTTGAAACCTGCTGCTGGATGGCCACATCTCCCCGAAGCAGAAATCTGAGGACATGCCATCCAGTGGTGGCTGTTTGTTAGGTAGTTCTTGGAGTAAAGAAAAGAAACACACACACACACACCTCCCAGCAGTAAACACTGGGTCACTTTGTTGCCCTCTGTGCACATTAGTCTCTTGTATTCACTTTGCTAGTTCTCTGAAATTACCTGTCTTGAGCATAATGTTGATGAGGGGAGAATGTTTGGAGAGGGTGGGTCAGGTGCTTTGCCTCCAGGGCTTTCACAGTGCCTGCATATGAACAGTGAACAGTTCTGTTATTAGCTAAGTCCATTCCACTTTGCAAGCGTGCTTTGTTTTAAGCCATAAGGACACAGGCATACTTTGTCACATTCTCTTAGCCAGATTTTCAAGAGTGAAAACAAAAGATTGGCTAGAAAGATACTGTTGATCATACCACACATTCATTTGTAAAATGGTTCCTCTTTCCAGGCATTCTCTTCGCTGTCGTGAGTGTGAACCTTCAGGTGTGCTTATTTATTTTATTTTATTTTTTTGTCTCAAAGTAACATTTAAAATATGTATTAAAGGAAATGAATCCACTTTTTTTTTTACTTCATTATTGAATTTACAGGTATTTAATTGTATTTTGTAATTTATTTTTCTTATTAGCCAAAAGTTCAATGCGTTGCTTTTGATAAATTGGGCACCCATATGAACATCATGAATCAGGATATTGTTTATCATTGTTTCTTTTAATCCTATAAGCAATCTTTTTTCTTGATTTTGAAGACCTGTACTCAACCTAGAAAACACTTGCTGTATAATTTGGTCAGCAGTTTCCATTTTATTTGTATATTGTCATGAGGTCTAAACTGCAGGAATTAAATACTGAGTTTTTGGTTTTGTTTGCTTTGAGCAAGGTAGATGGATGTTTTGGCCATTTATAATGTGAAACCACTTCTTTACAGTATTTGACCAAATTTGTGTGTCTATGATATTTGTAAATACATGCGATATCTGTATTTCTTATCATAAGCCTATTTAGTTTTATTCTCAGTAGGATTTTTTGGACTGTACAGTGTTTATATGATCTGAACTCCTTATATATAAGAAGGTGTGTATATTAATCCAATTATGGACTTAAATATTTTAAAAGTATGAATACCCTTATTTGCTGCAAAGGCCAGTGTGTAGACATTTGCTTTTTAGCAATATTTTTAAGTGCTCCATTTTAGTGTCAGAGAATAAGTCTTTGGCACACAGACTGGTCAGTAATAGGTAATGCAGGTATGTTCAGGTTAAGCCAACAATGTTTTGCATTTTTATGCTTCTTTTCTGTCAACACTAATGAAGTCAACATTGCCTGAATGTCTGAATACTGAAACACAGCCCTGTTTAAAAGTATGTAACTGAAAAAGAAATAAATAAAGGTAGTTTTTTTAAACTCTCTTTCCCCTTTCCTCTAACCATGAGTGAACTGATGCCTTTCACTGCTGCACAGTGGTTTAAAAATGAACTTCTGTTGGTTTATTCTGGAAGAGGCAGAAGGAACTTGCTCTAGTCACGTTTCTGGTTTTGTTCTTTGTTAGAGCACAGTTGTAAGGAACACAAAACAGGAAAGATCTAAGCTTGCTTTGTTTTTATTTTTTAATATTTTTTTCTGAGTTACTTAGTAGAGCAATTAATTAAATCTATCTTCTAATAACTTAAGGGAATAAACTATGATTTTATTCCTTTTTTGAAAATGAAGTCATGCTATTTATGGAAATTCATTGTTAATTAATTTTAAGTGGATAAAGTCATTGCAGATGGGGAGCATATATTGGCAACAGTAATTCGACTTCTCATTATGTTGGTCCTTTAAGCAGTTTACCAAATGGTATTAATGGAGTCTTGTTTACTAAAGGATGCTGTAGGCAAGATAAGGCAAGTAGAACCATTTAGCCTGTGACCACTATGTGCATTGTGCACCAGAGACTTCACAAAACGGGAGACTAGAAGAATGTGGATCAGGGAGATAACTCAGCATGTAAGAGTGCTTCCTATGCAAGTATGAGGGCTTCAGTTCAAGTCCTAGGAACCCCTGTAAAAAGCCAGTATAATTAAGCATGCACCTGTTACCCCAGCATCATGTCCTGCAGTGACAGGAGGATCACTGGGGCTTGTTGGCTGCCAGTTTAGCTCCAGGTTCAGTGAGATCCCTGCCTCAAATGGATGTGGAAATGATATGTGTCACCCTCTGGGTTCTCTGTATGTCTTAGCTAGGGTTTCTATTGCTGTGATAAACACCATGACCAAAGCAACTTGGGGAGGAAAATATTGATTTGACTTATACTTCCACATCACAGTTCATCATTGAAGGAAGAAGTCAGGACAGAAACTCAAACAGGGCAGGAAACGGAGCAGGAGTTAATGCAGAGACCATAGAGGAGTGCTGCTTATTGGCTGCTTCTCATGGCTTGCTCGGCCTGCCGCCTTAGAATCAAAGACCACCAGCCCAGGGGTGCCCCCACCTACAATGTACTGGGCCCTCTTCCATCATTCACTAATTAAGAAAATGCCTTATAGCTGGATCTTACAAAGGCATTTTCTTAATTGAAGTTCATTCGTCTCTGATGAATTTAGCTTGTGTCAAGTTGGCATAAAATTATCCTGCACAGTCTGTGTGTGTGCACCCATACTCATATACTTACAGCACACACAACACATACACACAGAAGCAGAATGGTCTGAGGATGACACATAATCTTCAATAGGCTTTACCTAGGAAAAGCAATGTGATTTTAGAGTGGATTCTAGTCTTCGTGACAGTATTTGCATTAGTAAGAACCTTCCACCTGCAAATGATAAGAACTAAACCTGATTTGAGCAATAAAGATATTTAATTGTGAAGCCCAGGAAAACTGGCTCCTGACAGTTGATCTTGGTGTCAAAGCAGGCACCTGCCAGTTTCCTGTGTCATCTCCTGGCTCGACTTCCATCTTACTGTTTTCACTTTCAGTGTGAGGGTCAAGTGGCCGCTCGGATGCTACTGTCATGGTAACCAAGTAAAAACAGCAGTTTCCAGCAGGTCCAGTGGCTTTCCATGTCCACTGGAGCTCGTGCCTGTGGACAAAGAGCTGCTGCTCTCCTAACGGCTGGGCCTGAGTCATGGCTCCATGTTTAGAAAACACTTGAGAAGTGACATGTGAAAGGACATTAAGATATTTAGCCATGGCCAAATCTGATGGTTGTGAAACAACAGAAACCCCACGGTGTTTAAGTGAGTAGATTTAAAATAGGTAGGGCTGGGTGCTCTAGATACGTTAGGAATGAGTAAGAGTAGGTTAAAAGAAGTGCAGGTGGTTTAGACTAGGGTGTTTGCCAGCAAGGAAAGAAAGGTAATCGGCAAGAGGACTCCCTAGTTACACTACTGCTCCTGGAAATGAAAGTGTAAGAACCACAGATAAGCAGCTCCCAGTATCTCACTTGGGTGTTTTAAAAGGTGGTGACATATGTTGCTTAGACATGAATTTGGAAGGCGAAAAGATGGGAAAGTCCCCAAATTTGGTGTGGGATATGGTAAATTTGAGGTATATTTAGTGTATTCAATGAAATGCATGTAAAAATGTACAGGATGTGACTCAAACTCAGAAGAAAAATAAATGTAAAGGTTATCTGCATAAACATGGTTACTAAAGGCATTGTAATGATGAGCTCACCTGATTAGAAGAAAGTAAGCTAGGTTAGGGTCTCCTATGAAACATTTACATCTTGATAAGTAATGTAACATTCAACACGTTACACATTCTCATTCTTTGTGACTCATTTTGGACAGGACTCGAGGCTTACAGATGTGTCTCTACTGTCATGTTTAGTTGAGACATTTGGAATTAGAAAACATAGTTTTTGAGGGGAGTAATTGCAAAACAGTGTGGTCTGTGGAGGAGGTGATGATTTCCTAAACACAGAAAAAGTATGCAGACTTGCTAGTATTTAACCTTCTCTTTGGCCTCCAGTATCAAGGATTGGCTTGTTGTTGTTTGGTTTTTAGCTAGATGAGCATGGTATGCCAATAGTGGTCAAAGACACTAACTTTTGAACTTAAAATATTTATTCCACACTGTTGTGGATTAAAATACTTCCTTGAATTTTTTTTACTGTTTTGTTACAAACTTTGTGGTGCCTGTATACTACTGGTACAGCTCATTTCTTAGCCTGCTTGCCATTGATCTTGTGCAATGACTGTATTGTCTCATTGAATGCAAGAAAACTAATGGGTGAAACATGGAGGGAAAAGATAAAGTTAATAACTATTAAGCAGTGGAATGCAGATATCCTTTCTCAATCCGAGAAAAACAAAATATAGCGTAAGACACAAACTCAGTTTTTAAACGTAGCGTTACTGGTTTTCAGAATTTTATAAGTAACATCTTCAGATGTTGCTAGCAGTGCATGGTTGTATTTGAGAAATGTTTAGCTTTGGGTAAAAAGGGAATCTCAGGTACTTTAGCTGATATGTTCCTGGTCAGCCTTTCAGGACCGTGCTGATAGGTTAGAAGAGTTTGAAGTTTATTTTCCCGAGTGTGGGAGCCCATTTTCGGGTTACTCGTGGCTTTACCCAGCAGGTCCGCATAGAGGATGATTAGGACCATGGACCTGAGTGCAGGTGTCTGAAATGGTCTGCACTTGGCTGTGCTGGGGGAGGAGGTCTTTTGCTCCACCCCTTGGCAGTTCTATAAATAGGCAGAGACAGTCAGGGCCCGTTGGAAAAGGTTCCAGGCCCTCTTGAGGCTATCCTTTATTTTATATCTGTTTATCTCCGCACTATAAATCCTTCTATCTAATATTTCCTGCTGCTCACACTCAAGAGAACTCTGGGGAGCTGTGGGGTTGGTGGGTGAACGCCCCACACCCGAGTACAAGTCAGCATGACTAGAGCTTTGTTGATGTTGAAGATAGATGACTAGTCTATCTTCCTAGCTTTTACCAGAGTCACAAGTTAATAAATTAACTTCTTTATGAGAATATATAGATCATAACCAAAGAAAAGGGCTGTGACACCATTATTAGGTAATATTACTGACATGAAAATTATTTTTTCTTTTAAGCCATGTTCTTAGTTTTTAGCCTAAACTGGTCTTGAACTCAAAATCTTCTTGCCTCTGCCTCCTGAATACCAGGGTTGTAGGAGTATGTTGCCATTACCAAGCATGAAATAGTTTTGTTAGAACAATTGTTCAGAGGGTATTTGTTAGGTTGGAAATTATTAATTGGAAATTATTCTACTTCTCTGGCCTAGGATTGACAAACTTTGGGGGAAGGATAAAATTTATGCTTTTTTGGCCAAGAGGCAAATTTGGGACTTTTATATACTTAAGCAATTAAAAAAAAACAAAAACAAAAAACCTCTACCCATATTTTGTTGGTGAAATTCAACATGTATTAATACTTGGATACAGTTTTCTTGTAATACAGGTCTGCAAATGATAAGCATTTGTTTATTATTGAGATGCTATTTCACTTAGCTGGAATTTAAAATTGATCTTAAATATTTATTGATGATCATGAATGTGTTCACGAATAGATGCTATAAAATACTCTATCAATCTTTGTGGTCAAGAGTTTTCTTGATATTTGCTTTTAAACATACATCATTCTGAAGGTGAATCACTTCCTAGCACACCTGTCAGATGCACCTCTCTTGTTTGTACTGAGATGTTGGTTTGGAACTGTGGAATGTGCCTCTGTACTTAGATTGGGAATTCAGACACATAATACAGCTGGTTGAGTCTGGGAACTGCAGGCACCACCATAAAGCAGCTGTTTAGGAAAGACACCATACTCCTTTTCCCTTCCTGACAGAATGTCCAGCTCTAGTAATAGTTAACTCTTCACTAGCTAAACACAAACGCTTACCCAGTATAACCTGCTAGGTAGAAAGTAACTATCGACTTGAAAAAGCTGACACATTCCCGAGCTTTGCACATTTGCCCGGTAGCGTTCCCTGTTGCACATACTCCTGCATTATCCATTGCAACATGTCAGTGTACTTCAGGCTGCACCAAACTGGCGATTTCTCAACTGCTTGGAAAACACTTGTTCTCTTCAATGTATTCACAAAAATGGATCATTGAGCCACTTTGATCTCCGTATCATCATCTTAGGTAAAGAGCTGGGCAGTATTGGTAACACCTGTTGTCTTTAAGAAGCGAAGGAAAAACTACTCAAAACAAGTTGCTTTGGTTTTGAATTTGAATCAAGCATCAGTGACCATAGTGTCTTCATAACTTACTGTTGCAAAACTAGACACAAACAGGCATCTTTTCTTGGCTGTTGCAGTCAGATGCAAGTAACTCCATCCCATTGCTGTAGCTTTTTTGTTTAGCTAACAAATGAGCCACTCAGGAAGTTCTTTGCTCCTTTCTCTCTCTCACCCACCACCCACCCCATATGTGTGTGTGTATGCATGGGTGAATACTGCTGTGATGAAATACTCTGCTCTGGTTTTCTAATTGTCCTAATGCTTTCCTTGAAAATATTGTGATGAGTGCTTACTCTGGTAATATGGAGATATGTTCTTTTAATACAGCTAAAGTATCATTGCATGATGAACACAGTGCTTTGCCATATAATTGTATTACAATCCACATTCCACTGTGCCTTAAAAGTGCAATACTTAAAGATTACTTTTTTTTTTCAATGATGAATATGCACTGGTAATAAAAAAATAAATGTCTGTTTGACAATATGTGTGGCACTTGAAGTACTTTGAATTATAGTCATTACTGAGATTTATAGTGTTATGCACAGCAGTGCAAAGCAATGAAAGTGCCACATATGTTCTCTGTCACAACTATTCAGCTCTGCTTTTGGGGCACGAAAGCAGCCATATACAATATGTAAATGAATGAGCATGGCTGTGTTCCAATGAAATTTTATTTATGGACACTGCAATTTGAATTTCATGTAATTTTTATGTGTTTTGAGACATTCTTGTGATGTTTTTCAACTATTTGAAAATTTAAATATCATTCTTAGCTCATGAGCTACCCAAACACAGGATATAGACTAGATGGGCTAACAGACCACATTGAAAAAAATTGGACGTTTGAAGAAAATGATGTTTTATCTAATTGAGAGACATTACTTATCCAAAGATGACCTGTTTCATACAGAAGAAAACTGCATTTTGAGGTGGCACCTAGAATTACAGTGTAAACAACAGCCCATAGGGGAGCTAGGAAAAAAATAGACAAGGTAAGGCAGACTCCCATGTGAACTTAGATGAGAGGCAGTGGGTGATCTTGAAGAGTGGACTCTGGGATTAGACAAAATTTAAGGCATTAGAAGTCGAGCAGATGGCCTTTCCTGTGTTAGGCGAATGCCTCTAACCCTCATTCATTCCTTGTCACAGATAAGTGTAACTTGGATCTAAATTTATTCTTTCGAGTTTTGAACACTGCCAGTTTATTTTTCTTAGCATTCATTTTCTCAGCTTTGGTTGTAGATGACAGCTACTTTGTCACATGGTTCGGAGAAGCAGTGTCCTTGTTGTTCTGTTCTTAATGCTGACTACAAAGGGCTGTTGCTCTTCAGGGTGAGGATAAGGTTTGGTATTTGCTAAATATCTTGGATTAAAGTCATCATGCCTAGCTGCTTATTCTACTGGTCCTTGCCATATCATACTTCTCATCTAGTGACACTTAAAAAATGATTAATTTTATATCTTGCTCGAATGGCAAACAGAAGAGGCCCAGGGCAAAGCCCTGAGTCAGGCCACAGGAATCTTATGTTAAGGGCACTATTTATCCTCTGTACCACTAATGCAATGTATCAGTGTTCTTTTGAAACAGTGGTGACCTGCACCCTTTGATCACCAATATATTATGCAATCCAGGCAAACGGGTGACTTCCTTTCATACTGCTATTATTCCTTCCATCAGGGGAAAAAGGGTTCACAACAACTTTCTTGTTACATGTTTATTCCTAAAGATTTCCATTTGTATTTCTGATGTGGATAAACTGTCTTTTTATTGCATCTGATCTCCTACAGACTCATCATTTGCCAGTCTGTGGCTGTATAATCTCCCTTTCCTTCTAAGGAGATAGTTTTATTTCTCTGTTTCTCTTGCCACCTAATGGTCTCTCGGGGTGAATTTGTTGAGGTGGATCTGAAGAATTCATTGTCTTTTGAAGTTTGGCACCCACCTATGAAAAGTCTTTTCTCCTTGCCCCCACCCCCCCCCCCTTAGTTGGACTATTGTTCATGGTTTAAATAAAATCAGCAGAAGGTAACAAGCCAAGTCAAGTGTTAACATTTTCTCAGCCAGTCCTCAAACTTTCCTTTACACCTGCTGCTCTGTGTAGTTTATGAAGTCCTTATATTAAATCCCAACTAATTGGGAAACTAAAAATCACATCACTTCTTACATTGCCATAGAGACTGATTTTTCATTTTTGCATACAGGCTTGCTCAACTTTTTCCCTTTAGGATCATGAATTGTAGGATTGGAATCAGAGTTGTGTTGTGTTTCTCACTCAGAATCATAGGTGGTAAGATGAGACACTAACGTTGTCTCAAGAGCAAATACTTCTTCTACTTGATAGGTCAGTTCCTCGTGTGTGAGTGAGTGTGTGTGTGTGTGTGTGTGTGTGTGTGTGTGTGTGTGTGTGCATTCCAGACTAGTAGCCTCAGCTTTTCCTTCCTGTGTTTTCTGGGAGGCTGGAATTTTAGTATTGTCAGATTTCCTGGCCCTGGAAAATTAGAGGTTGAGATATCTGGATCATTTTAGTTTTCTTTCATTAACATTTACATTTGGTAATTTGTATATTTTGAATACTTTGTGCTAGATAATGGCTTGTACACTTTAATTTGATTTTCTTGGGTCTCAGATGTGGAGATATATTTTCATAATCCCATCTCAGTTTCCTCTCATCTGCTCAGATGCTCTGGTGTGTTCTGACTTGAGTGGCCTCCATTCCTTTTGGGGAATGTGTGGTTCTGATAGACTTGCTGGCTCTTTCCCCCTCCATATGCATTCTGATCAGAAGCTTCACTGTGCCCAGTGTCACCAATTCTGACGCCATGTTTCCTGTGCCACCTTATGCCTGGCTTCACAGGTTTTTTTGCACTATTGTGGGGACATATTGCCACACTTCTCGCTTAGTCTATTTGAGTAAAACTCTTGGTGGTTTCAAGCATAGCAGTGTCATAGCAACTATTACGGTGCTTTTAGCTAATATTTTTACCTCCATTTGTGTTTGTTGTAGAAAATACTAAATGTTCATTGCACTCTTGCCAAGATGTCCTGAGACCACATTCATTCTAGCTAGATGACCTTGAATCACCCTGGTCTTTCTAGGCCTGGGTTTTTTGTGGAGACACTTTCATATTAATACATAATATTCCTTTTTCCCCCACTGTTCACTCCTACATTTCAAGTTTGGAAATGTATTTGCAAGCAGCAATCCAAGAGGATTCCTGAAGAATTCATAATTTTTGAAAATTATGAAAACATTGCTAACCAATACATTTCCAAATAAAGACTGAATAATAAATTTGTTACTTCTATGTAGCTAGAGAAGTTTGTTTTCAAAACAGATAAAATTCAGTCTTTAGGTGTGAATGGTTTGAATAACAGTCCTTTTAAATTCTTAGTTGTTTGAGATCCTAAAGCATACAAAAGCTTTGAACAGGAGGATCCACAAAGAACCAGTGCTCTGTTCTGGGATCCAGTTAGGCCAGAGCTGGGAATGCCTCTGTATCATCTACATCAGGACCAGAAGCACTTAACTAGGCCTCTGGCCACGGTCTGACCATCCACCATGTCTTGCACATGTAATATTTATTCATGGGTAGTGTGATGTGCTTGAATTTGTTTTGATATTTTTCAGCACCTTCCAAGTAAAAACTGAATGAGGGAGCAACACAGCCTGAGCTCAGATTCTGTCAGAAAACCTTGCCCAAGGGGAGCCCCTGGGGGAGAGGTTCAAGGAGGGGGCTTCCTATTTTAGGATTGGTGGAGCCAGCTGTGTGTTACTAAGGGGAGGATCGATGAGAATGAGCCAACACCCGCAGCAGAGTGATGTGAAAGAAAGGAGGCCTGGAGTCTGGAGGTGGCGAGGCCGGCTTTCCAAACACCTGACCGCGCAGAGGAGAAAGGCTGCTCAGGCTCGGGCACTCATCTGTGAAGGGGCGAGGAAGCCGCTTCAGGGCTTCTAGCGGGGCTGAGAGTCACGGTATAAGGCTGTCCACAGTGTTGTCTGGGGCAAAGGGAACCATCAGGAGTATGGGGTGTGCGCTTTCAAATGTCAAGCACACATGTAACTACTTCAAGTGGTTTTGTGTTAATGCTTGCCATTACTGACCTTCATTTTTCCTTTAGGCAGCATGTAAAATTACCAATAGAAAGATGATTGTATTATAAACTTGTGTTTAAAGAAAAAAATCTTTCCCCATCTGTTCAGAGAATCTACTTATAGAATATCTTTTTATATGAGAAATGTTACATAAGCCAATTACTCTTGTGAAGAGTCCTCAGCATTACAAGACATATTATGCACCTAACTGGCATTTTGTGATGTTCCATATTAATCATCCTACATCCTTACCACTATCCGTGTGGCAATGTAATCAGCCCAAGCTGTGCTAATGCTACTCTGTTTTACTTCCAGACATGTAGACCAGATCAGTGTGTGTGTGTGTGTGTGTGTGTGTGTGTGTGTGTGTGCGCGCGCGCGCGCGCACAGGCACGCACATGCGCATGGTATCTGCTCCTGCTACCATACATGTCTGGAGGTCAGAGGACAACTTGTGGGAGTGGGTTCTCTCTACCGTGTGGATTCTAGGGACTGAACTCAGTACTGTCTTCTCACTGGCCCAACTTTTTGTTTATGGAAAAATGAATAACAAAGTGTTAAACAGAACAAGAAAATGATTCAAATTCTTGTTGATCTGTCATAGCTTAAAAATATGAAATTAAAATTTTATGTCATAACAAAATAAATTTTAAGTCTGGCTAGCTAAGGGTCAATCATGTTTGCTAGTTTAGACACAGATGAAAGTTTCTATTTGTGTAAATGTCTGTATGGTAATTCCCATAGGAAAGCTTCTCTGGGGGGAAATACCATTTTATGTATCTTTTTTTCTCTCTGCTTCTATCTATGTTTATAATGAATTAAATATGTGGTACTAAATAGAAATGATAGCTTACAGCCAAAAAGAAAGAGCAGATGAGTAGATCAGGAACATCTCCTTGACTGACCTGAAGAGTGTAGCTGAAATTTTCTCCTGTCCTGCCTGGCTGTAAACTAGCAGTTATACTTACAACTCACTATATATATAATACCTTAGATAGAACATATTAAGTATTAGATTCAGGTTCTTTAGGATAGGACACCTTTTGGAATGATCTTTGTAACATACCATTTACCTACGCTCTAGACTTCTCTGGATTTTAGTATGTGTTTCTTGCTTGATATTGTTTGCATTGGTTGTAGCTCCATCTTATCTAGGTCATTATCCCTCATAACTCCTGGACAATATTTGATAACCATTCCTTTGTATATAGTCTTGTATTAGGTTAGAACCTTCTATTTTAGACAAAAGGGGGAGATGTAGTGGGTAGCGATTCCAGCTTTGATTTGGAAGTTCCAACCCCCATTGAGGCTTTGGTAACTGTCACACCTGCAAGGCAGGGCCGAGAGAGGACCCTGAAGACCTCAGATCCGGATGTTCCAGCTCTCTTGGTTCCTGGATCCTGGATTCTGGAGGTAGACCGAGCAGAGTTCTCCAGAGAACACCTCTGGACTGCACTACACCTTTCCCAGACCCTGTAACCTATCCCTTCACTTGTAAGTTACCCCACAAAATAAATTTCCGTTTTAACTACGTGGAGTGGCCTTAATAATTTCACCAATAGAAGAGTTCCTCCCTTCAGAAGATAGTGTTCTCTAAGAACAATGGGAAGAGGCAGATTTATACATCTTTCCTCTACCTTTGAACAGATATGTCACTGAATACATTACTACCTAGTTCTCTGTGACAGTTACAGTTGACTGGATATAGTATCACCTAGAAGACAAACATCTGGGCACACTTATTTTGTCCAGATGAAATTAGCCTGAGGCAAGCCTTCAAGGGATTGTCTAGATGACTTTAACTGAAGTTAAATATTTCCTGTGGAGAGCACCATTTCCTGGGTGGGGATCCTGGGTTGAATATAAAGGAGCTGAGCACTAGCTTTCATTGTTCTGTGCTTCCTGGCTTTAAAGACAACAGGAGTAGCTGCTTGATTTCCTTGCTGTGATGGACTGTACCCTCAGACTGTGAGCCAGAGTAAGCCCTTCCTCCCTTAAGTTGCCCTGGTGTTAGGGTTTATTTGTTTATTTGTTTTTCTCACAGCAATGCAAAAAGTCAATAAGACATTATCTTTTGAGATCACAGTCACCTAACAAATATTTCTCTTAAAGTATTATAAATTTTACAGCTCAATGACATTAAGTACATTTACAGTGTTACACATTTAACACACTTCTGTCTAATTCCAGAACATTTTTATCACTACCCCCCTCAAATAAATAGTACCTACTAAACAATACTTCCCATTTTACCTCTGGCTCCTGCCCTTGACAGTAGTATTTTTGTCTCTATTATTTGCTTCTTTTGGATGTTTCTTATATAGAGTCCCATATAACATATGACTGTTAGACCTCACTTATTACAATTAGAATATATTTAAAGTTCACTCATGGAAAACACAGTTCCTTTCTATGGCTGAGAAACATTTCTGATTTAGAAATATACCACATTTTGTTTAGCTGCGTATCAATTGAAGTGGATGTGGGTTGCTTCTACCTTTTGGCTCTTCTGAATGGTAGTGTTGTTAGCATTTGTGTACCAGTTTTTATTTGGTGCATATATACACATACGTATTTTCAAGACAGGGTTTCTCTGTGTAACAGCCCTGGCTGTCCTGGAACCTGCTCTATTGACCAGGCTGGCCTCAAACTCACAGAGATCCACCTGCCTCTGCCTCTCCAGTCCTGGGATTAAAGGTGTGCCCCTATAGAGGCTAGAAGAAGGCATTGAATCTACGAGCACTGGAGTTTCCAGGAAGCTCTGAGCTGCCTAAGGTGGGTGCTAGGAATTGAGTGACGAAGGAATAGTTTTGCTTCTTTAACAATTGAAATTTATTTCTCCGGGGCTAAAGAGATGGCTCAGGGGTTAAGAGCACTGGCTGTTCTTCCAGAAGACTTGGGTTCAATTCCCAGCATCCACATGAAAGTTCACAACTGTAACACTAGTTCCAGGGGATCTGACACTTTCACACCAATGTATGTAAAGTAAAGTTAAATAAATTTAAAAAAAATTATTTCTCCTGAATTTCATTTTCTTGCCAGTCTGTCCTCATAAGAACATCCAGGATAATGTTGAATGAAGGGGTGGGAGCCTGCAACTCACTCTTTTTTTCTATCTCAGTGGGAAGACCTCATCAGCTGAGGATCAGCAGTAATTGTGATATCAGTTTGGAAGTGTCCTTCTGTTTGTAGATGGTTATGTGTGTGTTTTGTTTTAATTATGAAAGAGTGTTAGTTTTGTTACATGCCTTGTTTTGCATTGATTGAGATAATTATATAGTTTTTTTTTTTATTTGTTAAAATGGTGTATTCCACTGATTTTGTATTCTACCCATCTTGACACAGAATCTTATATATGCTGTTGGGGTTAGCTTGTAAGTGTTTTGTTGATATTTTTGGATTCATAAGAAATATTGATCTGTTTTACTTGGGGCCTTTACATCTGGCTTTGTAATCAGAATAATACTGACTTCAAAATGAGTTAGCAAGCATTATTTGTTTTGAAAGGATTTGAGAAAGATTGGTATTGATGCTTCTTTAGACACTTGGTAGAATTTGGCAGTGAAGCCATCTGGTCCAGGGATTTTTTTTTTTGTGTGTGTGTGTGTGTGTATTTTTTTCTCTTCACTAATGATTTACCCTTTTTATTTATAAGTGTGTCACTCTATTGAAGAAAACTGCGTTTTTTTCCTCTCCCAGAAGCTGTCAATTAAAAATAGATTCTTTTCTAAGGGTAGGACTTTGTGCCCACTTCTCCACAATGGGATTTTGTGTGGCTTGATCTTTTGCAGGTCTTGTGCATGCTGTCAGAGTCTCTGTGAGTTCTTATGTGCTCAGCCCTGTTTGTGTATTGAAACACTGTTTCCTCAAAGTCGTCCATGACCTCTGGCTCTTACAATCTTTCTACTTTCTGTTTCTCATGGGTCCTCCAGCCTTGAAAGGAGGGCTGTGGTAGACAGCCCATTTTGGACTGATGTATAAAACTGTATCATCTGCTAACAATGATACTTTGACTTCTTCCTTTCCTATTTGTATCCCCTTGATCTCCTCCAGTTGTCTTATTGCTCTGGCTAAGACTTCAAGCACTATATTGAGTAGGTAGGTATAGAGAGAGTGG
This sequence comes from Onychomys torridus, assembly GCF_903995425.1. Taxonomy (NCBI): domain Eukaryota; kingdom Metazoa; phylum Chordata; class Mammalia; order Rodentia; family Cricetidae; genus Onychomys; species Onychomys torridus. Next base: position 42,491,545 of record NC_050455.1, read on the forward strand.
ACATCCTTGTTCTGTTCCTGATTTTAGTAGAAATGATTTGAGTTTCTCTTCACTTAAAATGATGTTGGCTACAGGCCTACTGTAGATGGGATTTTTAATGCTGAGATATGTCCCTCATATCCCTAGTCATTCCAGGAAAAGACTTTATCACAAAGGGTTGTTGGATTTTGTCAAAGGTCTTTTTTACATCATGTGGTTTTGCCCTTTTGTCTGTTCCTGTGGTGGATTATGTTTATTGATTTACATATGTTGAACTGTTTCTGCACCTCTGGAATGAAGCCAGCTTGATGATGGATAATCAAGCCAGCCCTGTATGTTCTTGAATTTGGTTTGCAAATATTTTATGGAGGATTTTGGACATGTGTTCATAAAGGATATTTGTGTGATTTTGGTATCAGAGTACTAGTGACTTTGTAAAAAGAATTTGGAAATGTTCTTTTACTTTCCGTTCTAAAGAATAATATGAAGACTATTGGCATTAGTCCTTCCTTGAGGATCTGGTAGAATTCTATGCTGAATCCATTTGTCACTAGGCTTTGTTTTTTTTTTTTTTTTTAAAGTTGAGAGGTTTTTAATTACTTCTATTTCAGTAGGGGTTATAGATCTGCTTAAATTTGTTTATTTCCTCTTGATTTAACTTTGGTAGGTGCATGTATCAAGAAATTCATCAATTTCTTATAGGGTTTTCAGTTTTGTTGGAACATTGCATCTCTGGAATGAACCTGCTTAATGGTAGATAATCATTTTAATATGTTCTTGAATTTAGTTTGCAAATGTTTTATTGAGAATTAAAGTATGTCCTTATGGTTCTCTGAATTTCCTTGGAACTGTTTTTATGGCTCCCTTTTCATTTCTAATTTTATTAATTTGTATCCTTTATTTCCTTTGGCTAATTTTTGGTTAATTTTGCTAAAGGCTTTTCAATTTTGTTGAGTTTTTTCACTTCATGTATTCCTTGAACTTTTAAATTTCTGTTTCATCAATGTCTGCCCCGGGTTTAATCATTTCTTCCAGTCTACTCTTTTGGGTGTTGTTTCTTCTTGTTTTTCTGAAGCTTTCAAGTGTATCATTAAGTTATTCCCTCCAGTTTTTTGTTTGTTTTGTTTTAGTGTTATGAAATTTCTCTTAGAAGTTATAAAGTTCCTCTGAGAACTGCTTTGTTGTTCCGTTGATTTTGGCAAGTTGTGTTTTCATTTTCATTCAGTCTTAATCCAATTTTCTTCTTGATTTCTGTCTTGACCCAATTTCCATTCAAGAGTGAGTTGTTTAGTTTCCACGTTTGTATACTTTTTGCCACTTATATTACTTTTTTTAATGTAATATTTTTATTGACAGTTTAGAAATTTTACATAATGCACCCCAATCACATTCACTTCCCAGTCCTCCCAGCTCCATCCCCCACTCTTGTGACCTCCCCCAAAACAAAAGAAGTAGAAGAAAAAAGGAATACATCAACACGACCTCAGGTGGCAGCCCAGGCTACATATATCAGCATGACCTCCAGCTGCAGCATAGTCTATTGACATCAACATGGCAGCACAGACCATGGACATCCCCATGGCCTTTGATGGTAACATGGTCCATGGACATCAACACGGGCCCCAGCAGCAGGTCACAGACACCAACATAGCCCTCAGCAGCTACATGGACCACAGGCATCAACATAGCTTCAGGCCATAGCACAGTCCACTCACATTAGTGTGGCCTCTGACAGCAACATGGACCGTGGACTGGAACATGGCCCATGGTGGTAGCACAGACTATGGACATCTACATGGATCCAGGAGGCAGCATAGACCCATGACATTTCCATAGCCTTTGGTGGTAACACAGGTCACAGACGTCTGCCTCCAGCAGAGAGCAGACCACGGACATCCCCCCAGCCTGCATCCACAGCATGGACCACAGACACCAACACAGCCCTCAGCCACATCATGAATCATGGTCACCATCATGGCCCTCAATGATAGCACAGGCCACGGATATCAACACGGTCTCACCAGACATCCACATGGGCCTCAGGTATCAACACTGCCTGGGGTGACAACAGGGACCACGATACCAGTATTTCCCTAGTCTTTAGCATGGATTACAGATACCAACATGATCTCCAGGGATAGCATGGACCCATGCAGGGCTTTCAAGGAGGTCCAATCCAGAAAATGGACCATCATTCATCTCAGACATCCAGTTGCTACTCAGTGCCAGGGCTACTCTGTGCTTGGGCAGCATGTTCCAGGACAGAGCTTGTGCTGTCTCTGGGCTGCTGCCCATCACCTTGCCCACCCTGCTTGGCATTGGCATGCTTCCCCACTCATCACATCCTTCTCCCACACCTGTCACCACCCTGTCGTCTCTAGTTCCACCCCTCTGTACCTCACTCCTGCCACTCTGTTCTCTCTCTTTACCACTTCTCCTTCCTTGTATTTGTTCATTGAAGTGGCGTTGCCAACTGCAGCATGTCACACACACACACACACACACACACACACACACACACACACACACACATTCACTCATTGCAACGAGTCATGGGTCTGGTTCAAGGTCTCTGGTTTCTGAAGCACATTAGCATTGGACCATCACTGAGACTCGTCTTGGATATCCTAGAGTTTCCTCCATCAGGGCATCCTGGGGCAGGATCTATGTGAGCTCCAGAGCACTGCACACCCCTTCACTTTTGATGCTGGCTACCTTGAGGCTCACCAGGCACTACTGCTGTACTTGCAGCCTGCAGGCAGCTCCGAGGCCCTGGTCTCTTTTCCCAGCATGGTGAGCGGCCCATGGGCTGAGGACCAGCTCTGTTAATTAAAGCCATATTCTTTGTCCACTGTGGCAATGCTCCCATATTCCTCCCATACCCTATGTACCTCACCACGCCTGCAGTTTCATCATTTCCCCCTGGGCTTTTGGCTCTGTTCAGCCATCTTTCATCCTAGTTTAGTGAATTCAATTTTTTAAAAAGCATCTCACGCTTCTCTAGTTGTTCCGGTCTCTGCAGACTCCTGCTGTTACCACCTCATCTCCACTTGGCACCTTCATGGTCTCTCAGGATCCTCAGAGCTGCTCCAAGGTCCCATGTTGGGTGCCAGCGGCCACTACCAGCCATCTTTGATCACAGCTATGCTTCAGGTTTTCATCTTTGATGGTGATGATGTGCTCCCAAATCTGGTTTTGCAGGACCCCCTCCTCCACATGCTCCAGCAGCTTGTAGGTAGAGTAAATGTTGGAATGGATTGACTCAAAGCACTGGATCTTGGCCAAGACTGCAACTGAGTTGGTCAGCCTGGGTCTTCAGATGGGTTTTCCTGGTGGTCTCCTGGCTATTTCTGTTGTTATTGACACCCAGCTTTGTCTGTGGTGGTTCTATAGGATGCAGGATGTTATTTTAATTTTCCTATAGTTGTTAAGATTAACTCTCTGTCCTAATATGCAGTCAATTTGGGAGAAAGTTCTGCTGTTTGTTCTTTAATGTTTGCTTGGAATGTTCTATGGATATCTGTTAGGTCCATTTGATTTATGGTATTATTTAACTCCAGAGATTTTTTTCTGTTTAGTTTTTATCTGAATGACCTGTTTACTGGTCAGAGTGGGATATAAAAGTTACCCACTATCATTGTGTGAGGGTCAATATGTGATTTTTAGCTATAGTAGTATTTCTTTTATGAAATAGAGTGCCCTTGGATTTGGTACATAAATGTTTTGGACTATAATATCCTCTCTGTAGATTTTTTTTCTTTAATGAATATGTAGTATCCTTTCCTATCCCTTCAGACTAGTTTTGGTTTGAAGTCTACTTTGCCAGTTATGAAAATAGCTTTATCTGCTTGCTTCTTCGTTCTGTTTGCTTGGAATGCCCTTTTCCATCCTTTTACCTTAAGGTGATCTGCACTTGACATTGAGTTGTGTGTTTTGGAGGCTGCGAGAGGATGGATCCTGTTTTCTAGGTCACTCTATGAGTCTGTGTTCTTCTTGGGGAAATTGAGATATTAACATTGAGAAACATCATTGAACCATATTCATTAATTCTTGCTATTTTGCTGTGGTGGTGTTTTTGTTTGTTTTAGGCCTCTTTTGGTTAACTATTTAGGATTATTTATTTCTTGTATTCTCTCCTGTGTCTTTAACCTTCTCTTTAGGTTGAAGATTTTCTTCTAGTGTCCTCTGTAGAATTGAATTGGTGATGTAAATTGTTTCAATTTTGTTTTATTGTGACATCGCCTCTTCACCATGTAAACAGATACCCTTTCCTAACAACACCAAGTAACCAGGACAAGTATTTTGTGATGCCATCGCTTCCCTAGAGCTGGCCATTTCATGAATTGTAATTATCTTCCTCTTTCTTGCTATATATATGTATATATATTATAAATATAATATATTATATTATATATAAATATATTTTTTTTTCTCCAAACCTGTACACAGAAAAAGGCCAGAAGTCTGAAATAGTATGGTGCTGAATAATTTCCATTTGCCTTCATAGTGGCTATGCTTGAATATATCAGGTAGACCTGAGAATATAGTGACTCTTTATGTAAATAGTGACTTTTAAAAGGCTTTATAGAGGGGCCAGAAAGATGTCTCGGTGGGTAATGCACTTGTTGTACAAGTGTGAGAACCTAAGTTCAAATTTCCAGCACCCAAATAAATGCCAGGCCTGGCATCCACAAATAATCCCAGCTCTCAGGAGGAGGAGACAGGGGATCCCTGAGGTATGCTTGTTAACTACACTAGCTCAAACAGCAAACTATGGAGAGACCCTTCCTCAAAACATAGAGTAGAGAGCCATTGAGGAAGATACCCAACGTCAGTTAACCACTGGCCTCTCTATGTATACATGTGTAAGTAAACTCCAACACACATGCACACACTAATACACACATACACATGGATACCACACACACACACACACACACACACACACACACACACACACACTTCATATATCATACATTTAGATCATATTTACCTCTTCCCTCCAGCTCCCCCTGACACTCACCCCCCAAGCGGTCCTCCTCTCCACTCCTTTTTTTTTAAGTAATCCACTCAACTTCCTCCTCTTTTAAAAAAATAATCCATAGACTCCAGCTAATACAGCCCATATGGGCATGGATATGGGACCATTCACTGGAGCATGGGCAACTTAGCAATGGGTACATTCCCAAAGAGAAATGATTCTACCTCCATCACGAGTCATCAACTGCCAATAGCTCCTCAGCTAGGGCGAGGACCCCATGCATCCACCTCACATCCATGCTGGAATTTTGATTGGCATTTTCTGGAATTTCATATTGTGCAGGGCTATGCAGGTAACCACAGCTGCATGAGGACAATGGCCATGTCATGTCCAGAGCAGAGTTTCTACAACGTTCTCTGAGCTGTTGGGTAGAGAGAAGGACAATATGTATGTTATATTTAGGGCTAGGCACTCACAGTCATTTTGTTTTCAGTACTTTGAACAGTGAAGAATTTACTAACTGCTACCCACTGCAGAAAGAAGGCTCTCTGACCAAAGTGGCACAAACCTATGGAAAAAAAATCAGTGTCTGTTATGTACATCAATAGCAAACTTGCTGGGAAAGAAATCAAGGAAAAACTCCATTCACAATATATCTTTTAAAAATACCTAGAAAAAAAAATCTAACCAAGAAGGAGAAGAAAACTCTTACAGATGAAAACGTTAAAGCACTGAACAAAGATACTGAATGAGACACTAGAAAATAGAAAGCATCCACCGTGTTCATGGATCAGCGCACCTAATGAAAATGACTGCATTATAGAAAACCATCTAGCAGACCAGTGAGTGTAATTCTTACCAAAATGCCAGTGAAATTCTTTGCAGACCTAGGGAAAATCTTGAACTTCCTATGAACACACCAAAGCCCCCAGAGAGCTAGTGTTCCTAATCAGAAACAGCAATGGTGGTGACATCACAATACAAAAATCTCAAAGTTTACTGTAGGGCTACAGTAACAAAAACAGTACAAGGTTACACAAAAACAGGCCCATCAGGAAAAGAAGGTCCCTACACCTGTAACTCCCCATTCTTTGACACACTTGCCAAATATACACATTGATTAAAAGTCTCTTTAGCAAACGGTGTTGGGAAATAACTGATATTAACATGTACAGAGAAAACCACAGTCAAAGCACCCCCGAGATGGAGGCACTAATGCCATCAAGTTGTATAATTTTCCTAAGACATAGCATGTATTTTAGAGTGTAAGTAAGGAGTATAATCTAGAATTCTATATTCACAATCCAATATGAAGATCAGTGGGCCAGTGAGTAAACATGAACTATGAATAGATAATGCAGTGACTAGAATTCCGATCATTCTCCTTGAAGACTGAGGTTTCAGTTAACCAAATAGTTTACATAGTTTGTTGAGACAATCTTAACTATATAGCTCTTCTGGCCTGGAATTCATGATGTAGATCAGGGTAACATTAAACTCGGAGATCGGCCTCACTCTGCCTCCCGAGTGCTGGGTTTAAAGGCTCATGCCACCATTCCTGGGCCAATCAAATATTTTATAACGTGTATCAAGATTGCTTGTAATGTCTGCAGTAAGTCTGTGCTATGGGGATCCTGGGGACCCAGGAAGTACAATTCAGTGCCTGCTTTCTTTAGTCATTATAACTATTTGGGGCTTTGGGGTATTTTTTTTATATTAATTCAAAGAGCAATATGTGCTAGCAAGAGAAATCTAATTATTACAGACAACTATGCAATGTAAAGGACTTACTTTGTGACGTTAGATACACAGTCAAATAATAGTCCTTTCTCACTGGAGGTAGCCATTGCTTCACTTCTCCCTGGAAATGTGTTATACCCTGTAAACTTTATTCATATGCACACATATAAATGCACCACATAGCCTTATATCCCCATATGAATGCAAATATATTGGATATACTTTAGCTACTTTGCCTTTTAATTAAAAAAAAGATTCTGTATATTGTTCTGTATTAACACATATATTACTTAGTAGCAAGAACACAAATTGAAAAAATTCCTAAAAGTAGAATTGCTGGATTAAAGAAAATATGTATTTGCAACTTCTGAAAACTATTGGTCTATTTAGGATTAATTTTGCCAAGACTGGGGTCAGAATCTAAGTTGATTCATTTCTATTCAGATGGCTACTAGTTTCTTTAAAAATGTATTGTTGATTAATACACCTCTGTACATTGCTTTAAAATATTTTATCATATTGTATATATATTATACAGACTTACTGTACAGATTATAAGCAATATTGATGCAAGTTATAAAATATTTGTTTGGTCCAGGAATGATGGTGTGAGCCATTAATTCCAGCGCTTGGGAGGCAGAGTGAGGCAGATTTCTGAGTTTGAGGCTATCCTGAACCACATCATGAATTCCAGGCCAGCAGAGACTCTGTCTCAAAAAAGTACATAAAATATTTGGTTAACTGAAACCTTATTATTATTCCATATATATAAAACTAGATTTCATTCTGTCTAGCAGATTTACTTATTTGGCCTTTTAAATTATCATAGCTTTAGAATATAATTGTTATCCCATTAGGCCACTCACTTAGTTTTGTGGGATTGTTTGCTTGGTTTTCTTTTTTGAAACAGGGGCTTGCTGTGTAGCCCTGGATGGTCTGGAACTTGAATATTTTTCCTGTTTTTGACTCCTGAGTGCTGGGATTACAAGTGTGAATCACATCTCTTTTGGATGTAGTTGTTACAAATCAGTTCTTTGGAGTTTAACAAAATTTATATTCCTATGATTACACTGGATAGAATGATTTATGGAAATTTCTATCATATAACACATAGTCACATGTAATAATTTTAATGTACCTGGTTGTATTATTGTTTGTTTTGTTGTTGAGTTTGAGATATCTATTGGTAGTTCATGTTTTTGGGCCTTGGTTATGAGCTGATAGACTTGTGGAAAGCAACTGGACATTGAGGAAATTGGACATAATGAATGGACCAACCCTTGATTTTTTTTTTTATAATGTGATAGCGTTGTTGAGAGGTGATAGGGATTAGGAGGTGAGGGCTAGCTGGAGAGTGGATCATTTGGGATGTGTGTGAAAAGATGTCTCTGGACTCCTGTGTTTCCTCTGTTTCTTAGCTGCCGGAAGGTGAGCAACTTTGCTAAAACTCACCCTGTCACAGTGTTTGTCTTGCTGTGGGCTCCAAATTATAGAGCCCACCATGGACCAAAATGTGTGAGTCCAGGAGTCAAAATGAACCCTTCACAACAAAAGTCAGACACATTCCTCTGTCCTTTTTTTCTCTTGTAAGTTAAAAGTAGATTATTGCTTGACTCTGCCCAGGGAACCCCAGTTGAAAAAAACCACAAGCTAGTGACATTTCCCTTGGCTGTCCTCCAGAGCTACATGGCAAGATCCTGTAACTGAAGACACAGCACACTACAGGATAGAAAATTCAATCTCAAACCAACTTAGAAATTTCCTCCCTACTGGCTAGCTTTCTTAGTGCCAGAGGTGCTCTGCAGGCTGCTGGGAAAGAAAAAAAAATGTAAACTGTCTTACCTAGTGCTAGACCCTTCCTCTACAGTATGGGCCTGCAAGTCAAGATGTGCCCATTGGTGTGCTAGTGGTATGATTGACACGGGGTAACTAACTGTCTTCTGACTGGATTCGAGGCTTACTCCATAGGAGGGATTTTCTTGCTGGGTACTATAATCCTGGTTAAAAGTCGATAATGTCTGGGAAGGTTATAGGCCCAGGGTAGAACATGCTTGTAGCAGGCTTTCTCAGACTACCAGCCCCCAAATCATGACACAGAGACTTATTATTAGTTATGAATGCTTGGCCCTAGTTTAGGCTTGTTTCTGGCTAGCTTTTTAAAAAACAACCTATTTCTCTTCATCAACATTTTGCCTCAGGGCTATTTACCTTTCTTTCATTCTGTATGTCCTACTTTCCTGCTTCCTCCATGTCTGTCTGTCTGGCCTCTGGCATCTGCCCCTCTCCCTCATTCTCTCTCGAGCTTAGATTCCTCCTACTTATTCTCTCTGCCTGCCAGCCCCACCCATCCCTAGCTGTTGGACATTTAGCTTTTTATTAGACCAATCAGGTGCCTTAGGCAGGCAAGGGAAAACAAACGCAACACATCTTTACATAGTTAAACAAATGCCGCAAAACACAAAAGTAATACACCCTTGCCTAGTTAAACACACATTCCAATACACGCCCTGGTTTTTATTTTACTAAATAGTCACATTGTCAGTCAACTTAACTTGTACATATTTATGTTTATACTCCCAGACAAGTGTTACTATGAGCTTTGATCAGAGAAGCTGTTTGACATGGGCAGCCATGAAGGCAGAGATGCGTAAGTTGATCAAAGTGTTGAAAAGGAGACACTGAGTGCTCAGGCCTAGTGGGGCGTCTATATCATCCCCACCCACTAAGGCTCCGGGGAATGTTTCTGCAGAAGAAAGGAAAGAATGTAAGAGCCAGAGGATGGGGAGGAGGGCTGTGAAATGCATTCTTCTAGATATGACATAGTTATTGCACAGATAAGCTCACAGCTGCCATGGTTACCTGCACAGGATCAAGCTGCCAAAATCCCAATGCAGATAGGAGCGGAGCTTTCAAGTGGTACCCCACCTCTTAATGAGGACTTACTGGCACCTGATCGCTGCTTTGGGGAAGAGAATTAATTGTTGTGGGCTTTTGTTTTGCTTTTGACAATGTTCCCACTAGCAGTTTTTCTGTGTTCTAGTGAATAATCCATGCACATACCAGCAATGCTAACTGGATTTAGAAGACTATCAAGAAAGCTTATTAGAAGCTCAATGAACAACCCTGTGGGCTCATCTGACTTCTCAAAATAGCATAGAGAGTCAAATAAATTATTTTACCCAAGAGATTGATTTGTTGGTTAAAGAAGCATACATAGCCATTTTATTAATGTGACTTTCTTATTGGTTTTGAAAAGGGCTACTTTTGACTTAAAATTTCAGTGGCTGTGCATGTTACAAAATTCTAGAGCATGAGAAATAACATCACTCAGTTAAAAAGGCACAGGCGAGGGGGTAGGGAGAACGAGGTTGAAAAATCAGCAAAGTGACAACTAGGGGAAGGTGCCACCCTTAGCAGCCAGGAGCATGTTTAAATTACACTGAACGGCGTAAAGACACAAAACATCTCATTTTTTCTTTGCATGAAACTGGCCTGACCTTCACAGTTCTGACATAACAGGATGTGTTATTGCCCTGGTTAACACGACTGCCTTTTTGACTAGCAGTTAAGCAAGTACTCAGCATGAATAAATATAGTTAGAAATTGTCAGGGAAGATCCCCAGGAAGAGTGCATGTTAAGCAGTAACGCAAATGTAAGAGCTTCTAGAAAAAGGGAATTCATAACGTAAAGGTCAAACCTGCCTAAGAGAGACTTTCAGGTAGACTATTGAGTTGAAACACCAGTTCTCGTTTTTGTCTTAATAGTTTGTGCCGTATGGTAGCTGAGGTGATGGGTTTTGGTTGAGTGCAGCATGCAGCCTTATTTCATGCTTGATTCAGCAGAAATGTGGATGACTTCTGTAGGACCATGATAAATGGCCGAATTCCCTCTTCCTGAAGCCGAAATGGATGACTAAAGACATAGGCTGTCAAAAAAAATAGTGTAGGTACTTTTTAGCAATGGTGTGCTTTTCCTTAAACACTAGGATATTGTGGGATACTTTAAAATAGAAAAGAGTCAGAAATGCTTATTTTTCAAATCTATCACTGGATACTTAGAATTGATGCCACAGATGTAGCAGAACTTGTACAAAGATCGGAGGATCCCTAATACCATGTCTGAAATGGTACATGAGCCATCAAAGGAGGCCATATCCTTTGGATTTACTTACAAACTTCATAGTAATTTTGTCCTGACCAAATGTGTACATTTCTCAAACATATTGAGCCCTAGGTTTGTGCTAGTCACTCTTTTAAAGATATATGGAGATGTAAAACTTGATTCTTGCCTTCAAAGCTTTGGGGGAGAGCAAGGACGTGGGTTACAATTTCAAGATCCTTGATTTAATCTACTTACAAGGCCCTATTGTCATAGAAAATAAAATTAGCAGTGCTGAGGGAATTTGAGGTTATGAGAGAGTCTATCTGATACCATCCAACCATACCACAGGGAGAAATGTAGGAAGCTTTTAGGGGACCTATAGTTCGAGGAGGGAAGCTTACCAATCTTTGGGCCTGTTTTTAATTTTTCAAAAGATTTGGAAACTGTCACCTGTTCTTATCTGTTCTTCGGGTTCATAAAAATAATTTTACTGGATCATGTGTGCGAGTGCTTGGAACGTGGTATGTACACCATGCTTTCACGGGGGGGGGGGGCATTGTACATGGTGTTTATTTGTTTTGTTGTTTTTCTTTTTCTGGCCTAGAAGCCATGGATTCTAAAATCCGAGTAGGAAAGGTAGAGGTAAAGAAATATTAGATGAGGTTAGCTCTTGGCCAGCTGCAGGAAAAGCTCAATGATATTACTAAGCATTCTGGATAAGGAAGATATATGTTAGTTTTTCAGTTGCGGCTGTAACAGTTACAAGACTAGCAGCCAGTGGATTTGTTATTTCTCATTACTGTGAATCAGAAGCCTGAAGCCTGAAGCCTGAAGTCAGCTTTGCAGAAGACAGTCCTGGAAGGTGGGGGGTAGTTTCTACTGTAGGAAGAAGCCTTAGGGGAGAATGTGTATAAGTGTTACAGCTCTGAAGGGAAAGGTCTCCTGGCAAAGGTATCTGGGCAGTTGGGAGCCAAGGAATACCACAAAGTCACACAGCACAACAAACCTCACCCAAGAGATTTACTGGGAAAGACACAAGAAGGGGGCTGCCTCTGCTTGGAAGAAAAACAGCAAAGAACTAAGCAGGAGGCAGGCTTTATATAGGGTTTCTTGGGGTGGGGGTGGGTGGGAGGTTTTCAGGGTGGTTGGGAATTGGTGGGATTTTGTGGCCTGGTCTTGGGCAAACTCAGGTTTTAGTGAGATTTTGTGGCTCGATTTTGGCCTTTTTTTTCTTTGTAGGGTGGAGCTTGGCCAGCTGCATCTCAAGGGGCTGAAAACAGCTCTTATGGCCATTACAGTAGTCTAGGGGTAGGACCTGGCCACTTGTACCTTGAGGGGCTTACAATATGCCTCTTCAGCATCTGGAAGATAATGACATTACTGAGTCTGTCACTACATTATGGCTAGTGTTCCTCTGACCACGTTAGCTTTTTCTCCCTCTGAAATCTTAACTTGTTCTTTTAAGGGATTCTTGGAATCACAGGTGTCTCAGTGACTTTTCTGTTGTGATGAACACCGTGGTCAAGAGCCAGCAGGGAAAGAAAAGGTTTGTTTCCATTTACAGCTCTTAGGTCACACTCCATCCTTGAGGGAAGTTGGCATAGGAACCCAAAGCAGCAACCTAGGGGCACTGAGACCCTGGAGGAATGCTGCTGAGTGGCTGCAGCAACTTGACAAAAAACTAGCTGTCATAATGAGTTCTACCTGGGTAAGAGCCCAATTAATTACAGGTCATGATCCTTTAATTCAATCATATCTATAAGTCCCTATCATTGAAGCAACTTGACCATGTGGTTCTGGCAGGCCTCACCCTTCTCCCTGATTTCCTCTGCCTTGCTAAAAATCATTAGATTACATTCCTAAAGCTAGTCACCAAGGTCTATTCCCTTACTTGACTACTTCCTCTTTTTTCCAGTGTTCAGCAATCAAAAGCCTCCTTTGGCTTACCTAACTAACATGCCCAATTAAATACCTCATCCTACCATGGAATTTCCTATTTTACCATTTTCCTATGTGCCACATCTGTCTTCCCTCTGTCCAGAGGCAGTTCTTTGCCCTCCTCCCAGGACAAATACCCCATCCCTTTCCCGTTGTTCCCTTCCCCATGTCCCTCATCCTCTATCTCCTGTCTGTCTCTTATTCTCTGTGCTCTGTCCCTCTAGGGAAAATAAATCTCCTCTGTGCTGAGAATTTGGTCTTGGGGGTCCTGAGCTGATACTTTTCCTTTCAATCATCAGATAAATTTACATTGATAGCCTCTAGAGATCACTGTGTGACCCTGCTGGAAGCATTATCTAGCCAAGTACCAGATGTAAAGGTGGAGGAGAGCAGCACTGTTTGTGGTGCTACTGTGTTTTGATCTTCATTTCTAGTTGTTCCTAGCATGTTTGCACCACTGCACGTAGATAGGGCTGCTTGATAAAGAGAGAAGTCTACTGGGGACGTTGAGCTCTTGGCCCTTATGTGACTTCCTGGGGACATGAACAAATTCCTCTCACTCCAGATAGAGTACCATCAACGGACCAAAGTAATGATTCCACAAAAGTGCAACTTGGCAAACAATGAGTTTATTGGTTTTACTCATAGTGTGTGGGAGGGGTTGCCTAGAGGACTATTGGTGCCACAAAGGTAGCTGTATCACCATAATGCATGGGTGAGGAGCCACTGCAGCTGCATCCCTGGAGCTCCTTGCAGAATTGCAGGCAGCTTGGCTGGCCAGATTCTCTTCTCCCTGGCTGCTGCTGCTGTTTAACCCCTTGGGTGGAGTCTTATGAATCTTGTAAGTTTCAGGAGCTTCTTGAGACTTGTAAGTTTTGTTTATTTACTGAGTCTTATGTGCCTCTTCCACCTTTATCATGACATTGATACACAACAGAGCTATATGCTATTCCTGTGAGTCAACAGAAAGTCTTATTAGTTGGTTCTGAATTTAGAATTCTCTCCTATCCTCACATAGGATTTATCTATCAACTGCAATCAATATCTCTCAACTTCACTTAAATGTGTACAGCAGCCCTGTTGTGGTCAAGTCTGAGCAGAATAATGACACACTAAAACTCTTGGGAAGGTTGAGTTTTTTAAAAGACTATATTTTTATTCTTCAAAAGTTTCATACACTTATATGATGTACATTGATCACATCCATCTCCTACCTCCCCTCTTACCCCACTTCCAATCCTCACTCCATCTCCCTCCAAACTTTATGTCCTCTTTTTATTGTATTTTATTCTTGTTTTTAATAACACCCTGGGTCCAGTTGGTGCTGCACACATGCAAATGGGTGTGTGCCATCCACTGAGACATGGGCAACCTACCAGTGGCCGCATCCCTAGGAGAGTGACTCTCTTTCCCTTGGCATTCATCAACTTCCAGTAGATCCTTCAATAGGGGTGGGACCTTGGAAGCTCCTCCCTCAACCGTGAGGGGATTTTGAGTAGTTTGATCTTGTGTAGATAGCCACAGCTCCTTGGGGGTTGGTCTGTGGTAATACTGAGCACAGTGCATTTGTGCTAAGGGGACATTTGAATAAACTTGGATCAGGAAGGAGGAGAAACAAATTAGGGCAGAGGTGACAGTTAAGTGCAAGGTGTGTCATATTGCTTTGTTTTTAAAAATCAAATTAAATCTGAGTCCATGTTCATACAGGTAGGTAAGATACCCAATATCAGCCAGGAATTGGAAGCTCTTACTGGCTCTAGAGTTAATAACTCCTTGAAAAATAAGTCAGGCCAGAAACCTGGGAAGGAGTTTGGTCTTTGCTGAGCACCACTGGTCAGACAATGCTCAAGGTTTTTTGAGCCCATGTGGACCTTAGAAGTGGGTTCCTTTCAAATCCTCTGTAAAATGAATACATGACTTCCTTTACAGTGCAATTTATACATGATGATGACATCTTCATAGTGTGTCAATGATTGTGTAGTACTTTTACTGAAAGGAGCCAAAAAAGTAGCTTTTCTTAATGGTATATCATTTAAAAATGTGTCTCACTCTCTTGACTTGAGCACATCTACTTTAGTGGATAGGTTATAGTATATAATTTCAAATATTATAGCTTAATTACAAATAACTTTGGGAGCTCATGAATAGGTTCACCAGATTTTATTTACTTATTCATTTATTTAATTTTAAATTGTCATTTGTATAAGCCATCTGAACTCATTTACCCCTCTGAGCACTCACAGTATATATTATTTCTGTTTCTTATATAGGAGTGTTGATTATACACATGCTGTATTTCCTTTGAACAAACGACAGATTGTTTTTCTAATATTTTAATTCTGTTTCTGTGTTTTCAGACATGGCTTTGTTTCCTTTGAGTGCATCTAATATAACCCTGCTGTGTATAAGTTACAGTGTGGTTCTAACAGCTTGCTGACAACCTGTATTTTCTGATCTTCCCTAAGTCCCTCTATATTTCCCTGAAATTTTTGTTTCAGAGGTGCTGTAATTTTGAAAGTTCATTTTACTTAGGAAGTATTGTTTTATGGGTGCCAGATTTGTGTGCTGTTCCCCTTATTTGTGTTATGGTCTTCTGTATATTTTTTTTCTTGTTGTGGGGTGGTGGTGGCCTCCTCTGTGACGTATTCTTTTCTTTAGGTTTTTAAAAACTAATTTCCTTTTAAAAGCATATTCAATTGTTCCTCAGCTTGAGCACTATTGCCATTTTATTTTATTCTTATTTAATTTTCAGATAGCATCCCTTTTATTCCAGGCAGGCCTCAAACTCTGCTATGGACCCCAGGATAGCCCAGAACTTCTGCTCTTCCTGCCTTCACTTCATATATGCTAGAGAGACAGGTGTGCACTGCCATGCCTGGTTTTATGTTGGCGATCAAATGCAGGATTTCATGAATGCTAGGTAAGCTCTCTATGGACTGGGGCCACATCCAGCGCCCTAGGCCTTTTTCATTTATTTGAAAACTTACAAGGACTTTATTTTCCCTATTTGACTTCTCAAAAATGTGTCTTGGCCAGGTATGTTCTTTAGTAAGGCTTTATAGCTCTGTTCACTTCCACTCTGTTCTGAGACTTTCCCATAAGAACATTGACTCTAATCTGACACAGGTTACATGGCTGGGGGCATGGTGAGCAGCAACCCTTTTCCTTGACCTGTTTTTATACTCTCACACTTCTGCAGAGGGGGCTGCCTCAGGCTTGCCTTGGATCTTTGCTCTATACATTTTTCTGGAATCGTGTGTTCGCGGTGATCTTTAGTTGCTCCTGCTGTTCCCGATTGCTCGTTTTCCTCCTTGTGATGCTTGGCAACATCTTCAATAGTGTTGCTTTGCTGGGGCTGGTGGTTGTCCTCAGTTCTGCTCCTAAGTTCCTTAGCCGGTCCTGCTTGATGTACTCACCTCTCTATTTGTTTCCTCTCTCTCTTGGTTACTCAACTTTTTTTTGTTTGTTTGTTTGTTGTTTTTGTTTTTGTTTTTTAGTCTTTCTGTCTTTGTGTTTCTTCCACTAACATTTCTGACTTTATTTCATTGCTAGTGGCTTCTTTTTTTTCATCAGGTCCCCTATCCTTTTATTACAAGGTTCTGCTTTGGCAAGCCAGCAGTCAAGAGGAAGCACTGGAGACTCCTCTAGGCAGTTTTGAGTTATGGAGCCTCTTTTTGCTGGTGTCTGCACACAATCTTGATCCATCTTCTGTTCCCTGGAAGGTGCTGGTCTGCAGCAACATTGGATGCTTTTGTCCAGATCAATACTTTTTGACTGCCCAGAACTTGAGGGCAGCTGTTCTCTGCAAACAAGTGTGCCATGAGCCCAAGCACCAATCCCAGGTTGCTTTTTAATTAATGCCTTGAGAATTTCATACAGCATATCTTGATCATATTTACCCCTCACTATCCCCCCACAACTTCTCCCAGACCTGTGTCTCCTAGTGTGGGGCCATCCACTGCTGCATGTTTGACCTACCAAGAAATACAAACTCAAACCCAAATGGGGCATTTCTATTCCATCTCCTTCCAGGGCTCAGAGATCATCATGGAAGGGGGAGGGGCAGAAAGGTCCTAAGACCCAGAGGTCAGAGGGAACGGAAGGAAACAATGTCTTCTGCATATGACAAGACTGCTGCCCTCATGAACTCCAAGCAGCTGGGGTTGGCTTCATAAGATCACAGCGGTCAACATGCTAGCATGGAGTGGGAAGGAGTTCATGAGCCCCTTTCCGTAACTGAGGAACTATGGACACTTCATGACTTCTGGGGAAAAGAGTCAGTTTGCATTTCCTGTACTTAGGGCCCTGGGCTTATCTGCCACTTACTATTGTCCACTGGAAAGAGAGGCTGATTAAGGTGGAGAGTAGCATTTTTTTTTCTATGAGTATAAACACAAATATTTAGAAAATGGTTCGATACTCTATCAATTTAGCTAAACAGTAGAGTCAGTTCCCTCCTGTGGTCTACAATCCCCCCTACCATGGGTTTTTAGAAATCACAGTGTATGTACTTTTCTGTGGAGTGGGCCTCAAATCCGAGCAGAGGGGATTTGGTTATACCCATAACAGTGGTGCCACTATTACACAGGTGAGCACGTCTTACCTGGCAAATGGTTATCACAGTTCCTAGGCTCTCAGTTTTCATAGCGGAGTGAGATCTTTATGCCTTTTATTTCCCAGCAGCCTTTGTACCTCCTTTTGCAATTACAAATGCTGTCTGGCAGAAAAGAAGCTGTGCCAGTCAAGATGTGACAAGACCTTAAGGAAGAGGGTCTTATCATGTAGCTCTGATGGGCAACCAAGAGGAACAACAGGAGCTTGTATTGTTCTGGAGGCTCCTGGGGCCTCCCTGACCACACAGTCATAAGAAAACATTCCACCCCCCATGGTGGGATTTCCAGGAGCAACGTCATACCTATAAAAAGAAAGAATTTGGAAAGAGATATCCTGTAACCCCAGGTTTTTGTAACTATCTTTGTTTATGCCTGAAGCTGATATATATATTTTTTCTATTATTTACCCTCAATGCACAGGAGAACCAGTCATTTGACAGATAATACAGAGGAGGGTTAATGGGAGTGCAACAGACAGTTTGAACTTTACACTATTGCTTTTGAGCATATTTGCACTAAAATTTTACAGCAGAGAGAGAGACCAACTATGAGTTAGGAGATCTCTCTGGCTTACAGGAAGCCACAGTCTATGTGTTCCTTCCTCCCTTCCTCCCTCCCTCTCTTCTTCCCTTTCTTCCTCCCTCTCTTCCTCCTTCCCTCTCTTCCTTCCTTCTTTTCCTTTTTTTGGTAGAGTTTCCCTTGCTTCTCTGCAAATGTACTTCTAACTGGTACACTGCAGTATCCCTGCCATCCTGTTTCACCCACAGCATCTTTCTTGAAGGTTACTATGTGTATGTCCTTACTTAGCTTTACAACACCTACCACTCTGCTATGTGATGAGGCTGACCAAGATTTCTATAGCCTCTCTGTGAATGCCCAGTTGGGCACTCAAGTGAAAGGTGGCTATTTTTGCCATAGTACGTCCTACCTGCACAGAGGCCTGTCTCAGTCTTCTCAGGTCCTGCAGAGGCTGTGACTGCTGTGGATATCTCTCTGTGTAAATAAAGTTCTGATTGGCCAGTGGCCAGGCAGGAAGTATAGGTGGGACAAGAGAGAAGAGAATCCTGGGAAATAGAAGGCTGGGGAGACACCGCCAGCTGCTGCCATGAGAAGCAACATGTAAAGACACTGGTAAGCCACAAGCCATGTGGCAAAGTATAGATAAGCAGAAATGGGTTAATTTAAGATAGAAAAAGTAGATAACAAGAAGCCTGCCACAGCCATACAGTTTGTAAACAATGTAAGTTTCTGTGTGCTTTCTTGGTTGGGTCTGAGCAACTGTGGGACTGGCGGGTAAGAGAGATTTGTCCTGACTGGGCCAGGCAGGAAAACTCTAACTACATGTGACTCTTATAGAGCTCTCTTGTCCTTGCACGGTTTCCCCTGCACTCACCAGCACTTGTGGTTTTGTGCTGTGGTTGTTTTGTAGTGTATTAATTGTCTCTTGTTAAGTAACAAAGTACTTCCCAGTCTGCTGAGTTAGCCATAACTTAGATAATTCTTTGATTATGCTGGTGGATGGGGCAGTTCTGCTGGTCCTCTGGGTTGTTACATGGCTGAAATCAGCTGAGAAGGCTGAGGCAGGTGTGTCATGGCATCTTTATTTATGTTGCTGTTCATCCTGGGTGTCTTCTTGGAATAATATTCCCAGCAGTCCAAGAGGGTGAAAAGCCACAAGGCCTCTGCTGGCTGAGGCTAGCTAGGCACCCAGCATCAATTCTGCTGCATTTTGCTATTCAGAACAAGGGTGACTGCTGTGGAACAATCTTTTTGTACACTGTAAATATGCATTACTCTCATTGGTTAATAAAGAGTGGACTGGACAATAGCTAGGCAGGAAAAGGTTAGGTAGGACTTGCAGACAAAAAAAGAGGGCAGAGTCGCCAGGAGACTCAGAAAGAAGCAAGATGAACAGGCTGTGCTGAAAAAAGGTATAGCCATGTGGTGGAGCCTAGATAAGAAATATGGGTTAATTGAAGTTGTAAGAACTAGTTAGTAACAAGCCTAAGCTATCAGCCAAATATTTATAACATAATAAGTCTCTATATAATAATAATGTGGTTATTCGGGAACTGGCTGGTGGTCCAGTTTTAAGGAATGGCAAAGTCACATCATCTGAAAGTGTTCATCTAGTGGTGGAAGGAACTGTGCATTTATTTTGTCTATCACACTTTGGTTTATCTGTTATGATTCTTAATCTTGTTTTATTTTGTCTACCATAAAGAAAGGAAAGAAAATTTACTTAGCTGCCCTTCAACAAGAGGTTAACTAGAATGAATGCCAGTAGTGATACACACACTCATGCTGATTAAAAACATAATACCGCTTACCTTTTACATCTTAAAGCCTGTACGATAGAACACAGGTAGTGACTCTATTGTGTGTGGAAAATGGCTCAAGCCTCAGTGTCGGGATGCTGAGGCCTAATGTGGGAAGTCACTGCATTAGTATAGTACGAGATGTTGGAGTCTGCACTAGAGGTCAGGTAGGCTCACCTGTTCTGATCCTAGCTTTGGAATGGGGAGAAAATCCTCTCCTCAGCCTCTCTCTAAGTTGTAGTGGTTCTTAAACTGTAAACTTATAGAAGGGTTATCAGGGGATTTTGTAGAAATACTTCAGGAAATTCTTACTTAGAGGTATAAGAGAAGACTTAAGAATCTGATTTTGAGGGACTTTGTTGTGGGTGGCCAATAGACCTGTCCCACCTGGAAACAAACCTGCTCATCTTCCCAAAACTCTATAGGTGATGAAATGCATATTTAAAGTACTCATTGAGCAGCGATGAACTGTCTAATTGCCTGCACCATTTAGAATGTCCTAGAGAATAAGCCTTCTAGCATGGATCCAATGCTTCTGCATCTGCCATTTCGTAAATAAAAGATACTCTAGTTTCTCCAGAACACCATTAAATCTGTTAATTAAGAAGTATTACCTGGGATCTGGGGAGATGGCTCAGTGATGAAGAGCATTCGCTGCTTCTGTAAAGGACCTGGGTTCCATTTCCAGAACACACATGGAGGCTCACAACCATCTGTAACTCCAGCTCCAGGGGTCAGAAGTCCCCTTAAGGTCCCTGCAGGCAACAGGTATACATGTGGTACATATACACATATACAGGCAAAACACTCATACACAGAAGATAAAAATGAGTAAACCTTTTACAGAGTAGTACATTTTTATGATTCCTTTCTGTGTATCATACTTTTTTCCTGTTAGGAAAAGTATAAATGAATTAATATTATAATTATGTTTAGTAAGCTGGAAACCTGCACCTTCCACACTGCAATATCTTCTTGGGAAACTTTTTTTTACTCAAATGTCACCCATCTACTTCAGAGGTCTAAGCAATGAACTGAAAATTATATTACCAAACCTGTGAAATTCAGCGCTGGGACTGTCACAGAAATTTATTTTTAATATCAGAAGAGAGAGTTCAACAATGTACTATTAAACGGTCCTTAATCAATGTCACCAGCACATGACAATGTAATAGACAAGCTTGAAATGCAGACATCACATTTATTAATAAGCTGCTTGTAGAGTTTTGTTATTGTTATTCTGTTACTGTTTTTCTTAGTCTTTGTGGGTCACATTGTAACATGTGGGCCATGTGAGAAAAGACTACAGGCTGTGTTTGGCCCTTATTTATGATAAAAAAAAACCACACACATCAAACTACAAACAAGGTTCATTGTAGATTTTAAAGGCGTTAGCAATTTAGTTGATAACTTTGTTTTTTGTTAGGACAACTCTCTGCTTGACCACTTGATGGCAGCATATACTATGTGCTAGAACTGAACTGCTTTTTTTTTTTTTTTTTTTTTCTTCCCCCCCAACCCCTTTTTCTTTCCTTTATGTTGTTCAGCCTCGTTTAACATTGGTGGTGGAAAAGATTGATAGCAATGCAAATGTATTTATAACCACGAGAGATAGTCCCCTTCCACCCCAATTAGCCTTTGCATTGATTTACTGAGGAAAAACATCTATTACTGAAAAAGTCTTACAGATTAGTGTTGCATTATTTCGTTACAGTTGAAATATCTGCAGGAGAAGTGATCTCACAGATCTCACTTTAATCTAACCAAAACGTACTTTCCCAATAATTAAAAAAAAAATAAAGAGATCCATCATTGAGAATGCTGCTCTAGTTAAGACTTCTGCCCCGCAATGTTTCCCCTTAAAGCCACACACTCACTTATTTGAATACATTCTTAATAATGAGCTTGTGACATATTTTAGATCTTTAAAAAGAGATTTATTCATGAGCTGTTGCTTGCATAAAGCCATTGATCTACCAAGAAAAAAAAAAAAGGAAAGAAAGAAAAGAAAATCTCATTTCTCAACTTCTTTGTGAGAATATAATTATGATCTGAACTGAAGTCTTTTTATTTTTTAATATAAAAAAGCTTCTGCCTTTTGAAATACTCTTTTGTACCCCCAAAAGAATGGAGCTGAGGCTGAGACGCTTCCTGGAGAGAAAGACCTGCCAGTAGAATTACATAAACATGCTGGCAACGCCTTTCCAGGGAAGGTTCGCGAGAACTCCCGTTTGAGATTTACATGGAGCAAATTGGGAAAGATTTACAAGGCAGTTACCATTTAGTGCTTTTGGCTTGAAAGAAGAGAATAGGGTTTTGTTTGTTTTCTAACCAGCCTCTGTTCTCTCCTGGCCCCCATTTCTCTTAAAAAATAATGGCATTTGGAAAACTTTGGTGGCTTCCTGCTTTTTAAGCTGTTAGGGAAGAAGATTCCGGTAATTATAATTCATTACCATTTGAATTTATATGTTGGGGCAAGGTGAAGGTACTCAGCAGTGAGGTTGTAAAGGAAGCTCTGCTGGGGCCACCAGGGCTGCAAAAATGGCAAGAAAGTAACATGGGAAGCCTCAGACAGCAAGCTTATATAAATACCTACCAGGCTGTATATAAATATTCTGGGGCAGGAGACTCCAGTGCTGCTGTCTGTCAGGCTCGGCTCTGTTTTTCCTGAGCTTTGTATATATTTACTTACACACAATTGTACATTTCCTTCTGTTTATATATACTTGGGTATTCTGGGCCTGTGTGAGCGAGACTTATGTTCCACATATATTTTTCCTATAGCTCATCTCATGCTAGCTTTAAAAATGTCTTTATAACAAAAGTAAGTCAAGATTACTATAGAAACCTTAGAGAATATGAATACAGGATATGAAAACACCAGAGGATAATACGTTATTATGTTGTTACTTGAGTATTATAGGCTTCTGGTTACATGAATGTGTTAATATATACATAAATACAAATGTATATTCATTGGATCATATATTAGTAGTGTATAAGTGTTCCCAATCCACATGAGCACAATTTCTATTGCTATACAATCTACCTGTATTTCTTTCTAACACAACAAACTTTCATTAGCTCTTATTATGTGGGCTATTACATGCTTTGATCTCCTAGATAACAAAGCTTAAAATGATGCTACTAGAGTCAACCACTGGCCCGATTGTATGCATATAGATATTTATGCAGAGGACCCGGCTCCAGATGGCCTGATGACAAGAGGCAATATTTTCAAACTTGTATAGGACGTTTAAATCTTGATTTGACAGGCGTAATTGTTGATATGTTCAGTCTCACATGAAATCAATATGGAAAAGAAAAGAAATAACAGCCTTGACAGGTCTTCCAGTCTGGAGCAGTGACTGTCTGTGAAGTCCTGTTAAAGGCAGCAGTGTAGGAGGGGAAAGCTTACATGAACGCTGCAGAGAGGGGCTGCCCTCTGTGTGGAGGTCTTTGTTTCCAACTTCCTTGGCACTCTGAAATATCAAGTGTCGATAGCAAAGTCCTCATCACCGGTGATGAAAGGGATTAAGAATTTATACAAATGCCAACTGCAAAGTAGAAGCAAAGCGGAAGAGTCGACCGACCCAGACCTTTCACGAGCTACTCAGGTGTGTGGGTGTGTGCATGAGTGTGCACAGGCATGTGCATTCATGAATCCTGGTATCGCTGGGTAGCATAGTGCGATCAAAGCCTGGGTCTGGGAACTTGATTCTCTGTCCCAGACCTCCTGATGTGGGGCACTCCATCTTACTCTAGCAAAGCTGACTCCATTATGCTCATCTGGGTCTCATTTCAGGCAGAACAAAAAGTCTCAGAGAAGAGAAGGAAGCAAAGATTTGTTAGCGGTTTGATCCGGTGTTAGGCGAAGAGGAAAATGTTGAAGTGATTAAGGGGTTCCTACCTACCATAATATTTTGGAACTATCCCTAAATTCTGAAGCAACTTTAAGGTCAATTAAGTTCTACAGCCTGAAGAACCTCCTTATGCTTTGGGACAACCGAGAGCTGTGCCAGATTTGCGATTTGTTTGTCTGTTCTGTGTGTTGTTTTACTGTTTGCCTGCCTGGGTCCCATCCCCTGTCACACTTTTATTTGTTCAATAAAAAATTACGTAGAAAGCTGAAATTGACATTGATTTTTAATTTATACAGAAGTTATTACAAATATTTGTCAGTGTCAATTAAAACAGTTGCATTGCTTACAACATATAGGAAATCAAATTCCATAATTGCATTTCACACATGGGGAACAGTGCTGGCTTTGGGGTTTAAAGGCCACTTATGATTAAGCTCTGGGTTTAAATGAAATTGTGCTACATTCTTTTCCTCTTCTCCAAGACTGCAAATGGGATGGACAGGAAACACCGACATGAGGTTAGTATTAATTAGTCACACATATGCAATGCCCGTTTTTGTTTGTTTCCTGTGGTGGTTTGAATAAAAATGTCCCCCGTAGGGAGTGGCACTATTAGGAGGTGTGCTTTGTTGGAATAGGTGTGGCCTTGTTGAAGGATGTGTATCACTATGGGGGTGGGCTTTGAGGTCTCCTGTGCTCAAGCTATACCCAATGAGACAGTTCACTTCTTATTGCCTGAAGATCAAGATGTAGACTGCTCAGCTCCTTCTCCAGCACCATGTCTGCCTGCATGGCACCGTGATGATAACGGACTAAACCTTAGAAACTGTAAGCCACTCCAATTAAATATTTTCCTTTATAAGAGTTGCCATGGTCATGGTGTCCCTTCACAGCAGTAGAAACCCTAACTAAGACACTTCCCTTTCTACACCACATCATCTAGAATTGCCAGGATAACAGCATTTTAACACTAAATCTCTTCCTCTCCCTTGGCCTCTCCACCTCTCAAAATATGGTGAGAAAAAAACTCCATTTATTTAGTAAAGAGACATTCTCCACAGACTGTGTTTTATCAATGGAAATAGGAATGGTGTGTTTGTTTTCTCAGTGAACATGGGAACATGACTGATAATGGAAAGAGTGCTCTTTGTCATCATGTGGTAGCTTCTGCAGTACACATACTACATTGGCAACTTTGATACTTGGAGTGTTCTAGAAGTATAATAGTTTGCTTTCTATTGCTACTACAAAATGCCTGAGGTTTTGCAAAAATATGAATAAAAGAATTTGTTTAGCTGATAGTTTTGGAGATATGAATGTTCAGATAAAGTTGTCTTATATATTTAAGGTTAGAGGACCCTTAAATATACCATAACACAATAGATGGCATCGTGGTAGCAGTGTGTGTCAGGGGAGCATATCACACAGTGAGCAGAATGCCAGGGACATTCCTGGCCAACCCCACTATTTTTATGATGATCTACTCTAACTAACTAGAGTTCCATGACAACCATATTAATTTATTTTGTATGTAATGCCCCTATGGATTATATTGCCCAATGAGGCCCTGCCTTTTAAAGTTTTCATCATCATGGTTACAGTATGGATCAAGCTTCCAATAGAGGAATCATTGAGGACATGCTCAAACCATGTGCAAGCTCTAACAAGTGGCTTGTTTATTGTAAAATGGGAAGATGAAGATAATATCATCTAGGGAGCAAAGCAGGCTTGTGAGTTGTTACATAAATGACAACACTGATCATAAGAGGAAAGTAACACTACTAATCTTCAGTGCTTTCAGCAAAAATACGTTCTTGTTTTGCTTTATTATACTTGGATGTTATAACTATAGAAGACATTTTTTTCTAAACAAAAATTCTGGAGACTGTTGACATTGTTATTTGATGTCTAAAGTCCTAAAATAGGGAACAAGTAAGAGAGTAGATTTGAAAACATTCCAGAGAGATAAACCTGTAGCAAGACTCTCATAGACCAACTAGAAGCAAGATAAAAGGAGATGGGGCGGGGGAAACCAAATAATTACAACTGTGCATGATTTAAAACTGTAATACTGGGGTTGGAGTGATGCCTCCGGGGTAGGTATATACTGCTTTTACAGAGGACCTGGGTTTTATTCCCAGCACCTATGTCATGGAGTGAATCACTGCCCTGTGTAACTTCAGCTTCAGGAGACCCAACACCTTCTTCTGGCTTCTGCAGGCACTGCACACATGTGCACTGATACACACACAAACACACATAATTAAAAAGAAAAGAAGTCCTTCAAACAATAATACCATTATGAGGAAATACATGGATGCAATTGGAAACATGGATGAAATAGTTGATTTTTGAGAATGTAAAAAATTGGTGTTGAAAGAAAAATCCTTAAGATAGCATCAGTGAAGATCAAAAACTCCCTTCCCCTTGCCAGACCCAGACTATTTGATATTAACATTTTACCAGGAATTTGAGCATACCTCTGTATTATGTAGCTTGTTTCAGAAAGCAGAAAAGTATGAGAGCCACCCAGTTCATTACCCTGATTACAAAGCCAAATGGAAAATACAAGAAATATTATGAGCCTTTTTTACTTATAAACTAGAATCAAAATGATAAATTCTAAGTAAGATAATTGAAGAGAATTTAGCAACCTAATAAAACCCGTAATAGCTAGCTAGCATTTCATCTGTCTAAATATAATGAAAACCATGCTACTTCAAAATATGTTGGAAAATGAATAATGTATCTAATTTAATACATAAGTGAGCTTTAACAAAATGAAAAAAAGCCAGCAGAGAACTGGATTGGAAGTGAATATGATGTTGAAGGTCAGAGGCAAAAGCGTGGGTAGATGTATGGTTTACCTAGAGGAGGTTGCTCCTCTCATGATATAGACTGTATGGTCCTGATAGCCACCCAAGATAAACCAAAGGGAGATGGGAAATTTGAGGACAGTGAAGGTGAAAGTAATTCTTAATATATCTCTGCAATGCTTGACAGGAAGGTGTGTGCATAAAGCACACAAGTCAGGCATATTGAGTTCCAGCTGCTAAAGTGTCTTGAAAAGGGGGGATTATAACTTTCAAACTAGAAACAGACACAGAAATAGTTAAGCACAGGTAGGATTCAGTGGAATTAAAGTCCTTCAGATATGCTTTTAAAAGCAATTTAGCCTATAAAGCCATATACTTTAGATTCTTAAGGACTTAAATATCTAAAACCCGAGAAGAAAATTAAGTGATTAGGGAAACTGTACATTATAAGTCAAAAGTATAGTCATTAAAATTATGACATAGCTGGAAGAAAATAGCAAACACTGCGGAAGTCTAGCAAGGGCCAGGAAAAGTAGAAATATGAAGTATAAGAAATGTTATGAGCCTTTTTTACTTATAAACTAGAATCAAAATGATAAATTCCAAGTAATATGAAAGACAAGCACAATGCAGTGTAAACAAAGAGAACCTAAAATAAGTTAGAGAGGAAGTAATAGCTACAAAATAAACATAATTAGAGATGTCAAAGAGATGTCAAATGATAAAATAAATATTTTCTGGCCTCAAATTTTTTAATTTTAGTATGGGTGAACATAAAACTGTAAGTATAAGTAAACGCTCTATATAACAAATACATTATAAAGTCAAAAGTAGAAAGTAACCTGATGTATTAAACTTTGATAAAAATGCTAAAATAATGAATATTTAAATTAAAAAGTTATAATTTCTTTCCTTAAAATCAGCATAGTTGAATCTTCATGTGGGAAGACCATTCCATGCACCATTGAAACTGTTATTCTGATTTTAATAGCAGGAGAGGGAGAAACAGATTTTTCAATTAGAGGAGTAGTGCTGGTTGTCTCTACTTGTCAGCTTGGTACAACCTGCAATGCCTTGGAAATAGAGGGCAGTCCCTACAAGGCTCTGCCTGGAGAACGCTGCTCTGTTTCCACATTTGTGGGGGTTGTCTTGATTGACTTCACGGACACGGGGGAAGACCAGCCTAAAGGCGGGCAGCACTGTTTGCTGGTTCAGAGTTCTGGACTGTAAATGAGTATAGAAAGCCAGCTGAATACCAAGCATGTTCATACTTCTTTCTTTCTGCCCTTGACTAGATGTGACTAACCGCTTCGGGGTCCCACTAACTTCCTTGCAGTGATAGAATGTAGCATGGGACTGTGAGCTAATATAAATCCTTCCTCCCTCTAGTTGTTCTTTCCAGGGTATTTTATCCCCTCAACAGAAATGAAGAAAGGGCAGAAGCCATTCAGCAAAATATTAGTGTATAACTAGTTTGGAACCTTAACAAGCTCAGGGAGTATGGCTTTGAAAGAAAATATTGTATCCAATTTAGAAATAGTACCGTGTATATTACACATATTCAGTTACAGAAACAAATAGGTAGACTGATAGAGAACACACACACACACACACACACACACACACACACTACCTTATAATGTTGGAAAGACACAAGTATCAAAAGTTGGAAGGGGAAAAATAACTGCGGTAGTTATGATTTATAATTGCTGATACTTACAGTTTAGCATACAAAGTCTATAAGTGAAGTAGGAATCATCTGCGTGCTCAATAGCTGAGCGTATCAGATGTACCTAACAGAAGCTGTGATGACCTTTGAGACCATGTATAATGGAGTAACAGCCTGTGTGTGTGCACGCTCTGTTTCCATGCAGTCCCCTAAACGGAGCTACAGAAAAGAGCCAATACTTGCCAGTGTTTCCAGTGGTTCTGAGGGGAGGGAGTAGCAGAAGCCAACTAGCCACTGCTAATGCTCATTCACAGTTGGAAGTGGCTCTGAATCTCCAAAGCAACCCTGGACAGTGAGAACGATTTGGAAGGCTCAGATGGAAGATTCAGTCTTTATGTCGCTGGAGGCCTGAAATGGGCCAAGAAAGGGAACAGTTAACACCAGGAATCATGGAGTGTTGGTAAGGGGGTATGCATAAGAGGCTGCCATCTTGTTTTCTCAGGTGTAATTGATGGAGGGTGGAAGACAACTCAACCTAGGCAGTTCTAGATAAGGACAACCTTTATGTACGTGGAGGAAGGTAAACTGAGGCAAGGCTTCTATGTATCACTTGAACTGGTAATCTCTCTCTCCTCTCTCTCTCTCTCTCTCCAAGGCTGTAGAAGAGCTAAAATAAGACTACATTTGCCTAACATAGCAGAGTATGTACGTTTTCAAGTGTCGATAAAACATATATCAGCATATGCCATATCCTGGGCTATAATATATAGACTTCAATACAGTCCAGTGGAATCAAAGTGTAGATAAGTTTGTCACAAAGAAAATACTTCCAAACACTTAGAAACTGAAGGTCTTCTAAATAAGCCTTGTCCCAAAGGAGCAGTCTCAAGGGAGTCAAAATATGCATAGAAATGAGTGAAAACAGAAGCACATCTGGAGGGAGACAAGGAAGCCATGAGTGAGTGAAGCACATGTGGGGAGAGATGAGGACGCCATGAGTGAGCGAAGTCTTGAGGCATTGTGTGCTGTGGACACGGGCATGGCATGTCAAGGATCTCAGAGCATCACACTCATGAAGGAATGGTAAAGCCTTCTACCCGGGAATGATGCTCAGATGGACGTGGTAGTGCCCTTCCTTCTGGTCCAAGTGTGGATGTTGACAATGTGTGCAGAAAATGTCCACAATAACTTTCTTCCCCTGGATAGTCAATCCCTTACTGAGACCGCTTCTACTGAGACTAGTTAAACTTGTCTACTTGAAACAGGTGCACTGCCGGGCAGTGGCGGTGCACATTTTTAATCCCAGCACTCGGGAGGCCACAGAGAAACCCTGCCTCGAACAACTGCACCCTAAACCCTGCCTTTTGTTTAACTAATCCTGCCTTCCTGTTCAGCTGGATGTGGTAAGTCCACGTCTCAGCTCAACTGCATGTAACAGACCAACTGAGGTTTCAGGTTGCTGTGGTTTCTCCATCTGAAAGCCCAGATCACCTGATCCCAGTTTTCTGTCTGTGTGCCTTTGTCTGCCTTTCCTTCATTCTGTTACGGTCAAGTCCAAGTCCCAGGAGCTGGGCAAGGATGTGGCTACATCCTATCAAAATTTGAGTCCACAGTGAAGTCACTGTGGAATTGACCACACTCATCCAGCTGTCATATTAGTCACCTAAGCTCTTAGAGGAAAAGCAAGAAAAAGAAGAGAGAAATCAGCCCCAAGTAAGAAGGGAGGGTGCAGCTCTGACTAGAAATCAATGATACTGCAAGCAGAAAAATAATAGAGAAAAATCAATGAAATGAAGACTTACTTCTCTGGAAAGATCAACAAAATGACACACTTTTAGCAAGGTTGACTGTTTTGGAGAGGGTTCTCCAGAGAAACGGAACCCCTGGGATGGATATTAAAGAAGGGAAATTAAGTAACTGATTTAAAAGGATTGGCTTACATGATTACAGAAAACAATGACTGTAAAATCTGCAGAGTAGGCTGGAAGGCTGGGGACGAGGGGAAGAGTGGACTGCTGTGGTTCAAGTGTGAGGGCCTCACACTTGCAGAACTCCTCGGGCTTTGGGAGTTCATCTTTTACTGTCTTTGGCCTTGCTTGTTGAAGAATTTGCCTCTTTTAGATTGCAATCTGATGTACTCAAAGCCCACCAATTTAAATGCTACTCACACCCGAAAACATCCCCACAAAAACTTCCAGAATAACATTTCATCCAGTTTTGGGGCATTGTAAGTCAGCCATGTTGACACATAAAATTAGCCACCACACTGATAAAGAAAACATTGGAGTAGACACAAATGATCATAATTGGGAATAAAAAATGTGTAGATGTCACTACCAACTCTAGAGACATTAAAAAGATGACAAAGGGGACCTTAAGAAGAACTTAGTGCAAATTGGACAAAATTGATGACATGAAGTACTTCTTGGCGACTACGACTCTCCCAAAGTGGAAAAAAAATGATTTCAGCAGTCCTGAAACTATTAAGGAAATTGAATTCATAATTGTACCCCTCCAACAAATCACTGAGGCCAGATGTTTTCACTAGTGACTTCACCAAACATTTAGAAAATAATTAGAACGAATTCTCCATAATCTATTACAGAAAACGGCAGAAGGGGAAACGTGTCCCAGTTCATCTTGTGAGGCTACAAAACCAGCGGCAATAAGAAAGAAAAAGCACACGACAATTTCCCTCATAAATAGAGATGTGAAACTACTCAACAAAACATTAGCAATTATAATACAGCAATATGCAAAAGACATTATAGCTCATAACACCTTGGCTGTATTTTAGGAGCAAGGCTAGCTTAGTATTTAAAAGCAAAATCTGCAATGTAGCATTTTATCAGCTTAAAAAAATCACAGGATTATATTAATCAGTGTAGAAAACATTTCATAAAGTAAGTTTTTTATGATTTAAAATTCAGAAAAATAGAAATGAAATAGCATTCTCAACTTGATGAGCATGCACAAAATCTCTGCCACGGACACTATAATTAATGTTGAAATAGTTTTGTCCTCTCAAAATCAGAAAGAAGGAAAGGGTGCCTGCTCTCAGGGTTACACAAGAGTAACCAAGTCTCAGCCACCAAAGTGAAGCAACCTTAGGAGACAAAAGACTTGCAGATCAGAACAAAAGATGTTAAATTGTTCCTAGTTGCTGGGGACATAATTGTCCATGCAGAAACTCTCAATGAATCTTCAAAAATAAAATAGGCCAAAACAAGTTTGGGACTTGACTGAGTTCATCAAGGTCACAGGATACAAGATATACACTACGAAAAAAATCAATTCCATTTTCATATACAATCAATGAACATGGGCACTCAAATTATATGGCTTGTAACTGCTTAAAAAATGAAATACTTTAGTGTAGATCTAAAAAAATCCTGTACCAGGATTGTATGCTGATAAGTACACAATGGTGATTCTCAAAATGAAAGGTCTTTGTAAGTGGAAATGTCTGCACCTGAATTCCAAGTCTCAAAAATATTATGAAGATGGCAATTATCTTCGACTTGATCAACAGGTTTAATGCAGATGTTATAAAAAAAAATTATAGGAATGTATTTTTTGCAGATCTAGACAAGATAATCCTAAGATTTCTGTGTAAAAGGGAAGGATCTATGAGAGTTACAACAATTTTGAAACGACAGCAACAAATCTGGAGTAAGTTCAAGAGTGATATCCTCCTAACACCTCGCATTGTGTGGTGTTTATTCACTGAGAAACAACCATGTGAACCAAGTGGAGAGCTCAGAAATACACTGTCATAAAAATGCTCAACTGAGTCTTGACACCCAGTCTGAAGCAATTAACCAGTGTAGAGTTTTCAACAAGTGATTCAGGAGCAAGTGCACACCTATGGGTTGAACTAAGAGCACAAAACCCCTCAACCTTACACCCCCACCTCGTAAAAAATAAAGTGAATCTCAGGGTTCAATGGGAAACATAAAACTACAAAACTTTTAGAAGGAAATGGGAGCAAATGTTTAGGATCTGGGACTAAGCAAACACTTGCAGACTTTTCACCAAGGTGCAGTGCATAAAAGCAGTAGCGAATGGATTGGGATTCACCACTACAAAGCACCTCTGTTCCATGAGAGACTTGTAGAAGAAGGCAAGCTACAGAGCAGGAAAAGCACACATATGTGACATGGGACAGGCTACAGAGCAGGAAAAGCACACATATGTGACATGGGACAGGCTACAGAGCAGGAAAAGCACACATATGTGACATGGGACAGGCTACAGAGCAGGAAAAGCACACATATGTGACATGGGACTAGGAAAACACATATAGACAAATCATTAGTATCTAGCATATATAAAGAATTCTCAAAGCTCACTATTGAAAAAGCACACAATTCATTTCACACCATGGGGAAAACCATAAAGAGATGGTTTTATATAAGTATGTATGTATGTATGTATGTATGTATGTATGTATGTATGTATGTATTTATTTACCAAAGATAGCCAGAAAAGAAGCACATGAAAAGTTAGTATCAGTGACCAATAGGAAACTAAAACCAAAGCTGCCATGGTGCCTCATTGCTAGAGCATTGGAATGGCTTAACCAAATATGACAACTGGGAAAGCAGAGAACAGAGTCTCTCCCTGCTGCTGATAGAGAATGTGAAATGTCAGAGCCTTTCTGGAAAATACTTTGACAGTTTCTTTAAAAAATTAAGTGTGTAAGCAGCATAGCAATGATGCTTTTGGAAATTCAAATGAGAAAAATGAAAACAAGTTCACGGAAAAACTTGCTTGTGACTATTTCTATTGGAAGGTCATAAACTGTAAACAAACCACGTGACTGACTTGGAAACAACAGCACTTCAGTACAGCCACACCACAAAGTACCGTGTGCTGTAGAAGGACCTTCCATAATAACGCGGCTCTATCTCCAGAGAATGGGCCTGAGGGAGAAAGCCAACACCACAGGTAACAGGCTAGATAGATTCATGTGCATCACCTCACCAAAATGACAAATCATAGACATGTGCTGAGAGTTAGTCACAGGGTGGATGAAGTTGCTGTTGTAAAAGGCAACATGAGAGATACTTACGGTGCTACAAGTCATGACTGTATCCAAGTCAGTGATATTATAAAATACTATAGAGGGCATACAGGAGTGGGAAAAGAACTCATGGCTTTGCATTGAAGGCTTCATTTTCAGTTGAGTTTTGTATATGGTGAAACATCAGTTGAGTTTTGTATATGGTGAAACATCAGTTGAGTTTTACATGTGGTGAAACAGATTGTCTTTCATTCTTCTTCATGTGAAACTCATGTCTCAGGACTCTTGGTTAAGGAAGTTGCTTGCTCTTTCTCTGTGAGTGTTCTTAGCACCTTGGTGTGTGCTCCTAGTCTGTGGATATGTAGACTTTCTTTCAGGCTCCCTATTGTGGTTGGTGTGTGTGTGTGTGTGTGTGTGTGTGTGTGTGTGTGTGTGTGTGTGCTGTTTTTTGGTTACTATGGCTTCCTAGTCATCCATCTTGCTCTGGCCTGTTACATTGGTTAGTGTGTGTCTTCATCAGTGTCTCACTAGTTTAATTAATTCTGCTTCACATTAATTGTGCGACTTTTCCAGTGAGTTTCCCTTCAAGAGATTTTAGCTATTATGGATTCTTTTATTTTCGTCTAGAATTTAAGTTAGTGGATTTCTTTCTTTCTTTTTTTCTTTTTCTTTTTGTTTTTTCATGACAGGGTTTCTCTGTAGCTTTGCGCTTTTCCTGGAACTCGCTTTGGAGACCAGGCTGACCTCGAACTCACAGAGATCTGCCTGCGTCTGCCTCCCGAGTGCTGGGATTAAAGGTATGTGCCACCACTGCCCGGCTGTGGATTTCTATCTACACATTTACTGGGATTTGTGTGTGTGTGTGTGTGTGTGTGTGTGTGTGTGTGTGTGTGTGTGTGTGTGTGACATGTAGGTATGCGTGTGTATATTGTGTGCTTGCCTGTGGGGTCAACATCTGGAATGTTCCTTTCTATCACTAGCCACTTTATTTACTTATTTACTTATGTATGTATGTATTTAGCTATTTATCTGGCACAGGTACCTGACTGGCCCTGAATCTTGTTGTTTTGGCTAGATCAGTTGACCAATGAGCCTCTTGAGACCTGCCTGTCTTTAGCCTCCCAGCATTGGGCTTATAGATACACACTGTCATGTCAGCTCTTACGGGAGTTCAGGGGATGCTAACTCAGGTCTTCATGCTTGCACAACAAACACATTACCAAGTGAGCTATCCCCAGCCCAGTTTGCTGGGATTTGGAATATCATTGACTCTATTGAGCTGCCATGGAAACCCACATCTTCCGAACAGTAATCTCGCTGCCTCTCTACACTCTCTTGAGCCTTTTCTTTCAGTAGCATTTGCTGCATGTTTTTGTTTTCATTAGATTTTTTTCCCACTCAAAACTTTCAGATTAAAACAAGATTTTTTTTTTTTCGGGGGCTCATGTACCTTAGGCTGGCCCTGAGCTTCTATGTGGCTGGGTATAACCTTGAGCTGCTGATTCTCCTGTCTTTACTCCCAAGTGTTGGGATTACGGGCATGCACCACCATACCTCATTTGTATGGCGCTGGGGCTTCAGGCACGTCAGCCCTGATATTTTTTAATATTTTTGTTGTTGTTGTTTTGGGGTTCTTTGAGACAGTGTTTCTCCGTGTGGTTTTGGTGCCTGTCCTGGATCTTGCTCTGTGGATCAGGCTGGCCTCAAACTCACAGAGATCTGTCTGGTTCTGCCTCTGAAGTGCTGGGATTTAAAGGTGTGTGCTGCCACTGCCTGGCTAATATTTCTTAAACTTTGAAAACTTTAGTTTTATTTGTTTCCTGCTGCCAGATAGACAGTTTTATGATTTTTTTCTTTCAAACTTTTTTTTTTTTTTTTCATATTGTCCTTGCCAGGGCTGTTGTGATCAGCAGTCGAGAGAGTCCTCTGTTGTGAGGATAAAATCTTTCAGTATTTCTCCATTAGTCATGATATTTGCATGACTCACAGACATCTTTTTAAAACACAACAAGCCATCCTATCTCTTTCTAGTATTACAGTAATTTTTATCATGAGTAAATGCTTAATTTAATAAAATCATTTTCTTGAGTCTACTAAAATGATCATATGATTTTTCTAATTTAATCTTTTTGCATAGTCAATTACATTGATTTTCAAATGTTAAATCAGCCTTGCATTCCTAGAATAAGCCCAATTTGATCTAGGGAAGAAAGAAAAAGATATCAGCCTTTTTTTCTTTCTGAGATTATTTATATCCTAAGGGAGGGGACATTCAGATCTTGAGCCATATTCTCTCCTTTTGGTCAGAACTGGGTCACACACAGATTCTCAGAATAAGCACTAGTAGATGAGGGTAGGGTGCCTATGACAGCATTAGATTAATCCCGATTCATCTCTTGAGTTGTGTGGGTTGGGAGCCGCTTTCCCCAGAAACCACCAAATCCGTCCTTGCTACACAGTCTGTATTCCATTGACGGGTGAAATTAGGGAAGTGATCAAAACTATGAACAGTTTAAGAAAGACACTATAAGACTGTCATGAATGTAGATACAAAAGCATTAAATGTTAGGAAATTAATCCATCAACAACAAGAAGAAAAATCATAGTACATTTTATCTGGAGAAAAATGCCAGTCAAAGATTGGGACCATGCTTGAAATACAAAACCATAGATATGGAGTAGAATTTAGTGCTCAAATCCAAGTCCACATGGGATCCTGACACTTCACAGAAATGGGCTTAAACACAATGATCCTAAGAAAAGTATTATTTTTTTTTTTGTGTGTGAAATGATATTGGGAAAACAAGCCAGTATATAGAGAAGAGTAATGAATGTAAATTCTTAAGTATGCAGCTTTGATTACAAAAATTAAAACCTTCAAAAGAGTAAAAATATATCAGAAAATATCTCTATGATTTGAATTGTTGAAAAGATACTGAGATGCCAATGTATAAGACAGAATATAAAATAATGAATTTGATTGTAGGAGATTTATTCTATGAATAAATCTATTCAATGAAGAACAGTATCCATGAATAAACTACCAGGGAGTAGATTGGGATAAGTTATTTCAGAATGAAAAGGGTGACAAAGGATTAATGTCTAGAATACAGGGAACCCTTAGCAGTGGTTCTCACCCTTCCTAATGCTGCAATCCTTTAATACAGCTCCTCATGCTGTGGTGACCCCCAACCATAACATTATTTCATTGCTACTTCCATAACAAGTTTCATTACCATTATGACTTGTTTTTGTTTTTGTTTTTGAGACAGGGTTTCTCTGTGTAGCTTTGGTGCCTGTCCTGGATCTTGCTCTGTAGACCAGGCTGGCCTCGAACTCACAGAGATCTGCTTGGCTCTGCCTCCCAAGTGCTGGGATTAAAGGCGTGTGCCACCACCGCCTGGCTACTGTTATGACTCTTAATATAAATATCTGATATGCAGGATATCTGATATGTGACCCCTGTACGGGTTAAGACCCGCATGTTAAGAACTGTTCCCTTGGTAAATGCAGGGAGGCAAGAGAGACATGGGGGAAAGCAGACCTGTAAACCTATGGATTAAAACATTTGATCTGGTGAGCAGTCTAGTTTGATTTAGTATGTGTAGGTCCTATTAGTCACCTATCTCTCTCTTGTGGACCTGTGTTAGGCTCCTAAAGGGGTGTCTGTAGAATATTTGGGTGGTATTTCTCCAGCTGGGCATAGGGAACAACCCAGCTTCCTGTGTTAAGGGAATATAGTCTGGTAACTTTTGGCTACTTTCTGTGCCTTTCTCCTTCCTTGAGGAAGGAGTGTATCCATTCAGAGGGAAATAGCTCCATAACAGACAAGTAGGACTCAGTTATGCACTCTCGGCCAACTCGACTCTGCATTTTAGGCTATAAACTTATTATCCAAGTCCAATAGAAATAAGATTAAAATAATTAAAAGTTAAAATAATAAAAATCAAACCAATAAACAAAAACAGCAAAATAAAAATATAAAAAAATGAATATTAGCAAAGTTCCAGTGATTCTAACTTGTATGCTAGATTCCAAATAAACATGGTTAGCAGTTCAAAGAAATATGAGAGACTTTTGAATAATTATTTAATTAGTAGAAACCACTACATAATCAGCCCTAAAACTACTGGAAATAAATGAATACCTTCTTCCAAATCATAGTAGGAAATTATTTGTGGCAATGTTACTAGTGGTTGGGGTCTGGTCTGGGGGTTTTCTTGTTCTTGGTCTCTTATTCAAAGAATTGAAATAAAGGCTCATACATATTGCAAAGGGGTAAAATACTTTATTCAAAGCAAAGTGTTAACATAGATCAGAAATAACTATGCTGTCAAGATTGAGAGCAGGCCGCATGAATTAGTGTATTCAAAAGCCCTGAAAATGGTTTGGGGCTTCTTTTAATGGGGTTCATGAGAAAGAGTAGTCTGATTGCCAAGGAACACAGTTTGGGTGGTTCTCTATTTAACAGAGAGGTGTTATATAATTATTTCCTCTAAGTGCATGTTCTTCCCATAAGGCATCTGATTGTAGTCATACACACATCCAGTTATGTGTGGTGATATATTGTGTACCCTAATAAAATTTGCCTGAAGGTCAGAGAATAGAACAAGCCACTAGATTAAACATAGAGGCCAGGCAGTGGTGGTACACACCTTCAATCCTAGCACTTGGGAGTCAGAGATCCGTCTGGATCTCTGTGAGTTCAAAGCCACCTTGAACTACATGAGATTGACTCAGTCTAGGAGGGAAACAGAGCCAGGCAGTGGTGACACACATCTTTAATCCTAGTACTTGGGAGTCACATGCCTCTAATCCCAGCACTTGAGATCTCATGCCTTTGCTTGGGAAGCATACACGCCTTTAATCCCAGCTCTAACAAGTGATATGGTGGGCAGAGAAAGGTGTATAAGGCATGAGGAGACAGGAACTAAAGTCTTCCATCTAGAAACTGAGAAATCCTAGAGGTAAGAGGTGGCTGTGGCTTGTTCCTTTGTCTCTCTGCTCTTTCAGTGTTTACCCCCACTTTTGGTACAGGGTTATTATTATAAGACTGATTTAAGATTTGAGCAACAGTTATGCATAGTATTAAAATAATAAATGGTAAAGTCTCCATGAAAGTTTACTTTGGGGACACATTTTGCTTTATTGTGCATGAGCTCCAAACCAGTCTAGACTAGACTGGCACATCGCCTGTCATTCCTGGATGTGCTCTGTGATGTTTTGAATAAAAATGGGGATATTACCAAGGGGTTGCTAAGACTAGTGAGCTATTTTCACTCTTTAAAGCAGGTGTAAGTACAGTTCCATGCCTGGGAGGGTTCTAGGTTGCTAATGGGCTGCTAGGAGCAGTGTGGTGTGAGTGCGTGCATGGGTGCGTGCATGCATGCAGTATGTACAGGTCAGGGTCTCAAGCTTCCACGTGCACTACTAGAAGAGGGGTATGCACATAGCCCAAACCAAGTGGAGTCTTGTGTTCTAAGCTATTCCCTATGCTTCCTGACTCAGCAATCCTTGTTTATTTGCACTGTGTTTCAAGGCTTTGATTTCTAAAAACTACAACTGATGTCACTTGCGATTTTACTCTGTTTATTTAGATTTCATTTTACTCTCCATTTTTTTCCTCCTTATTAACAAGAAATGTTAACATTAAAACAAAACTGTTTTGGTCTGTCTGAGAGTGTCCTTAGAGAAATAGAAACAATAGGACATGTATGAGACATCTTCTAAAAGAGAATTTAAAATGATAAAGATATTAGAGATCATGGATATTGAGAAGTCTCAGGGTTTTCAATCTGCTAGTTGGACACCCAGGAAGACTGAGAGTCAGTGGTATAGACCGAACCTCAGTCTGAAGATCTGAGAGCCAAGGGCAGGGTGAAATCTTGTCCTACCTCAGCATCGGGTAGAGAGGTAGGTCACCAACCGTCTTTCCAATCAGACCCCTGTAGACTGGATAATGGCCACCCCCAGAGTCCAGCCTTATCCCTTCAGTCTGCCAATTCAATGCTGGCCTTTTCTAGAGTCATTTTACACTCACTCACACACACACACACACACACACACACACACACACACACACATAAAGGAAATACTTCATCAGACATCTGGGGGTTTTCTGGGCCAGATGAATTATTACATAAAGTTGACTAGTATTACATGGTGTCCTGGCTGGGTTTGTGTGTTGTTGACACAGCTAGAGTCATCAGAGGAAGGAGCCATGAGATCCAGCTGTAAGGCATTTTCCCAATGAGTGATCAATGGGGGAGCACCCAGCCCATGGTAGATGGTGCCATGGTCCTGGGTTCTATAAGAAGGTGGGCTGAGCAAGCCAGGAGAAGCAAGCCAGAAAGCATCACCCTCCCATACCATCAGCTCCTGCCTCCAGGATCCTGCCCTGTTTGAGTTCCTGTCCCGACTTCCTTCAGTGATGAACAGCAATGTGGAAGTGTAAGCCAATCAAACCCTTTCCTCCCCAGTCTTGCTTTTGGGTCATGGTATTTTGTGGCAGCAATAGAAACCCCAAGACTCATGGTATAGTGACTGTGTTGAAACTATTTTTCCCCATTTCTGCTGAGAATAAAGCTAGTAGAAAAGTTTGGGAGAACAGTGCTATGGTCTGGACATATTTTGTAACAGAAGATTTGATTGGTGAATCTAAGCCATACTATGGCCACTTCATAGACCACACCGAGGTTCCTTCTGATGTTATATGCTAGACTAAGGAGACTTCACATAAACTGCCTTTTTGAATCACTGGGGAAAACTTCCTGTCTTTTATGTGATGCAAGTCACATTCCTTTTCTTCTTGCTTAAAATCTCATTTTAATGTTCGTTTAATTACTTCATGGCCTTTTGAGTAAGATCAAATATAATATTTACTCATTGCTTATTTTTTTGTGTGCTAAGACACAGACGGGATTTTATCAACCCTGGGTAAGTTTTGATGACTTGAGGAGTTCACCAGTATTCGTCTAAGGTTTATTTTTAATTATGTGTGTCTGTGTGAGAATGTATGCATGTGTTATGTGAGGGGAGCCTGTGGAGGCCATAGAGGGTGTTGGATCCCCTGGAACTGGAGTTTTAGTTATTATAGTTGGGAGCCACTGGGCCTGAGTGCTGGGAACCAAACTAGAGTCCATTGCTGAAGCAGTATATGCTCTCAACAGAGAGCAGTCTCTCCAGCCCCACTCACGGATACTGTAATGGAAGAGAAAGCAGTCGCCAGCGCTGAGTAGGACTTTGCTGTTTGTTCACAATGTGACCACAGCCAACATGATCATTTGGGAGCTGTAAACACTGGCCTCGCCATCTGCTGAACTAGAGTATTTTAGCAAGATCCTTAGGTGATTCTTATACACATCATCTGAAGAGCAGCGTGAACTACTTCTGAGGATTCAGATAGCCAGGTCAAGGGAAGTGAAGCCATTTTAAAACTGAATTATTGCTGTAGGGATGTCTGTGATTTGCAATAAACGTATCATATTTCATTCATCGATGAACATAGATTAGGGCTCAAATGTGTGGGGCGCAGACATAAACAGGGCAGGCTAAGGCTCATTTTGAATGAACAGGAGACATAGGAGGAAGCCAGAAGCTGGGGTGAAATATGCTTCTGGTCTCCTGGGAAAGGTTCCAGTTCAGCAGCCTGGCAACAGCATCACAAGTCACAGAGGAAACCAACATAGACCCATACAGAGACTGTGGTCTGCAGGTTTCAGAAGAACCAGGCTTGCTAGGTGATGGGGAGCTTGTTTTCTAGGTTCCCAATCAGGCCTGGGCTAATCCCAGCTCCCTATCTCAGAGTTGACAGCTGTACCCAGGTCACTCTCCTTGGCTTTGTGGCTGGGAGGCCGGGCAGAGAGTAGAGTCTGGAGGCCAGGGATAGAAAGGTTATGACCAGGTCTTCGGGAGTCTGTTCTGTTGTGAGCCTGTGTCCTTTGATGACAGTGCTGTAGGAGAGATTTCAGGTATGTGAGGCAAGAGAGGATTAGGCAGATTCCCACTGTGCAAAGCCAAGAGCTGTGTCAAAGCTTACTCTCAAAGGACCATGAAAAAGGAAGGGCCCCAGGCAAAATCCTTATTTTTAAATTAAAGTTTGTTTTCCCTTCTCGTTTCATACCTGATTATTGTATTACCTCCTTTCCACTTCTCTATCTTCCCCTTTCAACCTCTCCAATGTCACCTATACCCTCTGAAACTCATAACATCGTCTTTTTAAGTTATTCTAACCAATGCACACGGGCGCGCGTGCACACACACACACACAGACAGACAGACAGACAGACACACACACACACACACACACACACACACTGCATTCACTTATGGTTGCTCCTATATGCATGTGGTTAGAGCTCCCTCAAAAAAGGGAATTGTGAATCTCCCCATCCATTATATAGGTCTTGTTTACACAAACATATTGAGATTTCATGGATATAGTATGTCTAGAAAATGTCATGGATGTAGTCATGTCTAGAAGACACTTTCTAGCACATGGTGTCCTGGCCCTCTGACTCTTGCAATCAGTTGGCCCTCTCTTCTATCATGTCCCCTGAGCCTTAGGTGTGGTGCTTTCAGTAGAGATGTATCAACTGGTACGGGGTGCCCCACATTTGCTCAGTTTTGGTATCTGACTGGTTGTAGATCTTGGTAATAATATCAATCTGTTGCAAAAAGAAACTTCTTTGGTGAGGGATGAGAGCTGTACTTCCCTGTGGGTGTAAGGATAATATTTGGACCACAGTTAGAAGCTACACTGAATTAGGAAAATGGCAGTACAGTAGTAGGTCCTCCTCTTGGGTCTATGGACTCTCCAGTGGTAGGGAGTGTACTGGATTTGTAGAACAAGGCATGCATGCATTCCTTCCTACTGAGTGGTTCTTAAGTCCAATTATACAGCTGTTGGTTACTCCTAAGATGCAAGTGCCACTATTGTTCCATTAAATTTGTCTTGCTGGGCCTGGCATTGTCTTGATTCATGAGTTTTGCAACTGAGTAGGACTGTTGATTTCCTTTTCCTCTTGACAGCTTACATAGCCCCTTCTGATGGTATGAGAACTGCTCCTAGGTTAGTTCTGGCTTGATTCTTCCAAGTCTTTGAAGTATGTGGTGTCTTCAGCAATAAGGGTCTTACCTTCAAGTTCTGAGATACAAAAAAAGGCAATGCCAATAGTTTCTGCTGTTTTAGAAGTTTCTTGGACTCCCCTGGCCAATAACTAAAAGAGAAGCTTCCTTGCTTGCCTCTAGGGTTTTAGTTGGGTAGTCTGTAGCACCCTGTGTAGTATAACTCCATTTAAGCTTATATGTGTACACACACTTTATATATGTAGTTTAAGGTAAGCTTATACAAATACACTTCCCTGTGGCCTTTTTAACTGTCCTTAGTGTTCTGTCTTTTCCTTCTTCTTTTCCGTCTGTATTACCATCCCTCTCACCTCCCAGGTTATGTCCCCACCCCTGGTATTTCCAAACACTTGGATTTCCCCATGTCTAATCTTTGTGTTCAAGAAGCTAGAAATACCCTAAGGAAGGAGGAAAGAAAACGCTAGTTACGGGAGAAAAATCTTGACTTTGAGAGGATGGTGTTCCTTCTTGTCTTTATTCCCACAGTGCACACAGCAGTCATTTGTGTCTGGGTGAATGTTACCTCATATCCAAGTGGATGAACAAAGAAGAACACATTCGGAGTGACCCATTCATTGAGGGCTATTTGTGAAATAATGTTAGCTTCAGGTAAGACTTTATCATATCTTTATTATATACAAGATGAAGCTTATCCTTGGGCAAATTCCTTAGTATTTGCAATCCACTTTCCTATGCATGAAGATGGAATGCTAGTACCAACATTAACTGGACTGGTGTCCTTCACCCTTAATTAGGGTGGTGCTAACTAGCTCATGGTAGGATTTGA
Source organism: Onychomys torridus (assembly GCF_903995425.1). Lineage (NCBI taxonomy): Eukaryota > Metazoa > Chordata > Mammalia > Rodentia > Cricetidae > Onychomys > Onychomys torridus. The sequence continues at coordinate 42,534,503 of NC_050455.1, forward strand.
CACACTCTGGCTGTTACAGGATTGCCAACTTCATACATAATGACTGATGTATTTATTCTAAAAGATGAGTCCTCATTTTAATACTAAACCAACATTGCCCTTCAGTCTTCCCGGAGCAGGCAGCTATCATTCTTGAATTGTCAGTCAACTCAGTGACCCTTCAACTAAATTCAAATATCATTGCAGTCCCTGTTCAGTTTCTGTCTCCGTTATGTGTATGTACACTGTCAATCTCTGTCTTAGATGTTTTATCTTTTCATTTCTCCTTCTTGTCCTTCTTGCTGTTCTTTCCCAAGGGAGTGTATATAATATTTTAGCATACTGCCTGGAACGCATGGTTTTGTTGATTTCTACTTGGGGCTTCTTAGCCTGCTTGAACCTGAGGCATCAGTTTGTGTCATTGTGGTACCTATAGTGATGATCCTTGGTGAGTCTGTTTCCTCAACATTAAAACTTTAAATTACATCCCTCACCCCCGTGTGTGTGTGTGTGTGTGTGTGTGTGTGTGTGTGTGTGTGTTTATGTGTGGTGATGAGGGAGGGTGCATGTCAGTGTGTGTGTTGTATGCATGGGGGGTGGGTGCATGTCATGGAACTCATATGGAGGTCAGAGGACAACTTATAAAGTTGGTGCTCTTTTTACACATGGATTCTGGATATTGAGCTCAGGTCATCAGAAAGGTAAGCCTTGACGATGGATCCATCCTCGGTATCTCAATCCACCACCCACTGAGGAGTGGGGCTAGTCCAGTGGTCTTTGAATTCAGGTGCTAAAGCTCTGAAATGTGCTGCTCTTCGGTCCTGACATCAGTCCTCTGCCTGCTCACCCCTGACCTGTGCCAATCTTGCTCGCCTTGTTGCTAAGCATGGAGGTGTTAAGAACTTGTTTTTTAAAATGAGCTTTTAGGTTCACATACAAAGAAAAGGATGCCAGCTTGGCATCTTCATGCACATGGCATTCATGCTCTGTGCTTATTTACCCACCATTGCTTTCTTCCATCCTTGTACCTCTCCAAATGGTTCTCTTTCTTTTACCTAGTTACTACTCCCTCTGCCTTCTCTTTCCCTACCATATGTGTATCACAGTCCTTTGTTTCCCACCTTCCTTAAGATCTCTACCTCCTCTCTCAAGATCTCTCTTCTAGGTTTATGACCCCCAAACATTCCCCTCCTGCACACACACACACACACACACACACACACACACACACACACACAATTTTAATTCAGGTTTCCATTTCACATAATGACTCGCAGTTACATTTTCTGCAAATGTCTTGATTTCATTTTTTTGCCACTTGCTTGAAGTCTGTCTTAGTGTTCTATAGCTATGAAGAGACACCATGGCCACAGCTGTCTTGGTTTGGGTTTTTATAGCTATGAAAAGATACCATGACCACAGCAACTCTTAAAGGAAAATATTTAATTGGAGTGGCTCGCTTACAGTTTCAGAGGTTCAGTCCATTATCATCATGGTGGAACATGGTGGTGTGCAGGCAGACACAGGGCTGGAGAAGTAGCTGAGAGTCCTACATTTTTCAGGCAACAGGAAATCGTCTGTCACACTGAGAGTAGCTTCAAAGTCCACACCCACAGTGACACACTTCCTCTAACAGGGCCACACCTACTCCAACAAAGCCATATCTTCTAATAGTGTCACTCTCTTTGGGGACCATTTTCTTTCAAACCACCACAACAGCAGTGCTTATAAAAGACAGCATTTAATTGGGGACTTGCTTACAGTTTTGGAGGTTTAGTCCATTATCATCATGGTGGGGAGCATGACAGCACACAGACAGACATGGTGCTGGAGGAGCTCAGAGATCTACATCTTGACCCACCAGCAGCAGGCAGAGAGATTTGCCATGATTGGCTTAGGTTTTTGAATCTTCAAAACCCACCCCCAGTGACACACTTCCTCCAAGTAGGCATACCTACTCCAACGAGGCCACACCTCCTAATCCTCAAGTAGTGCCACTCCATGATGACTAATCATTCAAATATATGAGCCTATGGGAGTCATTCTTATTCAAACCAACACAAAATCTCCCTGGGCACATGTACCATTTCTTTATCCATTCATTTGATGATTGATGTCTAGGCTGGTTCTATTTCCTGGTTATTGTGAATAGAGCAGCTGTATGCATGGATATGCAAATATCTCTGTGGTAGGCTAACTTAGAGTCCTTCAGGTATCCAACAATGATATAGCTGTGTTTTAAGGAAGTTCTGCTTCTAGTTCTCTGAGGAACCCTGACACTGATTTCTACCGTGACTGCACTAGTTTACATTCCCACCAGCAGTGAATAAGGGAATTCTTCATGGCTCTTCCTAAATCTTTGTGGCTGTTTGTAGCTGAAGTTTTCCTGGTTCCTCTCAGCTTCTGTGTCCCTGTGTCCCTGTGGTCCCACGGTCTGGCAGCCACTCAGACCCAAGTAAACACACAGAGGCTTATATTAATTAAAACTGCTTGGCCATTAGCTCAGGCCTACCACTGACTAGCTCCTACATTTAAACCCAGCCCATTTCTGTTAATCTATATATTGCCATGTATTCTGTGGCTTTACCTATGTACCATTACATGCTGCTCCCTAAAGGCTGGATGGCATCTCCTGACTCAGCCCTTCTCTTCCCAGAAGGGCTGCTTATTTCACCTATACTTCCTGCCTGGCTACTAGCCAATCAGTGTTTTATTAAACCAGTGTACAAAAGCATTATCCCACAGCAGCTGTTCCCATAACCACCTGCAGGCAGCTGTTTGGACTCTCTTTCCTGATACATGTAGCACCATGCTGAAGATGAGGTTTTCTAGGAGGCTTCCTGTCTCTGTGAGAGTGGATGAGAACACTAACTTTCTGTTTACCAGTGGAAGTCTGAACTGTCTGGATTCTTCTTCACTGCATGGGTCTTGTTTTTCCTTCTGAGCTGTAAGTTAGGAACCTTGAGTCTGAACATTTTTCTTTTGCTTTCTGCTCAGTCCTCTTCCCCTGAGCCAAAGGAAGGCTTATTGTGCCCTGTGTAGCACGTGTTTCTTTATGTCACTCTACACTCTTTATTCTATGGATCACTATAAAAAGTCTGTGACAGTTATTCATGCTTAAGTAGCAGATATAAAGCTTTAAGTGTTTCCACCCACCCCAATTTCTCCCTCTTGCTTGTCTATTGTAAATCCAAGAAAGAAGAAAAAAAAAAATCTCTGAAGAAAAGTGTTTTTTTTCTTTTTCTTTTTCTTTTTCTTTTCTTTTCTTTTCTTTTCTTCTTCTTCTTCTTCTTCTTCTTCTTCTTCTTCTTCTTCTTCTTCTTCTTCTTCTTCTTCTTCTTCTTCTTCTTTTTTTTTTTTTTTGGTTTTTCAAGACAGGGTTTCTCCATATAGATTTGGTGCCTATCCTGGATCTCGCTCTGTAGACCAGGCTGGCCTTGAACTCATGGAGATCCGCCTGACTCTGCCTCCTGAGTGCTGGGATTAAAGGCATGCACCACCACCGTCCAGCTGAAGAAAAGTATTTTATAAATTCATTCATATGTATATGAGCAATTAGTGCTATTATCAAAAGGTCAGTTCCCAACTAACAGCTGTACTTGGGGATAAGTCATATCAATAAAGGGATTATGTGACAGGGTAACTGGTGTCTCCACCATGCACACCCCCATCTCCAATATATATTTGCTGTAGGACATGATCATGATCCATGCTGTGAACCTTGTGTGTGCTGGGCCTTGCTTCTTGGCATTCCCATGCTAAAGATCAGACATTGCATCCTTCATTTCTAATAGCAGAAACAACAAAACCTTCCATGGTTGAAGGTGGCCTCCTAAAGAAGCAATGCAAGCCAAGACTTCACGTCTTATTATTGGTCAGCAGTGTCCTCTGAGTTGAAACATTCCATCTCTGGGAGGGGAGTGCCAAGGATTTAGGAAGTTGTAAAGGGAAGTTCATTCATACTCAGGAAGTAAAACACTCACACATCTCAGGAAGTCCCTTACAGATTTACAAGACCAGTCCCTTCCTAGGTTGAAGAGAAGGGACTCTCTGACCTATCAAGCTACCTGAAAATCCTGCAGAGAGAGAGCTCCAGAGATTCCAGCTCTGAGTCATTCTGGGCTGGGCTTTTGGTGACATGGTTAACTTCGAATCATCCACATTTCTGAAAGTAACCCCTCACCTCACACTACTGTAATCAACTCCAGAAAACTCGCTGGTGCCCCAAGTGGAACTTTGGTGATATTGTTTCTTCGGTCTCTTGTTGGTTCCCTATCTGAGGTGAGTAGACATTCCCATCTCCCCAAGAATAGTGTCACATAACACCCACGTCCTTCCTAAGTCACAAGGAAAGATATCAGCTTGGTGGAGACCAGGTGGTGAGGGGAGCTCACGCTGCGCTGCAGGCTGGAGTTCCTAGCTCTCTGCCTCTACTGCTACTAGTCTGTGAAGTACCTACCTTTCTACAGGGTTGGGCTGGAGTTGGGAGCTGATAACTGGGGTAACTGATAACGTTACCAAGGAAGGAAAGTTCAGATGTCTCTGTGCGCAGTAAAGGAGGCAGATGGAATTCTTATTTGAAACTGATGATGTTTTTGAAAGCAATTTCCACTTAGGCTCATTTCACATTTAATGCCCCGAAAGGTGGCACTTGTACAAACGTCCATGGATGTAACTTTTTGGAGAACAACAGGAATGAACCTCACCCAAAGTGAAACGGCTGACCTGGACTCTGGTGAGTAACTTTTATTTATTTATTTAAGCCTCTGACAAATGTCAACTAAGACTAATTGTAGTGTCAGCCCATGAACATTTAGGGTATATGCACTGTAGTAAGCCAGTTTTGGTTAATAGTGAGAGGATTTACTGTGTTCTACTGTTCTTACCAAGTCATGAGATTCTGTACTAGCTAGGAAACTTAGGTGAAAGAAATGATTTATTTACCAAAACTATAAGAAGGAGGGTAAAAGCAGCATCTTCAGTGAACCAGCATGTGTGTAAGATCTGACACGAAGCCAGGGTGATTTGTGTGCAGGTGAGGCTGGAATTCCGTTCTGCGTCACAGTTCTTGCTCTGCTGTAAGTTCCATGCTGATAGCTCTTCAAGTCATCCCCACGCACCCCACCACACAGAGGAAAGCCCTTCCCATTCCCTGGCATCTGACTTGAGGAGGTTGGAATTTTCTGGCCGACTTGTGACTCTTCTTCAGGAGAGTCAGTGGTGTCCCTTGGACTGCTCACTGTCAGGGTCACTCTGCTTTCTAGCACTTAGGAGAAGCTTCTTTTCTGCCTTCCGAAACCCCAGGCTTACCTGTGTCATTTACTCTAGAATGAGGATTTGGACTGGATCTAGCGAATAAAACAGGTTGCCTGTGTGTGGTATCTTGTTGTGGAGCAAGCAGAGATGCATGTTCTAATGTGAAATGACCCAGGTACTGTATTTCCTGGACCTATCATATCCCACTCAGGTTGGTACGTGTTTCCTATTCTAAGTTGTCATAGCCACATGGGCAGGAGAGCGGTTCAGTAGGTGAAGAACCAAAGATTGTACAGACCAGACACACAAGCCTATTAAAAACCATGGACTTTTAGAGGCGCAATAAAAATTTCAATGAACAGTCCCTCTCCTGTGACTGTGACTGAGACTGTGCTCTTTGTGAATGGATACCTTTTGAGGAGTCTGCCATCATGGGAAAAGGAACGGGATCTCATTGACACCAAGAATCAGTGTTCTCAAAGTGAAGAGCACAAAAGGTTTTATTTACACAGTTTGTTAGGATGAGTATAGTTCTAAACAGAGGAAAACATGTCTCGAGGTCCCGTGCATCTTAAGGACACTGGTGACATGTGAAGCTCCCCAGCCTGTCATGTGATGACTTTGCAATCTGCTTCTCTATCATTTTATTTGTCATCTGGGTTATTTTGGTACCTGGAAATTCCCCAGAGGACAAAGTTCTGCTGTATAAAGAGGATAGTTTGGTTTCGTAACCTCTTACTTATATACCTCCTAGAAATCATGGGAGTGGATGATATAATTAAAAAACAATCTCCTTTGTGCTCATTGCTTCTGATGCTATTTTTCTGAAGCTGAATTTCGCTTCAGGTCACTGTGTTGTGTTTGACATCAGTGCTGTCCAGCTCTAGAACCAATCTGGCAAAGTAAAGACCAGCGAGTAATTGGATTGTTGTTTTGGTAACTCAGGGGGCCTCCTCCCAAGTACTAGGGATTGAACCCAGGGACTTGCATGTGTTAGGCAAGCACTCTGCCCACCAGTTACAACTCAGAGAGTTTTTGTTTTGAGACCAAGGTTTGCCGAAGCAGGAGGGACTTTAAACTTGTATTGTTCAGGCTGGCTGCTCACACTTACAGTCCCTCCTGCTTTGGCTTTCTAAATGGTCAGGATTTACAAGTGTGTGCCCAGGCCAGGCTTGCTTTACCTCCTAATGACTTGGTTTTGGGATATATTTTTATTGTGGTTAAGTGTGTGTGTGTGTGTGTGTGTGTGTGTGTGTGTGTGTGTGTGTGTTGCTTTGTGCCTATTTTGCTTAAGAATCTCCATTTTAATAGCTAATTTGCACTCACTCTAACTTTCTAGCACTGTAGATATACCTAGAAACACGTACTAAAATAAAATATCAAGACAGAGTGAACTGAGGTGTTGGAGACTGTGGGCTAGTACAGTAGACGGGGTCCTGTGTGATCAGAATTGGCCACATGTGAACCCATATTCCTGCATCTTACTGCACCTAAATGGGATCTAGGTAAGATTTTAACACATTTATTGCATTTGATTAATTTATTTTTAGATTTTTAAATTCTATTATTTAATTATTTTATGAATATGGGTGTTTTATCCGCACATATTGTGCCACATGCATGCCTGGTGCCTGGAGAGGTTAGAAGAGGACATTGGATCCCTTGAAACTGAAGTTACAGATGGTTGGGAGCTGCCATGGGGGTTCTGGAAATTGAACCCAGGTTCCCTGGAAGAGCAAAAAGTGCTTAACTGTAGATCCAACTCTCCAACTTGACCTTAACACTTGGAGCCTTGGTTTCTCCACCCAAAATATCCAGGGTGTTTTTTTTGTTTTTTTGTTTTTTTTTTTTACATGAATGCTCTGATAAGTCCTTAAGTGGTATTTTACTAATCTTAATTCATAATGCGTGTTATAGACAAGAGTCAGATGTAGCCAAAATCTGATCAATAAATAATAATAACACCTTGTACTTTCCATAGGAATGTCTTTTGGTTTGTCCTCAAACCCCTGTGTAATACTATTTACAATAAGGTGGCTTCAGCTTTCTAAGCTGTCATCAGTTAGAAAGTATAGTTTTCCAGGGTTCCTGAGATTCACTGGCAGATTCACAAAGGGAAAAACTTACAAAGTAGAGATGTAGCTAAGAAATTGGCAAGAATGACCCCAAAAGTGCAACCTAGAAGTCTGGGTTGAGTTAGATTTCCCACATTAATTCTTCCTTTATAGTTCCCAAGAGAGGGATGGGTGCTATCCAGGGGCCCATGACTTCTGACCCTCCACTCTGCTTTCTCTACTCATCTGTTGGTAGCTGTCTTAGCAATGTCTTTTTTTTTTTTTTTTTTGGTTTTTCAAGACATGGTTTCTCTGTGTAGCTTTGCGCCTTTCCTGGATCTCTCTCTGTAGACCAGGCTGGCCTCGAACTCACAAAGATCTGCCTGGCTCTGCCTCCCGAGTGCTGGGGTTACAGGCGTGCGCCACCACCACCCGGCTACAACTAACTGTCTTTATACTCTCCACTTTCTGCAATAAAATGTCTTCTCAGAATGGGAACTGGAAGTTCTCCAGAGAGCAAAAACCCAAGCATGGAACTAAAATTTACCCACTAACCAGGAGGTTGAGGTAGGGATATAGCTGTATCTTACATATACTCATATAGACAAGATTTCCAAAGTAGAGAGGGTGAGACTATGCACAAATAATCCAGATCAGAATACACACATATGTACATACATGCTTGCACACATAATCCTAGTTTAGAGTGACTCTGACTATGCTTTTATAACTATATTAGATTTTTAGCACTTTGGACATCTGTATGAAATATAGGCACATATCTATATCTATATAGGTCAGTAATTATTTCAATGGTCAAACAAATCATCACGTCAACCATTGTCGACATTGGTTATCTAGCCCACCTGTGCAACTGACTTTGTTTTCTAAATGTTCCATGTAGCACTCACTTAAACTGTTCTGCTTTGTAGTGTCTGCTTTGGGGACTTTGGTTCTAAACAATCACAATCGAATATATTCTTTCCAAGCAAGAATTAATTTGTGAGCCCTTCTGAGCTGGAGTCTGAGGTTTTGACTTTCACAGGCTTCTATCACATCTCATTCCTAGCTCAAAGAAGAGTTTAATTACATTCTGTCCAGAATATCCTGGAAGCTGAATATATCTCATATATAATAATTCCAGAAAAAGGGATAGTTTTATTTCAATTAGAATAAACTATTTCTCATTATTCTTCTAATTCATTCTAATAGTCAATGAATACATTCCCCTTACCCTTCTTTCTTTAATCCTTAACTATTATTACCTGTTCATTCTTCCAACAAAATTTCGTCTTAATTTTATTGAGCTCCAAAACAAATTGCCCCTGAGACTTCCGCTATGTGTAGATTGATGTTACGACTATATACACTTTTAGGAAATATTCTCTAGTCATTCCCTTCTACTTCTCATCAGAGAATTACTCCTTTGCACACATCCAAATTTCATATTTCATAACCTACAGGTTTGGCACCTATTTATAAGACGCAGCCAGAAAAGTTGAACATATTTGAGGGTAAACACACACATGTTCAATGCTTTATCACCCATTCACTCTTCTGTTAATCCATCAATCTGCAGCTTATTTTTTAATGCATTTCAAGGTAAATGACAGATAACAGTGTAACCCTCCGAAAGCACCAGCATATATTAACCAGAATTTAATATTGTTTATACTTTTATTCCTTGAATTAGAAAAAAAATAGATGTAGGTGCTGGAGAAATGGCTAGGCTGGTATAGCGCCTTCTGAATGGCATGTGGAGCTGAGTTTGAATCTCCAGCACCCACACAAAAAGCCAGTGCAGGAGGGTGGAGACAGGATGATCCTGGGAACTTACTGGTTATCCAGCTCTGCTGAATAAGTGTGCTCCACATTCAGTGGGATACCATGTACCAACAAATAAGAAGGCAAGTAATCAAGGAAGACACCCAACCCTTACCTCTGACCTCCATACATGCATGTGTAGCATACAGTACACACCCCCACATGAAGATTTGCATATGCCAAACAGCAGGGAAGACAGCCTGAGTGGAAGTTGTCACAAGTGGGGTCACACAAGCCAAGGGGATTTTAACAGGTGAGATAATTTAATATCAGAGTGCTTGCCTTTGCTCATCAAGGTGCAAAGGGAACATTTGCTTCTCAAAGAGAACATGTTATAGAGTAAATGTGTTTTAAGGTTTCAGGGGATATATTTGTCCTATGCTCTAAGAAAATGGTGACTTAGACATACATGATGTGATGATTAATTGTGATTGTCAATTTATTTGAATTATGACATGCTCAGGTAGGTACTGAATAAATGGTTCAGTGGTTAAGGGTGTTTGATGCTCTTGCAGAATATCTTAATTTGATTCCCAACACCCATGTTGGGGGGCTCACAGCTGCTTGTGGCTCCAGCTTCAGGGAATTTGGCCTCTTTGGGCACCTGCACACTGCCCCCGCCAGATATAGACACATACACACGATTTTTAAAAAAGAAAATCCCAAATAATGAAACACACTGCTAAGTGTGTCTGTGATAGTGTCTTCAGGGATGATGTGACTGTGAGTGAGCGGATATAATGATGTAATGATATATTTGATAGATCTATACTATGATGATATCAGTGGGAGATGGCAGAAGTTGGGAGGTGGGCCTAGTCGGGGAGTGGTGCCCCTGGCCTCTTCCTGCATCCCCCTTCTCTCTGATTCTTGGCCAACACAGTGAAGGCTTTTTTATATCACATGCTCCTGCTGCCATGAAGTCCTATTCAAGCACACAGGGCCAAGTAACCATAGATTGAAACCTGTGAAACCATGAGTCCAGATAAATCTTTTATTCCCTTAAATTATATATGTCAGATCTTTAGTCATAATGACAAAATCTTACTCTTTCTTGACACAGAAAGAGAGTCATAAAAAAAAGGAGCAAGAATATAAATGTATGAATCACTTTGAAAATGTCTCCTGTCTTGGATCACTTGTTGGAGCAATCCCGAAGAGTTCACAGCGCTAACAAGACAGACACACTCTGAGAACGGCAGCATTTTCTTTTTCTACTCTTTCAACCTCAGCGTGAATGCTAGTAGATATCTGATCTTTGCTTTGGGTGTTTCCCCTCCTTTCTGCAATCTTGAGAAATAAATATTTCCTTACTAGTTCTTCTTTGGGGTTGTTGAATATTTGCTTTGATAAGAATAATTGAAGATGTGGGAAACCCTTCATTACCTTGCAGAGTTCCATAAATAGAGTACACATTCCATAAATATTTGTTGAATTGAACTATGTTTAATCAACATCTGTTTAAGGCAAATAAATGGAAAACACTATTCACTGGTGTCCAAGCTGCTTCTTTTGTTTGACTTTGAATAAGATTGACTCATCTCACGCTGTAGTTTAAAGAAGAAACTGTATTTAACAACGTCAACAACATCTTCTGAGTCTCACTTTTTAAAAAGGCGTCTCTGAAAAGAGGTTTCATTGAAATAAATCAATACTTACGAATATTAAGATGGTGATAAATGATAGCCTGTAATTGGGTTTATAGACTTAGTTTTTTACAAATTTGATTATTGAAATCATAGTCTGTACATGGGTTTATATAGTTAGTTTTTTTCTTTGTGTGTGTGTGTGTGTGTGTGTGTGTGTGTGTGTGTGTGTGTGTGTGTGTTTGCATGTGAGTGCAGGTGTCTGTGGATGGAGGTCAGCAGGAGCCTGTTGGATGCCATGGAGTTACAGTGGTTATGAGCTGCCTGAAGTGGGTGCTGGGATTCGTATTTGGGTCATCAGCAAAGGCAGTGCATGCTCTTACCTCTTTAGCCATCTCTCTTACCCCTAGTTACTTTTTCTTTTCCTCTAAGTTGAAGGATGTGAAATAGAGTGTTTAGTCTGTGTGGGTCTAGATGAGTCTCATCATGGTGCTTTGAAGTTCATCTTATAGTGGGTATTTATACAATAGAGGAAAGCAAAAGTTTCCTGCACACTAGGATTTTTCCCTTTAGAGAACTGTTACAGGCCAGAGGACAACATGGGTGCCAGCTCCCCCTTTTTGAGATATAGTCTCTGACTGTATCTGGAGCTCCCCAGGTAGGCAAGGTTGCCTCGTTGTTAAGACTCAAGGATCTGTCTGTCTCTATCTTCTCAGGGCCTGGATTGCAGGCACATGCCACATTATCTGGCTTTTTTTCTTGGGTGCTGGAAATTGAATCCATGTAACTCATGCTTGTGTATAAAGTACTTTACTGAGCTGTCTCACCAGCCCTTAGGGCTCACAGTCTTCATATCTCCAGCATGACTCTGAATATGAAGAGATTCCAGCCCCTCTAACTTGAATGGGTTATTGAACTTCAGGTCCTTGGTGCTCAGTTTTTTTTAAAGCTTCCCAGCTGCTGTTTCCAGCTGTGCTTTCTGTAGTACAGTCCTGTGCATGGATAGCTGTCAGCTTAGAAGAAAGATCTGTTTACAGATCGCAGGCTCTTGCCATTATGGCCCCTGTTCTTTGAGATTTAGCCTTCACATCTCAGCCTTTTGGCTGCCAAGCCTTGCATCTCTGCCTTGTCAGTCTATTAGGACCACTGCTTTTTTTGGAAGGCTTCATTTATCCTTCACCTCTGCAGCATGGGAAATGTTCTTAGATGGGAATAAAAAGCCACAATGTCTGTAGACTTCATTTGCTGTCACATAGTCGCTGGAATACCCTGTCACTGACACTTCTGTGCCTCTAAACAGTTTTCAATGGTGTCCAGCCTCAATAATTGCTTTGAGCAGGAGAATAGGTCCAATAACATCTGCATTGCTATAGCCAGATTTAGAAATCCAAAAGAAAGTTTTTTAGGTTAGAAAGTATTGAATCTTTAATGAAACTAATTTTAAAATCATTCAGGAGTAGAGACATAACTCAGCTGATAGAGTACTTGTCTGGCATGTGTGAAATTCTGAATTAATTTTTAGCATGGCATAAAACTCAACATGATGGCACATCCTTTGAATTCTGTCACTTAAGAGTTAGAAGGAGGATTGGAAGTTCAAGGTCATTATCAGCTACATTGTGAGTTTGAGTCCAGCTTGGGATATGAGACCATATCTTAAAGGAGGAAAAAGCCATTCAGTGTTTGATAGTTATAGTTGAATGTAGTTCTTGTTCAGGATTTTTCAGTCTTAACCTAGAACTAAAAAAAATGTAAAAGAAAAAAATTAGCTATGTGGTATGAGAAAGAAGAAATGCCATTTTCTACCAATAAATGCATAGAATCTGCATGGATTTCATGCAGTTTTTGTGGATTACAAAATATTTTTCCATGGATTTTTTTTAAGCTTTGAAAAACCTTTCTTAGTTCATAGACTATCCAGAGATGATATCGACTATAGAGCATGGTTTTCTGCATCTTAGTACATCTGAGGAACTTAAACATTTTGGAACTGGGGGCGGGTGCAGATAGCTAGTGGCTAAGAAAATACACTGCTCTTGAGTGGACCAGAGTTTGGCCTCAGCATCCATATGGGGTGGTTCACAACTGCCTGTAATTGCAGCTCCAGGAGAGCTGACGCCCTCTTCTGGTTTCCGTGGGCATCTGCACTCATGTGCACACATCTACACATAGACATAGTCATAGACACAGACAGACAGACAGATACAGACACACAGACACAGACACAGACACAGACACTCTCTAAAATAAAATGAATTGGAAAGAAGCCAAGAGTTGTTTGACTCCTTTCTTTGAATTTGTCCTGTCTCCAGATGACAAACTTCCTCTGCCCTTCTGTACCTTTCTGTGATACACTCCTTGGTCTAGAGTAAGTTACTTCTGTGTGCTTTAAGTTTCTTACTAGAAAATATAGATAATTGTAATCATGGCTCAAGGCTGCTTTGATGACAAAGTGATTGGATAAACTTGAAGTAATGAATGTGGTAGTCTGGTTATTTTGAACTATGGGTGGTAGAAAACTCAAGGGAAATATAGTAAAAGCTCAGAACATCTCATGAATTAAATACCTCATAATTATTGTATTAGTATAATTACTCTTTTTCAATATTGTCATTTTCAATTGTCAACATATTTTAAAGTCAAATTTCAGTTGTGTCCTGCAAGCTTTGGTATGCTGTGTTTTGTGGGGTTTTTTTTTTCACTTATCTCAAAATATTTTCATTCTCTTGTGATTTTTTTCTGAGATTCTTTGGCTATTTAGAGGTATGTTTTTAAATTTCCACATGTTGGTAAATTCACTAAATTTCTGAGATTACTAATTCCTGCCATTTTGGCCAAAGAATACATGTTGTTAATTTCAACCATTTAAAATTTATTTAGGCTATTTTTGTGTGTGCCCAAGAATATGGTGTATCCAGGACAAAGTCGTTTGTGTGCCCTTGACATAGATCTGTGTTCTACTGTTGGGTGCTGTGTTCTGTATCTCCAGAGATACTCTTCAATATTTTCCTTCAATTCTGCATATATTTTGGGTTCATGTAGTAAGGTGGAAATGTCATTACAATTTTGAATTATTGATGCATGAATTATCTTATCATTATAACATGTCTTTAATCTTATGAAAAAGTGTTTGTCTTAAAATGTTTTGTCTGATATTACCAAAGTCATACTAGCTTTCTTTGGCTACTGGGCTTGCAAGGTACTATTTCTCATCCTTTTCATCCTTTTCACATCATCTTTTAATCTAGCGTATTTTGCACAGTTGAATCATATTTCCTTTTTGTGTGTATGTATGATGCATATATATCTGTGCTGTGTATATGTATGTGTTGTATGCATGTGTGTACACTCAGGTGTATATGTGCACGTGGAGGCCAGTGGTGGACACTGGGTGTCTCCCACTGTTACTCTCCTTACTTCCTGAGACAGGCTCTCTCATTGTTTTGCCTAGACTGGCTAGCCAGCAAGCCTCTGGAGTCTTCCTGCCTCCCTCTTTGCAGGGCTAGGGTACCCAAGAATGTTTTCACATGGACATTGGAGATATGAATGCTGGTCCTCATGCTAATACAGCAAACATTTTACCCACTGAGTCACCTCCATTAGACCAATATGTGCTTTTTTGACTAGAGTGTTAATAGTTTCCTATAGGTTCTATAACAAATTACACATGTTGGTGGCTCAAAACAAAACCAATTTATTCTATTATATGAAGTGGGAAAAATCTGAAATCTAGCATGCCTTTACTCTCTCTGGCTGTAGGGGGACTAATCCATTCTTTGTTGCTCTCAACTGAAGAGCACCATCATTCCCTGTTTAGTAATTATATGATTTCATTCTCCAGTTAGATCTCTAGTGGATGTAGATGAATTTATAAACAGTCTTATTGAATAAGAAACATAGAGCCAAATACAGAGGTAATAGCCAAAGAGATTAGAGAAATAGCGAAGACCCATGGTTACCTTATCTTACCACCCCAGAGAGAGTTTCTTTCTGTCTAACTTGTGTTTTTATTGCCTTCCTGTCCTGCCATCTCATTGGCTCTAAGCCCAGGCACATGACTTCCTCATCACTGCCTGTCTATACAGATCTCCAGGTCTCTATGGTTGGTCTAGCATTAAAGGCTCTTGTCACCACACTTGGCTGTCCTTGACCACACAGAGACTCTGCCTGCCATGTGTTTGGATTAATGGGCATGTGCTACCACTACCTGACTCCTGTTTATGGCTATAATCTGATCTCCAGGAAAACTTTATTAACATACAAACAAAATCACATTTCAGCACGATTAAAATATCATCACAAGTGGACATCACATTGTCATCTCCTTTGCCTGTATAGAGACCTTAGCAACAGCCTTATCAGGTGGATTTGACCTCAAGATCTTTAATTTACATTTTCAAAACTATTTTTTTCCAAATGAGGTAACATACAGTTTCTTAGAATTAAGACCCAGCCATAAACATTTTAGGATTACCATTCTGCACACTGTAACTTTCCTCTGGACCCCCAAATGCTTGAAACATAGTAGATGTTAAAGTAACTTGACCTCATCCCCACCACTCCATGATTCCCAATGCACTATCACACCAACTCCATCCCATATCTCATCTAAGTGCCATCATCTCAAAAGTTCCAAATTCTATCTTCTGAATTATAGTACTCAGACCCAGCTGAGATTATGATTATGATCCATCCAGGGAC
Organism: Onychomys torridus; assembly: GCF_903995425.1. NCBI lineage: Eukaryota > Metazoa > Chordata > Mammalia > Rodentia > Cricetidae > Onychomys > Onychomys torridus. The sequence goes on from NC_050455.1 coordinate 42,549,903, forward strand.
AGATTTTGCTTTTAATTTCTTTCACTATATATTTTTTGTAGTCATTTCCCTCATGGTTAAATTAACAGTTTAACTTAAACTAATCTGGTTTGCATTAATGCCAAACGGTCCTTGTACAAGTATAAGTCCATTCTTTGCACACTTCTTTACATAATTATTGTACAACAAAATATATCTTCCCATAATGTAATTCCATGAAACATGGTTTTATAACCATTGCTTTGCACAGTTGTCCTATAAATCAGAAAGGGCAAGAGAAAAGTTATAAAAATGTATTTTCACTGCCTGAGATTTGCCTGTGTAATCATCTTTGCCAGGGCTCTTCATTTTTCTTTGTATGAATTCAAATTTCTCCCCTGTATTTTTTTTTTTTCATCTACTTAAAAAGAATCCTTCACTATTTCTTAAAGGTTTCCCTATGGACTATACCTAGAATCCTAGCACTTGGGAGGCTAAGGCAGAAGGATCAAGAGTTCAAGACAGGCCTCACCTATATAGCAAGTTAGAGGACTTCTAGGGATAAACACGAGACTATCTAAAAAGTAAAAACAAACATCCCCCACCCATGTCCCTGACTGTTTTCAGTATGTTGACTATGTCAGCCCAGTCTCTCCAGGTTTCTGAGGAGAAATCTGCTGTTAATCTCAGGAGAATCCCCTGTATATCATGAACCATGTTTGTTTTGTTGTTTTCCAGATTTTCCCCTTGGTTGTTGTCTTTAAGAGTTTAACTAGTACATATTGAGATGTTGATATCCTTGAGTTCATTTTACTTGAAGTTTTTTGAGCCCTTTGGGTCATATAATAATGTTTCTCATAAAAACTGGGGAGTCTCCAGCCATTATTTCTTCCTTTATTCTTTCTGTTCTCCCTGTCTTTTGTATTTGTGACTAATTAGGCACACACTGCTTTGCTTGATGGGCCCCCCGCCAAAGGGTATGTGAACATCCATAAAGTAGTCTTTATTTTTCCTGTTCCTCAGACTCACTATTCTTATAATCTAGTCGACATACCCTTCTTATTTTTCCTTTGCTTAGCATTGAACCTAGCTTTGTGCATGCCAAACAAGTGTTTATATTCTTGGTTAAAATCTACCCCTGACCTGACACACCTCAAAGTTTGTTGGTTGTGTCTTCTGTCAACCAAAATCAGCTGTGAAGCTGGCATAGTGAAACTTTTATTTCTACTTATGCCAATAATAGACTATGCATTTTATTACAGCTTCTTAGCTGCTGATCTTGGCTGATATTTGCTGACATTATCATTCTACTTTTCACCCCCCTTTCCTCACCCTCCTCCTTCTTCTCTTCCTCTTCCTTCTTCTCTTTGATGCTGAAAATCAAATCCAGGGCCTCGTGCATGCTACCATTGAGCTACACCCTAAGACCAATGTGTGCTTTTATCTATTTAATAATTAATTTAATTTTAATTAAATTTTTCGGTACTGTGCACAGATCCAAGAGCCTCCAAGGTGCTAAGCTACCTCCTCTGATCTATATCCTTAGCTCCCTTTTCAACTTTGTATTTTGGGGCCATGTCTTGCTAAGTTGACCAGGCCACCCTTCAATATTCTCTCTAGGCCAGGCAGGCCTTAAGACTGCAATTCCCCCTCAGCCAGGGTTGTAGCTGTGTGTGTGTGTGTGTGTGTGTGTGTGTGTGTGTGTGTGTGTGTGTTACTAGTAGTAGTAGTAATAGATATAAATACTTTTGTTTTCTTGGAGTGGCTTTAGGCTCATAGTAAAACTGAACAGAAACCACAGCAAATTCTTTTACCCTGTTCCTCTTTTCACACACATTTTTCCACCATCAGCACACTACACAGGACGGTAAAATTGTTAGAACTCAATGAACCAATAATTATGCATCCTTATCACCTACAGTCCACACTTTATGTTGAGATTTATATGTGGTGTACATTGCCTACTCAAAGGAGTCAAATACTCAAAGGGGGGTTGCTTCATAGAGCATATTAAAAGAGGCCCCAGCAGGCCAGATTGAACCAGAACGGAGGTACTTGTGCTAAGTGCCATGTAATCAAATTTAAGTTTGAAATGGACCAGCTTTCTAGAAAAGGCAGATTATAGCCAGCCCAAGTCCACTCTGTTTTAACCTGTAGGGAAAATAACCTTGACACTACTCATCTGGTGTTTTGTTTCTGTTTTTGCTTTCTTCAACCCTTTTCTGTTTACAAACCTCCTTGACTCAGCTCATTAGAACACACACATACTCTATGATCAAATTCACCCCCTTCCCTTCCTTTCCAGCTCCTCCTCTAGCCTTTCCATGACTTTTCCCTCTGACTTCATGTGCTCTTTTATTATTATTTTTCTTTAAACCCTCTGTTTCCACTTCATGTTGACTTTATGTGCATGGATGTAGTGCCATCTGATGGAGCATGGGTAGTCTCTCAGGGTTGCATATCTGAAGAACACTGAGGATCCCTCTCCAGAAGCCATTGATTGCTACAGCTTCTGAGCTAGAGGTGGAACTTTCCCCTCAAGCTAGGCTGAGATTTTGGCTAGTCTGACCTTGAGCAGGTCTTCTGCATGGAGTCCTAGACTCTGTGAATTCATGTGTGCAGCAGGGCTGTCAGGTCAAACAAATGCTCTTTTACTGTAGAAGTCTGCTGCTCGGACTTTAGACTCTGCTTCCCTCTTCCACAGTGGTACTTGAGCCTTGGGGGAGAGGGTACGATGTTGATGTCCCACTTACAGCTGACCACCCGACTGTGTCATGTTTTCTGCACCATGACCTGTGGTGGGTCTCTGTGAAAGCTGCCAACTACTGTGAAAGAAGCTTCTCTTTTGAGAATTGAGAGATGTGCTAATCTGTGGGTATGACAATACATCATTAGGAGACACGGTAATACTATTTTCATTTAATAATAAAATTATTAGTATTAGGTTCTCTCCTAGGGCATATGACCTGGCCAGACATGGGTGTTTGGCCCAACATGAGTTCTCTTTTGTGGGGTAGTCCTTAAATCCAATCAGAAACTATTTGGTTACTCTGGTAACATTTGTGGATATCATTGCACCAGTGGGCATATCTTGCTAGCCAGTCAGTATTGTAGCACAGGTTGTTGACTAGGTTTTTTTTTTTTGTGTCTCAGCAGCATGCATAACACCTTCCAATACCATGAAAGCTAGCCATTAGGGATGATGTCACCTTGAGTTTTTCCATGTCCCATGACTCAGGTATGTGACGCCTTCAGCAACAGGATCTTACCATTAAGTTTTGGAGGGTAACCAAGAGCACTGGTCAAAGCTTGTATTGTTTATGGGGGATGGTGGTCTGTGGACACCACTGACTAACAATTGAAAAACAGGTAACCCATGCCTGTGGCTGAGATTTTTATTTCATAACCTATTGTATGTGGAGGAAGCAGTATCCCTTGTTATGGGTTAATTCTATTTAAACTCTTTTCATATATATTTGTGTTCATGGCTATATGTTAGAAAGCTTCTACAGCAATGGGTTTCCATATGGCATTTTCAAAGGTCTTTATAATTAGTTATTCCTCGCCACAGTCACCTCTCTACCCTGCTGTCCTGTCTTCTTACCCTGTTTAACCTTCCTCTTTTTATTGTAAAATTAAAACTGTTAATATTTGTTACTATTATAATATGTGTGCTAACTGCTGTCATATTGATTTTGTGGTGTTTCTTTGACTTCCTTTGATTGACTGTCCTGGTATTGTTGATTTGTTCTCTATGACATCTTGGCTGTTTTTATCCAGTAGACTACATCATTCCTTCCAGGATTCCCTGTAAAGTTGGCTTAGTGGTTATAACTTCCTTGGTTCTGTTTTTACTATGGGAGTTTTTAATTTATCCTTTAGTTTTAGTAGATAGTTTTTCTGAGTCTAATAATCTAATCTGATTGTATACATACATACATACACACACACACATATATGTATACACACACACACACACACACACACACACACACACACACATATCTTTCACATCTTGGAATACATATTTCCAGCCCATTCTGGATTGAAAATTTTCTGCCAAGTAATCAGACATTATTCTGATGATCTTGCTTTTGTGAGTGAGTTGACCTTCATTTCTTGCAGCTTTTAATACCCTTTCTTTGTTCTGAGCTCTTAATGTTTTTCCTATAATATAACATGAAGCATTTCTTTTCTTGTCCTTTCTATTTGGGGTTCTATGTGTCTTTCATATCTGGATGGGCATCTGTTTCCCTAGGTTCTGAAAATTTTTCTTCTATGATTTTACTTAAAATATATTATATGCCTTTCATATGACATTTCTCCTTCTATGCCCATAATCTAAGGTTTCAGCCTTTACATGGTGTCCCAGAGTTTTAGTGATATAATTTTTCTGCCCTGTCTTCTAGGTCTGAAGCTCTGTTTTCCACATGATCCATTCTATTGATAAAATATTTTTTTTTACAGAGGTTTTATTTGACTTAATTGAGTTTTTAATTTTCAACATCATTTCAGGCTTTTTCCCAATAATTCTCTTTATTAAATTCTATTTTCACATCTTGTATTGACTTCCTTAATTCATTCATCTTTTTGTCTTCTTTGAGTTATTTGAACACCCTATCTTTTTTGTTTTTTAATTCTTGGTTGGAAAGTTCTCTGAGAAAAGGAGTCTGCTACTATGGGATTACTCATTTGTAAGAGAGACATTTCTTGGCTTGTCATGTTGACTCTGATTTTGTGTCTAGATTTTCACAAATGGAGTTAATTGAGTTGAGTGTGAGTGTGAGCCTGAGGCTGGTGGTCTGGGAATTACTCATCTGGCAGTGCCAAGAGCTAGGGGAACTGTAGAGGTGCAGGCAGGCTGTTTGTAGCAGGAAAACCCTTCCTGGTAGGCACTGGGAGCTAGATAGACCAGGAAGTGTAGACCGGGTAGTCAAGGCATGGTGGGCCCCTCACCCATTGACAGTGGGAACTGAACTGACTGAGAAGCATGAGCCAAGTGCCATTCTATTTTTTCTTTTTTTATATATATAAAATGGGTTGATCCTCAATTTTACAATTGTAAATGAAAGCCAATCAGATCTTTGGGTGCAAGTTTATTTTGTGTTTTGATAACTGCATTTCTTTCTCAATTCTATTCATTTGCTTCAAATACAGAAATAATCACCAGTACAAATTAATATCTTTCATTATAACAATTTAAAAATAATTTCAGTATAAACTTACTCTTGTGTAGGTATTTACTATATTTTTGTAGACATTGAAACTGTATGTTATATTGTGTATAACTTTTTGTTTTACTCAACTGAAAGGCTCCAGGTGCTTCTGTATTAATATGGGTCCAATTTATTAATTCTCATTATAGAGTATGACACACTTAGTCCTTGGTTAATGAGCATTTAATTTTTTCCAAGCCTTTGCTCCAATAAGTGATACTATTAAGAATATTCTTATGTAGGTTTTCTGGGGCTTGTGAGCAAGTGTCTGCAGAGGTCTAGACAGTATAAGTCCAACATTTTAAAGTTGAATACATCATGTATTACTCACTATCTTTATCATATACTGGTACCAAATCTCCCTTCCAGACAATGTGTAAATCTAATTATTCCACATTTGTCATCAATCTTTGAGGTTGTCTGACTTCAAAATGCTTGCAGTGTAATAGACTAATAGATTAATAGTATAAAATTATACTTTGTTGCTATTTTAATTTGCATTCTGCTAATGCAATCCCCTAGCTTTGAGGATGAACCCCTTCTTATAACTTTGTTGGTTACCCAGATTTTCTCTTGCTTTTTATATTCTTTGCTCCCCCTGCTTTTTTAAATTCAGCCTTTTCTTTCTCATTAGTTTACAGGAATGCTTTATGTCTCCTGAATACAAATTCTTTACCGAACATGTGCCTTCCCCCAATTTGCAACTTGATTATGGTTGTGTTTGCAGAAGCTTTTAATTATTCTGTAGTAAAAATAGCAATACAGATTTAGGGTTGTATCCTGTTTAAGAAATTCTTCCCCTCTTCAATCTCCTACAGACAATCTTCTCTGCTTCATTATTCGACCTGTTACTGATTTTTATTTTTAGTGTGAGGTAAAGAGCTCATTTTGTCTTATCTCAAATTCATGAACAATGTCTGAATCCATTTATTGACTGGATCATCCTTTCCTCTCTTGCAGTGCTTCTTGTCTTCAGCCTTATGTGGCTGTGCTAGACTGGGATGTATAATGACAGGACTCTTGCTCTGTTTTGGTCACTCACATATCCCATGCACCACAGACAGTGCCTAGACACAGAAGCTATTAACATTTACTAGTGAATGAACAAAAATGTGGATGGCATCTCTGGTCTGAAACATAAGCAAGCGTGGCTTCTAGGGCATTTAAAGGTATCTGGTGTTTTCTCTTTGTTCTCAGACACAGTCAGATCTCTGAAGGGTCACAGACATCCTAGGCTGCTTCTTCATCTGAGAGCAATAGCCCCAGAAATGCCATCTGTTCTACTGAAAAGAAAAAAAAACTGTCCCAATATAATTAATAGTTACCGCAGAATTCATTACATAGGCTTTCGCAGTAATATACAGTTCTAGGAAAGCGAGGATGAAGGATAAAATTCCATTGATCAAGTGTACCAAGTACATTTCACCCTTTCCCTTCCCTTTCTACCACATACATGCAGACACTAATACACACACACACACATACACAAACACACACACATATTAGTTTTAGTTATTGAAATCAAAATATGATTATATCATTTTCCCTCTTCCTGTTCCTCCCTCCAAACCCTCTCTCAAAAATCATAGCTTCTTTTCCTTTAAGTGTGTGTGTGTGTGTGTGTGTGTGTATATATAATGTATGTATAATATGTAATTACTGTGGAACAGAATATTTAACTATGTAAAGATGTGTTACATTTCTTTGTGTTGCATAATAATTAACTATGTAAAAATGTTTTGCATTTGTTTATGCTTCATTTGTTTAATAATATAAATATGTGTTGCTGTTTCACCTTGCCTGCCTAAGGCACCTGACTTATCTAGTAAAAAGCTGAATAGCCAATAGCTAAGCAAAGGAGGGATAGGCAGGGCTGGCAGGGAGAAAATGGGAGCCAGCCAGCCCACCAGGGGCTAGATAGCCAGACACAGAGGAAGCAGGAAATCAGGATGGACAGTATGTATGTAGAGGTAAATGAGCCTCAGAGCAGCACATAGATTAATAGAAATAGGTTAATTTAAGTTAAAGCCAAAAAAAGAATAGTTAGCTAGAAACAAGCCTAAGCTAAGGCTGAGCATTCATAACTAATAATAAGTCTTTGTGTCATGATTTGGAGGCCGGTGGTTCAAGAAAGTCTGCTACATATAAAAATTATATATATATATATATATAAATTATATACATACATACACACACACACACATATATATATATATAATTTCAATGCTGACTACTTGGTATTGGAGGGAGACTGGGGGACTCTTCTCTGAGGAAGACTGTTTCTCCTGCTCTCAGCATTTATTAGCTGCCTGTAGTTTTTGTCTAGGGCTAGGGCCTTGTGAGATTTTCCCCTTCCATGTTAGCCTGACTATTAGGTGTTGTCCTTGTTTAGGTGTTGTTTAGCCATCCATGTTGTTGAAACTCCATTGGTGTAGCTTCCCTGACATGCCTAAGAGACTAGGGTTCACAGGAGACTGGATCTCATGGAAGACTTCCTGTTCCATTTGCTCTTACATCTTTCTGCCACCTCTTCCGTAATGTGCCCTGAGCCTTAGGTGATGGAGTTGTGTTGTAGTTGTATCAGTTGAGGCTGGACATCACATGACCACTTGTTCTGTGCATTTCGATCAGTTGTGGTTTTCTGTAATAGTCTCTGTCTGTCTAGGTTTCCAACACCAGGCAAGATTGCCCTCTTGTTGAGTGGGTCTTAAATCCAATTAGAGAGATGTTGGCTACTGTCAGGATATGCATGCTGTTTTTGCACAGTGGGACCACCATGCCATTCTGGTCACTGTCATAGTTCATAGTTGTCATAGCTGGGTAGGACCATTGTTTTCTCTCTTCCCTTGGAAGCTTTCATGGCACCTTCTAGCACCGTGAAAGCTAGTCTTCAGGGAGGAGACTATCAGGTCAGATCCAGCTTTGATCATCCAGGTCCTGTGTCCAAAGTGCTGGTATCTTCAACAATATGGACTTGCCTTTCTTCTGAGAGGCAGGCAAGGGTAACAGCAATCACCCACGATGTTTTAAGAGTCTTGTGGACTGTCTTGACCAACAACTCAAAAGGCTTTCCTTATGGCTGGTATTTGAGGTTTTGCTTAGGTAGTCTATGGCTCTTGAGGGGAATTTTGTCAGCCCAGGTGGAAAGTTTTCACTTAAAATATGTATGTCTATCTATGCACATCAATTATATGCATTATGTATAATTTTAGGCAAATATGTGATAGTATGATTCCTTAAGACTTTTCAGACATCCATACTGTTATTTTACCCTCTTCCCATCTCCTTTTCTACTGACTCCCTATATTTTCCTTAAAGGTTCCTTCTTGTTTTCACATTGTACCCTGCTCTTCCTGTCTCTAGTCCCCATCCTCCATGGTCTCTTTGTACTTTCCTGGTTTCCATGGCTAATCCAATTTATGTATTCATATCTGAAGATTTGGAGTTAGGAACCACAGATAAGAGAGAATATGTGACATTTTTCTTTCTGGGTATAAGTTACCTCACTCAATATAATCTTTTCTAGTTCCATTCAATTACCTGCAAAGTTCATACTTTCATTTTTATATGCAGCTCTATGGTATTCCATAGTGCATATATGTTTTCACTATCCATTCATTAGTTGAAGGACATTTATGTTGTTTCATTTCCTAACTATTGTGAACAGCTCAGTAATGAATATGGCTGACCAAGTATCTGTGGAGTAGGATGTTGAGTCTTTGGGCATATGTCAAGGAGTGACATAACTGAGTTTTATGGTAGATTTATTTTTAGCTTTTTGAAGGTTCTCTACACTGATTTCTATAGTGGCTGGACCAGTTTGCAATTTTACCAACAGTCAATGAGTGTTTCCTTTCCCTGACATCTTCTCTAGCATTTGTTATCAGCTGTTTTGTTTATCTTTGCTATTCTGAATGAGGTAAGAAGAAATCTCAAAGTTATTTTGACTTGCATTTCTCTAATTGTTAGGGATGATGGTCATTTTTTGAGGTATTTCTTAGTCATTTTTATTTCTTCTATTGAGAACTTTCTGTTTAGATCCCTAGCCCATTTTTTGAGTGTGTCTTTTGACTTTTATGACTCTTGTTGTTTTAAATTCTTTATGTGTCTTGGATATTGATCCTCTATTAGATGATTAGTTGGCAAGATTCTTTCCCACTTGGTGAGGTTCCTCTTTACATGGTTGATTGTTTCTTTAGCTGTACAGAAAGTTTTTAGTTTTATGAAGTCCTACCTCTCAATTGTTGGCCTTAATTCTTAGAGAAAGGAGTCCTATTCAGAAACTCTTTTCCTACATATACATCATGGATGATGCTTCACATGTCTTTTTCTAGTAGTTTCAGTCCTTCAGGGTTCATGTTTAGGTCTCCAATCCATTTGAATTTAGTTTTTGTATAAGGTGGTAGTAGATATGGATCTAATTTATTTTTCTGCATATGGAAACCCAGTTTTCCTAGCACTGTTTTTCAAAGATGCTTTCTTTTCTCCAGGGTATGTTTTTGGCATCATTGTCAAATATTAAATGGATGAGGTTATATATACTCATGTTTGGGTCTTCAATTTTGTTCTATTGGTCTACATGTCTGGTTTTGTTGTTGTTTTGTTATTTTGTCTATTTATTTATTTTTTTTGCCAGTACCATATTGTTTTTACTACTATGGCTCTATAATATATCTTGAGGTTTGGAATTGTATTCTACTCAGCATTGTTCTTTTTGTTTAGGATTGTTTTGGCTATCTGGGGTCTATTATGGTTTTATATGAATTTTTGGATACTTTTTTTTCCTATATCTATGAAGAAATGAGAATGAGAATTTGATTGGAATTGCATTCAATCTTTAAGTGGCTTTTGGTGCAACGGGCATTTTCACAGCATTGATTTTACCAGTCCGTTAGCACAGGATGTCTTCCCATTTCTAGTGTCTTTCTCTAGCTCTTTCTCTGGAAGTTTAAAGTTTTCATTGTGGAGATCTTTTACCTTCCTTGTTAGGTTTATTCCTGGATATTTTATTTTCTTTGGGATGTTGTAGGCTCTCTCTCTCTCTCTCTCTGTGTGTGTGTGTGTGTGTGTGTGTGTGTGTATGTGTGCCCATGTGTGCTTGTTGGTGTACAGAAGAGCTATTGACTTTTGTAAGTCGATTCTGTCTCCTGCTACTTTGCTGAAATTATTGTTCATTTCTGTTCTGGTGAACGTTCCACCTCAATCCCCTTTACCCATCTCTCTCTCCCCAAACCCTGCTTCATCTTGGAAAGCCTGCCAAACATGGTACCTCCCCCAGAGGATATTTAAGGTCTGGCCCAAGACTTCACCTCATGGTTTCTCCTCTTCTCCTGGGACCACCCAGGAATGCTCTGCTCAGATTGAACCCGAACTTACTAATTTGGTCTGATTTGACTTATTGCATTGGCGGCGGCATTACTTTTTCTGGTAGATTTATTTTATGAATCTCTTTTGTGGATATCATGTCATCTACAAATAAGGATAATTTGACTTCTCTTCCTATTTGTATCCCTCTAATTTCATTCTTTTCTCTTTTTGCTCCAGCTAGTGCATTGCACATAAGATTGGAGAGGAGTGGGGATAGTCGATATCCCCTTCTCATTCCTGATTTTGTTGGGATTGCTTCAACATTTTATCCATTTGGAATGATGTTGGCTGTGGATTTTTCATATATAGCTCTTATGATGTCGAGCTATGTTCCCTCTAGGCCCACTCTCTCTAGGACAGTAGTTCTCAACCTTCTGAGTGCTGTGACCCTTTGATACAGTTCCTCTCGTTGCGGTGACCCCCAACCATCAAATTATTTTGTTGCTCCTTCATATCTGTATTGTTTTACTACTGCTAAGAATTGGAATATAAAGCCTGATACACAGGATATCTGATAGAGAGCCCTGTGAAAGGATCATTCAACCCCTACAGGGGTTACAGCCCACAGGTCAAGAATCGCCGCTCCAGGACTTTGATCACGCAGGCATAGATCTCGCTTTTATATGAGTATGTACAATGTCCTCATGCTTGTGAGGCAAGTGCTTTACCAGCTGGGCCCTCTCCTGAGCCCGCTTTGCTTTTGCAAGGACTATGGCTACAGGGATTTGGAAGGAGGTGAGCGGCAGGTGGTATTGGGGGAACTGCAGTCTCATGGGCCACAACAGTGGTCACATTCATTTATGGAACTTTCCAGAAATATTGTCCTCCATGACTTCATTCAGTTCGAAAGGAAAAGAGTTTGAGTTTTCATTTTTATTGAAAATGACTTAAAAGGGCTCCTCTGATTGGAGTAAAACTATCCTGGGAAGATGTATTAGTTTCTTTTTTCATTGCGGTGACCAAACTCCTGAAAAGAAGCAACTTAAGGGAGGAGGGCTTATTTTGGCTCATGGTTGGAGCGCACAGTCCATCCCAGCAGGGAAGACACTGGAGTGCACAGTTTATCCCAGCAAGGAAGGCATTGGAGTGCAGTTCATCCCAACAGAGAAGACACTGGAGTGCAGGCCATCCCAGCAGGGAAGACATTGGAGTGCAGGCCATGCCAGCAGGGAAGACACTGGAGTGCAGTTCATCCCAGCAGGGAAGACAATGGAGTGCAGGCCATCCCACCAGGGAAGACACTGGAGTGCAGGCCATCCTGGCAGGGAAGACATTGGAGTGCAGGCCATCCCAGCAGGGAAGACACTGGAGTGCAGTTCATCCCAGCAGGGAAGACACTGGAGTGCAGTTCATCCCAGCAGGGAAGACACTGGAGTGCAGGCCATGCCAGCAGGGAAGACACTGGAGTGCAGGCCATCCCAGCAGGAAAGACACTGGAGTGCAGGCCATCCCAGCAGGAAAGACACTGGAGTGCAGGCCATCCCAGCAAAGGAGGCATAGCAGTGGGAGTGCTTTAGTTGTGACAACAGGACCTTAGCCTATTTTCTCGTGTCTAGGTAGAACAGGAAGCAGACAGGACAGAAAGCAGACAGAGTTGGGTTATGGATCTCAAGACTACAATCCTGCTCCATCTACCCCAAGTGACCAACTTTCTCCCAGCTGAGGATCTACCTCCTAAATGTGTCACAGCCTTCCAAAATAGCACCATTGGCTGAAGACCGTAGCACAAATCTTAAAGGGTCTTATTAATAAAAACAAACCTGGAGCCAGGTATTGTGGTGAATCCTGGAAGATCAGAGAAGCAGAAAAAGCCACAGCCACCTCACCTTGCCAATTCCTCAGCTGATCCTGTTTACTTAGACTGGAAGCCTTGGAGTCTTCATCCAGAGTGAATCTCAGCTGAACTGTTTGTTGCTCAAAAGCCTAAAAGCTTAACCAGCTCTAGTTCCTGGTTTTCATGCCTTACATACCTTTCTGCTTCCTGCCATTATTTCCTGGGATTAAAGGCTCTTTTTACCACGTCTGGCTGTTTCCAGTGTGGCCTTGAACTCACAGAGATCCAGATGGATCTCTGCCTCTGGAATGCTAAGATTAAAGGCGTGTGTGCCATTATTTTCTGGCCTCTACATCTAGTGGCTGTTCTGTTCTCTGACCCCAGATAAGTTTATTAGGGTGCACAATATTTTGGGGAACACAATACCACCACAGAAGACCAAGTGTTTTGATACATGAGCCTGTTGAGGAACACTTCCCATTCCAACCGTCACAGAAACAACAGTGGTGTTAGTTTTACATAACCCATGTAATTGAGGAGAACCTAGAAAAATCATGTTAGCACCTCAGTTAGAAAGTCTTACTTTAGTGAAACCTTTCTGTCCATTGAGATCACTGCCATAATGTCACAGAAATCAACATCTCAGCATAAGCTGGTGTCTATTTAGTAGTGCAATAGTGTAAATGGCACTTGGAGCTGTCTGGTGAAGTCCCTCCGCTTCTGCTAGGCACACACACCTTCATTTATGCACATTGGGACATAAAATGAGTTACTCAATATGGATCAAACTGCTGCTGTAGTCACACCTGATAATGTACCTGTGAGGTGGGCCAAGAGTGGAAAGAGAGTGCAGGGGGATCCCCTGACCTGTTCCAAGGCAAATTGCTCTGTTAATAATCAACATTCACAGGTTTTAGCTCAATAGATAAGATGTGTCCATCCAGTGAAGGAAACGACATCACTTGGTCCTTCTCCAATTCTCCCTGGCAGGAAATTTTCACTTCCCTCTGACGGGAGAACTGTGAGTTCCTCTGCTGTGAGACCTTAATTCTTCACTCCTTTCTTACTTCCTATGGAGGATGAATCAGATTCCCCCCCCCCCCATCTCCACCATCAATTCTTTCCCAACTCCTCGCCCCTCCTATCTAAAGCATGCTTACAGTGTGTATCATAAAGCTTTATGTTTCTCTCATTTAATTAACTGAAAGGTCTTTAAGAGTCAGGATTCGGCTTCATTTGACCTGACAATTGTGGGCCCAGGATAGTACCTAGAGCCAGAGGGAGCAGAATGTGTAAAGTGGCAGGAGGCAGAAGCATGGTGCGGTTCACTGGCTGCTGGTGGCATAACATCAATTTCCTGTCATCTGGACTGGCTGTCTGTGATTAATCAGTTGCCTTTCTTTTCAGTTTGTCCACGGACTCCTTCATTTTTGTTTGTTTTTATCTGTCTCCAGATTTCAAATGTTTATAGAAACGGGTAGACTAGGCATACATGTCACTTTTAAAGAATGACAATTTATTTAAGTCTCCTTCTAAGCCCTAGCCTGGCCTGAGTCACTGGCTGCCAGTGTCAGAACAATTTGTAACATTAAGCAAGTGCTAAGTTCCAAGTGATGAGTTGGAGGGGGCGGTGAAGGCTGTAAGCTTGCCAATGCATCAGAACTGGTACATTGAGCTGGGTTCAGTATGAGAGCGAGGGTCTGATAGTTGGGTTATCAGGATGCAGTGGGGGCTGGGGGCAGCCTGCAAAACTAACTCAGCAACATAACACTGAGCCTTTTACTGTGAGGTGCGATGTTGTCTTCAAGTAATGATATTTTTTGAAAAGATGGGCAGCTAGTTATTAGACACACATCAATATATAGGACGCTGAAAAAGGGAACTGTAAATAGGACGACATTTACTTTTACTTTTTTTTTTTTTCTTTGCTGATGTGATATTTTCTTTGATGGATTATATTTCTGGGGAAAAGGAGGTTTTGGGATAAGGAGCATGTCCTTTCAATTTGAAAAATATGAAATGGGTTAAGAGCTCCTGGGGACTTGGCTGAGTGATCAGATCTGGGAGCTTTGTCTGTCTCTAAGACATACATTAGCTTCTCTTCGAGAGTGGATTGGTCCTTGGAGCCTACAGGAAGCAAATGTTGACAGCAGCGCTTAAATCAGTGTGGCGTTCTTTACTGCAGCCTTTTTTGCCTTGTAGAGACATCGTGGCCATGGCTATTATATACTCCCCACACCAACTGTAGATTACATTTTCCAGGTGAATAGAGCCGGATGCCCTTAGAAAATACGACATCCCTGTGAGAAATTATGTAGCCCAGTCTAGAGACCTAGTCCTAAACAATTACCAAATAGGGCAGCCTTCAGAGGCCACACCATGCTAAGGCTCACAACCAGCTCCTGCCACCGGAACCATTTGTTAGGCAGGAAACATATCGTTTTTGGTGGCATGTTGTGATCTCCCCATCCACTGGGTCAGATGGACTTTAGGTGCTGGGCCTGACAAGGACTTTTTTTTTAAAGATTTTATTTTTTGTATGTACAGTGTTCTGCCTGCATATATGCCTGCAGGCCAGAAGAGGGCAACAGATCTCATTATAGATGGTTGTGAGCCACCATGTGATTGCTGGGAATTGAACCAGGACCTCTGGAAGAGCAGTCAGTGCTCTTAACCGCTGAGCTATCTCTCCAGCCTGACAAGGACTTTTTTCCTTTTCTTTCTCTTTCTCTTTTTCTTTCTTTCTTTCTTTCTTTCTGTCTTTCTTTCTTTCTTTCTTTCTGTCTTTCTCTCTCTCTGTCCCTCCCTCCCTCCCTCCCTCCCTCCCTCCCTCCCTCCCTCCCTTCCTTCCTTCCTTCTTCTTTTGCCATTCTGGCAGTTGTTAATCTAACATAAGCCACCGCACTTTGAAGGAAGGTTGTGGACACTTATCACATGCTCACTCTCTCTCCTTCCTTCCTAATTTAGAGTCAAGAGTCTTAGAAAAATCAGGTTCCCTGTGTGCTCCATGTTAAGTGCTGACTCATCCTTTTCTAAGGCAAGCAGTGTCTTGGTTTTTGCTTACCTGGCTACCCCATCATTTTTAATGCTCTGGTCACTTTTTAAAATGCCTTGGGGAAGCAAGCTGGCAGTGGGCATGGGGAGAAGAAGAAATTTATGGAAATGTTTGCTGGGCTGTATTATTTGCGAACATATTGGGGGTATTTATTATCCTCCCAACAGACGGGCAGTTTCACCATCTTAAAACTGTCATTTTGATATTTTGTTCTAAGCAACAAGCTTATGTCAGAGTTTTGTAAACAAACACCGTAAAAGCTCTAAAATGATACATTAATAAGCATAGCACTAATTTACTGATATGGCTAAACTGTATACTCCTCATAAAACATAACAAAGTCATAGAGTTTTAGTTTGGTTGATGAGAATCATATTTGTTTAATACTAATTCCTTTAAAATGTTAATTTAATTCCCAATTAGGCATCTGTGTGTGGGCTTGTGCACTTCAGTGAGGGTGCCCTCAGAGGCCAGAGACATCAGATTCCTTGGAGCTGGAGTCACAAGTTGTTGTGAGTCACCTAATATGGGTCCACTGCGAGAGTAATCCATGCTCGTAACTGCCATGACGTCTCTCTAGTCCCCTAATACATTTCTAAAAACACCCCTGACACTTTACCCAAATAGCTGCCTAGTTTGAGCAGATAAATATTAATTAGGTTTCAAGGAGATGTGGCTCCTTACTTACTCGAATGGTTTGGGGCACCATGTGGCGCTTGAGCCTAGTTTATACATTTAGTCATTTGGATGTGTTTTCAAACTGACAGAGCTTCCCAAGCCAGGCCAACACCCTTAGTACCTTAGCCATAAGAGGAATGTTCCATGCCACGGGAAGATACAATTGTGCAAAAGGAACAGAATAGAAAAAAGGAGGCTCTCAAAGTGACTTTAGGCACAGCATCACTGGATGTGTCCCTTACTGGTGCAGACATCTTATTTGCTTTCAAATAACTGCAAGCAAGGGAATAATATTACCGTTTCAGACACCAGAGAATAAAGCTAGAAGAAAGTAAATACTGGGCTGATGACTACAAAGATGAAAAGTAAACAGCCCCAAACTACACTTTTCTCATGCCAAAGCCTTCATCCTGTGCTGGCTAGAGCTTTCCAGCTCAGTTCCTAGGGTGAGCCAGCCCTGCTGTCCACACTGCCTTGACTTCAGAACTCATTTCATTTCTGGTGACAAGGCAGACACTGTGCCACATTTCTCAGGATTTAAGTTGATAGTTCAGTAGAGACAAAAAAGAACAAGATGGTTTTAGAAGTGTCTCCAAGGCTATATTACTTAAGAATTTATGTGTTGAATTCATTATTTTTTTTCCAGCAAGCTGAAAGCTTTGATGTCTCCACTATTACTTTGAATTTTCTAGGTTAAGAAAACACTTAAAGGAACGCTCAGTTCGACCTCGGGTGTTACAAATAATTTGAACATTCCCCCACGAGGCGGAATTCCTCGCAAGCGTGATCATTTCAACCTTCTAATTTGGTAGTGAAAGTGTGAGCTCGGACAGCCTCTGAACTAACCTGGCCCTTGGTTTGGGGTGTGACCCTTCTGTCCAGGATGGTTCTCAGCAATGCTTATTAAAATGAATCAAGTGTCCTGTGAGCTGACCTTGGGTGGACAGTGTCCCAGGTAGAACTGGTCTGTGGCTATTAAATGACATGTTGAATGCCATCTGCTCTCTTCAGACCTTCACAGTTGTGTCTTGTCAGCCCCTGAGTGGCCAGTGCCCTTCAGAAAGGAGACAGACAGTGCATAAAGGCATGTTGCTTGAGAAGCAGGGAGAGCCTTCCAAAGGGCAGCAAGCAAGTGGTAGATGCTGGGGGATATTTTTATTCTTTCTCACAGGAAAGAATATGAAGCATGTTTACTCCAATATAAAGTAGAGAGCTGTGCCTATTTTTTTCCTCTGAGCTATCTGTGCAGAGCTCACCATGCTGGCAGCTGCAACGCATTCATTTTTAATGCAAGCCTTAAATAAGGATGATTAGTTTTGGCTGGAAGTTATAACGAGCTTTTAAAATTTATAACTTTCAGATGTTAACTTTTTATTTATTGATTGTGTGGTACCCAGAACCGAGCTCAGGGCCTTGCATGTATCAGGCAGGTATTGTACCTCTGAGCCACAACCCCAGCTCTCAATGAAAGCTTTAAAACAAAAATCCTACTTCGTTTTCCTGAATACATTGTTCTTCCCCGGTCTCTAGTCCAAACTCTAGGATCCAATAGTCTTGCAGACTGTAAATAAGAGCAACAGCCTCTTAATCTGAACATAAGCACGGAGGCAAGGAAATGTAAATCATTTCCATGTTCGGTGTGGTGTCAGCAGAGAACACCTTGTATTGGATGCCTCCATGTTCAGAGTTCTGAACTCCTGTTTAGAACACTTTCCTCACTTTGGGCTGTGAGCAGCTCTAAGTCAACCTTCAAGAAATGTATTCTGAGCTAATCTAATAATGTAATATAACACAACAGAGGATACAGGGCACTTTAAAGAGGCACTTGAGGATCAACTTTCATGAACTAGGTTTTTGAGAAGTCTTTTGATCACCTTTTCTTTTCCAAATTTTTATGGTTACACTCAACCCCATGTCTGCAGCAAGTCTCCTGGGAATTCCAAAGAATTCCCAAGTATTCCAAAGAAACCTTTAACCTGTGTTCAGGGTTACAAGGTAGAAAAGGAAGATTAAACAGTTGTATACATACACCTAAAATTTCAGCACTGATTATTGTTTTGTCTTTAATCAATATTTTCTAGAAATTTCTAGATTCTAGAAACCAATGCCATAGTTGATTGGATGTGTCATATTTACTCCTTTTACATTGAGGTGTCAAGTTGGTATCCTGGGATACTGTGCCAAGAACACATCAGTGGAAGTTTTGTTTGGGTTTCTCTTTCTAAATTTCCTGAAGTTTCTATTTATATTGGATTCGATTAGAACACGTTTCTTGAAAGTTGACTTGAATTTGTTCACAGATTTAACAGGGGTTCCATTTTAGAGAAAGTGAAATTGGTGCATGAAAATTCAAAGTGCAGTTAGCCCACGCAATGGCCCAATAATGCTTTTAGAACCAAAGTTCTAAGTGCTATAGCAATTTCTTTTATGGGTACAGAGATATGTAGATAAGAGAAATCCTACAGTGGCTGATTATATGCAATCTCAGAAACACTAAGAAAGGCCAGCATGGCTTCCCACTTATGAAACAGATATAAATTGGGGCAGAATATTATGAAAATGTATTATTGGAGAAACATAACGAAACAGAAACGTTGGCCGCAAGCTTTAATATCCCCTCTGACAGATACTGTGCTTGCTTTGGTCCAGTCTTCCCTTGTTACTCTCTGACCAATCTCGATTGTCAAATCCATGGTGATGATAAGACTGGAAATCTAAAGTGCACTTACCAAATTGTCTAGTCGTCACTTCCCATGCAGCCATAAAGTGGTTTAGTCTTTGGGTATTTTGTGATTTTACTCACACACTTCTAACATACAGCATTATGTTACCTCATGGCACAGTTTTGCCCAGTATTACGAGGCGCACTTTGGTTCACAGTGTATTTGAATTGTTTAGGATTCAAAGTAAGGGGGCTGGAGAGGTTAAAAGCACTGGCTGCAACCCAAGTTCTATTCCCAGAACCCACATGGTGGCTCACAACCATCCATCTCCAGTTCCAGGGGATCCAATGCTTTCTTCTGGCCTCGGCAGGCACCAAGCTTGCAGATGGTACACATACCTATATTCAGGCAAAACATTAGGTCACATAAAATTAATAAATCCAATAAAATTAATGTTTTTATTCTAAAAGAAGATTCAAAGAAGAATATAAGAAAGATTAGCTAGCACTCAAACAGGCTTCAGTAATTGCAGGCATAGTGTTTTACATATTAACATAATCCTGGGGGCTGGAGGGATGGCTCCTTGGTAAAGAGCTCATTCTTTTTGGAGAATCCAAAAAGAACACCCCATGTCAGACAGTCCACAAACACCTGCTACTCCAGCTCCAGAGACTCCAGTGTCCTCTTTTGGTCCCTCTGACACTTGCACTCATGGGGACACATAATAATTAAACATATTTAATTAATATTTAATAGTACATAGCTAATAAAATACGTTTCTATGTTTGTGCCGCTGTGCAGTAGTCCTTTAATAATTTCTGGGCTTAGTCAGAATATTGCTGGATTAGGAGAGGAGCTGGAATGTCACTTCCTCTCATGTTTTCTGCACGTGTCTGCAAAGATCAATTAGTGTTTCTTATTTAAAAGCGAGGCTTGGTGCTTGCCTTGATAGTGAGTAGAAAAAAGATACAATTTCTTTCTTACTTTTATAGAACAGGAGACCTCGATAACTCTGTTACAGCTTATGTAAGAATCAGAGTGATGGCTGGGGGAATTCAGGAGTTAGAGAAAAGAGGATGTCTTCTGTACTGATGGTCCTGACTTAACCTCCATACTGCCTTTCACCAGGAAGGCCAGAGGCTACCACCTTAGCAGCTGTACATAGAAACACCATAGGTCTAGGCTGGGAATGTACCATCAAGACATGTTGACACCACTGCTCTAAGCCTGGTAATAGCTGCTGTATTAAAACCCAGCATTTCACAACGGTTGTTTGCCCAATAACGTAGTCTGTTTCGCTCTACTCTGATAGTTTATTTAAGTAGTCTTTTCCCCATGTTTCCCCACGGATGCTGGAAATAATGTCTGCATTTCCACTAGCTTGTATTCCGGTTGTCAGAAAGTCAAAACACAAACACTAGCTGAACTGACTTAGTTACATCTTAACATGGTAATTGTTAAGGCACTTTGTAGGAGAAACCCACCCTCCCCAAAAAAATCACACAAGAAGTTATTATTATGCATATGCATTTTTAATGCCCTATTCTCTGTATAACCTTAAATTACAATGCAGGTTAAATTTCCCTTGCTGATTTATACGCATAATGTAAACTCTAGACACAGTTAATGATATTGCAACGTAAAACTGTTCCATGGCAGACTAAAGACCTTGCTTAGCACTGCAAAGCTCTGGGTTCATTTCAATGTGATCATTGAGGCACTATGCAGAGATTATGCATTTATTGTATTTTTTTCATGAATACATGAATGAATAATAAGTTCAACAAACAAGAGTTTCCTACTGGGAATGTCAAACAAATCATTCTGCAAAGTGTTCTGAATTTCAATCAATCACTCTCCACAGCACTTGCCCCACGGCTTCCTTCGGCTTCCGCGGAGTCAGCACTTGGAATCAGTGCAGTCTTGGGTGGGAGGTACAGGTCAATGGAGCAGAGTGTCCTCGGGTTTCTCACCCTAGCAGCTTTTCCTGCAAGAATCATTCTGGTGGCCTCTATCCATAAGGGCCTAGGCAACTGGTGAGTCATATTCCCACAGTTTTGCTTCAGCTACACCCTAGCTGATCCTTAGAATCTGGGATCCAGGGTGCTCTAGCAGGTGGCCCACTGGAGAAAAAGTACCCACTGGAGATGAATGAATTGATCAGCCCAACACCAGGAAACAGCACCACAGGCTTAACACTTGAGACCCTGGATGAATGCTTTGAACTAGGTAGCATGAAGACGCCGGTACAAGTTTCAGTGTGGACACTAGAGTCTTTGAGGAGCTGAGTTGAATTTTAGCCTTTGGGGTAGAGCATCACTGATCTCATCTTGGGAGTTCACTATTAGTATTATATGGAGTTTTGACCTGCATAAAAAAAGGGGAAGATGAGCCTGGCAGGGCCAGACAGTTCTTTATTTAGAGTTGTTTGTGCAAATGTAGTCGGGGAGAAGCAACTTTTTGGATGAAGCTGTTTCTTCCTCCAGCTTCTACCTACTTTGTGACCTGAGGCAAATTCTAGTGCTGAAGCTCCCTGGTGAGAGATGACTGAGGTACATTGTCTATAGCTCCAGGCAGCTTGCTTGGTCTGAAATTGGCCCACCTACCAAGAGTACTTGCTATTCATCACCTACCAAATCAATGAATATGTAACAAATTTGGAGTGAATTCCAGAAGCTGTGATAATCAGATTTCTACTTCAGTATAAATGAACGTCCAGACTCCCCCGACCAATTAAATGTTACTGAACAATGCAGTTGCTTATGTTTTATTTACAGCCTCCAAAAGAAGAACATTATTCTTTATTAGCTCTAATTAGATCCTCCTGGGACAGGACCTATCTTATATCTGCTGTTACTTGTCAGTTTTTGTTGTATACAGCACAGTGGTTATTTAATAAACCTGGCTGTTTCTCCTTCCAATTCTCAAACATTTATTGTAAAAACAAACAAAAAAACTGTAAGTTGCAGACTTATCAAGGTTTGTTACAAAGATGTTGTTGCACTATGGGTCTGATATGAATAGATAACATATTTCATTTCATTTTCTATAGCTAAAACTGGCTGGATAGGATGTGACGGTTGTTTTAAGCTTTAGGGACAGACCTAGGCTTATCTATTTGTGGCTGGGGAGTGCTTTCAGTTGAAATGGGCTCTCAGATTCCTGCAGTGGGAATGATTGTCCTGGCCATGGGCAGATCAATGATGACACCATTGTGAGCCTCAGTTTCCTTGTTTGTAAAATGTAAAGTTGTACAGATTGCTTCCATGGACCCCTCTGCTGATGTAGCATAGATTTTAGTGCACCAAGTCTGCACGAGGTTGAAGTCCTCAGTAAATTATTTAAGCTGTCTGTGCCTAGGGGACCTCTCCTGTGAAAAGACAATTACAAGGATCAAAGAAATTTAGAAACTCAAATATTTGAATGCCCCAGTTGTGATGGCTAGTCTTTATTGTCAACTTGATAGAATTTAGAACCAGCCTGGAAAGACATCTCCAGGTCTCTTTGAGGGTGGAGGGTTTACCAAAGGAGGGAACACCCACCCACCTTGAATGTGCTTGGAACCATGCCATGGGCTAGAGTTCCAGACTGAATAAAAAGGAGAAAGTGAGCTGAGAACCAGCACTCACTTCGGGACTGTGGATGTCATGTGACCAGCTGCACAGTCTTCCTGTTGCCATGACTTCCTGCCATGATGGGCTGCATCCCTCAAACTGTGCACCCAAATAAACCCGCCCTTAAGCTGCTGCTTGTCATGATTTTGCTCACAGCAATTAGAAAAATGACGTGCCAGGTATTTCTGCAAACAAGCTGCTGATTCAGACTCCTTTGGCTTCAGCAATGTCTTGTTTATCGAGTAGTCAGTATGCAACTGGCAGGAATGGGCTAAGTCTGATTTGTAGCTTATAAAAATGTAACAGTAAATATATGGTGAGCATACTGTAATTATCTCCGTTTTACAGTTGTGGAAAAATGAGGCTGAGTGTGGAGATAGTCGTGTCTGCTGGTCAGTTACTGAATAGGAATCTAAGTCCAACACGGCACTAACATCAAATTTTGTCCCACCCTCTCTGGAGGGCTCCTTTGGGAGTAGATCAGGCCTGCAGTGTTTCTGGACAACAAAGGAAGGAGGAAGAATGGGCGTGTGTGTGTGTGTGTGTGTGTGTGTGTGTGTGTGTGTGTGTGTGTTGGGAGCAGAGGTTGATATAAGGGTAGTTTGTTCATCACTCGATCTTATTTTTTAAAGACATTAAAATTGTTTTAAGCAATTAATTATTTGGCTATGTGTGGTATAGATGCACAGGTGCAAGTGTGCACATGTGTTGGCACAGAGGCCACAGGAGAGTTTTGGGTGCTCTCCTCTATCACTCTCCGCCCTATTTCTTTGAGGCAGGGTCTCTCCCCAACCTGGATCTTGTATTTTTGAGTCATGATGGTAGTCAGCAAGCCCCAATGATCCTTGTATTGTTGCTCCCTCGGTACTGGGGTTACAGGTGTTCATAGGCCCACACCCTGGCCTGTCACATTGGCGTTGGTATCTGAATCCCCACATTCATGGTTGCAGAGCAAGTGTTTTTGACCACCACACTGTCTGGCCCCTACCTTATTTTTTGAGCCAAGGTCTTTCCCTGAACCTGGAGCTTCCTGATTTGGCTAGATTGGCTGGCGAGCAAGCATCAGGGATCCCCACCCTACCAGCCCTGGGATTACAGGTGTGTGTCACTACATCCAGCTGTTTACATGAGTCCTTACACTTGCAGGACAAGCACTTTACCCACCCTGAAGCCATCTCCTCAGCCTCAGAAGGGATCTCTACACCTCTGCCTAGCTACCTGTCACTTGGTGTCTGTCCCTTGTGCCACTGACATTGACACTTAGCTTCACATTTGTCCAGTTCTGTCTGAAGGAGTCCCCATTCCATAGGAATCCATGGTGCGGCCTTGATTCTGAATCTGTTCCCAGTTCAGGTTGCCGAGATTGTGGCATTCCCTTGTTTGCCCCCGCCCTGCCCTTACTGTACTCTTCCCTGTCACTGTGTTCTCTTTTCTTCTTCTTTTTGGTCTCGACGGCTTCCTGGGAACAAAGGGGAATGTGGCTACCTCTCTCTTTGGCTCACATAGAGCACGCAGAATTTCCTGTGTTCCAAGTCCTCTTTATAGTTTGTGTGTGTGAGCTCACACGCTCATGTTCGAGAGAGCCAGAGGCTACCTACTTCTCTCTTTAGACCACCCGCCAGCACATCCTTAATGCCTCCAATAGGCTATTGTGACCAAAACATCCATTTCTGACCCAGAACTCCAGCAAGCCCTGGATTCTGGTAACAAGAGAAAACCTTGGCAGATTGTCTTTCTTGTCCATAATCCCTTTACACCCATATCTTTGAAGTCCATATTTGATGTCTCAGAGGGGTGCCTTACTCTCTGATGGGCAGGCAGTGCAGCTGCTCCTGTTAGGTCATTGACTGACAAACTCAAATACTTTGTTATGGTATTAATTTTAAATAAAATTCTGCATTTAGTACCCTTTCAGCTCAAGTCTTGTATGATTCTCTTAACTGTTATAGAGAGGTGATTAACAGCTGAAAGAGCATTAGATTATCTAAACTGGGTTGACATTTGCACCTGTAAACCAAATAGACCTGATATTTTACTCCGTCTCAGCTACAGAGTGAAGGAGAAATTTATTTCTTCATCGGAAATTACAACAGATGTTCATGTCACTCTGCAGTGTTTCTCATTTTCCCCTTTCCTTACTGCCATTAGGTGAGAATATCCAGATGTGTATGTGTGAGCATAGTGGGAAACTAATGGTCAGGGCACTATTTTAGCTTTTTGCTACTGGGGTCAATGTCAGAGGGCTTAGTTGCTGGTTAGTTGGCCCATGTGCAAGAGAAGGCTACGATGGTGTTGGGCCTGGATGTCAGAATACCTTCCTTCCTTTATGGTGGATAGGAAACAGAAACAGAATGTGGTGGTCTGAATGAAAACGGCCCCCAAAGGCTTACGGGGAGTGGCACTATTAGGAGGAGTAGCCTTGCTGGAGTAGGTGTGGCCTTGTTGGAGGAAGTGTGTCACTGGGGTGGGTTTTGAGATCTCAAACGCTCAGGCCAGCCCCAGCATTGCTCAGTTTTCCTATTCCCTGTCAATCCAGATATAGAACTCTCAGCTACCTGTCCAGCACCATGTCTGCCTATGTGTTGCCATGCTTCCTGCCATGGTGATGATGGACGAAACTTCTGAACTGTAAGCCAGTTCCAATGAAATGTTTTCCTTTGTAAGAGTTTCCATGGTTACAGTGTCTCTTCAGAGCAATAGAAACAGTAAGACAGAGAGGGTTGAGATAAGATTGTCACAAGGTCCCGCCTCAAGTGATCATTTCTTATAATAGGTCCTGCCTTTTGAAGTTTTCAGAATCTTTCAAAATAATGCGAATGTATATGGACCAAGCCCCAACACATGAGCCTTTCAGGGTGAAATTTTATATCAAAAACACAATAGGGCCTTTATTGAGAACTGGGGCACCCGGAATTGTAAACATATTTTGTTACTCTTAAAAGAGGATAATGTGACATGATTTGACCTTATACAGCTGTAGAGATAAGACAGATTATGATCATATGCCCCATAATTTTAGATATGATGGGTGTACATATCATTGTCAAGCAGGGGCTAGACACAGGAGAATTTTTCTATAAGCCCCACTATGTCTATGGAGCATGGCTCTGCATCAATCTGTAAAGGAGCTGCTCCCCAAATCTACACTTTGGATTTCATCAGCTCTGTTTCCTGTCTTAAGGGTTCATACTGACAGTTAAAGTGATCTTGGCCCATGGCACTTCTGATGCCCTCTCTGAAGTGTCTGCACACATAGACCATCGTCACAAGTCTTCCTTCCTATGGGTGCGTCCTTCACAGTGTCAGCACATTCCATATAAACCCGGTGGGTTTCCTAGTGTGTCCTCAGCTGTCATCTCATCTGAGGACAAGATCTTTATTCTGACTGGTCTATTGGATCGTCGTTTTTACCAGCTTCTGCCTCTCAAATGCAAAGTTTTTCTCAAAGCAAAATTCATTATCTCCTCCCCCTTGCTCCAACCTACCCCTCCTACCAAGCCTTCTCTCTGGTCACAGACTAACCATGCTTCTTTCTGTAGTAGATACTTTAAGGCGTGTTAGTTTTGTTTATGTTACATTTGTTTAACTCTGTGAAGCTGTGTTACTGTGCCTGCCTAAAACACCTGATGGTCTAATAAAGAACTGAACAGCCAATAGCAAGGCAGGAGAAATAGAGATAGAAAGAAAGGATAGGCAGGGCTGGCAGGCAGAGAGGATAAATAGAAGGAGAAAATTAGAGGAAGATGAAGATCTAGCAGCCAGAGGAGGAGGAAGACTCCAGGGGTCAGGCACCCAGCTACACAGCAAGCCACTGAGTAAGAATAAGATTGACAGAAGTAAGAGAACAGGAAAGCCCAGAGGCAAAAGATAGACAAGAGGACTTAAGGAAAACTGGCAAGAAACTAAGCCAAGCTAAGGCCTGGCATTCATAACTGAGAATAAGCCTCTGTGTGTGATTTATTTGAGAGCTGGCTGACACCCCCCCAAAAGGGCAAAAACCTCCAACAGTATCCTTTCTCCCTCCCCCTCCACACCCTTCCTCTCTTTTATCTTTCTCCCTCTCCATCTTTCCCTTTTCCCCTTCTCTCTCTCTCTTTTTTTTTTTTTCTTTCAAGACAGGGTTTCTCTGTGATGTTTTGGTGCCTGTCCTGGATCTTGCCCTATAGACCAGGCTGGTCTCGAACTCACAGAGATCCCCCTGCCTCTGCCTCCCGAGTGCTGGGATTAAAGGCGTACGCCACCACCGCCCTGGCCTTTCTCACATTTTTAATCCAACCAGTGCTATCAAAGTCACTCCTACAACTAGATTCTTTAAGAAAAAGATTTTGTTTGACATTTTAATCTGTGTGTGGGTATGTGTACTCGAGTACAGGTGCCCACAGAGGTCAAAAGGGTGATTTGAATACCTTAGAGCTGGAGTTACAGGTGGATGGATGCTGAGAAGCAAACTTGGTTCACTCCAAGAGCGGCAAATGCTCTCAACTGCTGAGCCATCTCTCCAATCCTACTTCAGGTTCTTATAATCTCTCATTGGAGAGCTTCACTGTCCCCCAGCTGGACACCCCATGTTCAGCCTCTTCTGTAAATCCATCTTTCCTATCAGTGTCAGAGACAGAGTTTAAAATTCAGTTCTTATGTTGGCTTCCTTACCACACACTTGGAGAGGCTCCCTTTGCTAGATTTCTACACAAAGTGGACAGCTCTGCTGTCTTATCCATGGGATGCTGTCCCTATATACCCACAGTGCATCTGCTTTTCACCTGTTTTCTTATGCATTTGCTAATTTTTTTTTGTTGTTGCTTCAAATGTGCTGTTAGGAAGCTGAACTGAACAGATTATGTCTTTTTTGTCCAGTATTGAATCCTGAGGAGCTCAATCAATGTTAAACACAGAAAAAACCTGAAGGAGTAGACTGCTACATTAAAGGACTCAAAAATACTGGACAGAAAGAGCTGGTGTTTCAACCTCTTAGTCATCAGCCTTACCTTTTCTCTCTCTCTCTCTTTTTTTTTCTTGAAGATGAATTTTTTCATACAATGTATTCTGATTACAGTTTCCCCTCCCCACCACTTCTTTCTGGTCCTCCCCACCTACCCAACTCCACACCCTTTCTTTCTCTTTCCTATTAGAAAACAAACAAGCATCTAAAAATAATAAAATAAGATGAATAGAACAAAACAAACAAAAAACCCAAACAGGTAAAAACAAATCAAAGAAAAAGCACAAGAAACACATATAGACACAGAGACGCACATTCACACACACACAGAAATCCCATTAAAATGAAGTTGGAAACTATAATATATAAGCAAAAGACCTGCAAGATAAACAAAAGTAGAAAAACAAACAAACCAAGAAAACCACACAAAGCATTAGGAGACAAGACCCTCCAGAAATACCATTGAGTTTGTTTTGTGTTGGCCATCCTACTGCTGGGCCTGCCCTTCCTAGTGGTTTATATGTCCAGTGAGCCACCATTTTAGAAAACTAAATTTTCCTTTGCAAGTGGCTGTCAATTGTAGATAGTGTCTGGGTTGGGGATGAGGGTTTATGCCTGCTTCCCTTCTCAGGATTAGGACCCTTAGACCTCTGCAGGCCCTGTGCACGTTGCCACAACCTCTGTGAGTTCATATGCATGTCAACTATGTTGTGTCTAGAAGGTCTTGTTTCCTTGGTGTCTTTCATTCTCACTGGCTCTTGCAATCTTTCCACCTCCTCTTTCAGAGTTCTCTGAGCCTCTAGCGGAGGGATCTGATGGAGACATCCCATTTAGGACTGAGTGTTCCAAGATCTCTCCCATTGTCCAGCTGTGGGTCTCTGTATTTCTTCCCATCTATTGCAGGAGAAGGCTTTTCTGAGGATGGCTGACACTGATCTAAAAGTATAGCAGAATGTCATTAGGAGATATTTTATTGTTCCTTGAGAAGAACAGTAGTATTTGTTTTCCCCTAGGTCCATAGCTTATCTAGTGTCAGGTTCTTGGCTACCTGAACAGTGTCAGGCATGGGCCCCATCTCATGGAGTGGGCCTTTAATGCAATCTAATAGTGGTTGGATACCCATGAGTTTTGTGCTATAATTGCACCAGCATATCTTGCAGGTAGGTCACCATTGTAGATCAAAGCATTTGTAGCTGGGTTGGTGATTACTTTTCTTCTCTGGTAGTGTGCAGAGTACCTCCCAGTACCAGAACACTAGTCAGTAGGGGTGAGGCTCTAGGCAGGCAGTGGCTTGACTTCTCCATGTTCAATGAGTTGTTCAGGTGTTGTCTTCAACAATAGGACCTTACCATCAGTTTGTAGAGAGTAATCAATCGCCCTGGCAATAGTCTAGGTTGTTTAGAGATGTTCAAGGGCCCCTTTGGCTAACATCTCAATTAAATATAACCCATTCCCAGCACTGGGGGTATCAAGAGATGTTTAATTGGGGCATTCTCTCCCCATTATTTGGTGATTACATTTAGATTTCTTTTATATATGTATATACTTTAAAAAGCTTCTACGGTATTGTTTCCATATAACCCTTCACTGAGTCTTAGTTTTAGTTGTCCCTCCCCATATTCCTTCCCATACTTTCCTCGTCCCTCCCCTTCTCCATTTCCCCCTCCTGTCAGGGAATCGTCTCCCCCATTTATCCATTGCTATCTATTCTGTTCCCATTCCTAGGGAGATCCTTCCCTCCCCAAGTCCGTTACTTTATACCTTTCCTCTGTGGTTATGCCATTTGTAGCCAGCTTGTCAAAGACTTTAATCACTAACATTTACATATAAGCAAATACATACCATATTGGTCTTTTTGGTCAAGATTTCCTCACTCAGGGTAATTTCTCTCTAGATCCTTCCATTTACCTGTGAATTTCATGATTTCTTTTTTTTTTTTTTTAAACAGCTAAGTAATATTCTGTTGTAGAGATGTGTCACATTTTCTTAATTAGTCATCCATTGCTGGACATCTATGCTGTTTCCAACTTCTGGCTATCATGAATAGAGCAGTAATGAACACAGTGAGCAAGACTCTCTGTAGTAGGCTGCAAAATCTTTTGGCTATATTCCCAAGAGTGGCACATCTGTATCTTGAGATAGAGTGATTCCCAGCTTCCTGAGGCACCTCCACACTGATTTCCATAATGGCTGTAAAAGTTTTCATGCCCACAGCAATGGGTGAGTGTTTCTCCTGCTTCACATCCTCCTCACCAGCATGAGCTGTCTATTTTTTTTTTTTTTTTATCTTGGCCATACTGACTGGTAAAAGATGAAATCTCAAAAGTAGTTTTGATTTACATTGTCTTGAAAACTAAGGATGTTGAACATTTCCTTAAGTTTTCTCAGTCATTTGTGTTTCATCTTTTGATGAACTCCCTGTTCAGATCAGTTTTTAATTGTTTTTTTTTTTTCTTGATGTCCAGGTGCTGCAAGAGTCAACAGAGGTATATATATATTTCCCACAACACTTTCCCTTTTCTGTCTAAATAAAAGGACTCTAATCCTAATACAAAGCTGTATACAATAACAATTATCAAATATAGTCCAGAATAAAGAAAGAGTAATAACATAAACAAAAATGGAACTACAATCAACAAGAACAACATCAAGCAAGAAACACATACTAAATGTCCAGACCAAAGGTAATTGCCAAGTTACAGAGATTACTCCAATCTAAATCTTGCACCTTATATGCTCCTAGTTAAGACACAAAAGTATTGTAATTGTAACTATCTAGTCTTTAACCCCACCAAAGACCTGAGAAGGAAAATAATAATACCTGAGTAAGTAGGAAGTGCAAGCAAGCAACTTCCAAAACATGCAAGAAAATGACAGAAACAGCTGGCTTCCTGGACAGTCACCCAATGTTTCTCTGTAATGGTGGGGCATCTGTCTTTGGCTACATGCTTTGAATATCTGACAGCCATTTTCAGAAGCAGGAAGATTTGAAAGACTACCCTATTCTATCTTGGCAAGGTTCAGAAGTCACTTTTCCTTGTGCCCTGTTAGTATGGAATGGAGAGCATACTTATTGTCAGCAGTCTAGGCAAGGGCAGTTCTTTGCCCTACTGGCCATTTTTTGCCAAGAAGAAGACAAGCTCCATATGGAGTGTCTTCGATGCCCATCATCCTCTCAGGAGTAGATCAGTGCTGCCAGGAGCAATCATGCCTCACATCAAAAGAATTCTAAGTTATAGAATCATTTAAATGCCATATTCTCTGGGTCTTTGAAGTGTTTGAAGATTATCTATCCATCTGAAATATCCCTGTTTCCCTAGAAAATCTAACATAGCTATAAGTTTGACAAGCAATGTTGTGGGAATTCATTCCATTCAGCCAATGACCTTGGGTTATCTGGCCCAATGGGCATGGCCCTTTCTAGGTACATGACCAATGAAAACTGAGGAGGGGTGCACTTGTTCTCTCTTGGGTGGTCAAGATGGAGTAAAACAGCGTGAAGCAGCTTGAGGTTGGTCCCCTTCCCACCTGGGACAGAAGGAGAGGGCAACAGCAGCTGGACCGGCAGGATGGCAGCAGCAGTGTCTTCCTTGTTCTATATTAGTGAATCTGTTTCCCCACTGTACCCTTAAAAATATATATATATATCTGTGGGCTCTCACATCATGTGGCACCTAATGTGGGATATGAACCCATGACCCTGAGATTAAGAGTCTCATACTGTACCAACTGAGTTAGCCAGGCTCAGAGCCACCTGGGCCAGGAGAAACTTTCTCTGTACAAGTTTTGACACTCACCAGCGATGAGCAATGGGTGAGTGTCTTCCCTGCTTCACATCCTCCTCACCATCAGGAGCTATCTTTTTTTTTTTTTTTTTTTTTTTAATCTTGGTCATTCTGACTGGTATAAGATTAAATCTCAAAAGTAGTTTTTGATTTACATTTTCCTGAAAACTAAGGATGTTGAATATTTCTTTAAATTTTCTAAGTCATTTGGTTTCTTCTTTTGAGAACTCTCTGTTCAGATCAGTACCCCAGGTTCTAATTGGATTATTTTCTTAATGTCAAGTTTTTTTTTAAAGTTCTTTATATATTTTAGCCATTAGCCATTTATTGGATGTGTAGTTGGTAAAACTTTGCATTCTGTTGGCTTCCACTTTGTCCAAACGATGGTGTCCTTTGCCATACAGAAGCTTTTCAGATTCATGAGGTCTCATTTATTAATTGTTGATCTTAGTGCATGTGCTATCAGTGTTCTGTTCAGAAAGTCATTTCCTGTGCCAATAAGGTCAAGACTGTTCCCCACTTTCTCTTCTATCAGATGCATTGTATCTGACATTTTGCTGAGGTCCTTGATCCGTTTGGACGTGAGTTTTGTACAGGGTGGTGAGTATGGATCTATTTGGATTCTTCTACATGGACCAGTCCTGTTTGACTAGCACCGTTGGTTGAAGATTCAGCCTTATATTTTCTCTTCTAAAATATCTGATGATCTGGGTGTCAAGGAGGATGGTTTTTACTTGTTTAGCCTTGAGACTTAATTAAATATATGTCAAAAGGAAGCTGATATTTTCTTTGGCCATAGGAAGTAATCCAGTTCTTGTAGAGGGTTTGATTTTTCTGCTTGATTCTGACCATATAAAGAAAACTACAACAGTGCTTCTCACATGTAGCAGCCATACAAATCACCTGGGGATCTTGTTTAGGTATCTGCTGTGCTTTGTGGGGGTCTATTGGCTCATATGAGTCTGCATTTCCAACAGTTTACCAGGTGATGGCTATAGTGCCAACCCCTGAACCTCATTCACACAACATAGTGTCAGGTGACCTCTTAGAGTGATGCTGATTCTTTTCTTTTACCTGACCATTTGCTGACTTTTCAATCTAATGATTCTATTTCATTATAGTCTCCAGAAGTTGTCGATTATCATATCAATATTTAGAACTGGTGATCTTAATGTTTATGCAAATCAAACCCTAGTACATACAGACCAAGGACAAACTTGATAACCAGAATTGATATTCAAGTATAACATGTGTCTTCCTGGGCCTCATTTCAGAAGAGTAAGTTTTTTAAACTGTCGATCAAGTAATGATTATTGGTCAGTGTTTTGTAGAGGATGAATTCAGTATAATAAATCCAAAGGAATACCATACCTGACCTGGGAAATGCACCCTAAGGACATGGAAGTCACTTTCAGTGAAGACAGCTGCTTCCCATTATAGCTGGGTGTCTGAAATCAGGTCATAACTATATTAGCTGATGTCTGATATATATAGACTTACTGTATTGGGAACAGCTAAATCTAGACTCAGAATCTCTCTATTATTTTGTAAACTTTGAGTTTAAAGAATATAAAGTGGGATTAAGC
This sequence comes from Onychomys torridus, assembly GCF_903995425.1. Lineage (NCBI taxonomy): Eukaryota > Metazoa > Chordata > Mammalia > Rodentia > Cricetidae > Onychomys > Onychomys torridus. The sequence goes on from NC_050455.1 coordinate 42,582,538, forward strand.
ACATACCAAGTCAACAAGAAGCATGACAGATGTCATTCAATGAAAGCACAGACTAGGTTTCAGTGTCTTTGCATTTCTGCTCTTATATCAGGCGGCCAGTGTTTCACTGCTGGTCAACACCTGGCAAATTGGCTTGTGGAGCCATCACAATGTATCTGTGGAAAGACGGGTACATATTTTAGTCATATAAGTGTGACCCCTGCAGGATATTGATTTTTGTGTTTTAGAAAGCTGACAAAAAATTAAAAAGAAATAACAACAGCTGGTAAATGGCTTGGCTCATAGACATTTCCATGTACTACATCTAATCTGCTTAAAAGTGCCTTGTTGGTAGTTCAAAGAACATAGGCTGATTTTCACTGTAATTGGATCAATGGGCACATGGGAGCTTACTGAGCTGGAAAGAAACTGGGATGGTCAATCTGGGACCAGAGCCCTTTTATGTCTCTGGCTAATGGCAGTGCACAGATCCTTATGAACAATGCTGAGTGTTGAATTATTAAATGAGATGGTTGAGGAATAGTTTTAAATTTTAATTAACAAGTCCTTCTAAGTCTTTTAAAGGACCCTCAAATTTCAGCATCCCATAGAAGACCAAGCATGTCATAAACATTGTCTGTTTGGGTAATAATTAAAAAAAAACAACAACAATTTTTCCTGTCTCCAAACTTAAGCTGGAGGCTCTTTGCATGACTGTTAATGTTGGAAGAAGTGGGCTCACTGGACTGCTATAATACTATTTCTGAAAGAAGGTTCTCAGCTGATCCCTGACTCCCTCAAAATGAAAAAGAAGATGTGCAGGGGAAAACAGATATTCCACTGTTTTTATTTATTAAGAACCTGTCTAGATGTTGACATTTCAATCCCAAGGGCTCCCAGGGTTCTTTTGGGGGGAAAGAAGTGAATGGTGAGTGATCTGCCAGATTCCTTAGAGCTGACATTTTTTGGTATGGATCAGGAACTACCCTTGAATGATTTCACACTCTTTCAGGGTGATAGGGGTGAGAGAGGCCCCTCTGTAAAAATGGGAGGTGGCTGAGGAGGCCTGCATAATGCTGAAGTGTGGGGCCAAAAGCCATATAGTCTTTGATTGTCAGGCTTTTCCCCTTGCTTTTCAGTGGGACGGCAGCAGGAAGGCTGCTTTGGCACACATTCATATGTTTCTTAAAGTGCTCTGGAGGCAAAACAAAACATCTTCTTCAAAGGCTTCCTCTGTGGAGTCTATTTCAGGACTAAACACTTTCAACTCTGTGATGACTTTAATGAAGCCATGTCTGTTTTTCTATCAAGGTCAACATCTCCTCGAGGTCCCCAGTGAATTCAAGGGAAATGTGTGAGTCAGACTCCATGAAATCACACTGAGACTAGAATGGTGTTGTTACACTGTCAGACCCAGGCCTGGCTGTTTCTACAGATGGCTGTTGTACTGGGCAACAGAGGAGCCAGTGAGAATTAAAAATACATGCAAGTGTGTTTTGAAAAGGAACTGATTAAGGTAGTTTTCACTGAGAAACTAGCCCCAGAGTTTAGGACATCTGAACTCTGCTGTTAATATCTTAATCTTGGGCAAGTGACTCATCAGTTTTGGACTTCTATTCTCCCATTTAAAAAAAAAAAAAAGGAACCACATGAACTTTAATGTCCCTTTTGGCAAGATGGTTCTCTAATTTCCAGACAATGAGCCGGAAAATTCTCTGAAAACTTGTTTTAAACGTAGCAACAATCTGATAAAAACCAATGATGTAAAAACGTAATCACTGATAGATGCATATGGGATTTGGGGTAGTATGTGTTTCTTAAATGCTAATCCTCAGTAAATTGCTTGATCATTTGGTATGCAGCATGCTGTAGTGTATTACATGTTGTATTTATATTTTATATTTGGAAGTGCCATTGAACATTGCATATGGCTGCTCTGGTTCTGTCAGTAACATTCTCTGTGCATTCCATATGTGAACAGCATCACAGCCCTTGGATGGCAGTATCCCTTTACTCTCGGTAATGGCGGTTTTGATTTGTGCAATTAATGCATATGCATTTCATAGTCTTGTACTCTTCTGAATTACATCCATAGAGAGAAAATAGTGTTTGGAGCAGTACTATATGGCAAAAAGTTGTTTTTGAAACCACCCCCCATCTCTGTCTCTGCCTCTGTCTCTTTGTCTGTCTGTGTCCCTCCTGTCTAGTTAATAGAATCTAAAGAAGATTATTTTCCAGAGGAAAATCTGTAGTATTATTATTAACTTTCAGGAATGGTTTTATATGTATACATGTACATATGTATATATATATATATATGTATATATATATAAACTTTTATATTATTGACTCAGTTAAGTATAATTTCAAATATTTTAAATTTCAAATCTCTACTTTTGATATGGGCACATTTTAATTGTAAATACTTATTTTGCATATTGATACCATTGTATCATGAAGACTTTAAAAAAGATTAAAGTTTATGTCTGTTAATAATTCACATCCTTTTGGTTCCAATTTTTATGGTCTAATCAAGGTGGAATATATTAGTAAATGCTCTGCCTTGTGTAAGAAGGCATTGGTTTTTATTGTTATGAATCAGCTAGAAAGTATCTCATTTTCAAAGAGAAACACAGGACATATGCTTGCACATTCTGTTACCAGCTAGCAATCCAAATGGGGAAACCATTTCCATGAACTGAGTGAGTTATGTAAGTCAAAGGACCTTCAACATACTGACAGGACTAGGCAGTTCACTCCAGACCACCCCCTGGATGGTGTGCACTGTGTAATGCTTTGAATCAGAAGTCTTCTCCTGGCAGAAGGTCATTTGTCTTTAGTCAATGACCTAACCAGTTCATCTAGGTTACTTTCTCTAGAAAAATCCTCCCCTGCTCAGCAAGGCATGCTTACTGAAGACAAAGAGGCCCTTCTCTCTTGCTGTGGGTTGGAGTGTGCAGTGTGTGTTCAGCTGATACTCATGTTCCTTACTCTTTTGGGGGTTAAAAATTGCTTTTGGTTTGATTGTTTGAAAAAAAAAAAACAACCCTCCAGTATTTTTTCTCATGTCTGAAACGGTTCATATTAAAGTTTTCATAATACCCTTCAGTTTCTGTGTTAAACTGATGTTTAAATTGGAAAGAAAGTGGGAAGCTTGGCAGTTTAGATAATTCGCTTCATCTGGTGGCCAGCTAAGTTAACAACCACATCATATGCCAACACTTAGAGAGGATGAAAGGAACCCCCGGGGCACCGAGGCCGCGCTTCAGGAGTGGAAGGAAAATACAGTTAGAGTTCTTTGTCTCATCCTTTTAGTCTATAAAATGGTCAATTATTTTGACCGGA